>NW_027478723.1:0-640945 GCF_051014685.1 Ptiloglossa arizonensis
TGACCAATCCGCAAAATTTCTGTTGCATCTGAAAGTAGAAACTCGCCCGATTACAGCGGTATGCGCACTTTTCCCCTAGGCCGTACTAGTTATTCGTGTCGAGAATCAGAACTGCGAAAATTTTGAGTTTCTCAAGCGTTTCTTACCTCCAAACTGCCATATCCCGCGAACGGATTGACCAATCCGCAAAATTTCTGTTGCATCTGAAAGTAGAAACTCTCCCGATTACAACGGTAGGTGTAGTTTTCCCCTAGGCCGTTCGAGTTATTCGTTTCGAGCATCAGAACTGCGAAAATTTTGAGTTTCTCAAGCGTTTCTTACCTCCAAACTGCCATATCTCGCGAACGGATTGACCAATCCGCAAAATTTCTGTTGCATCTGAAAGTAGAAACTCGCCCGATTACAACGGTATGAGCACTTTTCCTCTAGGCCGTTCTAGTTATTCGTATCGAGCATCAGAACTGCGAAAATTTTGATTTTCTCAAGCGTTTCTTACCTCCAAACTGCCATATCTCGCGAACGGATTGACCAATCCGCAAAATTTCTGTTGCTTCTGAAAGTAGAAACTCGCCCGATTACAACGGTATGCGTACTTTTCCCCTATGCCGTTCTAGTTACTCGTTTCGAGCATTAGAACTGCGAAAATTTTGAGTTTCTCAAGCGTTTCTTATCTCCAAACTGCCATATCTCGCGAACGGATTGATCAATCCGCAAAATTTCTGTTGCATCTGAAAGTAGAAACTCGCCCGATTACAACGGTATGGGTACTTTTCCCCTAGGCGGTTCTAGTTATTCGTTTCGAGCATCAGAACTGCGAAAATTTTGTGTTTCTCAAGCGTTTCTTACCTACAAACTGCCATATCTCGCGAACGGATTGACCAATCCGCAAAATTTCTGTTGCATCCGAAAGTAGAAACTCGCCGGATTACAACGGTTGTGTAGTTCTCCCCTAGGCCGTTCTAGTTATTCGTTTCGAGCATCAGATCTGCGAAAATTTTGAGTTTCTCAAGCGTTTCTTATCTCCAAACTGCCATATCTCGCGAACGGATTGATCAATGCGCAAAATTTCTGTTGCATCCAAAAGTAGAAACTCGCCCGCTTACAACGGTATGGGTACTTTTCCCCTAGGCCGTTCTAGTTACTCGTTTCGAGCATCAGAACTGCGAAAATTTTGAGTTTCTCAAGCGTTTCTTATCTCCAAACTGCCATATCTCGCGAACGGATTGATCAATCCGCAAAATTTCTGTTGCATCTGAAAGTAGAAACTCGTCCGATTACAAAGGTAGGTGTAGTTTTCCCCTAGGCCGTTCTAGTTATTCGTGTCGAGCATTAGAACTGCGAAAATTTTGAGTTTCTCAAGCGTTTCTTACCACCAAACTGCCATATCTCGCGAACGGATTGACCAATCCGCAAAATTTCTGTTGCATCTGAAAGTAGAAACTCGCCCGATTACAACGGTATGCGCACTTTGCCCCTAGGCCGTTCTAGTTATTCGTGTCGAGCATCAGAACTGCGAAAATTTTGAGTTTCTCAAGCGTTTCTTACCTACAAACTGCCATATCTCGCGAACGGATTGACCAATCCGCAAAATTTCTGTTGCATCTGAAAGTGGAAACTCGCCCGATTACAACGGTTGGTGTAGTTCCCCCTAGGCCGTTCTAGTTATTCGTTTCGAGCATCAGATCTGCGAAAATTTTGAGTTTCTCAAGCGTTTCTTACCTCCAAACTGCCATATCTCGCGAACGGGTTGACCAATCCGCAAAATTTCTGTTGCATCTGAAAGTAGAAACTCGCCCGATTACAGCGGTATGCGCACTTTTCCCCTAGGCCGTACTAGTTATTCGTGTCGAGCATCAGAACTGCGAAAATTTTGAGTTTCTCAAGCGTTTCTTACCTCCAAACTGCCATATCCCGCGAACGGATTGACCAATCCGCAAAATTTCTGTTGCATCTGAAAGTAGAAACTCTCCCGATTACAACGGTAGGTGTAGTTTTCCCCTAGGCCGTTCGAGTTATTCGTTTCGAGCATCAGAACTGCGAAAATTTTGAGTTTCTCAAGCGTTTCTTACCTCCAAACTGCCATATCTCGCGAACGGATTGACCAATCCGCAAAATTTCTGTTGCATCTGAAAGTGGAAACTCGCCCGATTACAACGGTATGAGCACTTTTCCTCTAGGCCGTTCTAGTTATTCGTATCGAGCATCAGAAATGCGAAAATTTTGAGTTTCTCAAGCGTTTCTTATCTCCAAACTGCCATATCTCGCGAACGGATTGACCAATCCGCAAAATTTCTGTTGCATCTGAAAGTAGAAACTCGCCCGATTACAACGGTATGCGCTCTTTTCCCCTAGGCCGTTCTAGTTATTCGTGTCGAGCATCAGAACTGCGAAAATTTTGAGTTTCTCAAGCGTTTCTTGCCTCCAACCTGCCATATCTCGCGAACGGATTGACCAATCCGCAAAATTTCTGTTGCATCCAAAAGTAGAAACTCGCCCGATTACAACGGTATGGGTACTTTTCCCCTAGGCCGTTCTAGTTACTCGTTTCGAGCATCAGAACTGCGAAAATTTTGAGTTACTCAAGCGTTTCTTATCTCCAAACTGCCATATCTCGCGAACGGATTGATCAATCCGCAAAATTTCTGTTGCATCTGAAAGTAGAAACTCGCCCGATTACAAAGGTAGGTGTAGTTTTCCCCTAGGCCGTTCTAGTGATTCGTGTCGAGCATTAGAACTGCGAAAATTTTGAGTTTCTCAAGCGTTTCTTACCTCCAAACTGCCATATCTCGCGAACGGATTGACCAATCCGCAAAATTTCTGTTGCATCTGAAAGTAGAAACTCGCCCGATTACAGCGGTATGCGCACTTTGCCCCTAGGCCGTTCTAGTTATTCGTGTCGAGCATCAGAACTGCGAAAATTTTGAGTTTCTCAAGCGTTTCTTACCTCCAAACTGCCATATCTCGCGAACGGATTGACCAATCCGCAAAATTTCTGTTGCATCTGAAAGTAGAAACTCGCCCGATTACAGCGGTGTGCGCACTTTTCCCCTAGGCCGTTCTAGTTATTCGTTTCGAGCATGAAAATTGCGAAAATTTTGAGTTTCTCAAGCGTTTCTTACCTCCAAACTGCCATATCTCGCGAACGGATTAACCAATCCGCAAAATTTCTGTTGCTTCTGAAAGTAGAAACTCGCCCGATTACAACGGTATGAGCACTTTTCCCCTAGGCCGTTCTAGTTATTCGTATCGAGCATCAGAAATGCGAAAATTTTGAGTTTTTTCAAGCGTTTCTTACATCCCAACTGCCATATCTCGCGACCGGATTGACCAATCCGCAAAATTTCTGTTGCATCTGAAAGTAGAAACTCGCCCGATTACAACGGTATGCGCACTTTTCCCCTAGGCCGTTCTAGGTATTCGTGTCGAGCATCAGAACTGCGAAAATTTTGAGTTTCTCAAGCGTTTCTGATCTCAAAACAGCCATATCTCGCGAACGGATTGATCAATCCGCAAAATTTCTGTTGCATCTGAAAGTAGAAACTCGCCCGATTACAGCGGTATGCGCACTTTTCCCCTAGGCCGTTCTAGTTATTCGTTTCGAGCATGAAAAATGCGAAAATTTTGAGTTTCTCAAGCGTTTCTTACCTCCAAACTGCCATATCTCGCGAACGGATTAACCAATCCGCAAAATTTCTGTTGCTTCTGAAAGTAGAAACTCGCCCGATTACAACGGTATGAACACTTTTCCCCTAGGCCGTTCTAGTTATTCGTATCGAGCATCAGAAATGCGTAAATTTTGAGTTTCTCAAGCGTTTCTTACCTCCAAACTGCCATATCTCGCGAACCGATTGACCAATCCGCAAAATTTCTGTTGCATCTGAAAGTAGAAACACGCCCGATTACAACGGTATGCGCACTTTTCCCCTAGGCCGTTCTAGTTATTCGTGTCGAGCATCAGAACTGCGAAAATTTTGAGTTTCTCAAGCGTTTCCTACCTCCAAACTGCCATATCTCGCGACCGGATTGACCAATCCGCAAAATTTCTGTTGCATCTGAAAGTAGAAACTCGCCCGATCACAACGGTATGCGCACTTTTCCCCTAGGCCGTTCTAGTTAGTCGTTTTGAGCATCAGAAATGCGAAAATTTTGAGTTTCTCAAGCGTTTCTTACCTCCAAACTGCCATATCTCGGGAACGGATTGACCAATCCGCAAAATTTCTGTTGCATCTGAAAGTAGAAACTCGCCCGATTACAACGGTATGCGCACTTTTCCCCTAGGCCGTTCTTGTTATTCGTTTCGAGCATCAGAACTGCGAAAATTTTGAGTTTCTCAAGCGTTTCTTATCTCCAAACTGCCATATCTCGCGAACGGATTGATCAATCCGCAAAATTTCTGTTGCATCTGAAAGTAGAAACTCGCCCGATTACAACGGTATGCGCACTTTTCCCCTAGGCGGTTCTAGTTATTCGTTTCGAACATCAGAACTGCGAAAATTTTGAGTTTCTCAAGCGTTTCTTACCTCGAAACTGCCATATCTCGCGAACGGATTGACCAATCCGCAAAATTTCTGTTGCATCTGAAAGTAGAAACTCGCCCGATTACAACGGTATGCGCACTTTTCCCCTAGGCCGTTCTAGTTATTCGTGTCGAGCATCAGAACTGCGAAAATTTTGAGTTTCTCAAGCGTTTCTTACCTCCAAACTGCCATATCTCACGAACGGATTGACCAATCCGCAAAATTTCGGTTGCATCTAAAAGTAGAAACTCGCCCGATTACAACGGTATGCGTACTTTTCCCCTAGGCCGTTCTAGTTACTCGTTTCGAGCATCAGAACTGCGAAAATTTTGAGTTTCTCAAGCGTTTCTTATCTCCAAAGTGCCATATCTCGCGAACTGATTGATCAATCCGCAAAATTTCTGTTGCATCTGAAAGTAGAAACTCGCCGGATTACAACGGTTGGTGTAGTTCTCCCCTAGGCCGTTCTAGTTATTCGTTTCGAGCATCAGATCTGCGAAAATTTTGAGTTTCTCAAGCGTTTCTTATCTCCAAACTGCCATATCTCGCGAACGGATTGATCAATCCGCAAAATTTCTGTTGCATCCAAAAGTAGAAACTCGCCCGATTACAACGGTATGGGTACTTTTCCCCTAGGCCGTTCTAGTTACTCGTTTCGAGCATCAGAACTGCGAAAATTTTGAGTTTCTCAAGCGTTTCTTATCTCCAAACTGCCATATCTCGCGAACGGATTGATCAATCCGCAAAATTTCTGTTGCATCTGAAAGTAGAAACTCGCCCGATTGCAACGGAATGCGCACTTTGCCCCTAGGCCGTTCTAGTTATTCATGTCGAGCATCAGAAATGCGAAAATTTTGAGTTTCTCAAGCGTTTCTTACCTCCAAACTGCCATATCTCCCGAACGGATTGACCAATCCGCAAAATTTCCGTTGCATCTGAAAGTAGAAACTCGCCCGATTACAACGGTAGGTGTAGTTTTCCCCTAGGCCGTTCTAGTTATTCGTTTCGAGCATGAAAAATGCGAAAATTTTGAGTTTCTCAAGCGTTTCTTACCTCCAAACTGCCATATCTCGCGAACGGATTAACCAATCCGCAAAATTTCTGTTGCTTCTGAAAGTAGAAACTCGCCCGATTACAACGGTATGAACACTTTTCCCCTAGGCCGTTCTAGTTATTCGTATCGAGCATCAGAAATGCGTAAATTTTGAGTTTCTCAAGCGTTTCTTACCTCCAAACTGCCATATCTCGCGAACCGATTGACCAATCCGCAAAATTTCTGTTGCATCTGAAAGTAGAAACACGCCCGATTACAACGGTATGCGCACTTTTCCCCTAGGCCGTTCTAGTTATTCGTGTCGAGCATCAGAACTGCGAAAATTTTGAGTTTCTCAAGCGTTTCCTACCTCCAAACTGCCATATCTCGCGACCGGATTGACCAATCCGCAAAATTTCTGTTGCATCTGAAAGTAGAAACTCGCCCGATCACAACGGTATGCGCACTTTTCCCCTAGGCCGTTCTAGTTAGTCGTTTTGAGCATCAGAAATGCGAAAATTTTGAGTTTCTCAAGCGTTTCTTACCTCCAAACTGCCATATCTCGGGAACGGATTGACCAATCCGCAAAATTTCTGTTGCATCTGAAAGTAGAAACTCGCCCGATTACAACGGTATGCGCACTTTTCCCCTAGGCCGTTCTTGTTATTCGTTTCGAGCATCAGAACTGCGAAAATTTTGAGTTTCTCAAGCGTTTCTTATCTCCAAACTGCCATATCTCGCGAACGGATTGATCAATCCGCAAAATTTCTGTTGCATCTGAAAGTAGAAACTCGCCCGATTACAACGGTATGCGCACTTTTCCCCTAGGCGGTTCTAGTTATTCGTTTCGAACATCAGAACTGCGAAAATTTTGAGTTTCTCAAGCGTTTCTTACCTCGAAACTGCCATATCTCGCGAACGGATTGACCAATCCGCAAAATTTCTGTTGCATCTGAAAGTAGAAACTCGCCCGATTACAACGGTA
The DNA here is from genome assembly GCF_051014685.1 of Ptiloglossa arizonensis. Classification (NCBI taxonomy): domain Eukaryota; kingdom Metazoa; phylum Arthropoda; class Insecta; order Hymenoptera; family Colletidae; genus Ptiloglossa; species Ptiloglossa arizonensis. The sequence goes on from NW_027478723.1 coordinate 6,536, forward strand.
TGCGCACTTTTCCCCTAGGCCGTTCTAGTTATTCGTGTCGAGCATCAGAACTGCGAAAATTTTGAGTTTCTCAAGCGTTTCTTACCTCCAAACTGCCATATCTCACGAACGGATTGACCAATCCGCAAAATTTCGGTTGCATCTAAAAGTAGAAACTCGCCCGATTACAACGGTATGCGTACTTTTCCCCTAGGCCGTTCTAGTTACTCGTTTCGAGCATCAGAACTGCGAAAATTTTGAGTTTCTCAAGCGTTTCTTATCTCCAAAGTGCCATATCTCGCGAACTGATTGATCAATCCGCAAAATTTCTGTTGCATCTGAAAGTAGAAACTCGCCGGATTACAACGGTTGGTGTAGTTCTCCCCTAGGCCGTTCTAGTTATTCGTTTCGAGCATCAGATCTGCGAAAATTTTGAGTTTCTCAAGCGTTTCTTATCTCCAAACTGCCATATCTCGCGAACGGATTGATCAATCCGCAAAATTTCTGTTGCATCCAAAAGTAGAAACTCGCCCGATTACAACGGTATGGGTACTTTTCCCCTAGGCCGTTCTAGTTACTCGTTTCGAGCATCAGAACTGCGAAAATTTTGAGTTTCTCAAGCGTTTCTTATCTCCAAACTGCCATATCTCGCGAACGGATTGATCAATCCGCAAAATTTCTGTTGCATCTGAAAGTAGAAACTCGCCCGATTGCAAAGGTAGGTGTAGTTTTCCCCTAGGCCGTTCTAGTTATTCGTGTCGAGCATTAGAACTGCGAAAATTTTGAGTTTCTCAAGCGTTTCTTACCTCCAAACTGCCATATCTCGCGAACGGATTGACCAATCCGCAAAATTTCTGTTGCATCTGAAAGTAGAAACTCGCCCGATTACAGCGGTGTGCGCACTTTTCCCCTAGGCCGTTCTAGTTATTCGTTTCGAGCATGAAAATTGCGAAAATTTTGAGTTTCTCAAGCGTTTCTTACCTCCAAACTGCCATATCTCGCGAACGGATTAACCAATCCGCAAAATTTCTGTTGCTTCTGAAAGTAGAAACTCGCCCGATTACAACGGTATGAGCACTTTTCCCCTAGGCCGTTCTAGTTATTCGTATCGAGCATCAGAAATGCGAAAATTTTGAGTTTTTTCAAGCGTTTCTTACCTCCCAACTGCCATATCTCGCGACCGGATTGACCAATCCGCAAAATTTCTGTTGCATCTGAAAGTAGAAACTCGCTCGATTACAACGGTATGCGCACTTTTCCCCTAGGCCGTTCTAGTTACTCGTTTCGAGCATCAAAACTGCGAAAATTTTGAGTTTCTCAAGCGTTTCTTATCTGCAAACTGCCGTATCTCGCGAACGGATTGACCAATCCGCAAAATTTCTGTTGCATCTGAAAGTAGAAACTCGCCCGATTACAGCGGTATGCGCACTTTTCCCCTAGGCCGTTCTAGTTATTCGTTTCGAGCATGAAAAATGCGAAAATTTTGAGTTTCTCAAGCGTTTCTTACCTCCAAACTGCCATATCTCGCGAACGGATTAACCAATCCGCAAAATTTCTGTTGCTTCTGAAAGTAGAAACTCGCCCGATTACAACGGTATGAACACTTTTCCCCTAGGCCGTTCTAGTTATTCGTATCGAGCATCAGAAATGCGAAAATTTTGAGTTTCTCAAGCGTTTCTTACCTCCAAACTGCCATATCTCGCGAACCGATTGACCAATCCGCAAAATTTCTGTTGCATCTGAAAGTAGAAACACGCCCGATTACAACGGTATGCGCACTTTTCCCCTAGGCCGTTCTAGTTATTCGTGTCGAGCATCAGAACTGCGAAAATTTTGAGTTTCTCAAGCGTTTCCTACCTCCAAACTGCCATATCTCGCGACCGGATTGACCAATCCGCAAAATTTCTGTTGCATCTGAAAGTAGAAACTCGCCCGATCACAACGGTATGCGCACTTTTCCCCTAGGCCGTTCTAGTTAGTCGTTTTGAGCATCAGAAATGCGAAAATTTTGAGTTTCTCAAGCGTTTCTTACCTCCAAACTGCCATATCTCGGGAACGGATTGACCAATCCGCAAAATTTCTGTTGCATCTGAAAGTAGAAACTCGCCCGATTACAACGGTATGCGCACTTTTCCCCTAGGCCGTTCTTGTTATTCGTTTCGAGCATCAGAACTGCGAAAATTTTGAGTTTCTCAAGCGTTTCTTATCTCCAAACTGCCATATCTCGCGAACGGATTGATCAATCCGCAAAATTTCTGTTGCATCTGAAAGTAGAAACTCGCCCGATTACAACGGTATGCGCACTTTTCCCCTAGGCGGTTCTAGTTATTCGTTTCGAACATCAGAACTGCGAAAATTTTGAGTTTCTCAAGCGTTTCTTACCTCGAAACTGCCATATCTCGCGAACGGATTGACCAATCCGCAAAATTTCTGTTGCATCTGAAAGTAGAAACTCGCCCGATTACAACGGTATGCGCACTTTTCCCCTAGGCCGTTCTAGTTATTCGTGTCGAGCATCAGAACTGCGAAAATTTTGAGTTTCTCAAGCGTTTCTTACCTCCAAACTGCCATATCTCACGAACGGATTGACCAATCCGCAAAATTTCTGTTGCATCTAAAAGTAGAAACTCGCCCGATTACAACGGTATGCGTACTTTTCCCCTAGGCCGTTCTAGTTACTCGTTTCGAGCATCAGAACTGCGAAAATTTTGAGTTTCTCAAGCGTTTCTTATCTCCAAAGTGCCATATCTCGCGAACTGATTGATCAATCCGCAAAATTTCTGTTGCATCTGAAAGTAGAAACTCGCCGGATTACAACGGTTGGTGTAGTTCTCCCCTAGGCCGTTCTAGTTATTCGTTTCGAGCATCAGATCTGCGAAAATTTTGAGTTTCTCAAGCGTTTCTTATCTCCAAACTGCCATATCTCGCGAACGGATTGATCAATCCGCAAAATTTCTGTTGCATCCAAAAGTAGAAACTCGCCCGATTACAACGGTATGGGTACTTTTCCCCTAGGCCGTTCTAGTTACTCGTTTCGAGCATCAGAACTGCGAAAATTTTGAGTTTCTCAAGCGTTTCTTATCTCCAAACTGCCATATCTCGCGAACGGATTGATCAATCCGCAAAATTTCTGTTGCATCTGAAAGTAGAAACTCGCCCGATTACAAGGGTAGGTGTAGTTTTCCCCTAGGCCGTTCTAGTTATTCGTGTCGAGCATTAGAACTGCGAAAATTTTGAGTTTCTCAAGCGTTTCTTACCTCCAAACTGCCATATCTCGCGAACGGATTGACCAATCCGCAAAATTTCTGTTGCATCTGAAAGTAGAAACTCGCCCGATTACAGCGGTGTGCGCACTTTTCCCCTAGGCCGTTCTAGTTATTCGTTTCGAGCATGAAAATTGCGAAAATTTTGAGTTTCTCAAGCGTTTCTTACCTCCAAACTGCCATATCTCGCGAACGGATTAACCAATCCGCAAAATTTCTGTTGCTTCTGAAAGTAGAAACTCGCCCGATTACAACGGTATGAGCACTTTTCCCCTAGGCCGTTCTAGTTATTCGTATCGAGCATCAGAAATGCGAAAATTTTGAGTTTTTTCAAGCGTTTCTTACCTCCCAACTGCCATATCTCGCGACCGGATTGACCAATCCGCAAAATTTCTGTTGCATCTGAAAGTAGAAACTCGCCCGATTACAACGGTATGCGCACTTTTCCCCTAGGCCGTTCTAGTTACTCGTTTCGAGCATCAAAACTGCGAAAATTTTGAGTTTCTCAAGCGTTTCTTACCTCCAAACTGCCATATCTCGCGAACGGATTAACCAATCCGCAAAATTTCTGTTGCTTCTGAAAGTAGAAACTCGCCCGATTACAACGGTATGCGCACTTTTCCCCTAGGCCGTTCTAGTTATTCGTGTCGAGCATCAGAACTGCGAAAATTTTGAGTTTCTCAAGCGTTTCCTACCTCCAAACTGCCATATCTCGCGACCGGATTGACCAATCCGCAAAATTTCTGTTGCATCTGAAAGTAGAAACTCGCCCGATCACAACGGTATGCGCACTTTTCCCCTAGGCCGTTCTTGTTATTCGTTTCGAGCATCAGAACTGCGAAAATTTTGAGTTTCTCAAGCGTTTCTTATCTCCAAACTGCCATATCTCGCGAACGGATTGATCAATCCGCAAAATTTCTGTTGCATCTGAAAGTAGAAACTCGCCCGATTACAACGGTATGCGCACTTTTCCCCTAGGCGGTTCTAGTTATTCGTTTCGAGCATCAGAACTGCGAAAATTTTGAGTATCTCAAGCGTTTCTTACCTCGAAACTGCCATATCTCGCGAACGGATTGACCAATCCGCAAAATTTCTGTTGCATCTGAAAGTAGAAACTCGCCCGATTACAACGGTATGCGCACTTTTCCCCTAGGCCGTTCTAGTTATTCGTGTCGAGCATCAGAACTGCGAAAATTTTGAGTTTCTCAAGCGTTTCTTACCTCCAAACTGCCATATCTCACGAACGGATTGACCAATCCGCAAAATTTCTGTTGCATCTAAAAGTAGAAACTCGCCCGATTACAACGGTATGCGTACTTTTCCCCTAGGCCGTTCTAGTTATTCGTTTCGAGCATCAGAACTGCGAAAATTTTGAGTTTCTCAAGCGTTTCTTATCTCCAAAGTGCCATATCTCGCGAACTGATTGATCAATCCGCAAAATTTCCGTTGCATCTGAAAGTAGAAACTCGCCCGATTACAACGGTAGGTGTAGTTTTCCCCTAGGCCGTTCCAGTTATTCATTTCGAGCATCAGAACTGCGAAAATTTTGATTTTCTCAAGCGTTTCTTACCTCCAAACTGCCATATCTCGCGAACGGATTGACCAATCCGCAAAATTTCTGTTGCTTCTGAAAGTAGAAACTCGCCCGATTACAACGGTATGCGCACTTTTCCCCTAGACGGTTCTAGTTATTCGTTTCGAGCATCAGAACTGCGAAAATTTTGTGTTTCTCAAGCGTTTCTTACCTACAAACTGCCATATCTCGCGAACGGATTGACCAATCCGCAAAATTTCTCTTGCATCTGAAAGTAGAAACTCGCCCGATTACAACGGTTGGTGTAGTTCTCCCCTAGGCCGTTCTAGTTATTCGTTTCGAGCATCAGATCTGCGAAAATTTTGAGTTTCTCAAGCGTTTCTTACCTCCAAACCGCCATATCTCGCGAACGGATTGACCAATCCGCAAAATTTCTGTTGCATCTGAAAGTAGAAACTCGCCCGATTACAGCGGTGTGCGCACTTTTCCCCTAGGCCGTTCTAGTTATTCGTTTCGAGCATGAAAATTGCGAAAATTTTGAGTTTCTCAAGCGTTTCTTACCTCCAAACTGCCATATCTCGCGAACGGATTAACCAATCCGCAAAATTTCTGTTGCTTCTGAAAGTAGAAACTCGCCCGATTACAACGGTATGAGCACTTTTCCCCTAGGCCGTTCTATTTATTCGTATCGAGCATCAGAAATGCGAAAATTTTGAGTTTTTTCAAGCGTTTCTTACCTCCCAACTGCCATATCTCGCGACCGGATTGACCAATCCGCAAAATTTCTGTTGCATCTGAAAGTAGAAACTCGCCCGATTACAACGGTATGCGCACTTTTCCCCTAGGCCGTTCTAGTTACTCGTTTCGAGCATCAAAACTGCGAAAATTTTGAGTTTCTCAAGCGTTTCTTATCTGCAAACTGCCGTATCTCGCGAACGGATTGATCAATCCGCAAAATTTCTGTGCCATCTGAAAGTAGAAACTCGCCCGATTACAACGGTATGCGTACTTCTCCCCTAGGCCGTTCTAGTCATTCGTTTCGAGCATCAGAACTGCGAAAATTTTGAGTTTCTCAAGCGTTTCTTACCTCCAAACTGCCATATCTCGCGAACGGATTGACCAATCCGCAAAATTTCTGTTGCATCTAAAAGTAGAAACTCGCCCGATTACAACGGTATGGGTACTTTTCCCCTAGGCCGTTCTAGTTACTCGTTTCGAGCATCAGAACTGCGAAAATTTTGAGTTTCTCAAGCGTTTCTTATCTCCAAACTACCATATCTCGCGAACGGATTGACCAATCCGCAAAATTTCTGTTGCATCTGAAAGTAGAAACTCGCCCGATTACAACGGTATGCGCTCTTTTCCCCTAGGCCGTTCTAGTTATTCGTGTCGAGCATCAGAACTGCGAAAATTTTGAGTTTCTCAAGCGTTTCTTACTTCCAAACTGCCATATCTCGCGAACGGATTGACCAATCCGCAAAATTTCTGTTGCATCCAAAAGTAGAAACTCGCCCGATTACAACGGTATGGGTACTTTTCCCCTAGGCCGTTCTAGTTACTCGTTTCGAGCATCAGAACTGCGAAAATTTTGAGTTTCTCATGCGTTTCTTATCTCCAAACTGCCATATCTCGCGAACGGATTGATCAATCCGCAAAATTTCTGTTGCATCTGAAAGTAGAAACTCGCCCGATTACAAAGGTAGGTGTAGTTTTCCCCTAGGCTGTTCTATTCATTCGTTTCGAGCATCAGAACTGCGAAAATTTTGAGTTTCTCAAGCGTTTCTTACCTCCAAACTGCCATATCTCGCGAACCGATTGACCATTCCGCAAAATTTCTGTTGCATCTGAAAGTAGAAACACGCCCGATTACAACGGTATGCGCACTTTTCCCCTAGGCCGTTCTAGTTATTCGTGTCGAGCATCAGAACTGCGAAAATTTTGAGTTTCTCAAGCGTTTCCTACCTCCAAACTGCCATATCTCGCGACCGGATTGACCAATCCGCAAAATTTCTGTTGCATCTGAAAGTAGAAACTCGCCCGATCACAACGGTATGCGCACTTTTCCCCTAGGCCGTTCTAGTTAGTCGTTTTGAGCATCAGAAATGCGAAAATTTTGAGTTTCTCAAGCGTTTCTTACCTCCAAACTGCCATATCTCGGGAACGGATTGACCAATCCGCAAAATTTCTGTTGCATCTGAAAGTAGAAACTCGCCCGATTACAACGGTATGCGCCCTTTTCCCCTAGGCCGTTCTAGTTACTCGTTTCGAGCATCAGAACTGCGAAAATTTTGAGTTTCTCAAGCTTTTCTTATCTCCAAACTGCCATATCTCGCGAACGGATTGATCAATCCGCAAAATTTCTGTTGCATCTGAAAGTAGAAACTCGCCCGATTACAACGGTATGCGCACTTTTCCCCTAGGCGGTTCTAGTTATTCGTTTCGAGCATCAGAACTGCGAAAATTTTGAGTATCTCAAGCGTTTCTTACCTCGAAACTGCCATATCTCGCGAACGGATTGACCAATCCGCAAAATTTCTGTTGCATCTGAAAGTAGAAACTCGCCCGATTACAACGGTATGCGCACTTTTCCCCTAGGCCGTTCTAGTTATTCGTGTCGAGCATCAGAACTGCGAAAATTTTGAGTTTCTCAAGCGTTTCTTACCTCCAAACTGCCATATCTCACGAACGGATTGACCAATCCGCAAAATTTCTGTTGCATCTAAAAGTAGAAACTCGCCCGATTACAACGGTATGCGTACTTTTCCCCTAGGCCGTTCTAGTTACTCGTTTCGAGCATCAGAACTGCGAAAATTTTGAGTTTCTCAAGCGTTTCTTATCTCCAAATTGCCATATCTCGCGAACTGATTGATCAATCCGCAAAATTTCCGTTGCATCTGAAAGTAGGAACTCGCCCGATTACAACGGTAGGTGTAGTTTTCCCCTAGGCCGTTCCAGTTATTCATTTCGAGCATCAGAACTGCGAAAATTTTGATTTTCTCTAGCGTTTCTTACCTCCAAACTGCCATATCTCGCGAACGGATTGACCAATCCGCAAAATTTCTGTTGCTTCTGAAAGTAGAAACTCGCCCGATTACAACGGTATGCGCACTTTTCCCCTAGACGTTTCTAGTTATTCGTTTCGAGCATCAGAACTGCGAAAATTTTGTGTTTCTCAAGCGTTTCTTACCTACAAACTGCCATATCTCGCGAACGGATTGACCAATCCGCAAAATTTCTCTTGCATCTGAAAGTAGAAACTCGCCCGATTACAACGGTTGGTGTAGTTCTCCCCTAGGCCGTTCTAGTTATTCGTTTCGAGCATCAGATCTGCGAAAATTTTGAGTTTCTCAAGCGTTTCTTACCTCCAAACCGCCATATCTCGCGAACGGATTGACCAATCCGCAAAATTTCTGTTGCATCTGAAAGTAGAAACTCGCCCGATTACAGCGGTGTGCGCACTTTTCCCCTAGGCCGTTCTAGTTATTCGTTTCGAGCATGAAAATTGCGAAAATTTTGAGTTTCTCAAGCGTTTCTTACCTCCAAACTGCCATATCTCGCGAACGGATTAACCAATCCGCAAAATTTCTGTTGCTTCTGAAAGTAGAAACTCGCCCGATTACAACGGTATGAGCACTTTTCCCCTAGGCCGTTATAGTTATTCGTATCGAGCATCAGAAATGCGAAAATTTTGAGTTTTTTCAAGCGTTTCTTACCTCCCAACTGCCATATCTCGCGACCGGATTGACCAATCCGCAAAATTTCTGTTGCATCTGAAAGTAGAAACTCGCCCGATTACAACGGTATGCGCACTTTTCCCCTAGGCCGTTCTAGTTACTCGTTTCGAGCATCAAAACTGCGAAAATTTTGAGTTTCTCAAGCGTTTCTTATCTGCAAACTGCCGTATCTCGCGAACGGATTGATCAATCCGCAAAATTTCTGTGCCATCTGAAAGTAGAAACTCGCCCGATTACAACGGTATGCGTACTTCTCCCCTAGGCCGTTCTAGTCATTCGTTTCGAGCATCAGAACTGCGAAAATTTTGAGTTTCTCAAGCGTTTCTTACCTCCAAACTGCCATATCTCGCGAACGGATTGACCAATCCGCAAAATTTCTGTTGCATCTAAAAGTAGAAACTCGCCCGATTACAACGGTATGGGTACTTTTCCCCTAGGCCGTTCTAGTTACTCGTTTCGAGCATCAGAACTGCGAAAATTTTGAGTTTCTCAAGCGTTTCTTATCTCCAAACTACCATATCTCGCGAACGGATTGACCAATCCGCAAAATTTCTGTTGCATCTGAAAGTAGAAACTCGCCCGATTACAACGGTATGCGCTCTTTTCCCCTAGGCCGTTCTAGTTATTCGTGTCGAGCATCAGAACTGCGAAAATTTTGAGTTTCTCAAGCGTTTCTTACTTCCAAACTGCCATATCTCGCGAACGGATTGACCAATCCGCAAAATTTCTGTTGCATCCAAAAGTAGAAACTCGCCCGATTACAACGGTATGGGTACTTTTCCCCTAGGCCGTTCTAGTTACTCGTTTCGAGCATCAGAACTGCGAAAATTTTGAGTTTCTCAAGCGTTTCTTACCTCCAAACTGCCATATCTCGCGAACGGATTGACCAATCCGCAAAATTTCTGTTGCATCTGAAAGTAGAAACTCGCCCGATTACAACGGTTGGTGTAGTTCCCCCTAGGCCGTTCTAGTTATTCGTTTCGAGCATCAGATCTGCGAAAATTTTGAGTTTCTCAAGCGTTTCTTACCTCCAAACTGCCATATCTCGCGAACGGATTGACCAATCCGCAAAATTTCTGTTGCATCTGAAAGTAGAAACTCGCCCGATTACAGCGGTATGCGTACTTCTCCCCTAGGCCGTTCTAGTTACTCGTTTCGAGCATCAGAACTGCGAAAATTTTGAGTTTCTCAAGCGTTTCTTATCTCCAAACTACCATATCTCGCGAACGGATTGACCAATCCGCAAAATTTCTGTTGCATCTGAAAGTAGAAACTCGCCCGATTACAACGATATGGGTACTTTTCCCCTAGGCCGTTCTAGTTACTCGTTTCGAGCATCAGAACTGCGAAAATTTTGAGTTTCTCAAGCGTTTCTTATCTCCAAACTGCCATATCTCGCGAACGGATTGATCAATCCGCAAAATTTCTGTTGCATCTGAAAGTAGAAACTCGCCCGATTACAAAGGTAGGTGTAGTTTTCCCCTAGGCTGTTCTAGTGATTCGTGTCGAGCATTAGAACTGCGAAAATTTTGAGTTTCTCAAGCGTTTCTTACCTCCAAACTGCCATATCTCGCGAACGGATTGACCAATCCGCAAAATTTCTGTTGCATCTGAAAGTAGAAACTCGCCCGATTACAGCGGTATGCGCACTTTGCCCCTAGGCCGTTCTAGTTATTCGTATCGAGCATCAGAACTGCGAAAATTTTGAGTTTCTCAAGCGTTTCTTATCTCCAAACTGCCATATCTCGCGAACGGATTGATCAATCCGCAAAATTTCTGTTGCGTCTGAAAGTAGAAACTCGCCCGATTACAAAGGTAGGTGTAGTTTTCCCCTAGGGCGTTCTAGTTATTCGGGTCGAGCATCAGAACTGCGAAAATTTTGAGTTTCTCAAGCGTTTCTTACCTCCAAACTGCCATATCTCGCGAACGGATTGACCAATCCGCAAAATTTCTGTTGCATCTGAAAGTAGAAACTCGCCCGATTAAAACGGTATGCGCACTTTGCCCCTAGGCCGTTCTAGTTATTCGTGTCGAGCATCAGAACTGCGAAAATTTTGAGTTTCTCAAGCGTTTCTTTCCTCCAAACTGCCATATCTCGCGAACGGATTGACCAATCCGCATAATTTCTGTTGCATCTGAAAGTAGAAACTCGCCCGATTACAACGATATGCGCACTTCTCCCCTAGGCCGTTCTAGTTATTCGTGTCGAGCATCAGAACTGCGAAAATTTTGTGTTTCTCAAGCGTTTCTTACCTCCAAACTGCCATATCTCGCGAACGGATTGACCAATCCGCACAATTTCTCTTGCATCTGAAAGTAGAAACTCGCCCGATTACAACGGTTGGTGTAGTTCTCCCCTAGGCCGTTCTAGTTATTCGTTTCGAGCATCAGATCTGCGAAAATTTTGAGTTTCTCAAGCGTTTCTTACCTCCAAACTGCCATATCTCGCGAACGGATTGACCAATCCGCAAAATTTCTGTTGCATCTGAAAGTAGAAACTCGCCCGATTACAGCGGTATGCGTACTTCTCCCCTAGGCCGTTCTAGTCATTCGTTTCGAGCATCAGAACTGCGAAAATTTTGAGTTTCTCAAGCGTTTCTTACCTCCAAACTGCCATATCTCGCGAACGGATTGATCAATCCGCAAAATTTCTGTTGCATCTAAAAGTAGAAACTCGCCCGATTACAACGGTATGGGTACTTTTCCCCTAGGCCGTTCTAGTCATTCGTTTCGAGCATCAGAACTGCGAAAATTTTGAGTTTCTCAAGCGTTTCTTACCTCCAAACTGCCATATCTCGCGAACGGATTGATCAATCCGCAAAATTTCTGTTGCATCTAAAAGTAGAAACTCGCCCGATTACAACGGTATGGGTACCTTTCCCCTAGGCCGTTCTAGTTACTCGTTTCGAGCATCAGAACTGCGAAAATTTTGAGTTTCTCAAGCGTTTCTTATCTCCAAACTACCATATCTCGCGAACGGATTGACCAATCCGCAAAATTTCTGTTGCATCTGAAAGTAGAAACTCGCCCGATTACAACGGTATGCGCTCTTTTCCCCTAGGCCGTTCTAGTTATTCGTGTCGAGCATCAGAACTGCGAAAATTTTGAGTTTCTCAAGCGTTTCTTACCTCCAAACTGCCATATCTCGCGAACGGATTGACCAATCCGCAAAATTTCTGTTGCATCCAAAAGTAGGAACTCGCCCGATTACAACGGTATGGGTACTTTTCCCCTAGGCCGTTCTAGTTACTCGTTTCGAGCATCAGAACTGCGAAAATTTTGAGTTTCTCAAGCGTTTCTTATCTCCAAACTGCCATATCTCGCGAACGGATTGATCAATCCGCAAAATTTCTGTTGCATCTGAAAGTAGAAACTCGCCCGATTACAAAGGTAGGTGTAGTTTTCCCCTAGGCCGTTCTAGTGATTCGTGTCGAGCATTAGAACTGCGAAAATTTTGAGTTTCTCAAGCGTTTCTTACCTCCAAACTGCCATATCTCGCGAACGGATTGACCAATCCGCAAAATTTCTGTTGCATCTGAAAGTAGAAACTCGCCCGATTACAGCGGTATGCGCACTTTGCCCCTAGGCCGTTCTAGTTATTCGTGTCGAGCATCAGAACTGCGAAAATTTTGAGTTTCTCAAGCGTTTCTTACCTCCAAACTGCCATATCTCGCGAACGGATTGACCAATCCGCAAAATTTCTGTTGCATCCAAAAGTAGAAACTCGCCCGATTACAACGGTATGGGTACTTTTCCCCTAGGCCGTTCTAGTTACTCGTTTCGAGCATCAGAACTGCGAAAATTTTGAGTTTCTCAAGCGTTTCTTACCTCCAAACTGCCATATCTCGCGAACGGATTGATCAATCCGCAAAATTTCTGTTGCATCTGAAAGTAGAAACTCGCCCGATTACAAAGGTAGGTGTAGTTTTCCCCTAGGCCGTTCTAGTGATTCGTGTCGAGCATTAGAACTGCGAAAATTTTGAGTTTCTCAAGCGTTTCTTACCTCCAAACTGCCATATCTCGCGAACGGATTGACCAATCCGCAAAATTTCTGTTGCATCTGAAAGTAGAAACTCGCCCGATTACAGCGGTATGCGCACTTTGCCCCTAGGCCGTTCTAGTTATTCGTGTCGAGCATCAGAACTGCGAAAATTTTGAGTTTCTCAAGCGTTTCTTACCTCCAAACTGCCATATCTCGCGAACGGATTGACCAATCCGCAAAATTTCTGTTGCATCTGAAAGTAGAAACTCGCCCGATTACAGCGGTGTGCGCACTTTTCCCCTAGGCCGTTCTAGTTATTCGTTTCGAGCATGAAAAGTGCGAAAATTTTGAGTTTCTCAAGCGTTTCTTACCTCCAAACTGCCATATCTCGCGAACGGATTAACCAATCCGCAAAATTTCTGTTGCTTCTGAAAGTAGAAACTCGCCCGATTACAACGGTATGAGCACTTTTCCCCTAGGCCGTTCTAGTTATTCGTATCGAGCATCAGAAATGCGAAAATTTTGAGTTTTTTCAAGCGTTTCTTACCTCCCAACTGCCATATCTCGCGACCGGATTGACCAATCCGCAAAATTTCTGTTGCATCTGAAAGTAGAAACTCGCCCGATTACAGCGGTATGCGCACTTTGCCCCTAGGCCGTTCTAGTTATTCGTGTCGAGCATCAGAACTGCGAAAATTTTGAGTTTCTCAAGCGTTTCTTATCTGCAAACTGCCGTATCTCGCGAACGGATTGATCAATCCGCAAAATTTCTGTGCCATCTGAAAGTAGAAACTCGCCCGATTACAGCGGTGTGCGCACTTTTCCCCTAGGCCGTTCTAGTTATTCGTTTCGAGCATGAAAAGTGCGAAAATTTTGAGTTTCTCAAGCGTTTCTTACCTCCAAACTGCCATATCTCGCGAACGGATTAACCAATCCGCAAAATTTCTGTTGCTTCTGAAAGTAGAAACTCGCCCGATTACAACGGTATGAGCACTTTTCCCCTAGGCCGTTCTAGTTATTCGTATCGAGCATCAGAAATGCGAAAATTTTGAGTTTTTTCAAGCGTTTCTTACCTCCAAACTGCCATATCTCGCGAACGGATTCACCAATCCGCAAAATTTCTGTTGCTTCTGAAAGTAGAAACTCGCCCGATTACAACGGTATGCGCACTTTTCCCCTAGGCCGTTCTAGTTACTCGTTTCGAGCATCAAAACTGCGAAAATTTTGAGTTTCTCAAGCGTTTCTTATCTACAAACTGCCGTATCTCGCGAACGGATTGATCAATGCGCAAAATTTCTGTGCCATCTGAAAGTAGAAACTCGCCCGATTACAACGGTATGCGTACTTCTCCCCTAGGCCGTTCTAGTTACTCGTTTCGAGCATCAGAACTGCGAAAATTTTGAGTTTCTCAAGCGTTTCTTATCTCCAAACTGCCATATCTCGCGAACGGATTGATCAATCCGCAAAATTTCTGTTGCGTCTGAAAGTAGAAACTCGACCGATTACAAAGGTAGGTGTAGTTTTCCCCTAGGGCGTTCTAGTTATTCGTGTCGAGCATCAGAACTGCGAAAATTTTGAGTTTCTCAAGCGTTTCTTACCTCCAAACTGCCATATCTCGCGAACGGATTGACCAATCCGCAAAATTTCTGTTGCATCTGAAAGTAGAAACTCGCCCGATTACAACGGTATGCGCTCTTTTCCCCTAGGCCGTTCTAGTTATTCGTGTCGAGCATCAGAACTGCGAAAATTTTGAGTTTCTCAAGCGTTTCTTACCTCCAAACTGCCATATCTCGCGAACGGATTGACCAATCCGCAAAATTTCTGTTGCATCCAAAAGTAGAAACTCGCCCGATTACAACGGTATGGGTACTTTTCCCCTAGGCCGTTCTAGTTACTCGTTTCGAGCATCAGAACTGCGAAAATTTTGAGTTTCTCAAGCGTTTCTTATCTCCAAACTGCCATATCTCGCGAACGGATTGATCAATCCGCAAAATTTCTGTTGCATCTGAAAGTAGAAACTCGCCCGATTACAAAGGTAGGTGTAGTTTTCCCCTAGGCCGTTCTAGTGATTCGTGTCGAGCATTAGAACTGCGAAAATTTTGAGTTTCTCAAGCGTTTCTTACCTCCAAACTGCCATATCTCGCGAACGGATTGACCAATCCGCAAAATTTCTGTTGCATCTGAAAGTAGAAACTCGCCCGATTACAGCGGTATGCGCACTTTGCCCCTAGGCCGTTCTAGTTATTCGTGTCGAGCATCAGAACTGCGAAAATTTTGAGTTTCTCAAGCGTTTCTTACCTCCAAAATGCCATATCTCGCGAACGGATTGACCAATCCGCAAAATTTCTGTTGCATCTGAAAGTAGAAACTCGCCCGATTACAGCGGTGTGCGCACTTTTCCCCTAGGCCGTTCTAGTTATTCGTTTCGAGCATGAAAAGTGCGAAAATTTTGAGTTTCTCAAGCGTTTCTTACCTCCAAACTGCCATATCTCGCGAACGGATTAACCAATCCGCAAAATTTCTGTTGCTTCTGAAAGTAGAAACTCGCCCGATTACAACGGTATGAGCACTTTTCCCCTAGGCCGTTCTAGTTATTCGTATCGAGCATCAGAAATGCGAAAATTTTGAGTTTTTTCAAGCGTTTCTTACCTCCCAACTGCCATATCTCGCGACCGGATTGACCAATCCGCAAAATTTCTGTTGCATCTGAAAGTAGAAACTCGCCCGATTACAGCGGTATGCGCACTTTGCCCCTAGGCCGTTCTAGTTATTCGTGTCGAGCATCAGAACT
Organism: Ptiloglossa arizonensis; assembly: GCF_051014685.1. NCBI lineage: Eukaryota > Metazoa > Arthropoda > Insecta > Hymenoptera > Colletidae > Ptiloglossa > Ptiloglossa arizonensis. Next base: position 21,819 of record NW_027478723.1, read on the forward strand.
GCGAAAATTTTGAGTTTCTCAAGCGTTTCTTATCTGCAAACTGCCGTATCTCGCGAACGGATTGATCAATCCGCAAAATTTCTGTGCCATCTGAAAGTAGAAACTCGCCCGATTACAGCGGTGTGCGCACTTTTCCCCTAGGCCGTTCTAGTTATTCGTTTCGAGCATGAAAAGTGCGAAAATTTTGAGTTTCTCAAGCGTTTCTTACCTCCAAACTGCCATATCTCGCGAACGGATTCACCAATCCGCAAAATTTCTGTTGCTTCTGAAAGTAGAAACTCGCCCGATTACAACGGTATGCGCACTTTTCCCCTAGGCCGTTCTAGTTACTCGTTTCGAGCATCAAAACTGCGAAAATTTTGAGTTTCTCAAGCGTTTCTTATCTACAAACTGCCGTATCTCGCGAACGGATTGATCAATGCGCAAAATTTCTGTGCCATCTGAAAGTAGAAACTCGCCCGATTACAACGGTATGCGTACTTCTCCCCTAGGCCGTTCTAGTTACTCGTTTCGAGCATCAGAACTGCGAAAATTTTGAGTTTCTCAAGCGTTTCTTATCTCCAAACTGCCATATCTCGCGAACGGATTGATCAATCCGCAAAATTTCTGTTGCGTCTGAAAGTAGAAACTCGACCGATTACAAAGGTAGGTGTAGTTTTCCCCTAGGGCGTTCTAGTTATTCGTGTCGAGCATCAGAACTGCGAAAATTTTGAGTTTCTCAAGCGTTTCTTACCTCCAAACTGCCATATCTCGCGAACGGATTGACCAATCCGCAAAATTTCTGTTGCATCTGAAAGTAGAAACTCGCCCGATTACAACGGTATGCGCTCTTTTCCCCTAGGCCGTTCTAGTTATTCGTGTCGAGCATCAGAACTGCGAAAATTTTGAGTTTCTCAAGCGTTTCTTACCTCCAAACTGCCATATCTCGCGAACGGATTGACCAATCCGCAAAATTTCTGTTGCATCCAAAAGTAGAAACTCGCCCGATTACAACGGTATGGGTACTTTTCCCCTAGGCCGTTCTAGTTACTCGTTTCGAGCATCAGAACGGCGAAAATTTTGAGTTTCTCAAGCGTTTCTTATCTCCAAACTGCCATATCTCGCGAACGGATTGACCAATCCGCAAAATTTCTGTTGCATCTGAAAGTAGAAACTCGCCCGATTACAGCGGTATGCGCACTTTGCCCCTAGGCCGTTCTAGTTATTCGTGTCGAGCATCAGAACTGCGAAAATTTTGAGTTTCTCAAGCGTTTCTTACCTCCAAACTGCCATATCTCGCGAACGGATTGACCAATCCGCAAAATTTCTGTTGCATCTGAAAGTAGAAACTCGCCCGATTACAGCGGTGTGCGCACTTTTCCCCTAGGCCGTTCTAGTTATTCGTTTCGAGCATGAAAAGTGCGAAAATTTTGAGTTTCTCAAGCGTTTCTTACCTCCAAACTGCCATATCTCGCGAACGGATTAACCAATCCGCAAAATTGCTGTTGCTTCTGAAAGTAGAAACTCGCCCGATTACAACGGTATGAGCACTTTTCCCCTAGGCCGTTCTAGTTATTCGTATCGAGCATCAGAAATGCGAAAATTTTGAGTTTTTTCAAGCGTTTCTTACCTCCCAACTGCCATATCTCGCGACCGGATTGACCAATCCGCAAAATTTCTGTTGCATCTGAAAGTAGAAACTCGCCCGATTACAGCGGTATGCGCACTTTGCCCCTAGGCCGTTCTAGTTATTCGTGTCGAGCATCAGAACTGCGAAAATTTTGAGTTTCTCAAGCGTTTCTTATCTGCAAACTGCCGTATCTCGCGAACGGATTGATCAATCCGCAAAATTTCTGTGCCATCTGAAAGTAGAAACTCGCCCGATTACAGCGGTGTGCGCACTTTTCCCCTAGGCCGTTCTAGTTATTCGTTTCGAGCATGAAAAGTGCGAAAATTTTGAGTTCCTCAAGCGTTTCTTACCTCCAAACTGCCATATCTCGCGAACGGATTCACCAATCCGCAAAATTTCTGTTGCTTCTGAAAGTAGAAACTCGCCCGATTAGAACGGTATGCGCACTTTTCCCCTAGGCCGTTCTAGTTACTCGTTTCGAGCATCAAAACTGCGAAAATTTTGAGTTTCTCAAGCGTTTCTTATCTACAAACTGCCGTATCTCGCGAACGGATTGATCAATGCGCAAAATTTCTGTGCCATCTGAAAGTAGAAACTCGCCCGATTACAACGGTATGCGTACTTCTCCCCTAGGCCGTTCTAGTTACTCGTTTCGAGCATCAGAACTGCGAAAATTTTGAGTTTCTCAAGCGTTTCTTATCTCCAAACTGCCATATCTCGCGAACGGATTGATCAATCCGCAAAATTTCTGTTGCGTCTGAAAGTAGAAACTCGACCGATTACAAAGGTAGGTGTAGTTTTCCCCTAGGGCGTTCTAGTTATTCGTGTCGAGCATCAGAACTGCGAAAATTTTGAGTTTCTCAAGCGTTTCTTACCTCCAAACTGCCATATCTCGCGAACGGATTGACCAATCCGCAAAATTTCTGTTGCATCTGAAAGTAGAAACTCGCCCGATTACAACGGTATGCGCTCTATTCCCCTAGGCCGTTCTAGTTATTCGTGTCGAGCATCAGAACTGCGAAAATTTTGAGTTTCTCAAGCGTTTCTTACCTCCAAACTGCCATATCTCGCGAACGGATTGACCAATCCGCAAAATTTCTGTTGCATCCAAAAGTAGAAACTCGCCCGATTACAACGGTATGGGTACTTTTCCCCTAGGCCGTTCTAGTTACTCGTTTCGAGCATCAGAACTGCGAAAATTTTGAGTTTCTCAAGCGTTTCTTATCTCCAAACTGCCATATCTCGCGAACGGATTGATCAATCCGCAAAATTTCTGTTGCATCTGAAAGTAGAAACTCGCCCGATTACAAAGGTAGGTGTAGTTTTCCCCTAGGCCGTTCTAGTGATTCGTGTCGAGCATTAGAACTGCGAAAATTTTGAGTTTCTCAAGCGTTTCTTACCTCCAAACTGCCATATCTCGCGAACGGATTGACCAATCCGCAAAATTTCTGTTGCATCTGAAAGTAGAAACTCGCCCGATTACAGCGGTATGCGCACTTTGCCCCTAGGCCGTTCTAGTTATTCGTGTCGAGCATCAGAACTGCGAAAATTTTGAGTTTCTCAAGCGTTTCTTACCTCCAAAATGCCATATCTCGCGAACGGATTGACCAATCCGCAAAATTTCTGTTGCATCTGAAAGTAGAAACTCGCCCGATTACAGCGGTGTGCGCACTTTTCCCCTAGGCCGTTCTAGTTATTCGTTTCGAGCATGAAAAGTGCGAAAATTTTGAGTTTCTCAAGCGTTTCTTACCTCCAAACTGCCATATCTCGCGAACGGATTAACCAATCCGCAAAATTTCTGTTGCTTCTGAAAGTAGAAACTCGCCCGATTACAACGGTATGAGCACTTTTCCCCTAGGCCGTTCTAGTTATTCGTATCGAGCATCAGAAATGCGAAAATTTTGAGTTTTTTCAAGCGTTTCTTACCTCCCAACTGCCATATCTCGCGACCGGATTGACCAATCCGCAAAATTTCTGTTGCATCTGAAAGTAGAAACTCGCCCGATTACAGCGGTATGCGCACTTTGCCCCTAGGCCGTTCTAGTTATTCGTGTCGAGCATCAGAACTGCGAAAATTTTGAGTTTCTCAAGCGTTTCTTATCTGCAAACTGCCGTATCTCGCGAACGGATTGATCAATCCGCAAAATTTCTGTGCCATCTGAAAGTAGAAACTCGCCCGATTACAGCGGTGTGCGCACTTTTCCCCTAGGCCGTTCTAGTTATTCGTTTCGAGCATGAAAAGTGCGAAAATTTTGAGTTTCTCAAGCGTTTCTTACCTCCAAACTGCCATATCTCGCGAACGGATTCACCAATCCGCAAAATTTCTGTTGCTTCTGAAAGTAGAAACTCGCCCGATTACAACGGTATGCGCACTTTTCCCCTAGGCCGTTCTAGTTACTCGTTTCGAGCATCAAAACTGCGAAAATTTTGAGTTTCTCAAGCGTTTCTTATCTACAAACTGCCGTATCTCGCGAACGGATTGATCAATGCGCAAAATTTCTGTGCCATCTGAAAGTAGAAACTCGCCCGATTACAACGGTATGCGTACTTCTCCCCTAGGCCGTTCTAGTTACTCGTTTCGAGCATCAGAACTGCGAAAATTTTGAGTTTCTCAAGCGTTTCTTATCTCCAAACTGCCATATCTCGCGAACGGATTGATCAATCCGCAAAATTTCTGTTGCGTCTGAAAGTAGAAACTCGACCGATTACAAAGGTAGGTGTAGTTTTCCCCTAGGGCGTTCTAGTTATTCGTGTCGAGCATCAGAACTGCGAAAATTTTGAGTTTCTCAAGCGTTTCTTACCTCCAAACTGCCATATCTCGCGAACGGATTGACCAATCCGCAAAATTTCTGTTGCATCTGAAAGTAGAAACTCGCCCGATTACAACGGTATGCGCTCTTTTCCCCTAGGCCGTTCTAGTTATTCGTGTCGAGCATCAGAACTGCGAAAATTTTGAGTTTCTCAAGCGTTTCTTACCTCCAAACTGCCATATCTCGCGAACGGATTGACCAATCCGCAAAATTTCTGTTGCATCCAAAAGTAGAAACTCGCCCGATTACAACGGTAGGTGTAGTTTTCCCCAAGGCCGCTCTAGTTATTCGTGTCGAGCATCAGAACTGCGAAAATTTTGAGTTTCTCAAGCGTTTCTTACCTCCAAACTGCCATATCTCGCGAACGGATTGACCAATCCGCAAAATTTCTGTTGCATCTGAAAGTAGAAACTCGCCCGATTACAACGGTATGCGCACTTTGCCCCTAGGCCGTTCTAGTTATTCATGTCGAGCATCAGAACTGCGAAAATTTTGAGTTTCTCAAGCGATTCTTACCTCCAAACTGCCATATCTCGCGAACGGATTGACCAATCCGCAAAATTTCTGTTGCTTCTGAAAGTAGAAACTCGCCCGATTACAACGGTATGCGCACTTTGCCCCTAGGCCGTTCTAGTTATTCATGTCGAGCATCAGAAATGCGAAAATTTTGAGTTTCTCAAGCGTTTCTTACCTCCAAACTGCCATATCTCCCGAACGGATTGACCAATCCGCAAAATTTCTGTTGCATCTGAAAGTAGAAACTCGCCCGATTACAACGGTAGGTGTAGTTTTCCCCTAGGCCGTTCTAGTTATTCGTTTCGAGCATCAGAACTGCGAAAATTTTGAGTTTCTCAAGCGTTTCTTACCTCCAAATTGCCATATCTCGCGAACGGATTGACCAATCCGCAAAATTTCTGTTTCATCTGAAAGTAGAAACTCGCCCGATTACAACGGTATGCGCTCTTTTCCCCTAGGCCGTTCTAGTTATTCGTGTCGAGCATCAGAACTGCGAAAATTTTGAGTTTCTCAAGCGTTTCTTACCTCCAAGCTGCCATATCTCGCGAACGGATTGACCAATCCGCAAAATTTCTGTTGCTTCTGAAAGTAGAAACTCGCCCGATTACAACGGTATGCGCACTTTGCCCCTAGGCCGTTCTAGTTATTCATGTCGAGCATCAGAAATGCGAAAATTTTGAGTTTCTCAAGCGTTTCTTACCTCCAAACTGCCATATCTCCCGAACGGATTGACCAATCCGCAAAATTTCTGTTGCATCTGAAAGTAGAAACTCGCCCGATTACAACGGTGGGTGTAGTTTTCCCCTAGGCCGTTCTAGTTATTCGTTTCGAGCATCAGAACTGCGAAAATTTTGAGTTTCTCAAGCGATTCTTACCTCCAAACTGCCATATCTCGCGAACGGATTGACCAATCCGCAAAATTTCTGTTGCTTCTGAAAGTAGAAACTCGCCCGATTACAACGGTATGCGCACTTTGCCCCTAGGCCGTTCTAGTTATTCATGTCGAGCATCAGAAATGCGAAAATTTTGAGTTTCTCAAGCGTTTCTTACCTCCAAACTGCCATATCTCCCGAACGGATTGACCAATCCGCAAAATTTCTGTTGCATCTGAAAGTAGAAACTCGCCCGATTACAACGGTAGGTGTAGTTTTCCCCTAGGCCGTTCTAGTTATTCGTTTCGAGCATCAGAACTGCGAAAATTTTGAGTTTCTCAAGCGATTCTTACCTCCAAACTGCCATATCTCGCGAACGGATTGACCAATCCACAAAATTTCTGTTGCTTCTGAAAGTAGAAACTCGCCCGATTACAACGGTATGCGCACTTTGCCCCTAGGCCGTTCTAGTTATTCATGTCGAGCATCAGAAGTGCGAAAATTTTGAGTTTCTCAAGCGTTTCTTACCTCCAAACTGCCATATCTCCCGAACGGATTGACCAATCCGCAAAATTTCTGTTGCATCTGAAAGTAGAAACTCGCCCGATTACAACGGTAGGTGTAGTTTTCCCCTAGGCCGTTCTAGTTATTCGTTTCGAGCATCAGAACTGCGAAAATTTTGAGTTTCTCAAGCGTTTCTTACCTCCAAACTGCCATATCTCGCGAACGGATTGACCAATCCGCAAAATTTCTGTTGCATCTGAAAGTAGAAACTCGCCCGATTACAACGGTATGCGCACTTTGCCCCTAGGCCGTTCTAGTTATTCATGTCGAGCATCAGAACTGCGAAAATTTTGAGTTTCTCAAGCGATTCTTACCTCCAAACTGCCATATCTCGCGAACGGATTGACCAATCCGCAAAATTTCTGTTGCTTCTGAAAGTAGAAACTCGCCCGATTACAACTGTATGCGCACTTTGCCCCTAGGCCGTTCTAGTTATTCATGTCGAGCATCAGAACTGCGAAAATTTTGAGTTTCTCAAGCGATTCTTACTTCCAAACTGCCATATCTCGCGAACGGATTGACCAATCCGCAAAATTTCTGTTGCTTCTGAAAGTAGAAACTCGCCCGATTAGAACGGTATGCGCACTTTGCCCCTAGGCCGTTCTAGTTATTCATGTCGAGCATCAGAAATGCGAAAATTTTGAGTTTCTCAAGCGTTTCTTACCTCCAAACTGCCATATCTCCCGAACGGATTGACCAATCCGCAAAATTTCTGTTGCATCTGAAAGTAGAAACTCGCCCGATTACAACGGTAGGTGTAGTTTTCCCCTAGGCCGTTCTAGTTATTCGTTTCGAGCATCAGAACTGCGAAAATTTTGAGTTTCTCAAGCGTTTCTTACCTCCAAATTGCCATATCTCGCGAACGGATTGACCAATCCGCAAAATTTCTGTTTCATCTGAAAGTAGAAACTCGCCCGATTACAACGGTATGCGCTCTTTTCCCCTAGGCCGTTCTAGTTATTCGTGTCGAGCATCAGAACTGCGAAAATTTTGAGTTTCTCAAGCGTTTCTTACCTCCAAGCTGCCATATCTCGCGAACGGATTGACCAATCCGCAAAATTTCCGTTGCTTCTGAAAGTAGAAACTCGCCCGATTACAACGGTATGCGCACTTTGCCCCTAGGCCGTTCTAGTTATTCATGTCGAGCATCAGAAATGCGAAAATTTTGAGTTTCTCAAGCGTTTCTTACCTCCAAACTGCCATATCTCCCGAACGGATTGACCAATCCGCAAAATTTCTGTTGCATCTGAAAGTAGAAACTCGCCCGATTACAACGGTGGGTGTAGTTTTCCCCTAGGCCGTTCTAGTTATTCGTTTCGAGCATCAGAACTGCGAAAATTTTGAGTTTCTCAAGCGATTCTTACCTCCAAACTGCCATATCTCGCGAACGGATTGACCAATCCGCAAAATTTCTGTTGCTTCTGAAAGTAGAAACTCGCCCGATTACAACGGTATGCGCACTTTGCCCCTAGGCCGTTCTAGTTATTCATGTTGAGCATCAGAAATGCGAAAATTTTGAGTTTCTCAAGCGTTTCTTACCTCCAAACTGCCATATCTCCCGAACGGATTGACCAATCCGCAAAATTTCTGTTGCATCTGAAAGTAGAAACTCGCCCGATTACAACGGTAGGTGTAGTTTTCCCCTAGGCCGTTCTAGTTATTCGTTTCGAGCATCAGAACTGCGAAAATTTTGAGTTTCTCAAGCGTTTCTTACCTCCAAATTGCCATATCTCGCGAACGGATTGACCAATCCGCAAAATTTCTGTTTCATCTGAAAGTAGAAACTCGCCCGATTACAACGGTATGCGCTCTTTTCCCCTAGGCCGTTCTAGTTATTCGTGTCGAGCATCAGAACTGCGAAAATTTTGAGTTTCTCAAGCGTTTCTTACCTCCAAGCTGCCATATCTCGCGAACGGATTGACCAATCCGCAAAATTTCTGTTGCTTCTGAAAGTAGAAACTCGCCCGATTACAACGGTATGCGCACTTTGCCCCTAGGCGGTTCTAGTTATTCATGTCGAGCATCAGAAATGCGAAAATTTTGAGTTTCTCAAGCGTTTCTTACCTCCAAACTGCCATATCTCCCGAACGGATTGACCAATCCGCAAAATTTCTGTTGCATCTGAAAGTAGAAACTCGCCCGATTACAACGGTGGGTGTAGTTTTCCCCTAGGCCGTTCTAGTTATTCGTTTCGAGCATCAGAACTGCGAAAATTTTGAGTTTCTCTAGCGATTCTTACCTCCAAACTGCCATATCTCGCGAACGGATTGACCAATCCGCAAAATTTCTGTTGCTTCTGAAAGTAGAAACTCGCCCGATTACAACGGTATGCGCACTTTGCCCCTAGGCCGTTCTAGTTATTCATGTCGAGCATCAGAAATGCGAAAATTTTGAGTTTCTCAAGCGTTTCTTACCTCCAAACTGCCATATCTCCCGAACGGATTGACCAATCCGCAAAATTTCTGTTGCATCTGAAAGTAGAAACTCGCCCGATTACAACGGTAGGTGTAGTTTTCCCCTAGGCCGTTCTAGTTATTCGTTTCGAGCATCAGAACTGCGAAAATTTTGAGTTTCTCAAGCGTTTCTTACCTCCAAACTGCCATATCTCGCGAACGGATTGACCAATCCGCAAAATTTCTGTTGCATCTGAAAGTAGAAACTCGCCCGATTACAAAGGTTTGCGCACTTTTCCCCTAGGCCGTTCTAGTTATTCGTGTCGAGCATCAGAACTGCGAAAATTTTGAGTTTCTCAAGCGTTTCTTACCTCCAAACTGCCATATCTCGCGACCGGATTGACCAATCCGCAAAATTTCTGTTGCATCTGAAAGTAGAAACTCGCCCGATTACAACGGTATGCGTACTTTTCCCCTAGGCCGTTCTAGTTACTCGTTTCGAGCATCAGAACTGCGAAAATTTTGAGTTTCTCAAGCGTTTCTTATCTCCAAACTGCCATATCTCGCGAACGGATTGATCAATCCGCAAAATTTCTGTTGCATCTGAAAGTAGAAACTCGCCCGATTACAACGGTATGCGTGCTTTTCTCCTAGGCGGTTCTAGTTATTCGTTTCGAGCATCAGAACTGCGAAAGTTTTGAGTTTCTCAAGCGTTTCTTACCTCCAAACTGCCATATCTCGCGACCGGATTGACCAATCCGCAAAATTTCTGTTGCATCTGAAAGTAGAAACTCGCCCGATTACAACGGTATGCGCACTTTGCCCCTAGGCCGTTCTAGTTATTCATGTCGAGCATCAGAAATGCGAAAATTTTGAGTTTCTCAAGCGTTTCTTACCTCCAAACTGCCATATCTCCCGAACGGATTGACCAATCCGCAAAATTTCTGTTGCATCTGAAAGTAGAAACTCGCCCGATTACAACGGTAGGTGTAGTTTTCCCCTAGGCCGTTCTAGTTATTCGTTTCGAGCATCAGAACTGCGAAAATTTTGAGTTTCTCAAGCGATTCTTACCTCCAAACTGCCATATCTCGCGAACGGATTGACCAATCCACAAAATTTCTGTTGCTTCTGAAAGTAGAAACTCGCCCGATTACAACGGTATGCGCACTTTGCCCCTAGGCCGTTCTAGTTATTCATGTCGAGCATCAGAATTGCGAAAATTTTGAGTTTCTCAAGCGTTTCTTACCTCCAAACTGCCATATCTCCCGAACGGATTGACCAATCCGCAAAATTTCTGTTGCATCTGAAAGTAGAAACTCGCCCGATTACAACGGTAGGTGTAGTTTTCCCCTAGGCCGTTCTAGTTATTCGTTTCGAGCATCAGAACTGCGAAAATTTTGAGTTTCTCAAGCGTTTCTTACCTCCAAACTGCCATATCTCGCGAACGGATTGACCAATCCGCAAAATTTCTGTTGCATCTGAAAGTAGAAACTCGCCCGATTACAACGGTATGCGCACTTTGCCCCTAGGCCGTTCTAGTTATTCATGTCGAGCATCAGAACTGCGAAAATTTTGAGTTTCTCAAGCGATTCTTACCTCCAAACTGCCATATCTCGCGAACGGATTGACCAATCCGCAAAATTTCTGTTGCTTCTGAAAGTAGAAACTCGCCCGATTACAACGGTATGCGCACTTTGCCCCTAGGCCGTTCTAGTTATTCATGTCGAGCATCAGAAATGCGAAAATTTTGAGTTTCTCAAGCGTTTCTTACCTCCAAACTGCCATATCTCGCGAACGGATTGACCAATCCGCAAAATTTCTGTTGCTTCTGAAAGTAGAAACTCGCCCGATTACAACGGTATGCGCACTTTGCCCCTAGGCCGTTCTAGTTATTCATGTCGAGCATCAGAAATGCGAAAATTTTGAGTTTCTCAAGCGTTTCTTACCTCCAAACTGCCATATCTCCCGAACGGATTGACCAATCCGCAAAATTTCTGTTGCATCTGAAAGTAGAAACTCGCCCGATTACAACGGTAAGCGTACTTTTCCCCTAGGCCGTTCTAGTTACTCGTTTCGAGCATCAGAACTGCGAACATTTTGAGTTTCTCAAGCGTTTCATATCTCCAAACTGCCATATCTCGCGAACGGATTGATCAATCCGCAAAATTTCTGTTGCATCTGAAAGTAGAAACTCGCCCGATTACAACGGAATGCGTACTTTTCCCCTAGGCCGTTCTAGTTACTCGTTTCGAGCATCAGAACTGCGAAAATTTTGAGTTTCTCAAGCGTTTCTTATCTCCAAACTGCCATATCTCGCGAACGGATTGATCAATCCGCAAAATTTCTGTTGCATCTGAAAGTAGAAACTCGCCCGATTACAACGGTATGCGTGCTTTTCTCCTAGGCGGTTCTAGTTATTCGTTTCGAGCATCAGAACTGCGAAAGTTTTGAGTTTCTCAAGCGTTTCTTACCTCCAAACTGCCATATCTCGCGAACGGATTGACCAATCCGCAAAATTTCTGTTGCATCTGAAAGTAGAAACTCGCCCGATTACAACGGTATGCGTACTTTTCCCCTAGGCCGTCCTAGTTACTCGTTTCGAGCATCAGAACTGCGAAAATTTTGAGTTTCTCAAGCGTTTCTTATCTCCAAACTGCCATATCTCGCGAACGGATTGATCAATCCGCAAAATTTCTGTTGCATCTGAAACTAGAAACTCGCCCGATTACAACGGTAGGTGTAGTTTTCCCCTAGGCCGCTCTAGTTATTCGTGTCGAGCATCAGAACTGCGAAAATTTTGAGTTTCTCAAGCGGTTCTTACCTCCAAACTGCCATATCTCGCGAACGGATTGACCAATCCGCAAAATTTCTGTTGCTTCTGAAAGTAGAAACTCGCCCGATTACAACGGTATGCGCACTTTGCCCCTAGGCCGTTCTAGTTGTTCCTGTCGAGCATCAGAAATGCGAAAATTTTGAGTTTCTCAAGCGTTTCTTATCTCCAAACTGCCATATCTCGCGAACGGATTGATCAATCCGCAAAATTTCTGTTGCATCTGAAACTAGAAACTCGCCCGATTACAACGGTAGGTGTAGTTTTCCCCTAGGCCGCTCTAGTTATTCGTGTCGAGCATCAGAACTGCGAAAATTTTGAGTTTCTCAAGCGTTTCTTACCTCCAAACTGCCATACCTCGCGACCGGATTGACCAATCCGCAAAATTTCTGTTGCATCTGAAAGTAGAAACTCGCCCGATTACAACGGTATGCGTACTTTTCCCCTAGGCCGTTCTAGTTACTCGTTTCGAGCATCAGAACTGCGAAAATTTTGAGTTTCTCAAGCGTTTCTTATCTCCAAACTGCCATATCTCGCGAACGGATTGATCAATCCGCAAAATTTCTGTTGCGTCTGAAAGTAGGAACTCGCCCGATTACAACGGTATGCGTACTTTTCTCCTAGGCGGTTCTAGTTATTCGTTTCGAGCATCAGAACTGCGAAAATTTTGAGTTTCTCAAGCGATTCTTACCTCCAAACTGCCATATCTCGCGAACGGATTGACCAATCCGCAAAATTTCTGTTGCATCTGAAAGTAGAAACTCGCCCGATTACAACGGTATGCGCACTTTGCCCCTAGGCCGTTCTAGTTATTCATGTCGAGCATCAGAAATGCGAAAATTTTGAGTTTCTCAAGCGTTTCTTACCTCCAAACTGCCATATCTCCCGAACGGATTGACCAATCCGCAAAATTTCTGTTGCATCTGAAAGTAGAAACTCGCCCGATTACAACGGTATGCGTACTTTTCCCCTAGGCCGTTCTAGTTACTCGTTTCGAGCATCAGAACTGCGAACATTTTGAGTTTCTCAAGCGTTTCATATCTCCAAACTGCCATATCTCGCGAACGGATTGATCAATCCGCAAAATTTCTGTTGCATCTGAAAGTAGAAACTCGCCCGATTACAACGGTAGGTGTAGTTTTCCCCTAGGCCGCTCTAGTTATTCGTGTCGAGCATCAGAACTGCGAAAATTTTGAGTTTCTCAAGCGTTTCTTACCTCCAAACTGCCATATCTCGCGAACGGATTGACCAATCCGCAAAATTTCTGTTGCATCTGAAAGTAGAAACTCGCCCGATTACAACGGGATGCGCACTTTGCCCCTAGGCCGTTCTAGTTATTCATGTCGAGCATCAGAAATGCGAAAATTTTGAGTTTCTCAAGCGTTTCTTAACTCCAAACTGCCATATCTCCCGAACGGATTGACCAATCCGCAAAATTTCTGTTGCATCTGAAAGTAGAAACTCGCCCGATTACAACGGTAGGTGTAGTTTTCCCCTAGGCCGTTCTAGTTATTCGTGTCGAGCATCAGAACTGCGAAAATTTTGAGTTTCTCAAGCGTTTCTTACCTCCAAACTGCCATATCTCGCGACCGGATTGACCAATCCGCAAAATTTCTGTTGCATCTGAAAGTAGAAACTCGCCCGATTACAACGGTATGCGTACTTTTCCCCTAGGCCGTTCTAGTTACTCGTTTCGAGCATCAGAACTGCGAAAATTTTGAGTTTCTCAAGCGTTTCTTATCTCCAAACTGCCATATCTCGCGAACGGATTGATCAATCCGCAAAATTTCTGTTGCGTCTGAAAGTAGAAACTCGCCCGATTACAACGGTATGCGTACTTTTCTCCTAGGCGGTTCTAGTTATTCGTTTCGAGCATCAGAACTGCGAAAGTTTTGAGTTTCTCAAGCGTTTCTTACCTCCAAACTGCCATATCTCGCGAACGGATTGACCAATCCGCAAAATTTCTGTTGCATCTGAAAGTAGAAACTCGCCCGATTACAACGGTATGCGTACTTTTCCCTTAGGCCGTTCTAGTTACTCGTTTCGAGCATCAGAACTGCGAAAATTTTGAGTTTCTCAAGCGTTTCTTATCTCCAAACTGCCATATCTCGCGAACGGATTGATCAATCCGCAAAATTTCTGTTGCATCTGAAAGTAGAAACTCGCCCGATTACAACGGTAGGTGTAGTTTTCCCCTAGGCCGCTCTAGTTATTCGTGTCGAGCATCAGAACTGCGAAAATTTTGAGTTTCTCAAGCGATTCTTACCTCCAAACTGCCATATCTCGCGAACGGAATGACCAATCCGCAAAATTTCTGTTGCATCTAAAAGTAGAAACATGCCCGATTACAACGGTATGCGTACTTTTCCCCTAGGCCGTTCTAGTTACTCGTTTCGAGCATCAGAACTGCGAAAATTTTGAGTTTCTCAAGCGTTTCTTATCTCCAAACTGCCATATCTCGCGAACGGATTGATCAATCCGCAAAATTTCTGTTGCATCTGAAAGTAGAGACTCGCCCGAATACGAAGGTATGTGTAGTTTTCCCCTAGGCCGTTCTAGTTATTCGTGTCGAGCATCAGAACTGCGAAAATTTTGAGTTTCTCAAGCGTTTCTTACCTCCAAACTGCCATATCTCGCGAACGGATTGATCAATCCGCAAAATTTCTGTTGCATCTGAAAGTAGAAACTCGCCCGATTACAACGGAATGCGCACTTTGCCCCTAGGCCGTTCTAGTTATTCATGTCGAGCATCAGAAATGCGAAAATTTTGAGTTTCTCAAGCGTTTCTTACCTCCAAACTGCCATATCTCCCGAACGGATTGACCAATCCGCAAAATTTCCGTTGCATCTGAAAGTAGAAACTCGCCCGATTACAACGGTAGGTGTAGTTTTCCCCTAGGCCGTTCTAGTTATTCGTTTCGAGCATCAGAACTGCGAAAATTTTGAGTTTCTCAAGCGTTTCTTACCTCCAAACTGCCATATCCCGCGAACGGATTGAGCAATCCGCAAAATTTCTGTTGTATCTGAAAGTAGAAACTCGCCCGATTACAAAGGTATGCGCACTTTTCCCCTAGGCCGTTCTAGTTATTCGTGTCGAGCATCAGAACTGCGAAAATTTTGAGTTTCTCAAGCGTTTCTTACCTCCAAACTGCCATATCTCGCGACCGGATTGACCAATCCGCAAAATTTCTGTTGCATCTGAAAGTAGAAACTCGCCCGATTACAACGGTATGCGTACTTTTCCCCTAGGCCGTTCTAGTTACTCGTTTCGAGCATCAGAACTGCGAAAATTTTGAGTTTCTCAAGCGTTTCTTATCTCCAAACTGCCATATCTCGCGAACGGATTGATCAATCCGCAAAATTTCTGTTGCGTCTGAAAGTAGAAACTCGCCCGATTACAACGGTATGCGTACTTTTCTCCTAGGCGGTTCTAGTTATTCGTTTCGAGCATCAGAACTGCGAAAGTTTTGAGTTTCTCAAGCGTTTCTTACCTCCAAACTGCCATATCTCGCGAACGGATTGACCAATCCGCAAAATTTCTGTTGCATCTGAAAGTAGAAACTCGCCCGATTACAACGGTATGCGTACTTTTCCCTTAGGCCGTTCTAGTTACTCGTTTCGAGCATCAGAACTGCGAAAATTTTGAGTTTCTCAAGCGTTTCTTATCTCCAAACTGCCATATCTCGCGAACGGATTGATCAATCCGCAAAATTTCTGTTGCATCTGAAAGTAGAAACTCGCCCGATTACAACGGTTGGTGTAGTTTTCCCCTAGGCCGCTCTAGTTATTCGTGTCGAGCATCAGAACTGCGAAAATTGTGAGTTTCTCAAGCGATTCTTACCTCCAAACTGCCATATCTCGCGAACGGAATGACCAATCCGCAAAATTTCTGTTGCATCTAAAAGTAGAAACATGCCCGATTACAACGGTATGCGTACTTTTCCCCTAGGCCGTTCTAGTTACTCGTGTCGAGCATCAGAACTGCGAAAATTTTGAGTTTCTCAAGCGTTTCTTATCTCCAAACTGCCATATCTCGCGAACGGATTGATCAATCCGCAAAATTTCTGTTGCATCTGAAAGTAGAAACTCGCCCGAATACGAAGGTAGGTGTAGTTTTCCCCTAGGCCGTTCTAGTTATTCGTGTCGAGCATCAGAACTGCGAAAATTTTGAGTTTCTCAAGCGTTTCTTACCTCCAAACTGCCATATCTCGCGAACGGATTGATCAATCCGCAAAATTTCTGTTGCATCTGAAAGTAGAAACTCGCCCGATTACAACGGAATGCGCACTTTGCCCCTAGGCCGTTCTAGTTATTCATGTCGAGCATCAGAAATGCGAAAATTTTGAGTTTCTCAAGCGTTTCTTACCTCCAAACTGCCATATCTCCCGAACGGATTGACCAATCCGCAAAATTTCTGTTGCATCTGAAAGTAGAAACTCGCCCGATTACAACGGTAGGTGTAGTTTTCCCCTAGGCCGTTCTAGTTATTCGTTTCGAGCATCAGAACTGCGAAAATTTTGAGTTTCTCAAGCGTTTCTTACCTCCAAACTGCCATATCTCGCGAACGGATTGAGCAATCCGCAAAATTTCTGTTGTATCTGAAAGTAGAAACTCGCCCGATTACAAAGGTATGCGCACTTTTCCCCTAGGCCGTTCTAGTTATTCGTGTCGAGCATCAGAACTGCGAAAATTTTGAGTCTCTCAAGCGTTTCTTGCCTCCAAACTGCCATATCTCGCGACCGGATTGACCAATCCGCAAAATTTCTGTTGCGTCTGAAAGTAGAAACTCGCCCGATTACAACGGTATGCGTACTTTTCCCCTAGGCCGTTCTAGTTACTCGTTTCGAGCATCAGAACTGCGAAAATTTTGAGTTTCTCAAGCGTTTCTTATCTCCAAACTGCCATATCTCGCGAACGGATTGATCAATCCGCAAAATTTCTGTTGCGTCTGAAAGTAGAAACTCGCCCGATTACAACGGTATGCGTACTTTTCTCCTAGGCGGTTCTAGTTATTCGTTTCGAGCATCAGAACTGCGAAAGTTTTGAGTTTCTCAAGCGTTTCTTACCTCCAAACTGCCATATCGCGCGAACGGATTGACCAATCCGCAAAATTTCTGTTGCATCTGAAAGTAGAAACTCGCCCGATTACAACGGTATGCGTACTTTTCCCCTAGGCCGTTCTAGTTACTCGTTTCGAGCATCAGAACTGCGAAAATTTTGAGTTTCTCAAGCGTTTCTTATCTCCAAACTGCCATATCTCGCGAACGGATTGATCAATCCGCAAAATTTCTGTTGCATCTGAAAGTAGAAACTCGCCCGATTACAACGGTAGGTGTAGTTTTCCCCTAGGCCGCTCTAGTTATTCGTGTCGAGCATCAGAACTGCGAAAATTTTGAGTTTCTCAAGCGTTTCTTACCTCCAAACTGCCATATCTCGCGAACGGATTGACCAATCCGCAAAATTTCTGTTGCTTCTGAAATTAGAAACTCGACCGATTACAACGGTATGCGTGCTTTTCCCCTAGGCCATTCTAGTTATTCGTTTCGAGCATCAGAAATGCGAAAATTTTGAGGTCCTCAAGCGTTTCTTAAATCCAAACGGCCATATCTCGCGAACGGATTGACCAATCCGCAAAATTTCTGTTGCATCTGAAAGTAGAAACTCGCCCGATTACAACGGTAGGTGTAGTTTTCTCCTAGGCCGTTCCAGTTATTCATTTCGAGCATCAGAACTGCGAAAATTTTGAGTTTCTCAAGCGTTTCTTACCTCCAAACTGCCATATCTCGCGAACGGATTGACCAATCCGCAAAATTTCTGTTGCTTCTGAAAGTAGATACTCGCCCGATTACAACGGTATGCGCACTTTGCCCCTAGGCCGTTCTAGTTATTCATGTCGAGCATCAGAAATGCGAAAATTTTGAGTTTCTCAAGCGTTTCTTATCTCCAAACTGCCATATCTCGCGAACGGATTGATCAATCCGCAAAATTTCTGTTGCATCTGAAAGTAGAAACTCGCCCGATTACAACGGTATGCGCACTTTTCCCCTAGGCCATTCTAGTTATTCGTTTCGAGCATCAGAAATGCGAAAATTTTGAGGTCCTCAAGCGTTTCTTAAATCCAAACGGCCATATCTCGCGAACGGATTGACCAATCCGCAAAATTTCTGTTGCATCTGAAAGTAGAAACTCGCCCGATTACAACGGTAGGTGTAGTTTTCTCCTAGGCCGTTCCAGTTATTCATTTCGAGCATCAGAACTGCGAAAATTTTGAGTTTCTCAAGCGTTTCTTACCTCCAAACTGCCATATCTCGCGAACGGATTGACCAATCCGCAAAATTTCTGTTGCTTCTGAAATTAGAAACTCGACCGATTACAACGGTATGCGTGCTTTTCCCCTAGGCGCTTCTAGTTATTCGTTTCGAGCATCAGAACTGCGAAAATTTTGAGTTTCTCAAGCGTTTCTTACCTCCTAACTGCCATATCTCGCGAACGGATTGACCAATTCGCAAAATTTCTGTTGCATCTAAAAGTAGAAACATGCCCGATTACAACGGTATGCGTACTTTTCCCCTAGGCCGTTCTAGTTACTTGTTTCGAGCATCAGAACTGCGAAAATTTTGAGTTTCTCAAGCGTTTCTTATCTCCAAACGGCCATATCTCGCGAACGGATTGATCAATCCGCAAAATTTCTGTTGCATCTGAAAGTAGAAACTCGCCCGATTACGAAGGTAGGTGTAGTTTTCCCCTAGGCCGTTCTAGTTATTCGTGTCGAGCATCAGAACTGCGAAAATTTTGAGTTTCTCAAGCGTTTCTTACCTCCAAACTGCCATATCTCGCGAACGGATTGACCAATCCGCAAAATTTCTGTTGCATCTGAAAGCAGAAACTCGCCCGATTACAACGGTATGCGCACTTTGCCCCTAGGCCGTTCTAGTTATTCGTGTCGAGCATCAGAACTGCGAAAATTTTGAGTTTCTCAAGCGTATCTTACCTCCAAACTGCCATATCTCGCGAACGGATTGATCAATCCGCAAAATTTCTGTTGCATCTGAAAGTAGAAACTCGCTCGATTACAACGGTATGCGCACTTTTCCCCTAGGCCGTTCAAGTCATTCGTTTCGAGCATCAGAACTGCGAAAATTTTGAGTTTCTCAAGCGTTTCTCATCTCCAAACTGCCATATCTCGCGAACGGATTGATCAATCCGCAAAATTTCTGTTGCATCTGAAAGTAGAAACTCGCCCGATTACAACGGTATGCGCACTTTTCCCCTAGGCCGTTCTAGTTATTCGTTTCGAGCATCAGAAATGCGAAAATTTTGAGGTTCTCAAGCGTTTCTTAAATCCAAACGGCCATATCTCGCGAACGGATTGACCAATCAGCAAAATTTCTATTGCATCTGAAAGTAGAAACTCGCCCGATTACAACGGTAGGTGTAGTTTTCCCCTAGGCCGCTCTAGTTATTCGTGTCGAGCATCAGAACTGCGAAAATTTTGAGTTTCTCAAGCGTTTCTTACCTCCAAACTGCCATATCTCGCGAACGGATTGACCAATCCGCAAAACTTCTGTTGCATCTGAAAGTAGAAACTCGCCCGATTACAACGGTATGCGCACTTTGCCCCTAGGCCGTTCTAGTTATTCATGTCGAGCATCAGAACTGCGAAAATTTTGAGTTTCTCAAGCGATTCTTACCTCCAAACTGCCATATCTCGCGAACGGATTGACCAATCCGCAAAACTTCTGTTGCATCTGAAAGTAGAAACTCGCCCGATTACAACGGTATGAGCACTTTTCCCCTAGGCCGTTCTAGTTACTCGTTTCGAGCATCAAAACTGCGAAAATTTTGAGTTTCTCAAGCGTTTCTTATCTCCAAACTGCCATATCTCGCGAACGGATTGATCAATCCGCAAAATTTCTGTCCCATCTGAAAGTAGAAACTCGCCCGATTACAACGGAATGCGTACTTCTCCCCTAGGCCGCTCTAGTTATTCGTGTCGTGCATCAGAACTGCGAAAATTTTGAGTTTCTCAAGCGATTCTTACCTCCAAACTGCCATATCTCGCGAACGGATTGACCAATCCGCAAAACTTCTGTTGCATCTGAAAGTAGAAACTCGCCCGATTACAACGGTTGGTGTAGTTCTCCCCTAGGCCGTTCTAGTTATTCGTTTCGAGCATCAGATCTGCGAAAATTTTGAGTTTCTCAAGCGTTTCTTACCTCCAAACTGCCATATCTCGCGAACGGATTGACCAATCCGCAAAACTTCTGTTGCATCTGAAAGTAGAAACTCGCCCGATTACAACGGTATGCGCACTTTGCCCCTAGGCCGTTCTAGTTATTCATGTCGAGCATCAGAACTGCGAAAATTTTGAGTTTCTCAAGCGATTCTTACCTCCAAACTGCCATATCTCGCGAACGGATTGACCAATCCGCAAAACTTCTGTTGCATCTGAAAGTAGAAACTCGCCCGATTACAACGGTATGCGCACTTTGCCCCTAGGCCGTTCTAGTTATTCATGTCGAGCATCAGAACTGCGAAAATTTTGAGTTTCTCAAGCGATTCTTACCTCCAAACTGCCATATCTCGCGAACGGATTGACCAATCCGCAAAATTTCTGTTGCATCTGAAAGTAGAAACTCGCCCGATTACAACGGTTGGTGTAGTTCTCCCCTAGGCCGTTCTAGTTATTCGTTTCGAGCATCAGATCTGCGAAAATTTTTAGTTTCTCAAGCGTTTCTTACCTCCAAACTGCCATATCTCGCGAACTGATTGACCAATCCGCAAAATTTCTGTTGCATCTGAAAGTAGAAACTCGCCCGATTACAACGGTATGCGTACTTCTCCCCTAGGCCGCTCTAGTTATTCGTGCCGAGCATCAGAACTGCGAAAATTTTGAGTTTCTCAAGCGTTTCTTACCTCCAAACTGCCATATCTCGCGAACGGATTGACCAATCCGCAAAATTTCTGTTGCATCTGAAAGTAGACACTCGCCCGATTACAACGGTATGCGCACTTGTCCCCTAGGCCGTTCTAGTTATTCGTGTCGAGCATCAGAATTGCGAAAATTTTGAGTTTCTAAAGCGTTTCTTATCTCCAAACTGCCATATCTCGCGAATGGATTGATTAATCCGCAAAATTTCTGTGCCATCTGAAAGTAGAAACTCGCCCGATTACAACGGTATGCGTACTTCTCCCCTAGGCCGTTCTAGTCATTCGTTTCGAGCATCAGAACTGCGAAAATTTTGAGTTTCTCAAGCGTTTCTTATCTCCAAACTGCCATATCTCGCGAACGGATTGATCAATCCGCAAAATTTCTGTTGCATCTGAAAGTAGAAACTCGCCCGATTACAACGGTATGCGCACTTTTCCCCTAGGCCAATCTATTATTCGTTTCGAGCATCAGAAATGCGAAAATTTTGAGGTCCTCAAGCGTTTCTTAAATCCAAACGGCCATATCTCGCGAACGGATTGACCAATCCGCAAAATTTCTGTTGCATCTGAAAGTAGAAACTCGCCCGATTACAACGGTATGCGCACTTTGCCCCTAGGCCGTTCTAGTTATTCGTGTCGAGCATCAGAATTGCGAAAATTTTGAGTTTCTCAAGCGTTTCTTATCTCCAAACTGCCATATCTAGCGAACGGATTGATCAATCCGCAAAATTTCTGTTGCATCTGAAAGTAGAAACTCGCCCGATTACAACGGTAGGTGTAGTTTTCCCCTAGGCCGCTCTAGTTATTCGTGTCGAGCATCAGAACTGCGAAAATTTTGAGTTTCTCAAGCGTTTCTTACCTCCAAACTGCCATATCTCGCGAACGGATTGACCAATCCGCAAAATTTCTGTTGCATCTGAAAGTAGAAACTCTCCCGATTACGACGGAATGCGCACTTTGCCCCTAGGCCGTTCTAGTTATTCATGTCGAGCATCAGAACTGCGAAAATTTTGATTTTCTCAAGCGATTCTTACCTCCAAACTGCCATATCTCGCGAACGGATTGACCAATCCGCAAAATTTCTGTTGCTTCTGAAAGTAGAAACTCGCCCGATTAGAACGGTATGCGCACTTTGCCCCTAGGCCGTTCTAGTTATTCATGTCGAGCATCAGAAATGCGAAAATTTTGAGTTTCTCAAGCGTTTCTTACCTCCAAACTGCCATATCTCCCGAACGGATTGACCAATCCGCAAAATTTCTGTTGCATCTGAAAGTAGAAACTCGCCCGATTACAACGGTAGGTGTAGCTTTCCCCTAGGCCGTTCTAGTTATTCGTTTCGAGCATCAGAACTGCGAAAATTTTGAGTTTCTCAAGCGTTTCTTACCTCCAAACTGCCATATCTCGCGAATGGATTGACCAATCCGCAAAATTTCTGTTGCATCTGAAAGTAGAAACTCGCCCGATTACAAAGGTATGCGCACTTTTCCCCTAGGCCGTTCTAGTTATTCGTGTCGAGCATCAGAACTGCGAAAATTTTGAGTTTCTCAAGCGTTTCTTACCTCCAAACTGCCATATCTCGCGACCGGATTGACCAATCCGCAAAATTTCTGTTGCATCTGAAAGTAGAAACTCGCCCGATTACAACGGTGTGCGTACTTTTCCCCTAGGCCGTTCTAGTTACTCGTTTCGAGCATCAGAACTGCGAAAATTTTGAGTTTCTCAAGCGTTTCTTACCTCCAAACTGCCATATCTCGCGAATGGATTGACCAATCCGCAAAATTTCTGTTGCATCTGAAAGTAGAAACTCGCCCGATTACAAAGGTATGCGCACTTTTCCCCTAGGCCGTTCTAGTCATTCGTTTCGAGCATCAGAACGGCGAAAATTTTGAGTTTCTCAAGCGTTTCTTATCTCCAAACTGCCATATCTCGCGAACGGATTGAACAATCCGCAAAATTTCTGTTGCATCTGAAAGTAGAAACTCGCCCGATTACAACGGTATGCGCACTTTTCCCCTAGGCCATTCTAGTTATTCGTTTCGAGCATCAGAAATGCGAAAATTTTGAGGTCCTCAAGCGTTTCTTAAATCCAAACGGCCATATCTCGCGAACGGATTGACCAATCCGCAAAATTTCTGTTGCATCTGAAAATAGAAACTCGCCCGATTACAACGGTAGGTGTAGTTTTCCCCTAGGCCGTTCCAGTTATTCATTTCGAGCATCAGAACTGCGAAAATTTTGAGTTTCTCAAGCGTTTCTTACCTCCAAACTGCCATATCTCGCGAACGGATTGACCAATCCGCAAAATTTCTGTTGCTTCTGAAATTAGAAACTCGGCCGATTACACCGGTATGCGTGCTTTTCCCCTAGGCGCTTCTAGTTATTCGTTTCGAGCATCAGAACTGCGAAAATTTTGAGTTTCTCAAGCGTTTCTTACCTCCTAACTGCCATATCTCGCGAACGGATTGACCAATCCGCAAAATTTCTGTTGCATCTAAAAGTAGAAACATGCCCGATTACAACGGTATGCGTACTTTTCCCCTAGGCCGTTCTAGTTACTCGTTTCGAGCACCAGAACTGCGAAAATTTTGAGTTTCTCAAGCGTTTCTTATCTCCAAACTGCCATATCTCGCGAACGGATTGATCAATCCGCAAAATTTCTGTTGCATCTGAAAGTAGAAACTCGCCCGATTACGAAGGTAGGTGTAGTTTTCCCCTAGGCCGTTCTAGTTATTCGTGTCGAGCATCAGAACTGCGAAAATTTTGAGTTTCTCAAGCGTTTCTTACCTCCAAACTCCCATATCTCGCGAACGGATTGACCAATCCGCAAAATTTCTGTTGCATCTGAAAGCAGAGACTCGCCCGATTACAACGGTATGCGCACTTTGCCCCTAGGCCGTTCTAGTTATTCGTGTCGAGCATCAGAACTGCGAAAATTTTGAGTTTCTCAAGCGTTTCTTACCTCCAAACTGCCATATCTCGCGAACGGATTGATCAATCCGCAAAATTTCTGTTGCATCTGAAAGTAGAAACTCGCCCGATTACAACGGTATGCGCACCTTTCCCCTAGGCCGTTCTAGTTATTCGTTTCGAGCATCAGAAATGCGAAAATTTTGAGGTTCTCAAGCGTTTCTTATATCCAAACGGCCATATCTCGCGAACGGATTGACCAATCTGCAAAATTTCTATTGCATCTGAAAGTAGAAACTCGCCCGATTACAACGGTAGTTGTAGTTTTCCCCTAGGCCGCTCTAGTTATTCGTGTCGAGCATCAGAACTGCGAAAATTTTGAGTTTCTCAAGCGTTTCTTACCTCCAAACTGCCATATCTCGCGAACGGATTGACCAATCCGCAAAACTTCTGTTGCATCTGAAAGTAGAAACTCGCCCGATTACAACGGTATGCGCACTTTGCCCCTAGGCCGTTCAAGTTATTCATGTCGAGCATCAGAACTGCGAAAATTTTGAGTTTCTCAAGCGATTCTTACCTCCAAACTGCCATATCTCGCGAACGGATTGACCAATCCGCAAAATTTCTGTTGCATCTGAAAGTAGAAACTCGCCCGATTACAACGGTTGGTGTAGTTCTCCCCTAGGCCGTTCTAGTTATTCGTTTCGAGCATCAGATCTGCGAAAATTTTGAGTTTCTCAAGCGTTTCTTACCTCCAAACTGCCATATCTCGCGAACTGATTGACCAATCCGCAAAATTTCTGATGCATCTGAAAGTAGAAACTCGCCCTATTACAACGGTATGCGCACTTTTCCCCTAGGCCGTTCTAGTTACTCGTTTCGAATATCAAAACTGCGAAAATTTTGAGTTTCTCAAGCGTTTCTTATCTCCAAACTGCCATATCTCGCGAACGGATTGATCAATCCGCAAAATTTCTGTCCCATCTGAAAGTAGAAACTCGCCCGATTACAACGGAATGCGTACTTCTCCCCTAGGCCGCTCTAGTTATTCGTGTCGAGCATCAGAACTGCGAAAATTTTGAGTTTCTCAAGCGTTTCTTACCTCCAAACTGCCATATCTCGCGAACGGATTGACCAATCCGCAAAACTTCTGTTGCATCTGAAAGTAGAAACTCGCCCGATTACAACGGTGTGCGCACTTTGCCCCTAGGCCGTTCTAGTTATTCATGTCGAGCATCAGAACTGCGAAAATTTTGAGTTTCTCAAGCGATTCTTACCTCCAAACTGCCATATCTCGCGAACGGATTGACCAATCCGCAAAATTTCTGTTGCTTCTGAAAGTAGAAACGCGCCCGATTACAACGGTATGCGCACTTTGCCCCTAGGCCGTTCTAGTTATTCGTTTCGAGCATCAGAAATGCGAAAATTTTGAGGTTCTCAAGCGTTTCTTATATCCAAACGGCCATATCTCGCGAACGGATTGACCAATCTGCAAAATTTCTATTGCATCTGAAAGTAGAAACTCGCCCGATTACAACGGTAGTTGTAGTTTTCCCCTAGGCCGCTCTAGTTATTCGTGTCGAGCATCAGAACTGCGAAAATTTTGAGTTTCTCAAGCGTTTCTTACCTCCAAACTGCCATATCTCGCGAACGGATTGACCAATCCGCAAAACTTCTGTTGCATCTGAAAGTAGAAACTCGCCCGATTACAACGGTATGCGCACTTTGCCCCTAGGCCGTTCAAGTTATTCATGTCGAGCATCAGAACTGCGAAAATTTTGAGTTTCTCAAGCGATTCTTACCTCCAAACTGCCATATCTCGCGAACGGATTGACCAATCCGCAAAATTTCTGTTGCATCTGAAAGTAGAAACTCGCCCGATTACAACGGTTGGTGTAGTTCTCCCCTAGGCCGTTCTAGTTATTCGTTTCGAGCATCAGATCTGCGAAAATTTTGAGTTTCTCAAGCGTTTCTTACCTCCAAACTGCCATATCTCGCGAACTGATTGACCAATCCGCAAAATTTCTGATGCATCTGAAAGTAGAAACTCGCCCTATTACAACGGTATGCGCACTTTTCCCCTAGGCCGTTCTAGTTACTCGTTTCGAATATCAAAACTGCGAAAATTTTGAGTTTCTCAAGCGTTTCTTATCTCCAAACTGCCATATCTCGCGAACGGATTGATCAATCCGCAAAATTTCTGTCCCATCTGAAAGTAGAAACTCGCCCGATTACAACGGAATGCGTACTTCTCCCCTAGGCCGCTCTAGTTATTCGTGTCGAGCATCAGAACTGCGAAAATTTTGAGTTTCTCAAGCGTTTCTTACCTCCAAACTGCCATATCTCGCGAACGGATTGACCAATCCGCAAAACTTCTGTTGCATCTGAAAGTAGAAACTCGCCCGATTACAACGGTATGCGCACTTTGCCCCTAGGCCGTTCTAGTTATTCATGTCGAGCATCAGAACTGCGAAAATTTTGAGTTTCTCAAGCGATTCTTACCTCCAAACTGCCATATCTCGCGAACGGATTGACCAATCCGCAAAATTTCTGTTGCTTCTGAAAGTAGAAACGCGCCCGATTACAACGGTATGCGCACTTTGCCCCTAGGCCGTTCTAGTTATTCATGTCGAGCATCAGAAATGCGAAAATTTTGAGTTTCTCAAGCGTTTCTTACCTCCAAACTGCCATATCTCGCGAACGGATTGACCAATCCGCAAAATTTCTGTTGCATCTGAAAGTAGAAACTCGCCCGATTACAACGGTATGCGCACTTTGCCCCTTGGCCGTTCTAGTTATTCGTGTCGAGCATCAGAACTGCGAAAATTTTGAGTTTCTCAAGCGTTTCTTACCTCCAAACTGCCATATCTCGCGAACGCATTGACCAATCCGCAAAATTTCTGTTGCATCTGAAAGTAGACACTCGCCCGATTACAACGGTATGCGCACTTTTCCCCTAGGCCGTTCTAGTTATTCGTTTCGAGCATCAGAAATGCGAAAATTTTGAGGTTCTCAAGCGTTTCTTAAATCCAAACGGCCATATCTCGCGAACGGATTGACCAATCAGCAAAATTTCTATTGCATCTGAAAGTAGAAACTCGCCCGATTACAACGGTAGGTGTAGTTTTCCCCTAGGCCGCTCTAGTTATTCGTGTCGAGCATCAGAACTGCGAAAATTTTGAGTTTCTCAAGCGTTTCTTACCTCCAAACTGCCATATCTCGCGAACGGATTGACCAATCCGCAAAATTTCTGTTGCATCTGAAAGTAGAAACTCGCCCGATTACAACGGTATGCGCACTTTGCCCCTAGGCCGTTCTAGTTATTCGTGTCGAGCATCACAACTGCGAAAATTTTGAGTTTCTCAAGCGTTTCTTACCTCCAAACTGCCATATCTCGCGAACGGATTGACCAATCCGCAAAATTTCTGTTGCATCTGAAAGTAGAAACTCGCCCGATTACAAAGGTGGGTATAGTTTTCCCCTAGGCCGTTCTAGTTATTCGTGTCGAGCATCAGAACTGCGAAAATTTTGAGTTTCTCAAGCGTTTCTTACCTCCAAACTGCCATATCTCGCGAACGGATTGACCAATCCGCAAAATTTCTGTTGCATCTGAAAGTAGAAACTCGCCCTATTACAACGGTATGCGCACTTTTCCCCTAGGCCGTTCTAGTTACTCGTTTCGAGCATCAAAACTGCGAAAATTTTGAGTTTCTCAAGCGTTTCTTATCTCCAAACTGCCATATCTCGCGAACGGATTGATCAATCCGCAAAATTTCTGTCCCATCTGAAAGTAGAAACTCGCCCGATTACAACGGAATGCGTACTTCTCCCCTAGGCCGCTCTAGTTATTCGTGTCGAGCATCAGAACTGCGAAAATTTTGAGTTTCTCAAGCGTTTCTTACCTCCAAACTGCCATATCTCGCGAACGGATTGACCAATCCGCAAAACTTCTGTTGCATCTGAAAGTAGAAACTCGCCCGATTACAACGGTATGCGCACTTTGCCCCTAGGCCGTTCTAGTTATTCATGTCGAGCATCAGAACTGCGAAAATTTTGAGTTTCTCAAGCGATTCTTACCTCCAAACTGCCATATCTCGCGAACGGATTGACCAATCCGCAAAATTTCTGTTGCTTCTGAAAGTAGAAACGCGCCCGATTACAACGGTATGCGCACTTTGCCCCTAGGACGTTCTAGTTATTCATGTCGAGCATCAGAAATGCGAAAATTTTGAGTTTCTCAAGCGTTTCTTACCTCCAAACTGCCATATCTCGCGAACGGATTGACCAATCCGCAAAATTTCTGTTGCATCTGAAAGTAGAAACTCGCCCGATTACAAAGGTGGGTATAGTTTTCCCCTAGGCCGTTCTAGTTATTCGTGTCGAGCATCAGAACTGCGAAAATTTTGAGTTTCTCAAGCGTTTCTTACCTCCAAACTGCCATATCTCGCGAACGCATTGACCAATCCGCAAAATTTCTGTTGCATCTGAAAGTAGACACTCGCCCGATTACAACGGTATGCGCACTTTTCTCCTAGGCCGTTCTAGTTATTCGTTTCGAGCATCAGAAATGCGAAAATTTTGAGGTTCTCAAGCGTTTCTTAAATCCAAACGGCCATATCTCGCGAACGGATTGACCAATCAGCAAAATTTCTATTGCATCTGAAAGTAGAAACTCGCCCGATTACAACGGTAGGTGTAGTTTTCCCCTAGGCCGCTCTAGTTATTCGTGTCGAGCATCAGAACTGCGAAAATTTTGAGTTTCTCAAGCGTTTCTTACCTCCAAACTGCCATATCTCGCGAACGGATTGACCAATCCGCAAAATTTCTGTTGCATCTGAAAGTAGAAACTCGCCCGATTACAACGGTATGCGCACTTTGCCCCTAGGCCGTTCTAGTTATTCGTGTCGAGCATCAGAACTGCGAAAATTTTGAGTTTCTCAAGCGTTTCTTACCTCCAAACTGCCATATCTCGCGAACGGATTGACCAATCCGCAAAATTTCTGTTGCATCTGAAAGTAGAAACTCGCCCGATTACAAAGGTGGGTATAGTTTTCCCCCAGGCCGTTCTAGTTATTCGTGTCGAGCATCAGAACTGCGAAAATTTTGAGTTTCTCAAGCGTTTCTTACCTCCAAACTGCCATATCTCGCGAACGGATTGACCAATCCGCAAAATTTCTGTTGCATCTGAAAGTAGAAACACGCCCGATTACAACGGTATGCGCACTTTTCCCCTAGGCCGTTCTAGTTATTCGTGTCGAGCATCAGAATTGCGAAAATTTTGAGTTTCTCAAGCGTTTCTTATCTCCAAACTGCCATATCTCGCGAACGGATTGATCAATCCGCAAAATTTCTGTGTCATCTGAAAGTAGAAACTCGCCCGATTACAACGGTATGCGTACTTCTCCCCTAGGCCGTTCTAGTCATTCGTTTCGAGCATCAGAACTGCGAAAATTTTGAGTTTCTCAAGCGTTTCTTACCTCCAAACTGCCATATCTCGCGAACGGATTGATCAATCCGCAAAATTTCTGTTGCATCTGAAAGTAGAAACTCGCCCGATTACAACGGTATGCGCACTTTTCCCCTAGGCCATTCTAGTTATTCGTTTCGAGCATCAGAAATGCGAAAATTTTGAGGTCCTCAAGCGTTTCTTAAATCCAAACGACCATATCTCGCGAACGGATTGACCAATCCGCAAAATTTCTGTTGCATCTGAAAGTAGAAACTCGCCCGATTACAACGGTATGCGCACTTTTCCCCTAGGCCGTTCTAGTTATTCGTGTCGAGCATCAGAACTGCGAAAATTTTGAGTTTCTCAAGCGTTCCTTACCTCCAAACTGCCATATCTCGCGAACGGATTGACCAATCCGCAAAATTTCTGCTGCATCTGAAAGTAGACACTCGCCCGATTACAACGGTATGCGCACTTTTCCCCTAGGCCGTTCTAGTTATTCGTGTCGAGCATCAGAACTGCGAACATTTTGAGTTTCTCAAGCGTTTCTTATCTCCAAACTGCCATATCTAGCGAACGGATTGATCAATCCGCAAAATTTCTGTTGCATCTGAAAGTAGAAACTCGCCCGATTACAACGGTAGGTGTAGTTTTCCCCTAGGCCGCTCTAGTTATTCGTGTCGAGCATCAGAACTGCGAAAATTTTGAGTTTCTCAAGCGTTTCTTACCTCCAAACTGCCATATCTCGCGAACGGATTGACCAATCCGCAAAATT
The DNA here is from genome assembly GCF_051014685.1 of Ptiloglossa arizonensis. Lineage (NCBI taxonomy): Eukaryota > Metazoa > Arthropoda > Insecta > Hymenoptera > Colletidae > Ptiloglossa > Ptiloglossa arizonensis. Next base: position 51,475 of record NW_027478723.1, read on the forward strand.
TCTGTTGCTTCTGAAAGTAGAAACTCGCCCGATTACAACGGTATGCGCACTTTGCCCCTAGGCCGTTCTAGTTATTCATGTCGAGCATCAGAAATGCGAAAATTTTGAGTTTCTCAAGCGTTTCTTACCTCCAAACTGCCATATCTCCCGAACGGATTGACCAATCCGCAAAATTTCTGTTGTATCTGAAAGTAGAAACTCGCCCGATTACAACGGTAGGTGTAGCTTTCCCCTAGGCCGTTCTAGTTATTCGTTTCGAGCATCAGAACTGCGAAAATTTTGAGTTTCTCAAGCGTTTCTTACCTCCAAACTGCCATATCTCGCGAACGGATTGACCAATCCGCAAAATTTCTGTTGCATCTGAAAGTAGAAACTCGCCCGATTACAACGGTAGGTGTAGTTTTCCCCTAGGCCGTTCTAGTTATTCGTTTCGAGCATCAGAACTGCGAAAATTTTGAGTTTCTCAAGCGTTTCTTACCTCGAAACTGCCATATCTCGCGAACGGATTGACCAATCCGCAAAATTTCTGTTGCATCTGAAAGTAGAAACTCGCCCGATTACAACGGTATGCGCACTTTGCCCCTAGGCCGTTCTAGTTATTCGTGTCGAGCATCAGAACTGCGAAAATTTTGAGTTTCTCAAGCGTTTCTTACCTCCAAACTGCCATATCTCGCGAACGGATTGACCAATCCGCAAAATTTCTGTTGCATCTGAAAGTAGAAACTCGCCCGATTACAACGGTAGGTGCAGTTTTCCCCTAGGCCGTTCTAGTTATTCGTTTCGAGCATCAGAACTGCGAAAATTTTGAGTTTCTCAAGCGTTTCTTACCTCGAAACTGCCATATCTCGCGAACGGATTGACCAATCCGCAAAATTTCTGTTGCATCTGAAAGTAGAAACTCGCCCGATTACAACGGTATGCGCACTTTGCCCCTAGGCCGTTCTAGTTATTCGTGTCGAGCATCAGAACTGCGAAAATTTTGAGTTTCTCAAGCGTTTCTTACCTCCAAACTGCCATATCTCGCGAACGGATTGACCAATCCGCAAAATTTCTGTTGCATCTGAAAGTAGAAACTCGCCCGATTACAACGGTATGCGCACTTTGCCCCTAGGCCGTTCTAGTTATTCGTGTCGAGCATCAGAACTGCGAAAATTTTGAGTTTCTCAAGCGTTTCTTACCTCCAAACTGCCATATCTCGCGAACGGATTGACCAATCCGCAAAATTTCTGTTGCATCTGAAAGTAGAAACTCGCCCGATTACAAAGGTGGGTATAGTTTTCCCCCAGGCCGTTCTAGTTATTCGTGTCGAGCATCAGAACTGCGAAAATTTTGAGTTTCTCAAGCGTTTCTTACCTCCAAACTGCCATATCTCGCGAACGGATTGACCAATCCGCAAAATTTCTGTTGCATCTGAAAGTAGAAACTCGCCCGATTACAACGGTATGCGCACTTTTCCCCTAGGCCGTTCTAGTTATTCGTGTCGAGCATCAGAATTGCGAAAATTTTGAGTTTCTCAAGCGTTTCTTATATCCAAACTGCCATATCTCGCGAACGGATTGATCAATCCGCAAAATTTCTGTGTCATCTGAAAGTAGAAACTCGCCCGATTACAACGGTATGCGTACTTCTCCCCTAGGCCGTTCTAGTCATTCGTTTCGAGCATCAGAACTGCGAAAATTTTGAGTTTCTCAAGCGTTTCTTATCTCCAAACTGCCATATCTCGCGAACGGATTGATCAATCCGCAAAATTTCTGTTGCATCTGAAAGTAGAAACTCGCCCGATTACAACGGTATGCGCACTTTTCCCCTAGGCCATTCTAGTTATTCGTTTCGAGCATCAGAAATGCGAAAATTTTGAGGTCCTCAAGCGTTTCTTAAATCCAAACGACCATATCTCGCGAACGGATTGACCAATCCGCAAAATTTCTGTTGCATCTGAAAGTAGAAACTCGCCCGATTACAACGGTATGCGCACTTTTCCCCTAGGCCGTTCTAGTTATTCGTGTCGAGCATCAGAACTGCGAAAATTTTGAGTTTCTCAAGCGTTCCTTACCTCCAAACTGCCATATCTCGCGAACGGATTGACCAATCCGCAAAATTTCTGCTGCATCTGAAAGTAGACACTCGCCCGATTACAACGGTATGCGCACTTTTCCCCTAGGCCGTTCTAGTTATTCGTGTCGAGCATCAGAACTGCGAACATTTTGAGTTTCTCAAGCGTTTCTTATCTCCAAACTGCCATATCTAGCGAACGGATTGATCAATCCGCAAAATTTCTGTTGCATCTGAAAGTAGAAACTCGCCCGATTACAACGGTAGGTGTAGTTTTCCCCTAGGCCGCTCTAGTTATTCGTGTCGAGCATCAGAACAGCGAAAATTTTGAGTTTCTCAAGCGTTTCTTACATCCAAACTGCCATATCTCGCGAACGGATTGACCAATCCGCAAAATTTCTGTTGCATCTGAAAGTAGAAACTCTCCCGATTACGACGGAATGCGCACTTTGCCCCTAGGCCGTTCTAGTTATTCTTGTCGAGCATCAGAACTGCGAAAATTTTGAGTTTCTCAAGCGATTCTTACCTCCAAACTGCCATATCTCGCGAACGGATTGACCAATCCGCAAAATTTCTGTTGCTTCTGAAAGTAGAAACTCGCCCGATTACAACGGTATGCGCACTTTGCCCCTAGGCCGTTCTAGTTATTCATGTCGAGCATCAGAAATGCGAAAATTTTGAGTTTCTCAAGCGTTTCTTACCTCCAAACTGCCATATCTCCCGAACGGATTGACCAATCCGCAAAATTTCTGTTGTATCTGAAAGTAGAAACTCGCCCGATTACAACGGTAGGTGTAGCTTTCCCCTAGGCCGTTCTAGTTATTCGTTTCGAGCATCAGAACTGCGAAAATTTTGAGTTTCTCAAGCGTTTCTTACCTCCAAACTGCCATATCTCGCGAACGGATTGACCAATCCGCAAAATTTCTGTTGCATCTGAAAGTAGAAACTCGCCCGATTACAACGGTAGGTGTAGTTTTCCCCTAGGCCGTTCTAGTTATTCGTTTCGAGCATCAGAACTGCGAAAATTTTGAGTTTCTCAAGCGTTTCTTACCTCGAAACTGCCATATCTCGCGAACGGATTGACCAATCCGCAAAATTTCTGTTGCATCTGAAAGTAGAAACTCGCCCGATTACAACGGTATGCGCACTTTGCCCCTAGGCCGTTCTAGTTATTCGTGTCGAGCATCAGAACTGCGAAAATTTTGAGTTTCTCAAGCGTTTCTTACCTCCAAACTGCCATATCTCGCGAACGGATTGACCAATCCGCAAAATTTCTGTTGCATCTGAAAGTAGAAACTCGCCCGATTACAACGGTAGGTGTAGTTTTCCCCTAGGCCGTTCTAGTTATTCGTTTCGAGCATCAGAACTGCGAAAATTTTGAGTTTCTCAAGCGTTTCTTACCTCGAAACTGCCATATCTCGCGAACGGATTGACCAATCCGCAAAATTTCTGTTGCATCTGAAAGTAGAAACTCGCCCGATTACAACGGTATGCGCACTTTGCCCCTAGGCCGTTCTAGTTATTCGTGTCGAGCATCAGAACTGCGAAAATTTTGAGTTTCTCAAGCGTTTCTTACCTCCAAACTGCCATATCTCGCGAACGGATTGACCAATCCGCAAAATTTCTGTTGCATCTGAAAGTAGAAACTCGCCCGATTACAAAGGTAGGCATAGTTTTCCCCTAGGCCGTTCTAGTTATTCGTGTCGAGCATCAGAACTGCGAAAATTTTGAGTTTCTCAAGCGTTTCTTACCTCCAAACTGCCATATCTCGCGAACGGATTGAACAATCCACAAAATTTCTGTTGCGTCTGAAAGTATAAACTCGCCCGATTACAACGGTATGCGTACTTTTCACCTAGGCGGTTCTAGTTATTCGTTTGGAGCATCAGACCTGCGAAAATTTTGAGTTTCTCAAGCGTTTCTTACCTCCAAACTGCCATATCTCGCGAACGGATTGACCAATCCGCAAAATTTCTGTTGCATCTGAAAGTAGAAACACGCCCGATTACAACGGTATGCGTACTTTTCCCCTAGGCCGTTCTAGTTACTCGTTTCGAGCATCAGAACTGCGAAAATTTTGAGTTTCTCAAGCGTTTCTTATCTCCAAACTGCCATATCTCGCGAACGGATTGATCAATCCGCAAAATTTCTGTTGCATCTGAAAGTAGAAACTCGCCCGATTACAACGGTAAGTATAGTTTTCCCCAAGGCCGCTCTAGTTATTCGTGTCGAGCATCAGAACTGCGAAAATTTTGAGTTTCTCAAGCGTTCCTTACCTCCAAACTGCCATATCTCGCGAACGGATTGACCAATCCGCAAAACTTCTGTTGCATCTGAAAGTAGAAACTCGCCCGATTACAACGGTATGCGCACTTTGCCCCTAGGCCGTTCTAGTTATTCATGTCGAGCATCAGAACTGCGAAAATTTTGAGTTTCTCAAGCGATTCTTACCTCCAAACTGCCATATCTCGCGAACGGATTGACCAATCCGCAAAATTTCTGTTGCTTCTGAAAGTAGAAACTCGCCCGATTACAAAGGTATGCGCACTTTTCCCCTAGGCCGTTCTAGTTATTCGTGTCGAGCATCAGAACTGCGAAAATTTTGAGTTTCTCAAGCGTTTCTTACCTCCAAACTGCCATATCTCGCGACCGGATTGACCAATCCGCAAAATTTCTGTTGCATCTGAAAGTAGAAACTCGCCCGATTACAACGGTATGCGTACTTTTCCCATAGGCCGTTCTAGTTACTCGTTTCGAGCATCAGAACTGCGAAAATTTTGAGTTTCTCAAGCGTTTCTTATTTCCAAACTGCCATATCTCGCGAACGGATTGAACAATCCACAAAATTTCTGTTGCGTCTGAAAGTAGAAACTCGCCCGATTACAACGGTATGCGTACTTTTCACCTAGGCGGTTCTAGTTATTCGTTTGGAGCATCAGAACTGCGAAAATTTTGAGTTTCTCAAGCGTTTCTTACCTCCAAACTGCCATATCTCGCGAACGGATTGACCAATCCGCAAAATTTCTGTTGCATCTGAAAGTAGAAACTCGCCCGATTACAACGGTATGCGTACTTTTCCCCTAGGCCGTTCTAGTTACTCGTTTCGAGCATCAGAACTGCGAAAATTTTGAGTTTCTCAAGCGTTTCTTATCTCCAAACTGCCATATCTCGCGAACGGATTGATCAATCCGCAAAATTTCTGTTGCATCTGAAAGTAGAAACTCGCCCGATTACAACGGTAGGTATAGTTTTCCCCAAGGCCGCTCTAGTTATTCGTGTCGAGCATCAGAACTGCGAAAATTTTGAGTTTCTCAAGCGTTCCTTACCTCCAAACTGCCATATCTCGCGAACGGATTGACCAATCCGCAAAACTTCTGTTGCATCTGAAAGTAGAAACTCGCCCGATTACAACGGTATGCGCACTTTGCCCCTAGGCCGTTCTAGTTATTCATGTCGAGCATCAGAACTGCGAAAATTTTGAGTTTCTCAAGCGATTCTTACCTCCAAACTGCCATATCCCGCGAACGGATTGACCAATCCGCAAAATTTCTGTTGCTTCTGAAAGTAGAAACTCGCCCGATTACAACGGTATGCGCACTTTGCCCCAAGGCCGTTCTAGTTATTCATGTCGAGCATCAGAAATGCGAAAATTTTGAGTTTCTCAAGCGTTTCTTACCTCCAAACTGCCATATCTCGCGAACGGATTGACCAATCCGCAAAATTTCTGTTGCATCTGAAAGTAGAAACTCGCCCGATTACAACGGTATGCGCACTTTGCCCCTAGGCCGTTCTAGTTATTCGTGTCGAGCATCAGAACTGCGAAAATTTTGAGTTTCTCAAGCGTTTCTTACCTCCAAACTGCCATATCTCGCGAACGGATTGACCAATCCGCAAAATTTCTGTTGCATCTGAAAGTAGAAACTCGCCCGATTACAAAGGTAGGTATAGTTTTCCCCTAGGCCGTTCTAGTTATTCGTGTCGAGCATCAGAACTGCGAAAATTTTGAGTTTCTCAAGCGTTTCTTACCTCCAAACTGCCATATCTCGCGAACGGATTGACCAATCCGCAAAATTTCTGTTGCATCTGAAAGTAGAAACTCGCCCGATTACAACGGTATGCGTACTTTTCCCCTAGGCCGTTCTAGTTACTCGTTTCGAGCATCAGAACTGCGAAAATTTTGAGTTTCTCAAGCGTTTCTTATCTCCAAACTGCCATATCTCGCGAACGGATTGATCAATCCGCAAAATTTCTGTTGCATCTGAAAGTAGAAACTCGCCCGATTACAACGGTAGGTATAGTTTTCCCCAAGGCCGCTCTAGTTATTCGTGTCGAGCATCAGAACTGCGAAAATTTTGAGTTTCTCAAGCGTTCCTTACCTCCAAACTGCCATATCTCGCGAACGGATTGACCAATCCGCAAAACTTCTGTTGCATCTGAAAGTAGAAACTCGCCCGATTACAACGGTATGCGCACTTTGCCCCTAGGCCGTTCTAGTTATTCATGTCGAGCATCAGAACTGCGAAAATTTTGAGTTTCTCAAGCGATTCTTACCTCCAAACTGCCATATCTCGCGAACGGATTGACCAATCCGCAAAATTTCTGTTGCTTCTGAAAGTAGAAACTCGCCCGATTACAAAGGTATGCGCACTTTTCCCCTAGGCCGTTCTAGTTATTCGTGTCGAGCATCAGAACTGCGAAAATTTTGAGTTTCTCAAGCGTTTCTTACCTCCAAACTGCCATATCTCGCGACCGGATTGACCAATCCGCAAAATTTCTGTTGCATCTGAAAGTAGAAACTCGCCCGATTACAACGGTATGCGTACTTTTCCCATAGGCCGTTCTAGTTACTCGTTTCGAGCATCAGAACTGCGAAAATTTTGAGTTTCTCAAGCGTTTCTTATTTCCAAACTGCCATATCTCGCGAACGGATTGAACAATCCACAAAATTTCTGTTGCGTCTGAAAGTAGAAACTCGCCCGATTACAACGGTATGCGTACTTTTCACCTAGGCGGTTCTAGTTATTCGTTTGGAGCATCAGAACTGCGAAAATTTTGAGTTTCTCAAGCGTTTCTTACCTCCAAACTGCCATATCTCGCGAACGGATTGACCAATCCGCAAAATTTCTGTTGCATCTGAAAGTAGAAACTCGCCCGATTACAACGGTATGCGTACTTTTCCCCTAGGCCGTTCTAGTTACTCGTTTCGAGCATCAGAACTGCGAAAATTTTGAGTTTCTCAAGCGTTTCTTATCTCCAAACTGCCATATCTCGCGAACGGATTGATCAATCCGCAAAATTTCTGTTGCATCTGAAAGTAGAAACTCGCCCGATTACAACGGTAGGTATAGTTTTCCCCAAGGCCGCTCTAGTTATTCGTGTCGAGCATCAGAACTGCGAAAATTTTGAGTTTCTCAAGCGTTCCTTACCTCCAAACTGCCATATCTCGCGAACGGATTGACCAATCCGCAAAACTTCTGTTGCATCTGAAAGTAGAAACTCGCCCGATTACAACGGTATGCGCACTTTGCCCCTAGGCCGTTCTAGTTATTCGTGTCGAGCATCAGAACTGCGAAAATTTTGAGTTTCTCAAGCGTTTCTTACCTCCAAACTGCCATATCTCGCGAACGGATTGACCAATCCGCAAAATTTCTGTTGCATCTGAAAGTAGAAACTCGCCCGATTACAAAGGTAGGTATAGTTTTCCCCTAGGCCGTTCTAGTTATTCGTGTCGAGCATCAGAACTGCGAAAATTTTGAGTTTCTCAAGCGTTTCTTACCTCCAAACTGCCATATCTCGCGAACGGATTGACCAATCCGCAAAATTTCTGTTGCATCTGAAAGTAGAAACTCGCCCGATTACAACGGTATGCGTACTTTTCCCCTAGGCCGTTCTAGTTACTCGTTTCGAGCATCAGAACTGCGAAAATTTTGAGTTTCTCAAGCGTTTCTTATCTCCAAACTGCCATATCTCGCGAACGGATTGATCAATCCGCAAAATTTCTGTTGCATCTGAAAGTAGAAACTCGCCCGATTACAACGGTAGGTATAGTTTTCCCCAAGGCCGCTCTAGTTATTCGTGTCGAGCATCAGAACTGCGAAAATTTTGAGTTTCTCAAGCGTTCCTTACCTCCAAACTGCCATATCTCGCGAACGGATTGACCAATCCGCAAAACTTCTGTTGCATCTGAAAGTAGAAACTCGCCCGATTACAACGGTATGCGCACTTTGCCCCTAGGCCGTTCTAGTTATTCATGTCGAGCATCAGAACTGCGAAAATTTTGAGTTTCTCAAGCGATTCTTACCTCCAAACTGCCATATCTCGCGAACGGATTGACCAATCCGCAAAATTTCTGTTGCTTCTGAAAGTAGAAACTCGCCCGATTACAAAGGTATGCGCACTTTTCCCCTAGGCCGTTCTAGTTATTCGTGTCGAGCATCAGAACTGCGAAAATTTTGAGTTTCTCAAGCGTTTCTTACCTCCAAACTGCCATATCTCGCGAACGGATTGACCAATCCGCAAAATTTCTGTTGCATCTGAAAGTAGAAACTCGCCCGATTACAACGGTATGCGCACTTTGCCCCTAGGCCGTTCTAGTTATTCGTGTCGAGCATCAGAACTGCGAAAATTTTGAGTTTCTCAAGCGTTTCTTACCTCCAAACTGCCATATCTCGCGAACGGATTGACCAATCCGCAAAATTTCTGTTGCATCTGAAAGTAGAAACTCGCCCGATTACAAAGGTAGGTATAGTTTTCCCCTAGGCCGTTCTAGTTATTCGTGTCGAGCATCAGAACTGCGAAAATTTTGAGTTTCTCAAGCGTTTCTTACATCCAAACTGCCATATCTCGCGAACGGATTGATCAATCCGCAAAATTTCTGTGCCATCTGATAGTAGAAACTCGCCCGATTACAACGGTATGCGTACTTCTCCCCTAGGCCGTTCTAGTCATTCGTTTCGCGCATCAGAACTGCGAAAATTTTGAGTTTCTCAAGCGTTTCTTATCTCCAAACTGCCATATCTCGCGAACGGATTGATCAATCCGCAAAATTTCTGTTGCATCTGAAAGTAGAAACTTGCCCGATTACGAAGGTAGGTGTAGTTTTCCCCTAGGCCGTTCTAGTTATTCGTGTCGAGCATCAGAACTGCGAAAATTTTGAGTTCCTCAAGCGTTTCTTACCTCCAAACTGCCATATCTCGCGAACGGATTGACCAATCCGCAAAATTTCTGTTGCATCTGAAAGTAGAAACTCGCCCGATTACAACGGTATGCGCACTTTACCCCTAGGCCGTTCTAGTTATTCGTGTCGAGCATCAGAACTGCGAAAATTTTGAGTTTCTCAAGCGTTTCTTACCTCCAAACTGCCATATCTCGCGAACGGATTGACCAATCCGCAAAATTTCTGTTGCACCTGAAAGTAGAAACTCGCCCGATTACAACGGTATGCGTACTTTTCCCCTAAGCCGTTCTAGTTACTCGTTCGAGCATCAGAACTGCGAAATTTTGAGTTTCTCAAGCGTTCCTTATCTCCAAACTGCCATATCTCGCGAACGGATTGATCAATCCGCAAAATTTCTGTTGCATCTGAAAGTAGAAACTCGCCGATTTACACGGTATGCGTACTTTTCTCCTAGGCGGTTCTAGTTATTCGTTTCGATCATCAGAACTGCGAAAATTTTGAGTTTCTCAAGCGTTTCTTACCTCAAACTGCCATATCTCGCGAACGGATTGACCAATCCGCAAAATTTCTGTTGCATCTGAAAGTAGAAACTCGCCCGATTACAACGGTATGTGCACTTTGCCCCTAGGCCGTTCTAGTTTTTCGTGTCGAGCATCAGAACTGCGAAAATTATGAGTTTCTCAAGCGTTTCTTACCTCCAAACTGCCATATCTCGCGAAAGGATTGACCAATCCGCAAAATTTTCTGTTGCATCTGAAAGTAGAAACTCGCCGATTACAAAGGTATGTATAGTTTTCCCCTAGGCCGTTCTAGTTATTCGTGTCGAGCATCAGAACTGCGAAAATTTTGAGTTTCTCATGCGTTTCTTACTCCCAAACTGCCATATCTCGCGAACGGATTGACCAATCCGCAAAATTTCTGTTGCATCTGAAGTAGACACTCGCCCGATTACAACGGTATGCGCACTTTTCCCCTAGGCCGTTCTAGTTATTCGTGTCGAGCATCAGAATTGCGAAAATTTTGAGTTTCTCAAGCGTTTCTTATCTCCAAACTGCCATATCTCGCGAACGGATTGACCAATCCGCAAAATTTCTGTGCCATCTGAAAGTAGAAACTCGCCCGATTACAACGGTATGCGTACTTCTCCCCTAGGCCGTTCTAGTCATTCGTTTCGAGCATCAGAACTGCGAAAATTTTGAGTTTCTCAAGCGTTTCTTATCTCCAAACTGCCATATCTCGCGAACGGATTGATCAATCCGCAAAATTTCTGTTGCATCTGAAAGTAGAAACTCGCCCGATTACGAAGGTAGGTGTAGTTTTCCCCTAGGCCGTTCTAGTTATTCGTGTCGAGCATCAGAACTGCGAAAATTTTGAGTTTCTCAAGCGTTTCTTACCTCCAAACTGCCATATCTCGCGAACGGATTGACCAATCCGCAAAATTTCTGTTGCATCTGAAAGTAGAAACTCGCCCGATTACAACGGTAGGTGTAGTCTTCCCCTAGGCCGTTCTGGTTATTCGTTTCGAGCATCAGAACTGCGAAAATTTTGAGTTTCTCAAGCGTTTCTTACCTCGAAACTGCCATATCTCGCGAACGGATTGACCAATCCGCAAAATTTCTGTTGCATCTGAAAGTAGAAACTCGCCCGATTACAACGGTAAGCGCACTTTCCCCCAGGCCGTTCTAGTTATTGGTGTCGAGCATCAGAACTGCGAAAATTTTGAGTTTCTCAAGCGTTTCTTACCTCCAAACTGCCATATCTCGCGAACGGATTGACCAATCCGCAAAATTTCTGTTGCATCTAAAAGTAGAAACTCGCCCGATTACAACGGTATGCGTACTTTTCCCCTAGGCCGTTCTAGTTGCTCGTTTCGAGCATCAGAACTGCGAAAATTTTGAGTTTCTCAAGCGTTTCTTATCTCCAAACTGCCATATCTCGCGAACGGATTGATCAATCCGCAAAATTTCTGTTGCATCTGAAAGTAGAAACTCGCCCGATTACAACGGTATGCGTACTTTTCTCCTAGGCGGTTCTAGTTATTCGTTTCGATCATCAGAACTGCGAAAATTTTGAGTTTCTCAAGCGATTCTTACCTCCAAACTGCCATATCTCGCGAATGGATTGACCAATCCGCAAAATTTCTGTTGCATCTGAAAGTAGAAACTCGCCCGATTACAAAGGTATGCGCACTTTTCCCCTAGGCCGTTCTAGTTATTCGTGTCGAGCATCAGAACTGCGAAAATTTTGAGTTTCTCAAGCGTTTCTTACCTCCAAACTGCCATATCTCGCGACCGGATTGACCAATCCGCAAAATTTCTGTTGCATCTGAAAGTAGAAACTCGCCCGATTACAACGGTATGCGTACTTTTCCCCTAGGCCGTTCTAGTTACTCGTTTCGAGCATCAGAACTGCGAAAATTTTGAGTTTCTCAAGCGTTTCTTATCTCCAAACTGCCATATCTCGCGAACGGATTGATCAATCCGCAAAATTTCTGTTGCATCTGAAAGTAGAAACTCGCCCGATTACAACGGTAGGTATAGTTTTCCCCAAGGCCGCTCTAGTTATTCGTGTCGAGCATCAGAACTGCGAAAATTTTGAGTTTCTCAAGCGTTTCTTACCTCCAAACTGCCATATCTCGCGAACGGATTGACCAATCCGCAAAACTTCTGTTGCATCTGAAAGTAGAAACTCGCCCGATTACAACGGTATGCGCACTTTGCCCCTAGGCCTTTCTAGTTATTCATGTCGAGCATCAGAACTGCGAAAATTTTGAGTTTCTCAAGCGATTCTTACCTCCAAACTGCCATATCTCGCGAACGGATTGACCAATCCGCAAAATTTCTGTTGCTTCTGAAAGTAGAAACTCGCCCGATTACAACGGTATGCGCACTTTGCCCCAAGGCCGTTCTAGTTATTCATGTCGAGCATCAGAAATGCGAAAATTTTGAGTTTCTCAAGCGTTTCTTACCTCCAAACTGCCATATCTCGCGAACGGATTGACCAATCCGCAAAATTTCTGTTGCATCTGAAAGTAGAAACTCGCCCGATTACAACGGTATGCGCACTTTGCCCCTAGGCCGTTCTAGTTATTCGTGTCGAGCATCAGAACTGCGAAAATTTTGAGTTTCTCAAGCGTTTCTTACCTCCAAACTGCCATATCTCGCGAACGGATTGACCAATCCGCAAAATTTCTGTTGCATCTGAAAGTAGACACTCGCCCGATTACAACGGTATGCGCACTTTTCCCCTAGGCCGTTCTAGTTATTCGTGTCGAGCATCAGAATTGCGAAAATTTTGAGTTTCTCAAGCGTTTCTTATCTCCAAACTGCCATATCTCGTGAACGGATTGATCAATCCGCAAAATTTCTGTGCCATCTGAAAGTAGAAACTCGCCCGATTACAACGGTATGCGTACTTCTCCCCTAGGCCGTTCTAGTCATTCGTTTCGAGCATCAGAACTGCGAAAATTTTGAGTTTCTCAAGCGTTTCTTACCTCCAAACTGCCATATCTCGCGAACGGATTGACCAATCCGCAAAATTTCTGTTGCATCTGAAAGTAGAAACTCGCCCGATTACAAAGGTAGGTATAGTTTTCCCCTAGGCCGTTCTAGTTATTCGTGTCGAGCATCAGAACTGCGAAAATTTTGAGTTTCTCAAGCGTTTCTTACATCCAAACTGCCATATCTCGCGAACGGATTGACCAATCCGCAAAATTTCTGTTGCATCTGAAAGTAGACACTCGCCCGATTACAACGGTATGCGCACTTTTCCCCTAGGCCGTTCTAGTTATTCGTGTCGAGCATCAGAATTGCGAAAATTTTGAGTTTCTCAAGCGTTTCTTATCTCCAAACTGCCATATCTCGCGAACGGATTGATCAATCCGCAAAATTTCTGTGCCATCTGAAAGTAGAAACTCGCCCGATTACAACGGTATGCGTACTTTTCCCCTAGGCCGTTCTAGTTACTCGTTTCGAGCATCAGAACTGCGAAAATTTTGAGTTTCTCAAGCGTTTCTTATCTCCAAACTGCCATATCTCGCGACCGGATTGACCAATCCGCAAAATTTCTGTTGCATCTGAAAGTAGAAACTCGCCCGATTACAACGGTATGCGTACTTTTCCCATAGGCCGTTCTAGTTACTCGTTTCGAGCATCAGAACTGCGAAAATTTTGAGTTTCTCAAGCGTTTCTTATTTCCAAACTGCCATATCTCGCGAACGGATTGAACAATCAACAAAATTTCTGTTGCGTCTGAAAGTAGAAACTCGCCCGATTACAACGGTATGCGTACTTTTCACCTAGGCGGTTCTAGGTATTCGTTTGGAGCATCAGAACTGCGAAAATTTTGAGTTTCTCAAGCGTTTCTTACCTCCAAACTGCCATATCTCGCGAACGGATTGACCAGTCCGCAAAATTTCTGTTGCATCTGAAAGTAGAAACTCGCCCGATTACAACGGTATGCGTACTTTTCCCCTAGGCCGTTCTAGTTACTCGTTTCGAGCATCAGAACTGCGAAAATTTTGAGTTTCTCAAGCGTTTCTTATCTCCAAACTGCCATATCTCGCGAACGGATTGATCAATCCGCAAAATTTCTGTTGCATCTGAAAGTAGAAACTCGCCCGATTACAACGGTAGGTATAGTTTTCCCCAAGGCCGCTCTAGTTATTCGTATCGAGCATCAGAACTGCGAAAATTTTGAGTTTCTCAAGCGTTTCTTACCTCCAAACTGCCATATCTCGCGAACGGATTGACCAATCCGCAAAACTTCTGTTGCGTCTGAAAGTAGAAACTCGCCCGATTACAACGGTATGCGCACTTTGCCCCTAGGCCGTTCTAGTTATTCATGTCGAGCATCAGAACTGCGAAAATTTTGAGTTTCTCAAGCGATTCTTACCTCCAAACTGCCATATCTCGGGAACGGATTGATCAATCCGCAAAATTTCTGTGCCATCTGAAAGTAGAAACTCGCCCGATTACAACGGTATGCGTACTTCTCCCCTAGGCCGTTCTAGTCATTCGTTTCGCGCATCAGAACTGCGAAAATTTTGAGTTCCTCAAGCGTTTCTTATCTCCAAACTGCCATATCTCGCGAACGGATTGATCAATCCGCAAAATTTCTGTTGCATCTGAAAGTAGAAACTTGCCCGATTACGAAGGTAGGTGTAGTTTTCCCCCAGGCCGTTCTAGTTATTCGTGTCGAGCATCAGAACTGCGAAAATTTTGAGTTCCTCAAGCGTTTCTTACCTCCAAACTGCCATATCTCGCGAACGGATTGACCAATCCGCAAAATTTCTGTTGCATCTGAAAGTAGAAACTCGCCCGATTACAACGGTAGGTGTAGTTTTCCCCTAGGCCGTTCTAGTTATTCGTTTCGAGCATCAGAACTGCGAAAATTTTGCGTTTCTCAAGCGTTTCTTACCTCGAAACTGCCATATCTCGCGAACGGATTGACCAATCCGCAAAATTTCTGTTGCATTTGAAAGTAGAAACTCGCCCGATTACAACGGTATGCGCACTTTTCCCCTAGGCCGTTCTAGTTACTCGTTTCGAGCATCAGAACTGCGAAAATTTTGAGTTTCTCAAGCGTTTCTTATCTCCAAACTGCCATATCTCGCGAACGGATTGATCAATCCGCAAAATTTCTGTTGCATCTGAAAGTAGAAACTCGCCCGATTACAACGGTATGCGTACTTTTCTCCTAGGCGGTTCTAGTTATTCGTTTCGATCATCAGAACTGCGAAAATTTTGAGTTTCTCAAGCGTTTCTTACCTCAAACTGCCATATCTCGCGAACGGATTGACCAAACCGCAAAATTTCTGTTGCATCTGAAAGTAGAAACTCGCCCGATTACAACGGTATGTGCACTTTGCCCCTAGGCCGTTCTAGTTATTCGTGTCGAGCATCAGAACTGCGAAAATTATGAGTTTCTCAAGCGTTTCTTACCTCCAAACTGCCATATCTCGCGAACGGATTGACCAATCCGCAAAATTTCTGTTGCATCTGAAAGTAGAAACTCGCCCGATTACAAAGGTAGGTATAGTTTTCCCCTAGGCCGTTCTAGTTATTCGTGTCGAGCATCAGAACTGCGAAAATTTTGAGTTTCTCAAGCGTTTCTTACCTCCAAACTGCCATATCTCGCGAACGGATTGACCAATCCGCAAAATTTCTGTTGCATCTGAAAGTAGACACTCGCCCGATAACAACGGTATGCGCACTTTTCCCCTAGGCCGTTCTAGTTATTCGTGTCGAGCATCAGAATTGCGAAAATTTTGAGTTTCTCAAGCGTTTCTTATCTCCAAACTGCCATATCTCGTGAACGGATTGATCAATCCGCAAAATTTCTGTGCCATCTGAAAGTAGAAACTCGCCCGATTACAACGGTATGCGTACTTCTCCCCTAGGCCGTTCTAGTCATTCGTTTCGAGCATCAGAACTGCGAAAATTTTGAGTTTCTCAAGCGTTTCTTATCTCCAAACTGCCATATCTCGCGAACGGATTGATCAATCCGCAAAATTTCTGTTGCATCTGAAAGTAGAAACTCGCCCGATTACAACGGTATGCGCACTTTTCCTCTATGCCATTCTAGTTATTCGTGTCGAGCATCAGAATTGCGAAAATTTTGAGTTTCTCAAGCGTTTCTTATCTCCAAACTGCCATATCTCGTGAACGGATTGATCAATCCGCAAAATTTCTGTGCCATCTGAAAGTAGAAACTCGCCCGATTACAACGGTATGCGTACTTCTCCCCTAGGCCGTTCTAGTCATTCGTTTCGAGCATCAGAACTGCGAAAATTTTGAGTTTCTCAAGCGTTTCTTATCTCCAAACTGCCATATCTCGCGAACGGATTGATCAATCCGCAAAATTTCTGTTGCATCTGAAAGTAGAAACTCGCCCGATTACAACGGTATGCGCACTTTTCCTCTATGCCATTCTAGTTATTCGTTTCGAGCATCAGAAATGCGAAAATTTTGAGGTCCTCAAGCGTTTCTTAAATCCAAACGGCCATATCTCGCGAACGGATTGACCAATCCGCAAAATTTCTGTTGCATCTGAAAGTAGAAACTCGCCCGATTACAAAGGTAGGTATAGTTTTCCCCTAGGCCGTTCTAGTTATTCGTGTCGAGCATCAGAACTGCGAAAATTTTGAGTTTCTCAAGCGTTTCTTACCTCCAAACTGCCATATCTCGCGAACGAATTGACCAATCCGCAAAATTTCTGTTGCATCTGAAAGTAGACACTCGCCCGATTACAACGGTATGCGCACTTTTCCCCTAGGCCGTTCTAGTTATTCGTGTCGAGCATCAGAATTGCGAAAATTTTGAGTTTCTCAAGCGTTTCTTATCTCCAAACTGCCATATCTCGCGAACGGATTGATCAATCCGCAAAATTTCTGTTGCATCTGAAAGTAGAAACTTGCCCGATTACGAAGGTAGGTGTAGTTTTCCCGTAGGCCGTTCTAGTTATTCGTGTCGAGCATCAGAACTGCGAAAATTTTGAGTTCCTCAAGCGTTTCTTACCTCCAAACTGCCATATCTCGCGAACGGATTGACCAATCCGCAAAATTTCTGTTGCATCTGAAAGTAGAAACTCGCCCGATTACAACGGTAGGTGTAGTTTTCCCCTAGGCCGTTCTAGTTATTCGTTTCGAGCATCAGAACTGCGAAAATTTTGAGTTTCTCAAGCGTTTCTTACCTCGAAACTGCCATATCTCGCGAACGGATTGACCAATCCGCAAAATTTCTGTTGCATCTGAAAGTAGGAACTCGCCCGATTACAACGGTATGCGCACTTTTCCCCTAGGCCGTTCTAGTTATTCGTGTCGAGCATCAGAACTGCGAAAATTTTGAGTTTCTCAAGCGTTTCTTACCTCCAAACTGCCATATCTCGCGAACGGATTGACCAATCCGCAAAATTTCTGTTGCATCTAAAAGTAGAAACTCGCCCGATTACAACGGTATGCGTACTTTTCCCCTAGGCCGTTCTAGTTACTCGTTTCGAGCATCAGAACTGCGAAAATTTTGAGTTTCTCAAGCGTTTCTTATCTCCAAACTGCCATATCTCGCGAACGGATTGATCAATCCGCAAAATTTCTGTTGCATCTGAAAGTAGAAACTCGCCCGATTACAACGGTATGTGCACTTTGCCCCTAGGCCGTTCTAGTTATTCGTGTCGAGCATCAGAACTGCGAAAATTATGAGTTTCTCAAGCGTTTCTTACCTCCAAACTGCCATATCTCGCGAACGGATTGACCAATCCGCAAAATTTCTGTTGCATCTGAAAGTAGAAACTCGCCCGATTACAAAGGTAGGTATAGTTTTCCCCTAGGCCGTTCTAGTTATTCGTGTCGAGCATCAGAACTGCGAAAATTTTGAGTTTCTCAAGCGTTTCTTACCTCCAAACTGCCATATCTCGTGAACGGATTGATCAATCCGCAAAATTTCTGTGCCATCTGAAAGTAGAAACTCGCCCGATTACAACGGTATGCGTACTTCTCCCCTAGGCCGTTCTAGTCATTCGTTTCGAGCATCAGAACTGCGAAAATTTTGAGTTTCTCAAGCGTTTCTTATCTCCAAACTGCCATATCTCGCGAACGGATTGATCAATCCGCAAAATTTCTGTTGCATCTGAAAGTAGAAACTCGCACGATTACAACGGTATGCGCACTTTTCCTCTATGCCATTCTAGTTATTCGTTTCGAGCATCAGAAATGCGAAAATTTTGAGGTCCTCAAGCGTTTCTTAAATCCAAACGGCCATATCTCGCGAACGGATTGACCAATCCGCAAAATTTCTGTTGCATCTGAAAGTAGAAACTCGCCCGATTACAAAGGTAGGTATAGTTTTCCCCTAGGCCGTTCTAGTTATTCGTGTCGAGCATCAGAACTGCGAAAATTTTGAGTTTCTCAAGCGTTTCTTACCTCCAAACTGCCATATCTCGCGAACGGATTGACCAATCCGCAAAATTTCTGTTGCATCTGAAAGTAGACACTCGCCCGATTACAACGGTATGCGCACTTTTCCCCTAGGCCGTTCTAGTTATTCGTGTCGAGCATCAGAATTGCGAAAATTTTGAGTTTCTCAAGCGTTTCTTATCTCCAAACTGCCATATCTCGTGAACGGATTGATCAATCCGCAAAATTTCTGTGCCATCTGAAAGTAGAAACTCGCCCGATTACAACGGTATGCGTACTTCTCCCCTAGGCCGTTCTAGTCATTCGTTTGGAGCATCAGAACTGCGAAAATTTTGAGTTTCTCAAGCGTTTCTTACCTCCAAACTGCCATATCTCGCGAACGGATTGACCAATCCGCAAAATTTCTGTTGCATCTGAAAGTAGAAACTCGCCCGATTACAAAGGTAGGTATAGTTTTCCCCTAGGCCGTTCTAGTTATTCGTGTCGAGCATCAGAACTGCGAAAATTTTGAGTTTCTCAAGCGTTTCTTACATCCAAACTGCCATATCTCGCGAACGGATTGACCAATCCGCAAAATTTCTGTTGCATCTGAAAGTAGACACTCGCCCGATTACAACGGTATGCGCACTTTTCCCCTAGGCCGTTCTAGTTATTCGTGTCGAGCATCAGAATTGCGAAAATTTTGAGTTTCTCAAGCGTTTCTTATCTCCAAACTGCCATATCTCGCGAACGGATTGGTCAATCCGCAAAATTTCTGTGCCATCTGAAAGTAGAAACTCGCCCGATTACAACGGTATGCGTACTTCTCCCCTAGGCCGTTCTAGTCATTCGTTTCGCGCATCAGAACTGCGAAAATTTTGAGTTTCTCAAGCGTTTCTTATCTCCAAACTGCCATATCTCGCGAACGGATTGATCAATCCGCAAAATTTCTGTTGCATCTGAAAGTAGAAACTTGCCCGATTACGAAGGTAGGTGTAGTTTTCCCGTAGGCCGTTCTAGTTATTCGTGTCGAGCATCAGAACTGCGAAAATTTTGAGTTCCTCAAGCGTTTCTTACCTCCAAACTGCCATATCTCGCGAACGGATTGACCAATCCGCAAAATTTCTGTTGCATCTGAAAGTAGAAACTCGCCCGATTACAACGGTAGGTGTAGTTTTCCCCTAGGCCGTTCTAGTTATTCGTTTCGAGCATCAGAACTGCGAAAATTTTGAGTTTCTCAAGCGTTTCTTACCTCGAAACTGCCATATCTCGCGAACGGATTGACCAATCCGCAAAATTTCTGTTGCATCTGAAAGTAGAAACTCGCCCGATTACAACGGTATGCGCACTTTTCCCCTAGGCCGTTCTAGTTATTCGTGTCGAGCATCAGAACTGCGAAAATTTTGAGTTTCTCAAGCGTTTCTTACCTCCAAACTGCCATATCTCGCGAACGGATTGACCAATCCGCAAAATTTCTGTTGCATCTAAAAGTAGAAACTCGCCCGATTACAACGGTATGCGTACTTTTCCCCTAGGCCGTTCTAGTTACTCGTTTCGAGCATCAGAACTGCGAAAATTTTGAGTTTCTCAAGCGTTTCTTATCTCCAAACTGCCATATCTCGCGAACGGATTGATCAATCCGCAAAATTTCTGTTGCATCTGAAAGTAGAAACTCGCCCGATTACAACGGTATGCGTACTTTTCTCCTAGGCGGTTCTAGTTATTCGTTTCGATCATCAGAACTGCGAAAATTTTGAGTTTCTCAAGCGTTTCTTACCTCAAACTGCCATATCTCGCGAACGGATTGACCAATCCGCAAAATTTCTGTTGCATCTGAAAGTAGAAACTCGCCCGATTACAACGGTATGTGCACTTTGCCCCTAGGCCGTTCTAGTTATTCGTGTCGAGCATCAGAACTGCGAAAATTATGAGTTTCTCAAGCGTTTCTTACCTCCAAACTGCCATATCTCGCGAACGGATTGACCAATCCGCAAAATTTCTGTTGCATCTGAAAGTAGAAACTCGCCCGATTACAAAGGTAGGTATAGTTTTCCCCTAGGCCGTTCTAGTTATTTGTGTCGAGCATCAGAACTGCGAAAATTTTGAGTTTCTCAAGCGTTTCTTACCTCCAAACTGCCATATCTCGCGAACGGATTGACCAATCCGCAAAATTTCTGTTGCATCTGAAAGTAGACACTCGCCCGATTACAACGGTATGCGCACTTTTCCCCTAGGCCGTTCTAGTTATTCGTGTCGAGCATCAGAATTGCGAAAATTTTGAGTTTCTCAAGCGTTTCTTATCTCCAAACTGCCATATCTCGTGAACGGATTGATCAATCCGCAAAATTTCTGTGCCATCTGAAAGTAGAAACTCGCCCGATTACAACGGTATGCGTACTTCTCCCCTAGGCCGTTCTAGTCATTCGTTTCGAGCATCAGAACTGCGAAAATTTTGAGTTTCTCAAGCGTTTCTTATCTCCAAACTGCCATATCTCGCGAACGGATTGATCAATCCGCAAAATTTCTGTTGCATCTGAAAGTAGAAACTCGCCCGATTACAACGGTATGCGCACTTTTCCTCTATGCCATTCTAGTTATTCGTTTCGAGCATCAGAAATGCGAAAATTTTGAGGTCCTCAAGCGTTTCTTAAATCCAAACGGCCATATCTCGCGAACGGATTGACCAATCCGCAAAATTTCTGTTGCATCTGAAAGTAGAAACTCGCCCGATTACAACGGTATGCGCACTTTTCCCCTAGGCCGTTCTAGTTATTCGTGTCGAGCATCAGAACTGCGAAAATTTTGAGTTTCTCAAGCGTTTCTTACCTCCAAACTGCCATATCTCGCGAACGGTTTGACCAATCCGCAAAATTTCTGCTGCATCTGAAAGTAGACACTCGCCCGATTACAACGGTATGCGCACTTTTCCCCTAGGCCGTTCTAGTTATTCGTGTCGAGCATCAGAACTGCGAAAATTTTGAGTTTCTCAAGCGTTTCTTATCTCCAAACTGCCATATCTCGCGAACGGATTGATCAATCCGCAAAATTTCTGTTCCATCTGAAATTAGAAACTCGCCCGATTACAACGGTATGCGTACTTTTCCCCTAGGCGGTTCTAGTTATTCGTTTCGAGCATCAGAACTGCGAAAATTTTGAGTTTCTCAAGCGTTTCTTACCTCCTAACTGCCATATCTCGCGAACGGATTGACCAATCCGCAATATTTCTGTTGCATCTGAAAGTAGAAACTCGCCCGATTACAACGGTATGCGTACTTTTCTCCTAGGCGGTTCTAGTTATTCGTTTCGAGCATCAGAACTGCGAAAATTTTGAGTTTCTCAAGCGATTCTTACCTCCAAACTGCCATATC
Source organism: Ptiloglossa arizonensis (assembly GCF_051014685.1). Taxonomy (NCBI): domain Eukaryota; kingdom Metazoa; phylum Arthropoda; class Insecta; order Hymenoptera; family Colletidae; genus Ptiloglossa; species Ptiloglossa arizonensis. The sequence goes on from NW_027478723.1 coordinate 72,962, forward strand.
TCGCGAACGGATTGACCAATCCGCAAAATTTCTGTTGCTTCTGAAAGTAGAAACTCGCCCGATTACAACGGTATGCGCACTTTGCCCCTAGGCCGTTCTAGTTATTCATGTCGAGCATCAGAAATGCGAAAATTTTGAGTTTCTCAAGCGTTTCTTACCTCAAACTGCCATATCTCGCGAACGGATTGACCAATCCGCAAAATTTCTGTTGCATCTGAAAGTAGAAACTCGCCCGATTACAACGGTATGTGCACTTTGCCCCTAGGCCGTTCTAGTTATTCGTGTCGAGCATCAGAACTGCGAAAATTTTGAGTTTCTCAAGCGTTTCTTACCTCCAAACTGCCATATCTCGCGAACGGATTGACCAATCCGCAAAATTTCTGTTGCATCTGAAAGTAGAAACTCGCCCGATTACAAAGGTAGGTATAGTTTTCCCCTAGGCCGTTCTAGTTATTTGTGTCGAGCATCAGAACTGCGAAAATTTTGAGTTTCTCAAGCGTTTCTTACCTCCAAACTGCCATATCTCGCGAACGGATTGACCAATCCGCAAAATTTCTGTTGCATCTGAAAGTAGACACTCGCCCGATTACAACGGTATGCGCACTTTTCCCCTAGGCCGTTCTAGTTATTCGTGTCGAGCATCAGAATTGCGAAAATTTTGAGTTTCTCAAGCGTTTCTTATCTCCAAACTGCCATATCTCGTGAACGGATTGATCAATCCGCAAAATTTCTGTGCCATCTGAAAGTAGAAACTCGCCCGATTACAACGGTATGCGTACTTCTCCCCTAGGCCGTTCTAGTCATTCGTTTCGAGCATCAGAACTGCGAAAATTTTGAGTTTCTCAAGCGTTTCTTATCTCCAAACTGCCATATCTCGCGAACGGATTGATCAATCCGCAAAATTTCTGTTGCATCTGAAAGTAGAAACTCGCCCGATTACAACGGTATGCGCACTTTTCCTCTATGCCATTCTAGTTATTCGTTTCGAGCATCAGAAATGCGAAAATTTTGAGGTCCTCAAGCGTTTCTTAAATCCAAACGGCCATATCTCGCGAACGGATTGACCAATCCGCAAAATTTCTGTTGCATCTGAAAGTAGAAACTCGCCCGATTACAACGGTATGCGCACTTTTCCCCTAGGCCGTTCTAGTTATTCGTGTCGAGCATCAGAACTGCGAAAATTTTGAGTTTCTCAAGCGTTTCTTACCTCCAAACTGCCATATCTCGCGAACGGATTGACCAATCCGCAAAATTTCTGCTGCATCTGAAAGTAGACACTCGCCCGATTACAACGGTATGCGCACTTTTCCCCTAGGCCGTTCTAGTTATTCGTGTCGAGCATCAGAACTGCGAAAATTTTGAGTTTCTCAAGCGTTTCTTATCTCCAAACTGCCATATCTCGCGAACGGATTGATCAATCCGCAAAATTTCTGTTCCATCTGAAATTAGAAACTCGCCCGATTACAACGGTATGCGTACTTTTCCCCTAGGCGGTTCTAGTTATTCGTTTCGAGCATCAGAACTGCGAAAATTTTGAGTTTCTCAAGCGTTTCTTACCTCCTAACTGCCATATCTCGCGAACGGATTGACCAATCCGCAATATTTCTGTTGCATCTGAAAGTAGAAACTCGCCCGATTACAACGGTATGCGTACTTTTCTCCTAGGCGGTTCTAGTTATTCGTTTCGAGCATCAGAACTGCGAAAATTTTGAGTTTCTCAAGCGATTCTTACCTCCAAACTGCCATATCTCGCGAACGGATTGACCAATCCGCAAAATTTCTGTTGCTTCTGAAAGTAGAAACTCGCCCGATTACAACGGTATGCGCACTTTGCCCCTAGGCCGTTCTAGTTATTCATGTCGAGCATCAGAAATGCGAAAATTTTGAGTTTCTCAAGCGTTTCTTACCTCAAACTGCCATATCTCGCGAACGGATTGACCAATCCGCAAAATTTCTGTTGCATCTGAAAGTAGAAACTCGCCCGATTACAACGGTATGTGCACTTTGCCCCTAGGCCGTTCTAGTTATTCGTGTCGAGCATCAGAACTGCGAAAATTTTGAGTTTCTCAAGCGTTTCTTACCTCCAAACTGCCATATCTCGCGAACGGATTGACCAATCCGCAAAATTTCTGTTGCATCTGAAAGTAGAAACTCGCCCGATTACAAAGGTAGGTATAGTTTTCCCCTAGGCCGTTCTAGTTATTCGTGTCGAGCATCAGAATTGCGAAAATTTTGAGTTTCTCAAGCGTTTCTTATCTCCAAACTGCCATATCTCGTGAACGGATTGATCAATCCGCAAAATTTCTGTGCCATCTGAAAGTAGAAACTCGCCCGATTACAACGGTGTGCGTACTTCTCCCCTAGGCCGTTCTAGTCATTCGTTTCGAGCATCAGAACTGCGAAAATTTTGAGTTTCTCAAGCGTTTCTTATCTCCAAACTGCCATATCTCGCGAACGGATTGATCAATCCGCAAAATTTCTGTTGCATCTGAAAGTAGAAACTCGCCCGATTACAACGGTATGGGCACTTCTCCCCTAGGCCATTCTAGTTATTCGTTTCGAGCATCAGAAATGCGAAAATTTTGAGGTCCTCAAGCGTTCCTTAAATCCAAACGGCCATATCTCGCGAACGGATTGACCAATCCGCAAAATTTCTGCTGCATCTGAAAGTAGACACTCGCCCGATTACAACGGTATGCGCACTTTTCCCCTAGGCCGTTCTAGTTATTCGTGTCGAGCATCAGAACTGCGAAAATTTTGAGTTTCTCAAGCGTTTCTTATCTCCAAACTGCCATATCTCGCGAACGGATTGATCAATCCGCAAAATTTCTGTTCCATCTGAAATTAGAAACTCGCCCGATTACAACGGTATGCGTACTTTTCCCCTAGGCGGTTCTAGTTATTCGTGTCGAGCATCAGAACTGCGAAAATTTTGAGTTTCTCAAGCGTTTCTTATCTCCAAACTGCCATATCTCGCGAACGGATTGATCAATCCGCAAAATTTCTGTTGCATCTGAAAGTAGAAACTCGCCCGATTACAACGGTATGGGCACTTCTCCCCTAGGCCATTCTAGTTATTCGTTTCGAGCATCAGAAATGCGAAAATTTTGAGGTCCTCAAGCGTTTCTTATCTCCAAACTGCCATATCTCGCGAACGGATTGATCAATCCGCAAAATTTCTGTTGCATCTGAAAGTAGAAACTCGCCCGATTACAACGGTATGCGTACTTTTCTCCTAGGCGGTTCTAGTTATTCGTTTCGATCATCAGAACTGCGAAAATTTTGAGTTTCTCAAGCGTTTCTTACCTCAAACTGCCATATCTCGCGAACGGATTGACCAATCCGCAAAATTTCTGTTGCATCTGAAAGTAGAAACTCGCCCGATTACAACGGTATGTGCACTTTGCCCCTAGGCCGTTCTAGTTATTCGTGTCGAGCATCAGAACTGCGAAAATTATGAGTTTCTCAAGCGTTTCTTACCTCCAAACTGCCATATCTCGCGAACGGATTGACCAATCCGCAAAATTTCTGTTGCATCTGAAAGTAGAAACTCGCCCGATTACAAAGGTAGGTATAGTTTTCCCCTAGGCCGTTCTAGTTATTCGTGTCGAGCATCAGAACTGCGAAAATTTTGAGTTTCTCAAGCGTTTCTTACCTCCAAACTGCCATATCTCGTGAACGGATTGATCAATCCGCAAAATTTCTGTGCCATCTGAAAGTAGAAACTCGCCCGATTACAACGGTATGCGTACTTCTCCCCTAGGCCGTTCTAGTCATTCGTTTCGAGCATCAGAACTGCGAAAATTTTGAGTTTCTCAAGCGTTTCTTATCTCCAAACTGCCATATCTCGCGAACGGATTGATCAATCCGCAAAATTTCTGTTGCATCTGAAAGTAGAAACTCGCCCGATTACAACGGTATGCGCACTTTTCCTCTATGCCATTCTAGTTATTCGTTTCGAGCATCAGAAATGCGAAAATTTTGAGGTCCTCAAGCGTTTCTTAAATCCAAACGGCCATATCTCGCGAACGGATTGACCAATCCGCAAAATTTCTGTTGCATCTGAAAGTAGAAACTCGCCCGATTACAAAGGTAGGTATAGTTTTCCCCTAGGCCGTTCTAGTTATTCGTGTCGAGCATCAGAACTGCGAAAATTTTGAGTTTCTCAAGCGTTTCTTACCTCCAAACTGCCATATCTCGCGAACGGATTGACCAATCCGCAAAATTTCTGTTGCATCTGAAAGTAGACACTCGCCCGATTACAACGGTATGCGCACTTTTCCCCTAGGCCGTTCTAGTTATTCGTGTCGAGCATCAGAATTGCGAAAATTTTGAGTTTCTCAAGCGTTTCTTATCTCCAAACTGCCATATCTCGTGAACGGATTGATCAATCCGCAAAATTTCTGTGCCATCTGAAAGTAGAAACTCGCCCGATTACAACGGTATGCGTACTTCTCCCCTAGGCCGTTCTAGTCATTCGTTTCGAGCATCAGAACTGCGAAAATTTTGAGTTTCTCAAGCGTTTCTTACCTCCTAACTGCCATATCTCGCGAACGGATTGACCAATCCGCAATATTTCTGTTGCATCTGAAAGTAGAAACTCGCCCGATTACAACGGTATGCGTACTTTTCTCCTAGGCGGTTCTAGTTATTCGTTTCGAGCATCAGAACTGCGAAAATTTTGAGTTTCTCAAGCGATTCTTACCTCCAAACTGCCATATCTCGCGAACGGATTGACCAATCCGCAAAATTTCTGTTGCTTCTGAAAGTAGAAACTCGCCCGATTACAACGGTATGCGCACTTTGCCCCTAGGCCGTTCTAGTTATTCATGTCGAGCATCAGAAATGCGAAAATTTTGAGTTTCTCAAGCGTTTCTTACCTCAAACTGCCATATCTCGCGAACGGATTGACCAATCCGCAAAATTTCTGTTGCATCTGAAAGTAGAAACTCGCCCGATTACAACGGTATGTGCACTTTGCCCCTAGGCCGTTCTAGTTATTCGTGTCGAGCATCAGAACTGCGAAAATTTTGAGTTTCTCAAGCGTTTCTTACCTCCAAACTGCCATATCTCGCGAACGGATTGACCAATCCGCAAAATTTCTGTTGCATCTGAAAGTAGAAACTCGCCCGATTACAAAGGTAGGTATAGTTTTCCCCTAGGCCGTTCTAGTTATTTGTGTCGAGCATCAGAACTGCGAAAATTTTGAGTTTCTCAAGCGTTTCTTACCTCCAAACTGCCATATCTCGCGAACGGATTGACCAATCCGCAAAATTTCTGTTGCATCTGAAAGTAGACACTCGCCCGATTACAACGGTATGCGCACTTTTCCCCTAGGCCGTTCTAGTTATTCGTGTCGAGCATCAGAATTGCGAAAATTTTGAGTTTCTCAAGCGTTTCTTATCTCCAAACTGCCATATCTCGTGAACGGATTGATCAATCCGCAAAATTTCTGTGCCATCTGAAAGTAGAAACTCGCCCGATTACAACGGTATGCGTACTTCTCCCCTAGGCCGTTCTAGTCATTCGTTTCGAGCATCAGAACTGCGAAAATTTTGAGTTTCTCAAGCGTTTCTTATCTCCAAACTGCCATATCTCGCGAACGGATTGATCAATCCGCAAAATTTCTGTTGCATCTGAAAGTAGAAACTCGCCCGATTACAACGGTATGCGCACTTTTCCTCTATGCCATTCTAGTTATTCGTTTCGAGCATCAGAAATGCGAAAATTTTGAGGTCCTCAAGCGTTTCTTAAATCCAAACGGCCATATCTCGCGAACGGATTGACCAATCCGCAAAATTTCTGTTGCATCTGAAAGTAGAAACTCGCCCGATTACAACGGTATGCGCACTTTTCCCCTAGGCCGTTCTAGTTATTCGTGTCGAGCATCAGAACTGCGAAAATTTTGAGTTTCTCAAGCGTTTCTTACCTCCAAACTGCCATATCTCGCGAACGGATTGACCAATCCGCAAAATTTCTGCTGCATCTGAAAGTAGACACTCGCCCGATTACAACGGTATGCGCACTTTTCCCCTAGGCCGTTCTAGTTATTCGTGTCGAGCATCAGAACTGCGAAAATTTTGAGTTTCTCAAGCGTTTCTTATCTCCAAACTGCCATATCTCGCGAACGGATTGATCAATCCGCAAAATTTCTGTTCCATCTGAAATTAGAAACTCGCCCGATTACAACGGTATGCGTACTTTTCCCCTAGGCGGTTCTAGTTATTCGTTTCGAGCATCAGAACTGCGAAAATTTTGAGTTTCTCAAGCGTTTCTTACCTCCTAACTGCCATATCTCGCGAACGGATTGACCAATCCGCAATATTTCTGTTGCATCTGAAAGTAGAAACTCGCCCGATTACAACGGTATGCGTACTTTTCTCCTAGGCGGTTCTAGTTATTCGTTTCGAGCATCAGAACTGCGAAAATTTTGAGTTTCTCAAGCGATTCTTACCTCCAAACTGCCATATCTCGCGAACGGATTGACCAATCCGCAAAATTTCTGTTGCTTCTGAAAGTAGAAACTCGCCCGATTACAACGGTATGCGCACTTTGCCCCTAGGCCGTTCTAGTTATTCATGTCGAGCATCAGAAATGCGAAAATTTTGAGTTTCTCAAGCGTTTCTTACCTCAAACTGCCATATCTCGCGAACGGATTGACCAATCCGCAAAATTTCTGTTGCATCTGAAAGTAGAAACTCGCCCGATTACAACGGTATGTGCACTTTGCCCCTAGGCCGTTCTAGTTATTCGTGTCGAGCATCAGAACTGCGAAAATTTTGAGTTTCTCAAGCGTTTCTTACCTCCAAACTGCCATATCTCGCGAACGGATTGACCAATCCGCAAAATTTCTGTTGCATCTGAAAGTAGAAACTCGCCCGATTACAAAGGTAGGTATAGTTTTCCCCTAGGCCGTTCTAGTTATTCGTGTCGAGCATCAGAATTGCGAAAATTTTGAGTTTCTCAAGCGTTTCTTATCTCCAAACTGCCATATCTCGTGAACGGATTGATCAATCCGCAAAATTTCTGTGCCATCTGAAAGTAGAAACTCGCCCGATTACAACGGTGTGCGTACTTCTCCCCTAGGCCGTTCTAGTCATTCGTTTCGAGCATCAGAACTGCGAAAATTTTGAGTTTCTCAAGCGTTTCTTATCTCCAAACTGCCATATCTCGCGAACGGATTGATCAATCCGCAAAATTTCTGTTGCATCTGAAAGTAGAAACTCGCCCGATTACAACGGTATGGGCACTTCTCCCCTAGGCCATTCTAGTTATTCGTTTCGAGCATCAGAAATGCGAAAATTTTGAGGTCCTCAAGCGTTCCTTAAATCCAAACGGCCATATCTCGCGAACGGATTGACCAATCCGCAAAATTTCTGCTGCATCTGAAAGTAGACACTCGCCCGATTACAACGGTATGCGCACTTTTCCCCTAGGCCGTTCTAGTTATTCGTGTCGAGCATCAGAACTGCGAAAATTTTGAGTTTCTCAAGCGTTTCTTATCTCCAAACTGCCATATCTCGCGAACGGATTGATCAATCCGCAAAATTTCTGTTCCATCTGAAATTAGAAACTCGCCCGATTACAACGGTATGCGTACTTTTCCCCTAGGCGGTTCTAGTTATTCGTGTCGAGCATCAGAACTGCGAAAATTTTGAGTTTCTCAAGCGTTTCTTATCTCCAAACTGCCATATCTCGCGAACGGATTGATCAATCCGCAAAATTTCTGTTGCATCTGAAAGTAGAAACTCGCCCGATTACAACGGTATGGGCACTTCTCCCCTAGGCCATTCTAGTTATTCGTTTCGAGCATCAGAAATGCGAAAATTTTGAGGTCCTCAAGCGTTTCTTATCTCCAAACTGCCATATCTCGCGAACGGATTGATCAATCCGCAAAATTTCTGTTGCATCTGAAAGTAGAAACTCGCCCGATTACAACGGTATGCGTACTTTTCTCCTAGGCGGTTCTAGTTATTCGTTTCGATCATCAGAACTGCGAAAATTTTGAGTTTCTCAAGCGTTTCTTACCTCAAACTGCCATATCTCGCGAACGGATTGACCAATCCGCAAAATTTCTGTTGCATCTGAAAGTAGAAACTCGCCCGATTACAACGGTATGTGCACTTTGCCCCTAGGCCGTTCTAGTTATTCGTGTCGAGCATCAGAACTGCGAAAATTATGAGTTTCTCAAGCGTTTCTTACCTCCAAACTGCCATATCTCGCGAACGGATTGACCAATCCGCAAAATTTCTGTTGCATCTGAAAGTAGAAACTCGCCCGATTACAAAGGTAGGTATAGTTTTCCCCTAGGCCGTTCTAGTTATTCGTGTCGAGCATCAGAACTGCGAAAATTTTGAGTTTCTCAAGCGTTTCTTACCTCCAAACTGCCATATCTCGTGAACGGATTGATCAATCCGCAAAATTTCTGTGCCATCTGAAAGTAGAAACTCGCCCGATTACAACGGTATGCGTACTTCTCCCCTAGGCCGTTCTAGTCATTCGTTTCGAGCATCAGAACTGCGAAAATTTTGAGTTTCTCAAGCGTTTCTTATCTCCAAACTGCCATATCTCGCGAACGGATTGATCAATCCGCAAAATTTCTGTTGCATCTGAAAGTAGAAACTCGCCCGATTACAACGGTATGCGCACTTTTCCTCTATGCCATTCTAGTTATTCGTTTCGAGCATCAGAAATGCGAAAATTTTGAGGTCCTCAAGCGTTTCTTAAATCCAAACGGCCATATCTCGCGAACGGATTGACCAATCCGCAAAATTTCTGTTGCATCTGAAAGTAGAAACTCGCCCGATTACAAAGGTAGGTATAGTTTTCCCCTAGGCCGTTCTAGTTATTCGTGTCGAGCATCAGAACTGCGAAAATTTTGAGTTTCTCAAGCGTTTCTTACCTCCAAACTGCCATATCTCGCGAACGGATTGACCAATCCGCAAAATTTCTGTTGCATCTGAAAGTAGACACTCGCCCGATTACAACGGTATGCGCACTTTTCCCCTAGGCCGTTCTAGTTATTCGTGTCGAGCATCAGAATTGCGAAAATTTTGAGTTTCTCAAGCGTTTCTTATCTCCAAACTGCCATATCTCGTGAACGGATTGATCAATCCGCAAAATTTCTGTGCCATCTGAAAGTAGAAACTCGCCCGATTACAACGGTATGCGTACTTCTCCCCTAGGCCGTTCTAGTCATTCGTTTCGAGCATCAGAACTGCGAAAATTTTGAGTTTCTCAAGCGTTTCTTACCTCCAAACTGCCATATCTCGCGAACGGATTGACCAATCCGCAAAATTTCTGTTGCATCTGAAAGTAGAAACTCGCCCGATTACAAAGGTAGGTATAGTTTTCCCCTAGGCCGTTCTAGTTATTCGTGTCGAGCATCAGAACTGCGAAAATTTTGAGTTTCTCAAGCGTTTCTTACATCCAAACTGCCATATCTCGCGAACGGATTGACCAATCCGCAAAATTTCTGTTGCATCTGAAAGTAGACACTCGCCCGATTACAACGGTATGCGCACTTTTCCCCTAGGCCGTTCTAGTTATTCGTGTCGAGCATCAGAATTGCGAAAATTTTGAGTTTCTCAAGCGTTTCTTATCTCCAAACTGCCATATCTCGCGAACGGATTGATCAATCCGCAAAATTTCTGTGCCATCTGAAAGTAGAAACTCGCCCGATTACAACGGTATGCGTACTTCTCCCCTAGGCCGTTCTAGTCATTCGTTTCGCGCATCAGAACTGCGAAAATTTTGAGTTTCTCAAGCGTTTCTTATCTCCAAACTGCCATATCTCGCGAACGGATTGATCAATCCGCAAAATTTCTGTTGCATCTGAAAGTAGAAACTTGCCCGATTACGAAGGTAGGTGTAGTTTTCCCGTAGGCCGTTCTAGTTATTCGTGTCGAGCATCAGAACTGCGAAAATTTTGAGTTCCTCAAGCGTTTCTTACCTCCAAACTGCCATATCTCGCGAACGGATTGACCAATCCGCAAAATTTCTGTTGCATCTGAAAGTAGAAACTCGCCCGATTACAACGGTAGGTGTAGTTTTCCCCTAGGCCGTTCTAGTTATTCGTTTCGAGCATCAGAACTGCGAAAATTTTGAGTTTCTCAAGCGTTTCTTACCTCGAAACTGCCATATCTCGCGAACGGATTGACCAATCCGCAAAATTTCTGTTGCATCTGAAAGTAGAAACTCGCCCGATTACAACGGTATGCGCACTTTTCCCCTAGGCCGTTCTAGTTATTCGTGTCGAGCATCAGAACTGCGAAAATTTTGAGTTTCTCAAGCGTTTCTTACCTCCAAACTGCCATATCTCGCGAACGGATTGACCAATCCGCAAAATTTCTGTTGCATCTAAAAGTAGAAACTCGCCCGATTACAACGGTATGCGTACTTTTCCCCTAGGCCGTTCTAGTTACTCGTTTCGAGCATCAGAACTGCGAAAATTTTGAGTTTCTCAAGCGTTTCTTATCTCCAAACTGCCATATCTCGCGAACGGATTGATCAATCCGCAAAATTTCTGTTGCATCTGAAAGTAGAAACTCGCCCGATTACAACGGTATGCGTACTTTTCTCCTAGGCGGTTCTAGTTATTCGTTTCGATCATCAGAACTGCGAAAATTTTGAGTTTCTCAAGCGTTTCTTACCTCAAACTGCCATATCTCGCGAACGGATTGACCAATCCGCAAAATTTCTGTTGCATCTGAAAGTAGAAACTCGCCCGATTACAACGGTATGTGCACTTTGCCCCTAGGCCGTTCTAGTTATTCGTGTCGAGCATCAGAACTGCGAAAATTATGAGTTTCTCAAGCGTTTCTTACCTCCAAACTGCCATATCTCGCGAACGGATTGACCAATCCGCAAAATTTCTGTTGCATCTGAAAGTAGAAACTCGCCCGATTACAAAGGTAGGTATAGTTTTCCCCTAGGCCGTTCTAGTTATTTGTGTCGAGCATCAGAACTGCGAAAATTTTGAGTTTCTCAAGCGTTTCTTACCTCCAAACTGCCATATCTCGCGAACGGATTGACCAATCCGCAAAATTTCTGTTGCATCTGAAAGTAGACACTCGCCCGATTACAACGGTATGCGCACTTTTCCCCTAGGCCGTTCTAGTTATTCGTGTCGAGCATCAGAATTGCGAAAATTTTGAGTTTCTCAAGCGTTTCTTATCTCCAAACTGCCATATCTCGTGAACGGATTGATCAATCCGCAAAATTTCTGTGCCATCTGAAAGTAGAAACTCGCCCGATTACAACGGTATGCGTACTTCTCCCCTAGGCCGTTCTAGTCATTCGTTTCGAGCATCAGAACTGCGAAAATTTTGAGTTTCTCAAGCGTTTCTTATCTCCAAACTGCCATATCTCGCGAACGGATTGATCAATCCGCAAAATTTCTGTTGCATCTGAAAGTAGAAACTCGCCCGATTACAACGGTATGCGCACTTTTCCTCTATGCCATTCTAGTTATTCGTTTCGAGCATCAGAAATGCGAAAATTTTGAGGTCCTCAAGCGTTTCTTAAATCCAAACGGCCATATCTCGCGAACGGATTGACCAATCCGCAAAATTTCTGTTGCATCTGAAAGTAGAAACTCGCCCGATTACAACGGTATGCGCACTTTTCCCCTAGGCCGTTCTAGTTATTCGTGTCGAGCATCAGAACTGCGAAAATTTTGAGTTTCTCAAGCGTTTCTTACCTCCAAACTGCCATATCTCGCGAACGGATTGACCAATCCGCAAAATTTCTGCTGCATCTGAAAGTAGACACTCGCCCGATTACAACGGTATGCGCACTTTTCCCCTAGGCCGTTCTAGTTATTCGTGTCGAGCATCAGAACTGCGAAAATTTTGAGTTTCTCAAGCGTTTCTTATCTCCAAACTGCCATATCTCGCGAACGGATTGATCAATCCGCAAAATTTCTGTTCCATCTGAAATTAGAAACTCGCCCGATTACAACGGTATGCGTACTTTTCCCCAAGGCGGTTCTAGTTATTCGTTTCGAGCATCAGAACTGCGAAAATTTTGAGTTTCTCAAGCGTTTCTTACCTCCTAACTGCCATATCTCGCGAACGGATTGACCAATCCGCAATATTTCTGTTGCATCTGAAAGTAGAAACTCGCCCGATTACAACGGTATGCGTACTTTTCTCCTAGGCGGTTCTAGTTATTCGTTTCGAGCATCAGAACTGCGAAAATTTTGAGTTTCTCAAGCGATTCTTACCTCCAAACTGCCATATCTCGCGAACGGATTGACCAATCCGCAAAATTTCTGTTGCTTCTGAAAGTAGAAACTCGCCCGATTACAACGGTATGCGCACTTTGCCCCTAGGCCGTTCTAGTTATTCATGTCGAGCATCAGAAATGCGAAAATTTTGAGTTTCTCAAGCGTTTCTTACCTCAAACTGCCATATCTCGCGAACGGATTGACCAATCCGCAAAATTTCTGTTGCATCTGAAAGCAGAAACTCGCCCGATTACAACGGTATGTGCACTTTGCCCCTAGGCCGTTCTAGTTATTCGTGTCGAGCATCAGAACTGCGAAAATTTTGAGTTTCTCAAGCGTTTCTTACCTCCAAACTGCCATATCTCGCGAACGGATTGACCAATCCGCAAAATTTCTGTTGCATCTGAAAGTAGAAACTCGCCCGATTACAAAGGTAGGTATAGTTTTCCCCTAGGCCGTTCTAGTTATTCGTGTCGAGCATCAGAATTGCGAAAATTTTGAGTTTCTCAAGCGTTTCTTATCTCCAAACTGCCATATCTCGTGAACGGATTGATCAATCCGCAAAATTTCTGTGCCATCTGAAAGTAGAAACTCGCCCGATTACAACGGTGTGCGTACTTCTCCCCTAGGCCGTTCTAGTCATTCGTTTCGAGCATCAGAACTGCGAAAATTTTGAGTTTCTCAAGCGTTTCTTATCTCCAAACTGCCATATCTCGCGAACGGATTGATCAATCCGCAAAATTTCTGTTGCATCTGAAAGTAGAAACTCGCCCGATTACAACGGTATGGGCACTTCTCCCCTAGGCCATTCTAGTTATTCGTTTCGAGCATCAGAAATGCGAAAATTTTGAGGTCCTCAAGCGTTCCTTAAATCCAAACGGCCATATCTCGCGAACGGATTGACCAATCCGCAAAATTTCTGCTGCATCTGAAAGTAGACACTCGCCCGATTACAACGGTATGCGCACTTTTCCCCTAGGCCGTTCTAGTTATTCGTGTCGAGCATCAGAACTGCGAAAATTTTGAGTTTCTCAAGCGTTTCTTATCTCCAAACTGCCATATCTCGCGAACGGATTGATCAATCCGCAAAATTTCTGTTCCATCTGAAATTAGAAACTCGCCCGATTACAACGGTATGCGTACTTTTCCCCTAGGCGGTTCTAGTTATTCGTTTCGAGCATCAGAACTGCGAAAATTTTGAGTTTCTCAAGCGTTTCTTACCTCCTAACTGCCATATCTCGCGAACGGATTGATCAATCCGCAATATTTCTGTTGCATCTGAAAGTAGAAACTCGCCCGATTACAACGGTATGCGTACTTTTCTCCTAGGCGGTTCTAGTTATTCGTTTCGAGCATCAGAACTGCGAAAATTTTGAGTTTCTCAAGCGATTCTTACCTCCAAACTGCCATATCTCGCGAACGGATTGACCAATCCGCAAAATTTCTGTTGCTTCTGAAAGTAGAAACTCGCCCGATTACAACGGTATGCGCACTTTGCCCCTAGGCCGTTCTAGTTATTCATGTCGAGCATCAGAAATGCGAAAATTTTGAGTTTCTCAAGCGTTTCTTACCTCAAACTGCCATATCTCGCGAACGGATTGACCAATCCGCAAAATTTCTGTTGCATCTGAAAGTAGAAACTCGCCCGATTACAACGGTATGTGCACTTTGCCCCTAGGCCGTTCTAGTTATTCGTGTCGAGCATCAGAACTGCGAAAATTTTGAGTTTCTCAAGCGTTTCTTACCTCCAAACTGCCATATCTCGCGAACGGATTGACCAATCCGCAAAATTTCTGTTGCATCTGAAAGTAGAAACTCGCCCGATTACAAAGGTAGGTATAGTTTTCCCCTAGGCCGTTCTAGTTATTCGTGTCGAGCATCAGAATTGCGAAAATTTTGAGTTTCTCAAGCGTTTCTTATCTCCAAACTGCCATATCTCGTGAACGGATTGATCAATCCGCAAAATTTCTGTGCCATCTGAAAGTAGAAACTCGCCCGATTACAACGGTGTGCGTACTTCTCCCCTAGGCCGTTCTAGTCATTCGTTTCGAGCATCAGAACTGCGAAAATTTTGAGTTTCTCAAGCGTTTCTTATATCCAAACTGCCATATCTCGCGAACGGATTGATCAATCCGCAAAATTTCTGTTGCATCTGAAAGTAGAAACTCGCCCGATTACAACGGTATGGGCACTTCTCCCCTAGGCCATTCTAGTTATTCGTTTCGAGCATCAGAAATGCGAAAATTTTGAGGTCCTCAAGCGTTCCTTAAATCCAAACGGCCATATCTCGCGAACGGATTGACCAATCCGCAAAATTTCTGCTGCGTCTGAAAGTAGACACTCGCCCGATTACAACGGTATGCGCACTTTTCCCCTAGGCCGTTCTAGTTATTCGTGTCGAGCATCAGAACTGCGAAAATTTTGAGTTTCTCAAGCGATTCTTACCTCCAAACTGCCATATCTCGCGAACGGAATGACCGATCCGCAAAATTTCTGTTGCTTCTGAAAGTAGAAACTCGCCCGATTACTACGGTATGCGCACTTTGCCCCTAGGCCGTTCTAGTTATTCGTTTCGAGCATCAGATCTGCGAAAATTTTGAGTTTCTCAAGCGTTTCTTACCTCCAAACTGCCATATCTCGCGAACGGATTGACCAATCCGCAAAATTTCTGTTGCATCTGAAAGTAGAAACTCGCCCGATTACAACGGTATGCGCACTTTTCCCCTAGGCCGTTCTAGTTACTCGTTTCGAGCATCAAAACTGCGAAAATTTTGAGTTTCTCAAGCGTTTCTTATCTCCAAACTGCCATATCTCGCGAACGGATTGATCAATCCGCAAAATTTCTGTGCCATCTGAAAGTAGAAACTCGCCCGATTACAACGGTATGCGTACTTCTCCCCTAGGCCGTTCTAGTCATTCGTTTCGAGCATCAGAACTGCGAAAATTTTGAGATTCTCAAGCGTTTCTTATCTCCAAACTGCCATATCTCGCGAACGGATTGATCAATCCGCAAAATTTCTGTTGCATCTGAAAGTAGAAACTCGCCCGATTACAACGGTATGCGCACTTCTCCCCTAGGCCATTCTAGTTATTCGTTTCGAGCATCAGAAATGCGAAAATTTTGAGGTCCTCAAGCGTTTCTTAAATCCAAACGGCCATATCTCGCGAACGGATTGACCAATCCGCAAAATTTCTGTTGCATCTGAAAGTAGAAACTCGCTCGATTACAACGGTATGTGCACTTTGCCCCTAGGCCGTTCTAGTTACTCGTTTCGAGCATCAAAACTGCGAAAATTTTGAGTTTCTCAAGCGTTTCTTATCTCCAAACTGCCATATCTCGCGAACGGATTGATCAATCCGCAAAATTTCTGTGCCATCTGAAAGTAGAAACTCGCCCGATTACAACGGTATGCGCACTTCTCCCCTAGGCCATTCTAGTTATTCGTTTGGAGCATCAGAAATGCGAAAATTTTGAGGTCCTCAAGCGTTTCTTAAATCCAAACGGCCATATCTCGCGAACGGATTGACCAATCCGCAAAATTTCTGTTGCATCTGAAAGTAGAAACTCGCCCGATTACAACGGTATGCGCACTTTTCCCCTAGGCCGTTCTAGTTATTCGTGTCGAGCATCAGAACTGCGAAAATTTTGAGTTTCTCAAGCGATTCTTACCTCCAAACTGCCATATCTCGCGAACGGATTGACCAATCCGCAAAATTTCTGTTGCTTCTGAAAGTAGAAACTCGCCCGATTACAACGGTATGCGCACTTTGCCCCTAGGCCGTTCTAGTTATTCGTTTCGAGCATCAGATCTGCGAAAATTTTGAGTTTCTCAAGCGTTTCTTACCTCCAAACTGCCATATCTCGCGAACGGATTGACCAATCCGCAAAATTTCTGTTGCATCTGAAAGTAGAAACTCGCCCGATTACAACGGTATGCGCACTTTTCCCCTAGGCCGTTCTAGTTACTCGTTTCGAGCATCAAAACTGCGAAAATTTTGAGTTTCTCAAGCGTTTCTTATCTCCAAACTGCCATATCTCGCGAACGGATTGATCAATCCGCAAAATTTCTGTGCCATCTGAAAGTAGAAACTCGCCCGATTACAACGGTATGCGTACTTCTCCCCTAGGCCGTTCTAGTCATTCGTTTCGAGCATCAGAACTGCGAAAATTTTGAGATTCTCAAGCGTTTCTTATCTCCAAACTGCCATATCTCGCGAACGGATTGATCAATCCGCAAAATTTCTGTTGCATCTGAAAGTAGAAACTCGCCCGATTACAACGGTATGCGCACTTTTCCCCTAGACCGTTCTAGTTACTCGTTTCGAGCATCAGAAATGCGAAAATTTTGAGGTTCTCAAGCGTTTCTTAAATCCAAACGGCCATATCTCGCGAACGGATTGACCAATCCGCAAAATTTCTGTTGCATCTGAAAGTAGAAACTCGCCGTATTACAACGGTATGCGCACTTTTCCCCTAGGCCGTCCTATTTATTTGTTTCGAGCATCAGAACTGCGAAAATTTTGAGTTCCTCAAGCGTTTCTTACATCCAAGCGGCCATAACACGCGAACGGATTGACCAATCCGCATAATTTCTGTTGCATCTGAAAGCAGAAACTCGCCCGATTACCACGATATGCGCACTTCTCCCCTAGGCCGTTCTAGTTATTCGTGTCGAGCATCAGAACTGCGAAAATTTTGTGTTTCTCAAGCGTTTCTTACCTCCAAACTGCCATATCTCGCGAACGGATTGACCAATCCGCAAAATTTCTGTTGCATCTGAAAGTAGAAACTCGCCCGATTACAACGGTATGTGCACTTTGCCCCTAGGCCGTTCTAGTTACTCGTTTCGAGCATCAAAACTGCGAAAATTTTGAGTTTCTCAAGCGTTTCTTATCTCCAAACTGCCATATCTCGCGAACGGATTGATCAATCCGCAAAATTTCTGTGCCATCTGAAAGTAGAAACTCGCCCGATTACAACGGTATGCGCACTTCTCCCCTAGGCCATTCTAGTTATTCGTTTGGAGCATCAGAAATGCGAAAATTTTGAGGTCCTCAAGCGTTTCTTAAATCCAAACGGCCATATCTCGCGAACGGATTGACCAATCCGCAAAATTTCTGTTGCATCTGAAAGTAGAAACTCGCCCGATTACAACGGTATGCGCACTTTTCCCCTAGGCCGTTCTAGTTATTCGTGTCGAGCATCAGAACTGCGAAAATTTTGAGTTTCTCAAGCGATTCTTACCTCCAAACTGCCATATCTCGCGAACGGATTGACCAATCCGCAAAATTTCTGTTGCTTCTGAAAGTAGAAACTCGCCCGATTACAACGGTATGCGCACTTTGCCCCTAGGCCGTTCTAGTTATTCGTTTCGAGCATCAGATCTGCGAAAATTTTGAGTTTCTCAAGCGTTTCTTACCTCCAAACTGCCATATCTCGCGAACGGATTGACCAATCCGCAAAATTTCTGTTGCATCTGAAAGTAGAAACTCGCCCGATTACAACGGTATGCGCACTTTTCCCCTAGGCCGTTCTAGTTACTCGTTTCGAGCATCAAAACTGCGAAAATTTTGAGTTTCTCAAGCGTTTCTTATCTCCAAACTGCCATATCTCGCGAACGGATTGATCAATCCGCAAAATTTCTGTGCCATCTGAAAGTAGAAACTCGCCCGATTACAACGGTATGCGTACTTCTCCCCTAGGCCGTTCTAGTCATTCGTTTCGAGCATCAGAACTGCGAAAATTTTGAGATTCTCAAGCGTTTCTTATCTCCAAACTGCCATATCTCGCGAACGGATTGATCAATCCGCAAAATTTCTGTTGCATCTGAAAGTAGAAACTCGCCCGATTACAACGGTATGCGCACTTTTCCCCTAGACCGTTCTAGTTACTCGTTTCGAGCATCAGAAATGCGAAAATTTTGAGGTTCTCAAGCGTTTCTTAAATCCAAACGGCCATATCTCGCGAACGGATTGACCAATCCGCAAAATTTCTGTTGCATCTGAAAGTAGAAACTCGCCGTATTACAACGGTATGCGCACTTTTCCCCTAGGCCGTCCTATTTATTTGTTTCGAGCATCAGAACTGCGAAAATTTTGAGTTCCTCAAGCGTTTCTTACATCCAAGCGGCCATAACACGCGAACGGATTGACCAATCCGCATAATTTCTGTTGCATCTGAAAGCAGAAACTCGCCCGATTACCACGATATGCGCACTTCTCCCCTAGGCCGTTCTAGTTATTCGTGTCGAGCATCAGAACTGCGAAAATTTTGTGTTTCTCAAGCGTTTCTTACCTCCAAACTGCCATATCTCGCGAACGGATTGACCAATCCGCAAAATTTCTGTTGCATCTGAATGTAGAAACTCGCCCGATTACAACGATATGCGCACTTTTCCCCTAGGCCGTTCTAGTTATTCGTGTCGAGCATCAGAACTGCGAAAATTTTGTGTTTCTCAAGCGTTTCTTACCTCCAAACTGCCATATCTCGCGAACGGATTGACCAATCCGCAAAATTTCTGTTGCATCTGAATGTAGAAACTCGCCCGATTACAACGGCATGGGCACTTTTCCCCTAGGCCGTTCTAGTTACTCGTTTCGAGCATCAAAACTGCGAAAATTTTGAGTTTCTCAAGCGTTTCTTATCTCCAAACTGCCATATCTCGCGAACGGATTGATCAATCCGCAAAATTTCTGTGCCATCTGAAAGTAGAAACTCGCCCGATTACAACGGTATGCGTACTTCTCCCCTAGGCCGTTCTAGTCATTCGTTTCGAGCATCAGAACTGCGAAAATTTTGAGATTCTCAAGCGTTTCTTATCTCCAAACTGCCATATCTCGCGAACGGATTGATCAATCCGCAAAATTTCTGTTGCATCTGAAAGTAGAAACTCGCCCGATTACAACGGTATGCGCACTTCTCCCCTAGGCCATTCTAGTTATTCGTTTCGAGCATCAGAAATGCGAAAATTTTGAGGTCCTCAAGCGTTTCTTAAATCCAAACGGCCATATCTCGCGAACGGATTGACCAATCCGCAAAATTTCTGTTGCATCTGAAAGTAGAAACTCGCCCGATTACAACGGTATGTGCACTTTGCCCCTAGGCCGTTCTAGTTACTCGTTTCGAGCATCAAAACTGCGAAAATTTTGAGTTTCTCAAGCGTTTCTTATCTCCAAACTGCCATATCTCGCGAACGGATTGATCAATCCGCAAAATTTCTGTGCCATCTGAAAGTAGAAACTCGCCCGATTACAACGGTATGCGCACTTCTCCCCTAGGCCATTCTAGTTATTCGTTTGGAGCATCAGAAATGCGAAAATTTTGAGGTCCTCAAGCGTTTCTTAAATCCAAACGGCCATATCTCGCGAACGGATTGACCAATCCGCAAAATTTCTGTTGCATCTGAAAGTAGAAACTCGCCCGATTACAACGGTATGCGCACTTTTCCCCTAGGCCGTTCTAGTTATTCGTGTCGAGCATCAGAACTGCGAAAATTTTGAGTTTCTCAAGCGATTCTTACCTCCAAACTGCCATATCTCGCGAACGGATTGACCAATCCGCAAAATTTCTGTTGCTTCTGAAAGTAGAAACTCGCCCGATTACAACGGTATGCGCACTTTGCCCCTAGGCCGTTCTAGTTATTCGTTTCGAGCATCAGATCTGCGAAAATTTTGATTTTCTCAAGCGTTTCTTACCTCCAAACTGCCATATCTCGCGAACGGATTGACCAATCCGCAAAATTTCTGTTGCATCTGAAAGTAGAAACTCGCCCGATTACAACGGTATGCGCACTTTTCCCCTAGGCCGTTCTAGTTACTCGTTTCGAGCATCAAAACTGCGAAAATTTTGAGTTTCTCAAGCGTTTCTTATCTCCAAACTGCCATATCTCGCGAACGGATTGATCAATCCGCAAAATTTCTGTGCCATCTGAAAGTAGAAACTCGCCCGATTACAACGGTATGCGTACTTCTCCCCTAGGCCGTTCTAGTCATTCGTTTCGAGCATCAGAACTGCGAAAATTTTGAGATTCTCAAGCGTTTCTTATCTCCAAACTGCCATATCTCGCGAACGGATTGATCAATCCGCAAAATTTCTGTTGCATCTGAAAGTAGAAACTCGCCCGATTACAACGGTATGCGCACTTTTCCCCTAGACCGTTCTAGTTACTCGTTTCGAGCATCAGAAATGCGAAAATTTTGAGGTTCTCAAGCGTTTCTTAAATCCAAACGGCCATATCTCGCGAACGGATTGACCAATCCGCAAAATTTCTGTTGCATCTGAAAGTAGAAACTCGCCGTATTACAACGGTATGCGCACTTTTCCCCTAGGCCGTCCTATTTATTTGTTTCGAGCATCAGAACTGCGAAAATTTTGAGTTCCTCAAGCGTTTCTTACATCCAAGCGGCCATAACACGCGAACGGATTGACCAATCCGCATAATTTCTGTTGCATCTGAAAGCAGAAACTCGCCCGATTACCACGATATGCGCACTTCTCCCCTAGGCCGTTCTAGTTATTCGTGTCGAGCATCAGAACTGCGAAAATTTTGTGTTTCTCAAGCGTTTCTTACCTCCAAACTGCCATATCTCGCGAACGGATTGACCAATCCGCAAAATTTCTGTTGCATCTGAATGTAGAAACTCGCCCGATTACAACGATATGCGCACTTTTCCCCTAGGCCGTTCTAGTTATTCGTGTCGAGCATCAGAACTGCGAAAATTTTGTGTTTCTCAAGCGTTTCTTACCTCCAAACTGCCATATCTCGCGAACGGATTGACCAATCCGCAAAATTTCTGTTGCATCTGAATGTAGAAACTCGCCCGATTACAACGGCATGGGCACTTTTCCCCTAGGCCGTTCTAGTTATTCGTGTCGAGCATCAGAACTGCGAAAATTTTGAGTTTCTCAAGCGTTTCTTACCTCCAAACTGCCATATCTCGCGAACGGATTGACCAATCCGCAAAATTTCTGTTGCATCTGAAAGTAGACACTCGCCCGATTACAACGGTATGCGCGCTTTTCCCCTAGGCCGTTCTAGTTATTCGTGTCGAGCATCAGAACTGCGAAAATTTTGAGTTTCTCAAGCGTTTCTTATCTCCAAACTGCCATATCTCGCGAACGGATTGATCAATCCGCAAAATTTCTGTTGCATCTGAAAGTAGAAACTCGCCCGATTACAACGGTATGCGCACTTTTCCCCTAGGCCGTCCTATTTATTCGTTTCGAGCATCAGAACTGCGAAAATTTTGAGTTCCTCAAGCGTTTCTTACATCCAAACGGCCATAACACGCGAACGGATTGACCAATCCGCATAATTTCTGTTGCATCTG
Source organism: Ptiloglossa arizonensis (assembly GCF_051014685.1). NCBI lineage: Eukaryota > Metazoa > Arthropoda > Insecta > Hymenoptera > Colletidae > Ptiloglossa > Ptiloglossa arizonensis. The sequence goes on from NW_027478723.1 coordinate 94,521, forward strand.
AAAGTAGAAACTCGCCCGATTACAACGATATGCGCACTTCTCCCCTAGGCCGTTCTAGTTATTCGTGTCGAGCATCAGAACTGCGAAAATTTTGTGTTTCTCAAGCGTTTCTTACCTCCAAACTGCCATATCTCGCGAACGGATTGACCAATCCGCAAAATTTCTGTTGCATCTGAAAGTAGAAACTCGCCCGATTACAACGGTTTGCGCACTTTTCCCCTAGGCCGTTCTAGTTATTCGTGTCGAGCATCAGAACTGCGAAAATTTTGAGTTTCTCAAGCGTTTCTTACCTCCAAACTGCCATATCTCGCGAACGGATTGACCTATCCGCAAAATTTCTGTTGCATCTGAAAGTAGAAACTCGCCCGATTACAACGGTATGCGTACTTTTCCCCTAGGCCGTTCTAGTTACTCGTTTCGAGCATCAGAACTGCGAAAATTTTGAGTTTCTCAAGCGTTTCTTATATCCAAACTGCCATATCTCGCGAACGGATTGATCAATCCGCAAAATTTCTGTTGCATCTGAGAGTAGAAACTCGCCTGATTACAACGGTGGGTGTAGTTTTCCCCTAGGCCGCTCTAGTTATTCGTGTCGAGCATCAGAACTGCGAAAATTTTGAGTTTCTCAAGCGTTTCTTACCTCCAAACTGCCATATCTCGCGAACGGATTGACCAATCCGCAAAATTTCTGTTGCATCTGAAAGTAGAAACTCGCCCGATTACAAAGGTATGCGCACTTTTCCCCTAGGCCGTTCTAGTTATTCGTGTCGAGCATCAGAACTGCGAAAATTTTGAGTTTCTCAAGCGTTTCTTACCTCCAAACTGCCATATCTCGCGACCGGATTGACCAATCCGCAAAATTTCTGTTGCATCTGAAAGTAGAAACTCGCCCGATTACAACGGTATGCGTACTTTTCCCCTAGGCCGTTCTAGTTACTCGTTTCGAGCATCAGAACTGCGAAAATTTTGAGTTTCTCAAGCGTTTCTTATCTCCAAACTGCCATATCTCGCGAACGGAATGATCAATCCGCAAAATTTCTGTTGCATCTGAAAGTAGAAACTCGCCCGATTATAACGGTAGGTGTAGTTTTCCCCTAGGCCGCTCTAGTTATTCGTGTCGAGCATCAGAACTGCGAAAATTTTGAGTTTCTCAAGCGTTTCTTACCTCCAAACTGCCATATTTCGCGAACGGATTGACCAATCCGCAAAACTTCTGTTGCATCTGAAAGTAGAAACTCGCCCGATTACAACGGTATGCGCACTTTGCCCCTAGGCCGATCTAGTTATTCATGTCGAGCATCAGAACTGCGAAAATTTTGAGTTTCTCAAGCGATTCTTACCTCCAAACTGCCATATCTCGCGAACGGATTGACCAATCCGCAAAATTTCTGTTGCTTCTGAAAGTAGAAACTCGCCCGATTACAACGGTATGCGCACTTTGCCCCTAGGCCGTTCTAGTTATTCGTGTCGAGCATCAGAACTGCGAAAATTTTGAGTTTCTCAAGCGTTTCTTACCTCCAAACTGCCATATCTCGCGAACGGATTGACCAATCCGCAAAATTTCTGTTGCATCTGAAAGTAGACACTCGCCCGATTACAACGGTATGCGCACTTTTCCCCTAGGCCGTTCTAGTTATTCGTGTCGAGCATCAGAACTGCGAAAATTTTGAGTTTCTCAAGCGTTTCTTATCTCCAAACTGCCATATCTCGCGAACGGATTGATCAATCCGCAAAATTTCTGTTCCATCTGAAAGTAGAAACTCGCCCGATTACAACGGTATGCGTACTTTTCCCCTAGGCGGTTCTAGTTATTCGTTTCGAGCATCAGAACTGCGAAAATTTTGAGTTTCTCAAGCGTTTCTTACCTCCAAACTGCCATATCTCGCGAACGGATTGACCAATCCGCAAAATTTCTGTTGCATCTGAAAGTAGAAACTCTCCCGATTACAACGGTAGGTGTAGTTTTCCCCTAGGCCGTTCTAGTTATTCGTTTCGAGCATCAGAACAGCGAAAATTTTGAGTTTCTCAAGCGTTTCTTACCTCCAAACTGCCATATCTCGCGAACCAATTGACCAATCCGCAAAATTTCTGTTGCATCTGAAAGTAGAAACTCGCCCGATTACAACGGTATGCGCACTTTACCCCTAGGCCGTTTTTGTTATTCGTGTCGAGCATCAGAACTGCGAAAATTTTGAGTTTCTCAAGCGTTTCTTACATCCAAACTGCCATATCTCGCGAACGGATTGACCAATCCGCAAAATTTCTGTTGCATCTGAAAGTAGAAACTCGCCCGATTACAACGGTATGCGTACTTTTCCCCTAGGCCGTTCTAGTTACTCGTTTCGAGCATCAGAACTGCGAAAATTTTGAGTTTCTCAAGCGTTTCTTATCTCCAAACAGCCATATCTCGCGAACGGATTGATCAATCCGCAAAATTTCTGTTGCATCTGAAAGTAGAAACTCGCCCGATTACAACGGTATGCGCACTTTGCCCCTAGGCCGTTCTAGTTATTCATGTCGAGCATCAGAACTGCGAAAATTTTGAGTTTCTCAAGCGATTCTTACCTCCAAACTGCCATATCTCGCGAACGGATTGACCAATCCGCAAAATTTCTGTTGCTTCTGAAAGTAGAAACTCGCCCGATTACAACGGTATGCGCACTTTGCCCCTAGGCCGTTCTAGTTATTCATGTCGAGCATCAGAAATGCGAAAATTTTGAGTTTCTCAAGCGTTTCTTACCTCCAAACTGCCATATCTCCCGAACGGATTGACCAATCCGCAAAATTTCTGTTGCATCTGAAAGTAGAAACTCGCCCGATTACAACGGTAGGTGTAGTTTTCCCCTAGGCCGCTCTAGTTATTCGTGTCGAGCATCAGAACTGCGAAAATTTTGATTTTCTCAAGCGTTTCTTACCTCCAAACTGCCATATCTCGCGAACGGATTGACCAATCCGCAAAATTTCTGTTGCATCTGAAAGTAGAAACTCTCCCGATTACAACGGTAGGTGTAGTTTTCCCCTAGGCCGTTCTAGTTATTCGTTTCGAGCATCAGAACAGCGAAAATTTTGAGTTTCTCAAGCGTTTCTTACCTCCAAACTGCCATATCTCGCGAACCAATTGACCAATCCGCAAAATTTCTGTTGCATCTGAAAGTAGAAACTCGCCCGATTACAACGGTATGCGCACTTTACCCCTAGGCCGTTTTAGTTATTCGTGTCGAGCATCAGAACTGCGAAAATTTTGAGTTTCTCAAGCGTTTCTTACATCCAAACTGCCATATCTCGCGAACGGATTGACCAATCCGCAAAATTTCTGTTGCATCTGAAAGTAGAAACTCGCCCGATTACAACGGTATGCGTACTTTTCCCCTAGGCCGTTCTAGTTACTCGTTTCGAGCATCAGAACTGCGAAAATTTTGAGTTTCTCAAGCGTTTCTTATCTCCAAACAGCCATATCTCGCGAACGGATTGATCAATCCGCAAAATTTCTGTTGCATCTGAAAGTAGAAACTCGCCCGATTACAACGGTAGGTGTAGTTTTCCCCTAGGCCGCTCTAGTTATTCGTGTCGAGCATCAGAACTGCGAAAATTTTGAGTTTCTCAAGCGTTTCTTACCTCCAAACTGCCATATCTCGCGAACGGATTGACCAATCCGCAAAATTTCTGTTGCATCTGAAAGTAGAAACTCGCCCGATTACAACGGTATGCGCACTTTGCCCCTAGGCCGTTCTAGTTATTCATGTCGAGCATCAGAACTGCGAAAATTTTGAGTTTCTCAAGCGATTCTTACCTCCAAACTGCCATATCTCGCGAACGGATTGACCAATCCGCAAAATTTCTGTTGCTTCTGAAAGTAGAAACTCGCCCGATTACAACGGTATGCGCACTTTGCCCCTAGGCCGTTCTAGTTATTCATGTCGAGCATCAGAAATGCGAAAATTTTGAGTTTCTCAAGCGTTTCTTACCTCCAAACTGCCATATCTCCCGAACGGATTGACCAATCCGCAAAATTTCTGTTGCATCTGAAAGTAGAAACTCGCCCGATTACAACGGTAGGTGTAGTTTTCCCCTAGGCCGCTCTAGTTATTCGTGTCGAGCATCAGAACTGCGAAAATTTTGATTTTCTCAAGCGTTTCTTACCTCCAAACTGCCATATCTCGCGAACGGATTGACCAATCCGCAAAATTTCTGTTGCATCTGAAAGTAGAAACTCGCCCGATTACAACGGTATGCGTACTTTTCCCCTAGGCCGTTCTAGTTACTCGTTTCGAGCATCAGAACTGCGAAAATTTTGAGTTTCTCAAGCGTGTCTTCCCTCCAAACTGCCATATCTCGCGAACGGATTGACAAATCCGCAAATTTTCTGTTGCATCTGAAAGTAGAAACTCGCCCGATTACAACGGTATGCGTACTTTTCTCCTAGGCGGTTCTAGTTATTCGTTTCGAGCATCAGAACTGCGAAAATTTTGAGTTTCTCAAGCGTGTCTTCCCTCCAAATTGCCATATCTCGCGAACGGATTGACAAATCCGCAAATTTTCTGTTGCATCTGAAAGTAGAAACTCGCCCGATTACAACGGTATGCGCACTTTTCCCCTAGACCGTTCTAGTTACTCGTTTCGAGCATCAGAAATGCGAAAATTTTGAGGTTCTCAAGCGTTTCTTAAATCCAAACGGCCATATCTCGCGAACGGATTGACCAATCCGCAAAATTTCTGTTGCATCTGAAAGTAGAAACTCGCCCGATTACAACGGTATGCGCACTTTTCCCCTAGGCCGTCCTATTTATTCGTGTCGAGAATCAGAACTGCGAAAATTTTGTGTTTCTCAAGCGTTTCTTACCTCCAAACTGCCATATCTCGCGAACGGAATGATCAATCCGCAAAATTTCTGTTGCACCTGAAAGTAGAAACTCGCCCGATTACAACGGTATGTGTAGTTTACCCCTAGGCCGCTCTAGTTATTCGTGTCGAGCATCAGAACTGCGAAAATTTTGATTTTCTCAAGCGTTTCTTACCTCCAAACTGCCATATCTCGCGAACGGATTGACCAATCCGCAAAACTTCTGTTGCATCTGAAAGTAGAAACTCGCCCGATTACAACGGTATGCGCACTTTGCCCCTAGGCCGTTCTCGTTATTCATGTCGAGCATCAGAAATGCGAAAATTTTGAGTTTCTCAAGCGTTTCTTACCTCCAAACTGCCATATCTCCCGAACGGATTGACCAATCCGCAAAATTTCTGTTGCATCTGAAAGTAGAAACTCGCCCGATTACAACGGTAGGTGTAGTTTTCCCCTAGGCCGCTCTAGTTATTCGTGTCGAGCATCAGAACTGCGAAAATTTTGAGTTTCTCTAGCGTTTCTTACCTCCAAACTGCCATATCTCGCGAACGGATTGACCAATCCGCAAAATTTCTGTTGCATCTGAAAGTAGAAACTCGCCCGATTACAAAGGCATGCGCACTTTTCCCCTAGGCCGTTCTAGTTATTCGTGTCGAGCATCAGAACTGCGAAAATTTTGAGTTTCTCAAGCGTTTCTTACCTCCAAACTGCCATATCTCGCGACCGGATTGACCAATCCGCAAAATTTCTGTTGCATCTGAAAGTAGAAACTCGCCCGATTACAACGGTATGCGTACTTTTCCCCTAGGCCGTTCTAGTTACTCGTTTCGAGCATCAGAACTGCGAAAATTTTGAGTTTCTCAAGCGCTTCTTATCTCCAAACTGCCATATCTCGCGAACGGATTGATCAATCCGCAAAATTTCTGTTGCATCTGAAAGTAGAAACTCGCCCGATTACAACGGTATGCGTACTTTTCTCCTAGGCGGTTCTAGTTATTCGTTTCGAGCATCAGAACTGCGAAAATTTTGAGTTTCTCAAGCGTGTCTTACCTCCAAACTGCCATATCTCGCGAACGGATTGACAAATCCGCAAAATTTCTGTTGCATCTGAAAGTAGAAACTCGCCCGATTACAACGGTATGCGCACTTTTCCCCTAGACAGTTCTAGTTACTCGTTTCGAGCATCAGAAATGCGAAAATTTTGAGGTTCTCAAGAGTTTCTTAAATCCAAACGGCCATATCTCGCGAACGGATTGACCAATCCGCAAAATTTCTGTTGCATCTGAAAGTAGAAACTCGCCCGATTACAAAGGTATGCGTACTTTTCCCCTAGGCCGTTCTAGTTACTCGTTTCGAGCATCAGAACTGCGAAAATTTTGAGTTTCTCAAGCGCTTCTTATCTCCAAACTGCCATATCTCGCGAACGGATTGATCAATCCGCAAAATTTCTGTTGCATCTGAAAGTAGAAACTCGCCCGATTACAACGGTATGCGCACTTTGCCACTAGGCCGTTCTAGTTATTCATGTCGAGCATCAGAAATGCGAAAATTTTGAGTTTCTCAAGCGTTTCTTACCTCCAAACTGCCATATCTCCCGAACGGATTGACCAATCCGCAAAATTTCTGTTGCATCTGAAAGTAGAAACTCGCCCGATTACAACGGTAGGTGTAGTTTTCCCCTAGGCCGTTCTAGTTATTCGTTTCGAGCATCAGAACTGCGAAAATTTTGAGTTTCTCAAGCGTTTCTTACCTCCAAACTGCCATATCTCGCGAACGGATTGACCAATCCGCAAAATTTCTGTTGCATCTGAAAGTAGAAACTCGCCCGATTACAAAGGTATGCGCACTTTTCCCCTAGGCCGTTCTAGTTATTCGTGTCGAGCATCAGAACTGCGAAAATTTTGAGTTTCTCAAGCGTTTCTTACCTCCAAACTGCCATATCTCGCGACCGGATTGACCAATCCGCAAAATTTCTGTTGCATCTGAAAGTAGAAACTCGCCCGATTACAACGGTATGCGTACTTTTCCCCTAGGCCGTTCTAGTTACTCGTTTCGAGCATCAGAACTGCGAAAATTTTGAGTTTCTCAAGCGCTTCTTATCTCCAAACTGCCATATCTCGCGAACGGATTGATCAATCCGCAAAATTTCTGTTGCATCTGAAAGTAGAAACTCGCCCGATTACAACGGTATGCGTACTTTTCTCCTAGGCGGTTCTAGTTATTCGTTTCGAGCATCAGAACTGCGAAAATTTTGAGTTTCTCAAGCGTGTCTTACATCCAAACTGCCATATCTCGCGAACGGATTGACAAATCCGCTAAATTTCTGTTGCATCTGAAAGTAGAAACTCGCCCGATTACAACAGTATGCGTACTTTTCCCCTAGGCCGTTCTAGTTATTCATGTCGAGCATCAGAACTGCGAAAATTTTGAGTTTCTCAAGCGATTCTTACCTCCAAACTGCCATATCTCGCGAACGGAGTGACCAATCCGCAAAATTTCTGTTGCTTCTGAAAGTAGAAACTCGCCCGATTACAACGGTATGCGCACTTTGCCCCTAGGCCGTTCTAGTTATTCGTGTCGAGCATCAGAACTGCGAAAATTTTGAGTTTCTCAAGCGTTTCTTACCTCCAAACTGCCATATCTCGCGAACGGATTGACCAATCCGCAAAATTTCTGTTGCATCTGAAAGTAGAAACTCGCCCGATTACAACGGTATGCGCACTTTACCCCTAGGCTGTTCTAGTTATTCGTGTCGAGCATCAGAACTGCGAAAATTTTGAGTTTCTCAAGCGTTTCTTACCTCCAAACTGCCATATCTCGCGAACGGATTGACCAATCCGCAAAATTTCTGTTGCATCTGAAAGTAGAAACTCGCCCGATTACAAAGGTGGGTGTAGTTTTCCCCTAGGCCGTTCTAGTTATTCGTGTCGAGCATCAGAACTGCGAAAATTTTGAGTTTCTCAAGCGTTTCTTATTTCCAAACTGCCATATCTCGCGAACGGATTGATCAATCCGCAAAATTTCTGTTGCATCTGAAAGTAGAAACTCGCCCGATTACAAAGGTAGGTGTAGTTTTCCCCTAGGCCGTTCTAGTTATTCGTGTCGAGCATCAGAATTGCGAAAATTTTGAGTTTCTCAAGCGTTTCTTATATCCAAACTGCCATATCTCGCGAACGGATTGATCAATCCGCAAAATTTCTGTTCCATCTGAAAGTAGAAACTCGCCGGATTACAACGGTATGCGTACTTTCCCCCTAGGACGTTCTAGTTATTCGTGTCGAGCATCAGAACTGCGAAAATTTTGAGTTTCTCAAGCGTTTCTTACCTCCAAACTGCCATATCTCGCGAACGGATTGACCAATCCGCAAAATTTCTGTTGCATCTAAAAGTAGAAACTCGCCCGATTACAACGGTATGCGCACTTTTCCCCTAGGCCGTTCTAGTTACTCGTTTCGAGCATCAGAACTGCGAAAATTTTGAGTTTCTCAAGCGTTTCTTATATCCAAATTGCCATATCTCGCGAACGGATTGACTAATCCGCAAAATTTCTGTTGCATCTGAAAGTAGAAACTCGCCCGATTACAACGGTAGGTGTAGTTTTCCCCTAGGCCGTTCTAGTTATTCGTTTCGGGCATCAGAACTGCCAAAATTTTGAGTTTCTCAAGCGTTTCTTACCTCCAAACTGCCATATCTCGCGAACGGATTGACCAATCCGCAAAATTTCTGTTGCATCTGAAAGTACAAACTCGCCCGATTACAACGGTATGCGCTCTTTTCCCCTAGGCCGTTCTAGTTATTCGTGTCGAGCATCAGAACTGCGAAAATTTTGAGTTTCTCAAGCGTTTCTTACCTCCAAAATGCCATATCTCGCGAACGGACTGACCAATCCGCAAAATTTCTGTTGCATCTGAAAGTAGAAACTCGCCCGATTACAACGGTATGCGCTCTTTTCCCCTAGGCCGTTCTAGTTATTCGTGTCGAGCATCAGAACTGCGAAAATTTTGAGTTTCTCAAGCGTTTCTTACCTCCAAACTGCCATATCTCGCGAACGGATTGACCAGTCCGCAAAATTTCTGTTGCATCTAAAAGTAGAAACTCGCCCGATTACAACGGTATGCGTACTTTTCCCCTAGGCCGTTCTAGTTACTCGTTTCGAGCATCAGAACTGCGAAAATTTTGAGTTTCTCAAGCGTTTCTTATTTCCAAACTGCCATATCTCGCGAACGGATTGATCAATCCGCAAAATTTCTGTTGCATCTGAAAGTAGAAACTCGCCCGATTACAAAGGTAGGTGTAGTTTTCCCCTAGGCCGTTCTAGTTATTCGTTTCGAGCATCAAAAATGCGAAAATTTTGAGTTTCTCAAGCGTTTCTTACCTCCAAACTGCCATATCTCGCGAACGGATTAACCAATCCGCAAAATTTCTGCTGCTTCTGAAAGTAGAAACTCGCCCGATTACAACGGCATGAGCACTTTTCCCCTAGGCCGTTCTAGTTATTCGTATCGAGCATCAGAAGTGCGAAAATTTTGAGTTTCTCAAGCGTTTCTTATCTCCAAACTGCCATATCTCGCGAACGGATTGACCAATCCGCAAAATTTCTGTTGCATCTGAAAGTAGAAACTCGCCCGATTACAACGGTATGCGCTCTTTTCCCCTAGGCCGTTCTAGTTATTCGTGTCGAGCATCGGAACTGCGAAAATTTTGAGTTTCTCAAGCGTTTCTTACCTCCAAACTGCCATATCTCGCGAACGGATTGACCAGTCCGCAAAATTTCTGTTGCATCTAAAAGTAGAAACTCGCCCGATTACAAAGGTAGGTGTAGTTTTCCCCTAGGCCGTTCTAGTTATTCGTGTCGAGCATCAGAACTGCGAAAATTTTGAGTTTCTCAAGCGTTTCTTATCTCCAAACTGCCATATCTCGCGAACGGATTGATCAATCCGCAAAATTTCTGTTCCATCTGAAAGTAGAAACTCGCCCGATTACAACGGTATGCGTACTTTCCCCCTAGGCCGTTCTAGTTTCTCGTTTCGAGCATCAGAACTGCGAAAATTTTGAGTTTCTCAAGCGTTTCTTACCTCCAAACTGCCATATCTCGCGAACGGATCGATCAATCCGCAAAATTTCTGTTGCATCTGAAAGTAGAAACTCGCCCGATTACAACGGTATGCGCACTTTGCCCCTAGGCCGTTCTAGTTATTCGTGACGAGCATCAGAACTGCGAAAATTTTGAGTTTCTCAAGCGTTTCTTACCTGCAAACTGCCATATCTCGCGAACGGATTGACCAATCTGCAAAACTTCTGTTGCATCTGAAAGTAGAAACTCGCCCGATTACAAAGGTAGGTGTAGTTTTCCCCTAGGCCGTTCTAGTTATTCGTGTCGAGCATCAGAACTGCGAAAATTTTGAGTTTCTCAAGCGTTTCTTACCTCCAAACTGCCATATCTCGCGAACGGATTGATAAATCCGCAAAATTTCTGTTGCATCTGAAAGTAGAAACTCGCCCGATTACAACGGTATGCGCACTTTGCCCCTAGGCCGTTCTAGTTATTCGTGTCGAGCATCAGAACTGCGAAAATTTTGAGTTTCTCAAGCGTTTCTTACCTGCAAACTGCCATATCTCGCGAACGGATAGACCAATCCGCAAAATTTCTGTTGCATCTGAAAGTAGAAACTCGCCCGATTACAACGGTAGGTGTAGTTTTCCCCTATGCCGTTCCAGTTATTCATTTCGAGCATCAGAACTGCGAAAATTTTGAGTTTCTCAAGCGTTTCTTACCTCCAAACTGCCATATCTCGCGAACGGATTGACCAATCCGCAAAATTTCTGTTGCTTCTGAAAGTAGAAACTCGCCCGATTACAGCGGTATGCGCACTTTTCCCCTAGGCCGTTCTAGTTATTCGTTTCGAGCATCAAAAATGCGAAAATTTTGAGTTTCTCAAGCGTTTCTTACCTCCAAACTGCCATATCTCGCGAACGGATTAACCAATCCGCAAAATTTCTGTTGCTTCTGAAAGTAGAAACTCGCCCGATTACAACGGTATGAGCACTTTTCCCCCAGGCCGTTCCAGTTATTCGTATCGAGCATCAGAAATGCGATAATTTTGAGTTTCTCAAGCGTTTCTTATCTCCAAACTGCCATATCTCGCGAACGGATTGACCAGTCCGCAAAATTTCTGTTGCATCTAAAAGTAGAAACTCGCCCGGTTACAACGGTATGAGCACTTTTCCCCTAGGCCGTTCTAGTTATTCGTGTCGAGCATCAGAACTGCGAAAATTTTGAGTTTCTCAAGCGTTTCTTACCTCCAAAATGCCATATCTCGCGAACGGACTGACCAATCCGCAAAATTTCTGTTGCATCTGAAAGTAGAAACTCGCCCGATTACAACGGTATGCGCTCTTTTCCCCTAGGCCGTTCTAGTTATTCGTGTCGAGCATCAGAACTGCGAAAATTTTGAGTTTCTCAAGCGTTTCTTACCTCCAAACTGCCATATCTCGCGAACGGATTGACCAGTCCGCAAAATTTCTGTTGCATCTAAAAGTAGAAACTCGCCCGATTACAACGGTATGCGTACTTTTCCCCTAGGCCGTTCTAGTTACTCGTTTCGAGCATCAGAACTGCGAAAATTTTGAGTTTCTCAAGCGTTTCTTATTTCCAAACTGCCATATCTCGCGAACGGATTGATCAATCCGCAAAATTTCTGTTGCATCTGAAAGTAGAAACTCGCCCGATTACAAAGGTAGGTGTAGTTTTCCCCTAGGCCGTTCTAGTTATTCGTTTCGAGCATCAAAAATGCGAAAATTTTGAGTTTCTCAAGCGTTTCTTACCTCCAAACTGCCATATCTCGCGAACGGATTAACCAATCCGCAAAATTTCTGCTGCTTCTGAAAGTAGAAACTCGCCCGATTACAACGGCATGAGCACTTTTCCCCTAGGCCGTTCTAGTTATTCGTATCGAGCATCAGAAGTGCGAAAATTTTGAGTTTCTCAAGCGTTTCTTATCTCCAAACTGCCATATCTCGCGAACGGATTGACCAATCCGCAAAATTTCTGTTGCATCTGAAAGTAGAAACTCGCCCGATTACAACGGTATGCGCTCTTTTCCCCTAGGCCGTTCTAGTTATTCGTGTCGAGCATCGGAACTGCGAAAATTTTGAGTTTCTCAAGCGTTTCTTACCTCCAAACTGCCATATCTCGCGAACGGATTGACCAGTCCGCAAAATTTCTGTTGCATCTAAAAGTAGAAACTCGCCCGATTACAAAGGTAGGTGTAGTTTTCCCCTAGGCCGTTCTAGTTATTCGTGTCGAGCATCAGAACTGCGAAAATTTTGAGTTTCTCAAGCGTTTCTTATCTCCAAACTGCCATATCTCGCGAACGGATTGATCAATCCGCAAAATTTCTGTTCCATCTGAAAGTAGAAACTCGCCCGATTACAACGGTATGCGTACTTTCCCCCTAGGCCGTTCTAGTTTCTCGTTTCGAGCATCAGAACTGCGAAAATTTTGAGTTTCTCAAGCGTTTCTTACCTCCAAACTGCCATATCTCGCGAACGGATCGATCAATCCGCAAAATTTCTGTTGCATCTGAAAGTAGAAACTCGCCCGATTACAACGGTATGCGCACTTTGCCCCTAGGCCGTTCTAGTTATTCGTGACGAGCATCAGAACTGCGAAAATTTTGAGTTTCTCAAGCGTTTCTTACCTGCAAACTGCCATATCTCGCGAACGGATTGACCAATCTGCAAAACTTCTGTTGCATCTGAAAGTAGAAACTCGCCCGATTACAAAGGTAGGTGTAGTTTTCCCCTAGGCCGTTCTAGTTATTCGTGTCGAGCATCAGAACTGCGAAAATTTTGAGTTTCTCAAGCGTTTCTTACCTCCAAACTGCCATATCTCGCGAACGGATTGATAAATCCGCAAAATTTCTGTTGCATCTGAAAGTAGAAACTCGCCCGATTACAACGGTATGCGCACTTTGCCCCTAGGCCGTTCTAGTTATTCGTGTCGAGCATCAGAACTGCGAAAATTTTGAGTTTCTCAAGCGTTTCTTACCTGCAAACTGCCATATCTCGCGAACGGATAGACCAATCCGCAAAATTTCTGTTGCATCTGAAAGTAGAAACTCGCCCGATTACAACGGTAGGTGTAGTTTTCCCCTATGCCGTTCCAGTTATTCATTTCGAGCATCAGAACTGCGAAAATTTTGAGTTTCTCAAGCGTTTCTTACCTCCAAACTGCCATATCTCGCGAACGGATTGACCAATCCGCAAAATTTCTGTTGCTTCTGAAAGTAGAAACTCGCCCGATTACAGCGGTATGCGCACTTTTCCCCTAGGCCGTTCTAGTTATTCGTTTCGAGCATCAAAAATGCGAAAATTTTGAGTTTCTCAAGCGTTTCTTACCTCCAAACTGCCATATCTCGCGAACGGATTAACCAATCCGCAAAATTTCTGTTGCTTCTGAAAGTAGAAACTCGCCCGATTACAACGGTATGAGCACTTTTCCCCCAGGCCGTTCCAGTTATTCGTATCGAGCATCAGAAATGCGATAATTTTGAGTTTCTCAAGCGTTTCTTATCTCCAAACTGCCATATCTCGCGAACGGATTGACCAGTCCGCAAAATTTCTGTTGCATCTAAAAGTAGAAACTCGCCCGGTTACAACGGTATGCGTACTTTTCCCCTAGGCCGTTCTAGTTACTCGTTTCGAGCATCAGAACTGCGAAAATTTTGAGTTTCTCAAGCGTTTCTTATCTCCAAACTGCCATATCTCGCGAACGGATTGATCAATCCGCAAAATTTCTGTTGCATCTGAAAGTAGAAACTCGCCCGATTACAAAGGTAGGTGTAGTTTTCCCCGAGGCCGTTCTAGTTATTCGTGTCGAGCATCAGAACTGCGAAAATTTTGAGTTTCTCAAGCGTTTCTTACCTCCAAACTGCCATATCTGGCGACCGGATTGACCAATCCGCAAAATTTCTGTTGCTTCTGAAAGTAGAAACTTGCCCGATTACAGCGGTATGCGCACTTTTCCCCTAGGCCGTTCTAGTTATTCGTTTCGAGCATGAAAAATGCGAAAATTTTGAGTTTCTCAAGCGTTTCTTACCTCCAAACTGCCATATCTCGCGAACGGATTGATAAATCCGCAAAATTTCTGTTGCATCTGAAAGTAGAAACTCGCCCGATTACAACGGTATGCGCACTTTGCCCCTAGGCCGTTCTAGTTATTCGTGTCGAGCATCAGAACTGCGAAAATTTTGAGTTTCTCAAGCGTTTCTTACCTCCAAACTGCCATATCTCGCGAACGGATTGACCAATCCGCAAAATTTCTGTTGCATCTGAAAGTAGAAACTCGCCCGATTACAACGGTATGAGCACTTTTCCCCCAGGCCGTTCCAGTTATTCGTATCGAGCATCAGAAATGCGATAATTTTGAGTTTCTCAAGCGTTTCTTATCTCCAAACTGCCATATCTCGCGAACGGATTGACCAATCCGCAAAATTTCTGTTGCATCTGAAAGTAGAAACTCGCCCGATTACAACGGTATGCGCACTTTTCCCCTAGGCCGTTCGAGTTATTCGTTTCGAGCATCAGAACTGCGAAAATTTTGAGTTTCTCAAGCGTTTCTTACCTCCAAACTGCCATATCTCGCGAACGGATTGATCAATCCGCAAAATTTCTGTTGCATCTGAAAGTAGAAACTCGCCCGATTACAACGGTATGAGCACTTTTCCCCTAGGCCGTTCTAGTTTCTCGTTTCGAGCATCAGAACTGCGAAAATTTTGAGTTTCTCAAGCGTTTCTTACCTCCAAACTGCCATATCTCGCGAACGGATTGACCAATCCGCAAAATTTCTGTTGCATCTGAAAGTAGAAACTCTCCCGATTACAACGGTATGTGTAGTTTTCCCCTAGGCCGTTCTAGTTATTCGTTTCGAGCATCAGAACTGCGAAAATTTTGAGTTTCTCAAGCGTTTCTTACCTCCAAACTGCCATATCTCGCGAACGGATCGATCAATCCGCAAAATTTCTGTTGCATCTGAAAGTAGAAACTCGCCCGATTACAACGGTATGCGCACTTTGCCCCTAGGCCGTTCTAGTTATTCGTGACGAGCATCAGAACTGCGAAAATTTTGAGTTTCTCAAGCGTTTCTTACCTGCAAACTGCCATATCTCGCGAACGGATTGACCAATCCGCAAAACTTCTGTTGCATCTGAAAGTAGAAACTCGCCCGATTACAAAGGTAGGTGTAGTTTTCCCCTAGGCCGTTCTAGTTATTCGTGTCGAGCATCAGAACTGCGAAAATTTTGAGTTTCTCAAGCGTTTCTTACCTCCAAACTGCCATATCTCGCGAACGGATTGATAAATCCGCAAAATTTCTGTTGCATCTGAAAGTAGAAACACGCCCGATTACAACGGTATGCGCACTTTGCCCCTAGGCCGTTCTAGTTATTCGTGTCGAGCATCAGAACTGCGAAAATTTTGAGTTTCTCAAGCGTTTCTTACCTGCAAACTGCCATATCTCGCGAACGGATAGACCAATCCGCAAAATTTCTGTTGCATCTGAAAGTAGAAACTCGCCCGATTACAACGGTAGGTGTAGTTTTCCCCTATGCCGTTCCAGTTATTCATTTCGAGCATCAGAACTGCGAAAATTTTGAGTTTCTCAAGCGTTTCTTACCTCCAAACTGCCATATCTCGCGAACGGATTGACCAATCCGCAAAATTTCTGTTGCTTCTGAAAGTAGAAACTCGCCCGATTACAGCGGTATGCGCACTTTTCCCCTAGGCCGTTCTAGTTATTCGTTTCGAGCATCAAAAATGCGAAAATTTTGAGTTTCTCAAGCGTTTCTTACCTCCAAACTGCCATATCTCGCGAACGGATTAACCAATCCGCAAAATTTCTGTTGCTTCTGAAAGTAGAAACTCGCCCGATTACAACGGTATGAGCACTTTTCCCCTAGGCCGTTCTAGTTATTCGGTATCGAGCATCAGAAATGCGAAAATTTTGAGTTTCTCAAGCGTTTCTTATCTCCAAACTGCCATATCTCGCGAACGGATTGACCAGTCCGCAAAATTTCTGTTGCATCTAAAAGTAGAAACTCGCCCGGTTACAACGGTATGCGTACTTTTCCCCTAGGCCGTTCTAGTTACTCGTTTCGAGCATCAGAACTGCGAAAATTTTGAGTTTCTCAAGCGTTTCTTATCTCCAAACTGCCATATCTCGCGAACGGATTGATCAATCCGCAAAATTTCTGTTGCATCTGAAAGTAGAAACTCGCCCGATTACAAAGGTAGGTGTAGTTTTCCCCTAGGCCGTTCTAGTTATTCGTGTCGAGCATCAGAACTGCGAAAATTTTGAGTTTCTCAAGCGTTTCTTACCTCCAAACTGCCATATCTGGCGACCGGATTGACCAATCCGCAAAATTTCTGTTGCTTCTGAAAGTAGAAACTTGCCCGATTACAGCGGTATGCGCACTTTTCCCCTAGGCCGTTCTAGTTATTCGTTTCGAGCATGAAAAATGCGAAAATTTTGAGTTTCTCAAGCGTTTCTTACCTCCAAACTGCCATATCTCGCGAACGGATTGATAAATCCGCAAAATTTCTGTTGCATCTGAAAGTAGAAACTCGCCCGATTACAACGGTATGCGCACTTTGCCCCCAGGCCGTTCCAGTTATTCGTATCGAGCATCAGAAATGCGATAATTTTGAGTTTCTCAAGCGTTTCTTATCTCCAAACTGCCATATCTCGCGAACGGATTGATCAATCCGCAAAATTTCTGTTGCATCTGAAAGTAGAAACTCGCCAGATTACAAAGGTAGGTGTAGTTTTCCCCTAGGCCGTTCTAGTTATTCGTGTCGAGCATCAGAACTGCGAAAATTTTGAGTTTCTCAAGCGTTTCTTACCTCCAAACTGCCATATCTCGCGAACGGATTGACCAATCCGCAAAATTTCTGTTGCATCTGAAAGTAGAAACTCGCCCGATTACAACGGTATGCGCACTTTGCCCCTAGGCCGTTCTAGTTATTCGTGTCGAGCATCAGAACTGCGAAAATTTTGAGTTTCTCAAGCGTTTCTTACCTCCAAACTGCCATATCTCGCGAACGGATTGACCAATCCGCAAAATTTCCGTTGCATCTGAAAGTAGAAACTCTCCCGATTACAACGGTAGGTGTAGTTTTCCCCTAGGCCGTTCTAGTTATTCGTTTCGAGCATCAGAACTGCGAAAATTTTGAGTTTCTCAAGCATTTCTTACCTCCAAACTGCCATATCTCGCGAACGGATTGACCAATCCGCAAAATTTCTGTTGCATCTGAAAGTAGAAACTCGCCCGATTACAACGGTATGCGCTCTTTTCCCCTAGGCCGTTCTAGTTATTCGTGTCGAGCATCAGAACTGCGAAAATTTTGAGTTTCTCAAGCGTTTCTTACCTCCAAACTGCCATATCTCGCGAACGGATTGACCAATCCGCAAAATTTCTGTTGCATCTAAAAGTAGAAACTCGCCCGCTTACAACGGTATGCGCACTTTGCCCCTAGGCCGTTCTAGTTATTCGTGTCGAGCATCAGAACTGCGAAAATTTTGAGTTTCTCAAGCGTTTCTTACCTCCAAACTGCCATATCTCGCGAACGGATTGACCAATCCGCAAAATTTCTGTTGCATCTGAAAGTAGAAACTAGCCCGATTACAAAGGTAGGTGTAGTTTTCCCCTAGGCCGTTCTAGTTATTCGTGTCGAGCATCAGAACTGCGAAAATTTTGAGTTTCTCAAGCGTTTCTTACCTCCAAACTGCCATATCTCGCGAACGGATTGACCAATCCGCAAAATTTCTGTTGCATCTGAAAGTAGAAACTCGCCCGATTACAACGGTATGCGCACTTTTCCCCTAGGCGGTTCTAGTTATTCGTTTCGAGCATCAGAACTGCGAAAATTTTGAGTTTCTCAAGCGTTTCTTACCTCCAAACTGCCATATCTCGCGAACGGATTGACCAATCCGCAAAATTTCTGTTGCATCTGAAAGTAGAAACTCGCCCGATTACAAAGGTAGGTGTAGTTTTCCCCTAGGCCGTTCTAGTTATTCGTGTCGAGCATCAGAACTGCGAAAATTTTGAGTTTCTCAAGCGTTTCTTACCTCCAAACTGCCATATCTCGCGAACGGATTGACCAATCCGCAAAATTTCTGTTGCATCTGAAAGTAGAAACTCGCCCGATTACAACGGTATGCGCACTTTTCCCCTAGGCGGTTCTAGTTATTCGTTTCGAGCATCAGAACTGCGAAAATTTTGAGTTTCTCAAGCGTTTCTTACCTCCAAACTGCCATATCTCGCGAACGGATTGACCAATCCGCAAAATTTCTGTTGCATCTGAAAGTAGAAACTCGCCCGATTACAACGGTATGCGCACTTTGCCCCTAGGCCGTTCTAGTTAATCGTGTCGAGCATCAGAACTGCGAAAATTTTGAGTTTCTCAAGCGTTTCTTACCTCCAAACTGCCATATCTCGCGAACGGATTGACCAATCCGCAAAATTTCTGTTGCATCTGAAAGTAGAAACTCGCCCGATTACAACGGTATGCGCACTTTTCCCCTAGGCCGTTCGAGTTATTCGTTTCGAGCATCAGAACTGCGAAAATTTTGAGTTTCTCAAGCGTTTCTTACATCCAAACTGCCATATCTCGCGAACGGATTGACCAATCCGCAAAATTTCTGTTGCATCTGAAAGTAGAAACTCGCCCGATTACAAAGGTAGGTGTAGTTTTCCCCTAGGCCGTTCTAGTTATTCGTGTCGAGCATCAGAACTGCGAAAATTTTGAGTTTCTCAAGCGTTTCTTACCTCCAAACTGCCATATCTCGCGAACGGATTGACCAATCCGCAAAATTTCTGTAGCATCTGAAAGTAGAAACTCGCCCGATTACAACGGTATGAGCACTTTTCCCCCAGGCCGTTCTAGTTAATCGTGTCGAGCATCAGAACTGCGAAAATTTTGAGTTTCTCAAGCGCTTCTTACCTCCAAACTGCCATATCTCGCGAACGGATTGACCAATCCGCAAAATTTCTGTTGCATCTGAAAGTAGAAACTCGCCCGATTACAACGGTATGCGCACTTTGCCCCTAGGCCGTTCTAGTTATTCGTGTCGAGCATCAGAACTGCGAAAATTTTGAGTTTCTCAAGCGTTTCTTACCTCCAAACTGCCATATCTCGCGAACGGATTGACCAATCCGCAAAATTTCTGTTGCATCTGAAAGTAGAAACTCGCCCGATTACAACGGTATGCGCACTTTGCCCCTAGGCCGTTCTAGTTATTCGTGTCGAGCATCAGAACTGCGAAAATTTTGAGTTTCTCAAGCGTTTCTTACCTCCAAACTGCCATATCTCGCGAACGGATTGACCAATCCGCAAAATTTCTGTTGCATCTGAAAGTAGAAACTCGCCCGATTACAACGGTATGCGCACTTTTCCCCTAGGCCGTTCGAGTTATTCGTTTCGAGCATCAGAACTGCGAAAATTTTGAGTTTCTCAAGCGTTTCTTACATCCAAACTGCCATATCTCGCGAACTGATTGACCAATCCGCAAAATTTCTGTTGCATCTGAAAGTAGAAACTCGCCCGATTACAAAGGTAGGTGTAGTTTTCCCCTAGGCCGTTCTAGTTATTCGTGTCGAGCATCAGAACTGCGAAAATTTTGAGTTTCTCAAGCGTTTCTTACCTCCAAACTGCCATATCTCGCGAACGGATTGACCAATCCGCAAAATTTCTGTAG
This sequence comes from Ptiloglossa arizonensis, assembly GCF_051014685.1. Classification (NCBI taxonomy): domain Eukaryota; kingdom Metazoa; phylum Arthropoda; class Insecta; order Hymenoptera; family Colletidae; genus Ptiloglossa; species Ptiloglossa arizonensis. Next base: position 114,116 of record NW_027478723.1, read on the forward strand.
CATCTGAAAGTAGAAACTCGCCCGATTACAACGGTATGAGCACTTTTCCCCCAGGCCGTTCTAGTTAATCGTGTCGAGCATCAGAACTGCGAAAATTTTGAGTTTCTCAAGCGCTTCTTACCTCCAAACTGCCATATCTCGCGAACGGATTGACCAATCCGCAAAATTTCTGTTGCATCTGAAAGTAGAAACTCGCCCGATTACAACGGTATGCGCACTTTGCCCCTAGGCCGTTCTAGTTATTCGTGTCGAGCATCAGAACTGCGAAAATTTTGAGTTTCTCAAGCGTTTCTTACCTCCAAACTGCCATATCTCGCGAACGGATTGACCAATCCGCAAAATTTCTGTTGCATCTGAAAGTAGAAACTCGCCCGATTACAACGGTATGCGCACTTTGCCCCTAGGCCGTTCTAGTTATTCGTGTCGAGCATCAGAACTGCGAAAATTTTGAGTTTCTCAAGCGTTTCTTACCTTCAAACTGCCATATCTCGCGAACGGATTGACCAATCCGCAAAATTTCTGTTGCATCTGAAAGTAGAAACTCGCCCGATTACAACGGTATGCGCACTTTGCCCCTAGGCCGTTCTAGTTATTCGTGTCGAGCATCAGAACTGCGAAAATTTTGAGTTTCTCAAGCGTTTCTTACCTCCAAACTGCCATATCTCGCGAACGGATTGACCAATCCGCAAAATTTCTGTTGCATCTGAAAGTAGAAACTCTCCCGATTACAACGGTAGGTGTAGTTTTCCCCTAGGCCGTTCTAGTTATTCGTTTCGAGCATCAGAACTGCGAAAATTTTGAGTTTCTCAAGCATTTCTTACCTCCAAACTGCCATATCTCGCGAACGGATTGACCAATCCGCAAAATTTCTGTTGCATCTGAAAGTAGAAACTCGCCCGATTACAACGGTATGCGCTCTTTTCCCCTAGGCCGTTCTAGTTATTCGTGTCGAGCATCAGAACTGCGAAAATTTTGAGTTTCTCAAGCGTTTCTTACCTCCAAACTGCCATATCTCGCGAACGGATTGACCAATCCGCAATATTTCTGTTGCATCTGAAAGTAGAAACTCGCCCGATTACAACGGTATGCGCACTTTTCCCCTAGGCGGTTCTAGTTATTCGTTTCGAGCATCAGAACTGCGAAAATTTTGAGTTTCTCAAGCGTTTCTTACCTCCAAACTGCCATATCTCGCGAACGGATTGACCAATCCGCAAAATTTCTGTTGCATCTGAAAGTAGAAACTCGCCCGATTACAAAGGTAGGTGTAGTTTTCCCCTAGGCCGTTCTAGTTATTCGTGTCGAGCATCAGAACTGCGAAAATTTTGAGTTTCTCAAGCGTTTCTTACCTCCAAACTGCCATATCTCGCGAACGGATTGACCAATCCGCAAAATTTCTGTTGCATCTGAAAGTAGAAACTCGCCCGATTACAACGGTATGCGCACTTTTCCCCTAGGCGGTTCTAGTTATTCGTTTCGAGCATCAGAACTGCGAAAATTTTGAGTTTCTCAAGCGTTTCTTACCTCCAAACTGCCATATCTCGCGAACGGATTGACCAATCCGCAAAATTTCTGTTGCATCTGAAAGTAGAAACTCGCCCGATTACAACGGTATGCGCACTTTGCCCCTAGGCCGTTCTAGTTAATCGTGTCGAGCATCAGAACTGCGAAAATTTTGAGTTTCTCAAGCGTTTCTTACCTCCAAACTGCCATATCTCGCGAACGGATTGACCAATCCGCAAAATTTCTGTTGCATCTGAAAGTAGAAACTCGCCCGATTACAACGGTATGCGCACTTTTCCCCTAGGCCGTTCTAGTTATTCGTTTCGAGCATCAGAACTGCGAAAATTTTGAGTTTCTCAAGCGTTTCTTACATCCAAACTGCCATATCTCGCGAACGGATTGACCAATCCGCAAAATTTCTGTTGCATCTGAAAGTAGAAACTCGCCCGATTACAAAGGTAGGTGTAGTTTTCCCCTAGGCCGTTCTAGTTATTCGTGTCGAGCATCAGAACTGCGAAAATTTTGAGTTTCTCAAGCGTTTCTTACCTCCAAACTGCCATATCTCGCGAACGGATTGACCAATCCGCAAAATTTCTGTTGCATCTGAAAGTAGAAACTCGCCCGATTACAACGGTATGCGCACTTTGCCCCTAGGCCGTTCTAGTTATTCGTGTCGAGCATCAGAACTGCGAAAATTTTGAGTTTCTCAAGCATTTCTTACCTCCAAACTGCCATATCTCGCGAACGGATTGACCAATCCGCAAAATTTCTGTTGCATCTGAAAGTAGAAACTCGCCCGATTACAACGGTATGCGCACTTTTCCCCTAGGCCGTTCTAGTTTTTCGTGTCGAGCATCAGAACTGCGAAAATTTTGAGTTTCTCAAGCGTTTCTTACCTCCAAACTGCCATATCTCGCGAACGGATTGACCAATCCGCAAAATTTCAGTTGCATCTGAAAGTAGAAACTCGCCCGATTACAACGGTATGCGCACTTTGCCCCTAGGCCGTTCTAGTTATTCGTGTCGAGCATCAGAACTGCGAAAATTTTGAGTTTCTCAAGCGTTTCTTACCTCCAAACTGCCATATCTCGCGAACGGATTGACCAATCCGCAAAATTTCTGTTGCACCTGAAAGTAGAAACTCGCCCGATTACAAAGGTAGGTGTAGTTTTCCCCTAGGCCGTTCTAGTTATTCGTGTCGAGCATCAGAACTGCGAAAATTTTGAGTTTCTCAAGCGTTTCTTACCTCCAAACTGCGATATCTCGCGACCGGATTGACCAATCCGCAAAATTTCTGTTGCATCTGAAAGTAGAAACTCGCCCGATTACAACGGTATGTGCACTTTGCCCCTAGACCGTTCTAGTTATTCGTCTCGAGCATCAGAACTGCGAAAATTTTGAGTTTCTCAAGCGTTTCTTACCTCCAAACTGCCATATCTCGCGAAAGGATTGACCAATCCGCAAAATTTCTGTTGCATCTGAAAGTAGAAACTCGCCCGATTACAACGGGAGGTGTAGTTTTCCCCTAGGCCGTTCCAGTTATTCATTTCGAGCATCAGAACTGCGAAAATTTTGAGTTTCTCAAGCGTTTCTTACCTCCAAACTGCCATATCTCGCGAACGGATTGACCAATCCGCAAAATTTCTGTTGCATCTGAAAGTAGAAACTCGCCCGATTACAACGGTATGCGCACTTTTCCCCTAGGCCGTTCTAGTTATTCGTGTCGAGCATCAGAACTGCGAAAATTTTGAGTTTCTCAAGCGTTTCTTACATCCAAACTGCCATATCTCGCGAACGGATTGACCAATCCGCAAAATTTCTGTTGCATCTGAAAGTAGAAACTCGTCCGATTACAACGGTAGGCGCTCTTTTCCCCTAGGCCGTTCTAGTTATTCGTGTCGAGCATCAGAACTGCGAAAATTTTGAGTTTCTCAAGCGTTTCTTACCTCCAAACTGCCATATCTCGCGAAAGGATTGACCAATCCGCAAAATTTCTGTTGCATCTGAAAGTAGAAACTCGCCCGATTACAACGGTGTGCGCACTTTTCCCCTAGGCCGTTCTAGTTATTCGTGTCGAGCATCAGAACTGCGAAAATTTTGAGTTTCTCAAGCGTTTCTTACCTCCAAACTGCGATATCTCGCGACCGGATTGACCAATCCGCAAAATTTCTGTTGCATCTGAAAGTAGAAACTCGCCCGATTACAACGGTATGTGCACTTTGCCCCTAGACCGTTCTAGTTATTCGTCTCGAGCATCAGAACTGCGAAAATTTTGAGTTTCTCAAGCGTTTCTTACCTCCAAACTGCCATATCTCGCGAAAGGATTGACCAATCCGCAAAATTTCTGTTGCATCTGAAAGTAGAAACTCGCCCGATTACAACGGGAGGTGTAGTTTTCCCCTAGGCCGTTCCAGTTATTCATTTCGAGCATCAGAACTGCGAAAATTTTGAGTTTCTCAAGCGTTTCTTACCTCCAAACTGCCATATCTCGCGAACGGACTGACCAATCCGCAAAATTTCTGTTGCATCTGAAAGTAGAAACTCGCCCGATTACAACGGTATGCGCACTTTTCCCCTAGGCCGTTCTAGTTATTCGTGTCGAGCATCAGAACTGCGAAAATTTTGAGTTTCTCAAGCGTTTCTTACATCCAAACTGCCATATCTCGCGAACGGATTGACCAATCCGCAAAATTTCTGTTGCATCTGAAAGTAGAAACTCGTCCGATTACAACGGTAGGCGCTCTTTTCCCCTAGGCCGTTCTAGTTATTCGTGTCGAGCATCAGAACTGCGAAAATTTTGAGTTTCTCAAGCGTTTCTTACCTCCAAACTGCCATATCTCGCGAAAGGATTGACCAATCCGCAAAATTTCTGTTGCATCTGAAAGTAGAAACTCGCCCGATTACAACGGTGTGCGCACTTTTCCCCTAGGCCGTTCTAGTTATTCGTGTCGAGCATCAGAACTGCGAAAATTTTGAGTTTCTCAAGCGTTTCTTACCTCCAAACTGCCATATCTCGCGAACGGATTGACCAATCCGCAAAATTTCTGTTGCATCTGAAAGTAGAAACTCGCCCGATTACAACGGTATGCGCACTTTGCCCCTAGGCCGTTCTAGTTATTCGTTTCGAGCATCAGAACTGCGAAAATTTTGAGTTTCTCAAGCATTTCTTACCTCCAAACTGCCATATCTCGCGAACGGATTGACCAATCCGCAAAATTTCTGTTGCATCTGAAAGTAGAAACTCGCCCGATTACAACGGTATGCGCTCTTTTCCCCTAGGCCGTTCTAGTTATTCGTGTCGAGCATCAGAACTGCGAAAATTTTGAGTTTCTCAAGCGTTTCTTACCTCCAAACTGCCATATCTCGCGAACGGATTGACCAATCCGCAATATTTCTGTTGCATCTGAAAGTAGAAACTCGCCCGATTACAACGGTATGCGCACTTTTCCCCTAGGCGGTTCTAGTTATTCGTTTCGAGCATCAGAACTGCGAAAATTTTGAGTTTCTCAAGCGTTTCTTACCTCCAAACTGCCATATCTCGCGAACGGATTGACCAATCCGCAAAATTTCTGTTGCATCTGAAAGTAGAAACTCGCCCGATTACAAAGGTAGGTGTAGTTTTCCCCTAGGCCGTTCTAGTTATTCGTGTCGAGCATCAGAACTGCGAAAATTTTGAGTTTCTCAAGCGTTTCTTACCTCCAAACTGCCATATCTCGCGAACGGATTGACCAATCCGCAAAATTTCTGTTGCATCTGAAAGTAGAAACTCGCCCGATTACAACGGTATGCGCACTTTTCCCCTAGGCGGTTCTAGTTATTCGTTTCGAGCATCAGAACTGCGAAAATTTTGAGTTTCTCAAGCGTTTCTTACCTCCAAACTGCCATATCTCGCGAACGGATTGACCAATCCGCAAAATTTCTGTTGCATCTGAAAGTAGAAACTCGCCCGATTACAACGGTATGCGCACTTTGCCCCTAGGCCGTTCTAGTTAATCGTGTCGAGCATCAGAACTGCGAAAATTTTGAGTTTCTCAAGCGTTTCTTACCTCCAAACTGCCATATCTCGCGAACGGATTGACCAATCCGCAAAATTTCTGTTGCATCTGAAAGTAGAAACTCGCCCGATTACAACGGTATGCGCACTTTTCCCCTAGGCCGTTCTAGTTATTCGTTTCGAGCATCAGAACTGCGAAAATTTTGAGTTTCTCAAGCGTTTCTTACATCCAAACTGCCATATCTCGCGAACGGATTGACCAATCCGCAAAATTTCTGTTGCATCTGAAAGTAGAAACTCGCCCGATTACAAAGGTAGGTGTAGTTTTCCCCTAGGCCGTTCTAGTTATTCGTGTCGAGCATCAGAACTGCGAAAATTTTGAGTTTCTCAAGCGTTTCTTACCTCCAAACTGCCATATCTCGCGAACGGATTGACCAATCCGCAAAATTTCTGTTGCATCTGAAAGTAGAAACTCGCCCGATTACAACGGTATGCGCACTTTGCCCCTAGGCCGTTCTAGTTATTCGTGTCGAGCATCAGAACTGCGAAAATTTTGAGTTTCTCAAGCATTTCTTACCTCCAAACTGCCATATCTCGCGAACGGATTGACCAATCCGCAAAATTTCTGTTGCATCTGAAAGTAGAAACTCGCCCGATTACAACGGTATGCGCACTTTTCCCCTAGGCCGTTCTAGTTTTTCGTGTCGAGCATCAGAACTGCGAAAATTTTGAGTTTCTCAAGCGTTTCTTACCTCCAAACTGCCATATCTCGCGAACGGATTGACCAATCCGCAAAATTTCTGTTGCATCTGAAAGTAGAAACTCGCCCGATTACAACGGTATGCGCACTTTGCCCCTAGGCCGTTCTAGTTATTCGTGTCGAGCATCAGAACTGCGAAAATTTTGAGTTTCTCAAGCGTTTCTTACCTCCAAACTGCCATATCTCGCGAACGGATTGACCAATCCGCAAAATTTCTGTTGCACCTGAAAGTAGAAACTCGCCCGATTACAAAGGTAGGTGTAGTTTTCCCCTAGGCCGTTCTAGTTATTCGTGTCGAGCATCAGAACTGCGAAAATTCTGAGTTTCTCAAGCGTTTCTTACCTCCAAACTGCGATATCTCGCGACCGGATTGACCAATCCGCAAAATTTCTGTTGCATCTGAAAGTAGAAACTCGCCCGATTACAACGGTATGTGCACTTTGCCCCTAGACCGTTCTAGTTATTCGTCTCGAGCATCAGAACTGCGAAAATTTTGAGTTTCTCAAGCGTTTCTTACCTCCAAACTGCCATATCTCGCGAAAGGATTGACCAATCCGCAAAATTTCTGTTGCATCTGAAAGTAGAAACTCGCCCGATTACAACGGGAGGTGTAGTTTTCCCCTAGGCCGTTCCAGTTATTCATTTCGAGCATCAGAACTGCGAAAATTTTGAGTTTCTCAAGCGTTTCTTACCTCCAAACTGCCATATCTCGCGAACGGATTGACCAATCCGCAAAATTTCTGTTGCATCTGAAAGTAGAAACTCGCCCGATTACAACGGTATGCGCACTTTTCCCCTAGGCCGTTCTAGTTATTCGTGTCGAGCATCAGAACTGCGAAAATTTTGAGTTTCTCAAGCGTTTCTTACCTCCAAACTGCCATATCTCGCGAAAGGATTGACCAATCCGCAAAATTTCTGTTGCATCTGAAAGTAGAAACTCGCCCGATTACAACGGGAGGTGTAGTTTTCCCCTAGGCCGTTCCAGTTATTCATTTCGAGCATCAGAACTGCGAAAATTTTGAGTTTCTCAAGCGTTTCTTACCTCCAAACTGCCATATCTCGCGAACGGATTGACCAATCCGCAAAATTTCTGTTGCATCTGAAAGTAGAAACTCGCCCGATTACAACGGTATGCGCACTTTTCCCCTAGGCCGTTCTAGTTATTCGTGTCGAGCATCAGAACTGCGAAAATTTTGAGTTTCTCAAGCGTTTCTTACATCCAAACTGCCATATCTCGCGAACGGATTGACCAATCCGCAAAATTTCTGTTGCATCTGAAAGTAGAAACTCGTCCGATTACAACGGTAGGCGCTCTTTTCCCCTAGGCCGTTCTAGTTATTCGTGTCGAGCATCAGAACTGCGAAAATTTTGAGTTTCTCAAGCGTTTCTTACCTCCAAACTGCCATATCTCGCGAAAGGATTGACCAATCCGCAAAATTTCTGTTGCATCTGAAAGTAGAAACTCGCCCGATTACAACGGTGTGCGCACTTTTCCCCTAGGCCGTTCTAGTTATTCGTGTCGAGCATCAGAACTGCGAAAATTTTGAGTTTCTCAAGCGTTTCTTACCTCCAAACTGCGATATCTCGCGACCGGATTGACCAATCCGCAAAATTTCTGTTGCATCTGAAAGTAGAAACTCGCCCGATTACAACGGTATGTGCACTTTGCCCCTAGACCGTTCTAGTTATTCGTCTCGAGCATCAGAACTGCGAAAATTTTGAGTTTCTCAAGCGTTTCTTACCTCCAAACTGCCATATCTCGCGAAAGGATTGACCAATCCGCAAAATTTCTGTTGCATCTGAAAGTAGAAACTCGCCCGATTACAACGGGAGGTGTAGTTTTCCCCTAGGCCGTTCCAGTTATTCATTTCGAGCATCAGAACTGCGAAAATTTTGAGTTTCTCAAGCGTTTCTTACCTCCAAACTGCCATATCTCGCGAACGGATTGACCAATCCGCAAAATTTCTGTTGCATCTGAAAGTAGAAACTCGCCCGATTACAACGGTATGCGCACTTTTCCCCTAGGCCGTTCTAGTTATTCGTGTCGAGCATCAGAACTGCGAAAATTTTGAGTTTCTCAAGCGTTTCTTACATCCAAACTGCCATATCTCGCGAACGGATTGACCAATCCGCAAAATTTCTGTTGCATCTGAAAGTAGAAACTCGTCCGATTACAACGGTAGGCGCTCTTTTCCCCTAGGCCGTTCTAGTTATTCGTGTCGAGCATCAGAACTGCGAAAATTTTGAGTTTCTCAAGCGTTTCTTACCTCCAAACTGCCATATCTCGCGAAAGGATTGACCAATCCGCAAAATTTCTGTTGCATCTGAAAGTAGAAACTCGCCCGATTACAACGGTGTGCGCACTTTTCCCCTAGGCCGTTCTAGTTATTCGTGTCGAGCATCAGAACTGCGAAAATTTTGAGTTTCTCAAGCGTTTCTTACCTCCAAACTGCCATATCTCGCGAACGGATTGACCAATCCGCAAAATTTCTGTTGCATCTGAAAGTAGAAACTCGCCCGATTACAACGGTATGCGCACTTTGCCCCTAGGCCGTTCTAGTTATTCGTGTCGAGCATCAGAACTGCGAAAATTTTGAGTTTCTCAAGCGTTTCTTACCTCCAAACTGCCATATCTCGCGAACGGATTGACCAATCCGCAAAATTTCTGTTGCATCTGAAAGTAGAAACTCGCCCGATTACAAAGGTAGGTGTAGTTTTCCCCTAGGCCGTTCTAGTTATTCGTGTCGAGCATCAGAACTGCGAAAATTTTGAGTTTCTCAAGCGTTTCTTACCTCCAAACTGCGATATCTCGCGACCGGATTGACCAATCCGCAAAATTTCTGTTGCATCTGAAAGTAGAAACTCGCCCGATTACAACGGTATGTGCACTTTGCCCCTAGACCGTTCTAGTTATTCGTCTCGAGCATCAGAACTGCGAAAATTTTGAGTTTCTCAAGCGTTTCTTACCTCCAAACTGCCATATCTCGCGAAAGGATTGACCAATCCGCAAAATTTCTGTTGCATCTGAAAGTAGAAACTCGCCCGATTACAACGGGAGGTGTAGTTTTCCCCTAGGCCGTTCCAGTTATTCATTTCGAGCATCAGAACTGCGAAAATTTTGAGTTTCTCAAGCGTTTCTTACCTCCAAACTGCCATATCTCGCGAACGGATTGACCAATCCGCAAAATTTCTGTTGCATCTGAAAGTAGAAACTCGCCCGATTACAACGGTATGCGCACTTTGCCCCTAGGCCGTTCTAGTTATTCGTGTCGAGCATCAGAACTGCGAAAATTTTGAGTTTCTCAAGCGTTTCTTACATCCAAACTGCCATATCTCGCGAACGGATTGACCAATCCGCAAAATTTCTGTTGCATCTGAAAGTAGAAACTCGTCCGATTACAACGGTAGGCGCTCTTTTCCCCTAGGCCGTTCTAGTTATTCGTGTCGAGCATCAGAACTGCGAAAATTTTGAGTTTCTCAAGCGTTTCTTACCTCCAAACTGCCATATCTCGCGAACGGATTGTCCAATCCGCAAAATTTCTGTTGCATCTGAAAGTAGAAACTCGCCCGATTACAACGGTATGCGCACTTTGCCCCTAGGCCGTTCTAGTTATTCGTGTCGAGCATCAGAACTGCGAAAATTTTGAGTTTCTCAAGCGTTTCTTACCTCCAAACTGCCATATCTCGCGAACGGATTGACCAATCCGCAAAATTTCTGTTGCATCTGAAAGTAGAAACTCGCCCGATTACAACGGTATGCGCACTTTGCCCCTAGGCCGTTCTAGTTAATCGTGTCGAGCATCAGAACTGCAAAAATTTTGAGTTTCTCAAGCGTTTCTTACCTCCAAACTGCCATATCTCGCGAAGGGATTGACCAATCCGCAAAATTTCTGTTGCATCTGAAAGTAGAAACTCGCCCGATTACAACGGTATGCGCACTTTTCCTCTAGGCCGTTCTAGTTATTCGTGTCGAGCATCAGAACTGCGAAAATTTTGAGTTTCTCAAGCGTTTCTTACCACCAAACTGCCATATCTCGCGAACGGATCGACCAATCCGCAAAATTTCTGTTGCATCTGAAAGTAGAAACTCGCCCGATTACAACGGTATGCGCACTTTTCCCCTAGGCAGTTCTAGTTATTCGTTTCGAGCATCAGAAATTCGAAAATTTTGAGTTTCTCAAGCGTTTCTTACCTCCAAGCTGCCATATCTCGCGAACGGATTGACCAATCCGCAAAATTTCTGTTGCATCTGAAAGTAGAAACTCGCCCGATTACAAAGGTAGGTGTAGTTTTCCCCTAGGCCGTTCTAGTTATTCGTTTCGAGCATCAGAACTGCGAAAATTTTGAGTTTCTCAAGCGTTTCTTATCTCCAAACTGCCATATCTCGCGAACGGATTGATCAATCCGCAAAATTTCCGTTGCATCTGAAAGTAGAAACTCGCCCGATTACAAAGGTAGGTGTAGTTTTCCCCTAGGCCGTTCTAGTTATTCGTGTCGAGCATCAGAACTGCGAAAATTTTGAGTTTCTCAAGCGTTTCTTACATCCAAACTGCCATATCTCGCGAACGGATTGACCAATCCGCAAAATTTCTGTTGCATCTGAAAGTAGAAACTCGTCCGATTACAACGGTAGGCGCTCTTTTCCCCTAGGCCGTTCTAGTTATTCGTGTCGAGCATCAGAACTGCGAAAATTTTGAGTTTCTCAAGCGTTTCTTACCTCCAAACTGCCATATCTCGCGAAAGGATTGACCAATCCGCAAAATTTCTGTTGCATCTGAAAGTAGAAACTCGCCCGATTACAGCGGTGTGCGCACTTTTCCCCTAGGCCGTTCTAGTTATTCGTGTCGAGCATCAGAACTGCGAAAATTTTGAGTTTCTCAAGCGTTTCTTACCTCCAAACTGCGATATCTCGCGACCGGATTGACCAATCCGCAAAATTTCTGTTGCATCTGAAAGTAGAAACTCGCCCGATTACAACGGTATGTGCACTTTGCCCCTAGACCGTTCTAGTTATTCGTCTCGAGCATCAGAACTGCGAAAATTTTGAGTTTCTCAAGCGTTTCTTACCTCCAAACTGCCATATCTCGCGAAAGGATTGACCAATCCGCAAAATTTCTGTTGCATCTGAAAGTAGAAACTCGCCCGATTACAACGGGAGGTGTAGTTTTCCCCTAGGCCGTTCCAGTTATTCATTTCGAGCATCAGAACGGCGAAAATTTTGAGTTTCTCAAGCGTTTCTTACCTCCAAACTGCCATATCTCGCGAACGGATTGACCAATCCGCAAAATTTCTGTTGCATCTGAAAGTAGAAACTCGCCCGATTACAACGGTATGCGCACTTTTCCCCTAGGCCGTTCTAGTTATTCGTGTCGAGCATCAGAACTGCGAAAATTTTGAGTTTCTCAAGCGTTTCTTACATCCAAACTGCCATATCTCGCGAACGGATTGACCAATCCGCAAAATTTCTGTTGCATCTGAAAGTAGAAACTCGTCCGATTACAACGGTAGGCGCTCTTTTCCCCTAGGCCGTTCTAGTTATTCGTGTCGAGCATCAGAACTGCGAAAATTTTGAGTTTCTCAAGCGTTTCTTACCTCCAAACTGCCATATCTCGCGAAAGGATTGACCAATCCGCAAAATTTCTGTTGCATCTGAAAGTAGAAACTCGCCCGATTACAACGGTGTGCGCACTTTTCCCCTAGGCCGTTCTAGTTATTCGTGTCGAGCATCAGAACTGCGAAAATTTTGAGTTTCTCAAGCGTTTCTTACCTCCAAACTGCGATATCTCGCGACCGGATTGACCAATCCGCAAAATTTCTGTTGCATCTGAAAGTAGAAACTCGCCCGATTACAACGGTATGTGCACTTTGCCCCTAGACCGTTCTAGTTATTCGTCTCGAGCATCAGAACTGCGAAAATTTTGAGTTTCTCAAGCGTTTCTTACCTCCAAACTGCCATATCTCGCGAAAGGATTGACCAATCCGCAAAATTTCTGTTGCATCTGAAAGTAGAAACTCGCCCGATTACAACGGTATGCGCACTTTGCCCCTAGGCCGTTCTAGTTATTCGTGTCGAGCATCAGAACTGCGAAAATTTTGAGTTTCTCAAGCGTTTCTTACCTCCATACTGCCATATCTCGCGAACGGATTGACCAATCCGCAAAATTTCTGTTGCATCTGAAAGTAGAAACTCGCCCGATTACAAAGGTAGGTGTAGTTTTCCCCTAGGCCGTTCTAGTTATTCGTGTCGAGCATCAGAACTGCGAAAATTTTGAGTTTCTCAAGCGTTTCTTACCTCCAAACTGCCATATCTCGCGAACGGATTGTCCAATCCGCAAAATTTCTGTTGCATCTGAAAGTAGAAACTCGCCCGATTACAACGGTATGCGCACTTTGCCCCTAGGCCGTTCTAGTTATTCGTGTCGAGCATCAGAACTGCGAAAATTTTGAGTTTCTCAAGCGTTTCTTACCTCCAAACTGCCATATCTCGCGAACGGATTGACCAATCCGCAAAATTTCTGTTGCATCTGAAAGTAGAAACTCGCCCGATTACAACGGTATGCGCACTTTGCCCCTAGGCCGTTCTAGTTAATCGTGTCGAGCATCAGAACTGCGAAAATTTTGAGTTTCTCAAGCGTTTCTTACCTCCAAACTGCCATATCTCGCGAAGGGATTGACCAATCCGCAAAATTTCTGTTGCATCTGAAAGTAGAAACTCGCCCGATTACAACGGTATGCGCACTTTTCCTCTAGGCCGTTCTAGTTATTCGTGTCGAGCATCAGAACTGCGAAAATTTTGAGTTTCTCAAGCGTTTCTTACCACCAAACTGCCATATCTCGCGAACGGATCGACCAATCCGCAAAATTTCTGTTGCATCTGAAAGTAGAAACTCGCCCGATTACAACGGTATGCGCACTTTTCCCCTAGGCAGTTCTAGTTATTCGTTTCGAGCATCAGAAATTCGAAAATTTTGAGTTTCTCAAGCGTTTCTTACCTCCAAGCTGCCATATCTCGCGAACGGATTGACCAATCCGCAAAATTTCTGTTGCATCTGAAAGTAGAAACTCGCCCGATTACAAAGGTAGGTGTAGTTTTCCCCTAGGCCGTTCTAGTTATTCGTTTCGAGCATCAGAACTGCGAAAATTTTGAGTTTCTCAAGCGTTTCTTATCTCCAAACTGCCATATCTCGCGAACGGATTGATCAATCCGCAAAATTTCCGTTGCATCTGAAAGTAGAAACTCGCCCGATTACAAAGGTAGGTGTAGTTTTCCCCTAGGCCGTTCTAGTTATTCGTGTCGAGCATCAGAACTGCGAAAATTTTGAGTTTCTCAAGCGTTTCTTACCTCCAAACTGCCATATCTCGCGAACGGATTGTCCAATCCGCAAAATTTCTGTTGCATCTGAAAGTAGAAACTCGCCCGATTACAACGGTATGCGCACTTTGCCCCTAGGCCGTTCTAGTTATTCGTGTCGAGCATCAGAACTGCGAAAATTTTGAGTTTCTCAAGCGTTTCTTACCTCCAAACTGCCATATCTCGCGAACGGATTGACCAATCCGCAAAATTTCTGTTGCCTCTGAAAGTAGAAACTCGCCCGATTACAAAGGTAGGTGTAGTTTTCCCCTAGGCCGTTCTAGTTATTCGTGTCGAGCATCAGAACTGCGAAAATTTTGAGTTTCTCAAGCGTTTCTTACCCCCAAACTGCCATATCTCGCGAACGGATTGTCCAATCCGCAAAATTTCTGTTGCATCTGAAAGTAGAAACTCGCCCGATTACAACGGTATGCGCACTTTGCCCCTAGGCCGTTCTAGTTATTCGTGTCGAGCATCAGAACTGCGAAAATTTTGAGTTTCTCAAGAGTTTCTTACCTCCAAACTGCCATATCTCGCGAACGGATTGACCAATCCGCAAAATTTCTGTTGCATCTGAAAGTAGAAACTCGCCCGATTACAAAGGTAGGTGTAGTATTCCCCTAGGCCGTTCTAGTTATTCGTGTCGAGCATCAGAACTGCGAAAATTTTGAGTTTCTCAAGCGTTTCTTACTTCCAAACTGCCATATCTCGCGAACGGATTGACCAATCCGCAAAATTTCTGTTGCATCTGAAAGTAGAAACTCGCCCGATTACAACGGGAGGTGTAGTTTTCCCCTAGGCCGTTCCAGTTATTCATTTCGAGCATCAGAACTGCGAAAATTTTGAGTTTCTCAAGCGTTTCTTACCTCCAAACTGCCATATCTCGCGAACGGATTGACCAATCCGCAAAATTTCTGTTGCATCTGAATGTAGAAACTCGCCCGATTACAACGGTATGCGCACTTTTCCCCTAGGCCGTTCTAGTTATTCGTGTCGAGCATCAGAACTGCGAAAATTTTGAGTTTCTCAAGCGTTTCTTACATCCAAACTGCCATATCTCGCGAACGGATTGACCAATCCGCAAAATTTCTGTTGCATCTGAAAGTAGAAACTCGTCCGATTACAACGGTAGGCGCTCTTTTCCCCTAGGCCGTTCTAGTTATTCGTGTCGAGCATCAGAACTGCGAAAATTTTGAGTTTCTCAAGCGTTTCTTACCTCCAAACTGCCATATCTCGCGAACGGATTGACCAATCCGCAAAATTTCTGTTCCATCTGAAAGTAGAAACTCGCCCGATTACAACGGTGTGCGTACTTTTCCCCTAGGCCGCTCTAGTTATTCGTGTCGAGCATCAGAACTGCGAAAATTTTGAGTTTCTCAAGCATTTCATACCTCCAAACTGCCATATCTCGCGAACGGATTGACCAATCCGCAAAATTTCTGTTGCATCTGAAAGTAGAAACTCGCCCGATTACAAAGGTATGCGCACTTTTCCCCTAGGCCGTTCTAGTTATTCGTGTCGAGCATCAGAACTGCGAAAATTTTGAGTTTCTCAAGCGGTTCTTACCTCCAAACTGCCATATCTCGCGAACGGATTGACCAATCCGCAAAATTTCTGTTGCATCTGAAAGTAGAAACTCTCCCGATTACAACGGTAGGTGTAGTTTTAGCCTAGGCCGTTCTAGTTATTCGTTTCGAGCATCAGAACTGCGAAAATTTTGAGTTTCTCAAGCGTTTCTTACCTCCAAACTGCCATATCTCGCGAACGGATTGACAAATCCGCAAAATTTCTGTTGCATCTGAAAGTAGAAACTCGCCCGATTACAAAGGTAGGTGTAGTTTTCCCCTAGGCCGTTCTAGTTATTCGTTTCGAGCATCAGAACTGCGAAAATTTTGAGTTTCTCAAGCGTTTCTTATCTCCAAACTGCCATATCTCGCGAACGGATTGATCAATCCGCAAAATTTCCGTTGCATCTGAAAGTAGAAACTCGCCCGATTACAAAGGTAGGTGTAGTTTTCCCCTAGGCCGTTCTAGTTATTCGTGTCGAGCATCAGAACTGCGAAAATTTTGAGTTTCTCAAGCGTTTCTTACCTCCAAACTGCCATATCTCGCGAACGGATTGACCAATCCGCAAAATTTCTGTTGCATCTGAAAGTAGAAACTCGCCCGATTACAACGGTATGCGCACTTTGCCCCTAGGCCGTTCTAGTTATTCGTGTCGAGCATCAGAACTGTGAAAATTTTGAGTTTCTCAAGCGTTTCTTACCTCCATACTGCCATATCTCGCGAACGGATTGACCAATCCGCAAAATTTCTGTTGCATCTGAAAGTAGAAACTCGCCCGATTACAAAGGTAGGTGTAGTTTTCCCCTAGGCCGTTCTAGTTATTCGTGTCGAGCATCAGAACTGCGAAAATTTTGAGTTTCTCAAGCGTTTCTTACCTCCAAACTGCCATATCTCGCGAACGGATTGTCCAATCCGCAAAATTTCTGTTGCATCTGAAAGTAGAAACTCGCCCGATTACAACGGTATGCGCACTTTGCCCCTAGGCCGTTCTAGTTATTCGTGTCGAGCATCAGAACTGCGAAAATTTTGAGTTTCTCAAGCGTTTCTTACCTCCAAACTGCCATATCTCGCGAACGGATTGACCAATCCGCAAAATTTCTATTGCATCTGAAAGTAGAAACTCGCCCGATTACAACGGTATGCGCACTTTGCCCCTAGGCCGTTCTAGTTAATCGTGTCGAGCATCAGAACTGCGAAAATTTTGAGTTTCTCAAGCGTTTCTTACCTCCAAACTGCCATATCTCGCGAAGGGATTGACCAATCCGCAAAATTTCTGTTGCATCTGAAAGTAGAAACTCGCCCGATTACAACGGTATGCGCACTTTTCCTCTAGGCCGTTCTAGTTATTCGTGTCGAGCATCAGAACTGCGAAAATTTTGAGTTTCTCAAGCGTTTCTTACCACCAAACTGCCATATCTCGCGAACGGATCGACCAATCCGCAAAATTTCTGTTGCATCTGAAAGTAGAAACTCGCCCGATTACAACGGTATGCGCACTTTTCCCCTAGGCAGTTCTAGTTATTCGTTTCGAGCATCAGAAATTCGAAAATTTTGAGTTTCTCAAGCGTTTCTTACCTCCAAGCTGCCATATCTCGCGAACGGATTGACCAATCCGCAAAATTTCTGTTGCATCTGAAAGTAGAAACTCTCCCGATTACAACGGTAGGTGTAGTTTTAGCCTAGGCCGTTCTAGTTATTCGTTTCGAGCATCAGAACTGCGAAAATTTTGAGTTTCTCAAGCGTTTCTTACCTCCAAACTGCCATATCTCGCGAACGGATTGACAAATCCGCAAAATTTCTGTTGCATCTGAAAGTAGAAACTCGCCCGATTACAAAGGTAGGTGTAGTTTTCCCCTAGGCCGTTCTAGTTATTCGTTTCGAGCATCAGAACTGCGAAAATTTTGAGTTTCTCAAGCGTTTCTTATCTCCAAACTGCCATATCTCGCGAACGGATTGATCAATCCGCAAAATTTCCGTTGCATCTGAAAGTAGAAACTCGCCCGATTACAAAGGTAGGTGTAGTTTTCCCCTAGGCCGTTCTAGTTATTCGTGTCGAGCATCAGAACTGCGAAAATTTTGAGTTTCTCAAGCGTTTCTTACCTCCAAACTGCCATATCTCGCGAACGGATTGACCAATCCGCAAAATTTCTGTTGCATCTGAAAGTAGAAACTCGCCCGATTACAACGGTATGCGCACTTTGCCCCTAGGCCGTTCTAGTTATTCGTGTCGAGCATCAGAACTGTGAAAATTTTGAGTTTCTCAAGCGTTTCTTACCTCCATACTGCCATATCTCGCGAACGGATTGACCAATCCGCAAAATTTCTGTTGCATCTGAAAGTAGAAACTCGCCCGATTACAAAGGTAGGTGTAGTTTTCCCCTAGGCCGTTCTAGTTATTCGTGTCGAGCATCAGAACTGCGAAAATTTTGAGTTTCTCAAGCGTTTCTTACCTCCAAACTGCCATATCTCGCGAACGGATTGTCCAATCCGCAAAATTTCTGTTGCATCTGAAAGTAGAAACTCGCCCGATTACAACGGTATGCGCACTTTGCCCCTAGGCCGTTCTAGTTATTCGTGTCGAGCATCAGAACTGCGAAAATTTTGAGTTTCTCAAGCGTTTCTTACCTCCAAACTGCCATATCTCGCGAACGGATTGACCAATCCGCAAAATTTCTATTGCATCTGAAAGTAGAAACTCGCCCGATTACAACGGTATGCGCACTTTGCCCCTAGGCCGTTCTAGTTAATCGTGTCGAGCATCAGAACTGCGAAAATTTTGAGTTTCTCAAGCGTTTCTTACCTCCAAACTGCCATATCTCGCGAAGGGATTGACCAATCCGCAAAATTTCTGTTGCATCTGAAAGTAGAAACTCGCCCGATTACAACGGTATGCGCACTTTTCCTCTAGGCCGTTCTAGTTATTCGTGTCGAGCATCAGAACTGCGAAAATTTTGAGTTTCTCAAGCGTTTCTTACCACCAAACTGCCATATCTCGCGAACGGATCGACCAATCCGCAAAATTTCTGTTGCATCTGAAAGTAGAAACTCGCCCGATTACAACGGTATGCGCACTTTTCCCCTAGGCAGTTCTAGTTATTCGTTTCGAGCATCAGAAATTCGAAAATTTTGAGTTTCTCAAGCGTTTCTTACCTCCAAGCTGCCATATCTCGCGAACGGATTGACCAATCCGCAAAATTTCTGTTGCATCTGAAAGTAGAAACTCGCCCGATTACAAAGGTAGGTGTAGTTTTCCCCTAGGCCGTTCTAGTTATTCGTTTCGAGCATCAGAACTGCGAAAATTTTGAGTTTCTCAAGCGTTTCTTATCTCCAAACTGCCATATCTCGCGAACGGATTGATCAATCCGCAAAATTTCCGTTGCATCTGAAAGTAGAAACTCTCCCGATTACAACGGTAGGTGTAGTTTTAGCCTAGGCCGTTCTAGTTATTCGTTTCGAGCATCAGAACTGCGAAAATTTTGAGTTTCTCAAGCGTTTCTTACCTCCAAACTGCCATATCTCGCGAACGGATTGACAAATCCGCAAAATTTCTGTTGCATCTGAAAGTAGAAACTCGCCCGATTACAAAGGTAGGTGTAGTTTTCCCCTAGGCCGTTCTAGTTATTCGTTTCGAGCATCAGAACTGCGAAAATTTTGAGTTTCTCAAGCGTTTCTTATCTCCAAACTGCCATATCTCGCGAACGGATTGATCAATCCGCAAAATTTCCGTTGCATCTGAAAGTAGAAACTCGCCCGATTACAAAGGTAGGTGTAGTTTTCCCCTAGGCCGTTCTAGTTATTCGTGTCGAGCATCAGAACTGCGAAAATTTTGAGTTTCTCAAGCGTTTCTTACCTCCAAACTGCCATATCTCGCGAACGGATTGACCAATCCGCAAAATTTCTGTTGCATCTGAAAGTAGAAACTCGCCCGATTACAACGGTATGCGCACTTTGCCCCTAGGCCGTTCTAGTTATTCGTGTCGAGCATCAGAACTGTGAAAATTTTGAGTTTCTCAAGCGTTTCTTACCTCCATACTGCCATATCTCGCGAACGGATTGACCAATCCGCAAAATTTCTGTTGCATCTGAAAGTAGAAACTCGCCCGATTACAAAGGTAGGTGTAGTTTTCCCCTAGGCCGTTCTAGTTATTCGTGTCGAGCATCAGAACTGCGAAAATTTTGAGTTTCTCAAGCGTTTCTTACCTCCAAACTGCCATATCTCGCGAACGGATTGTCCAATCCGCAAAATTTCTGTTGCATCTGAAAGTAGAAACTCGCCCGATTACAACGGTATGCGCACTTTGCCCCTAGGCCGTTCTAGTTATTCGTGTCGAGCATCAGAACTGCGAAAATTTTGAGTTTCTCAAGCGTTTCTTACCTCCAAACTGCCATATCTCGCGAACGGATTGACCAATCCGCAAAATTTCTATTGCATCTGAAAGTAGAAACTCGCCCGATTACAACGGTATGCGCACTTTGCCCCTAGGCCGTTCTAGTTAATCGTGTCGAGCATCAGAACTGCGAAAATTTTGAGTTTCTCAAGCGTTTCTTACCTCCAAACTGCCATATCTCGCGAAGGGATTGACCAATCCGCAAAATTTCTGTTGCATCTGAAAGTAGAAACTCGCCCGATTACAACGGTATGCGCACTTTTCCTCTAGGCCGTTCTAGTTATTCGTGTCGAGCATCAGAACTGCGAAAATTTTGAGTTTCTCAAGCGTTTCTTACCACCAAACTGCCATATCTCGCGAACGGATCGACCAATCCGCAAAATTTCTGTTGCATCTGAAAGTAGAAACTCGCCCGATTACAACGGTATGCGCACTTTTCCCCTAGGCAGTTCTAGTTATTCGTTTCGAGCATCAGAAATTCGAAAATTTTGAGTTTCTCAAGCGTTTCTTACCTCCAAGCTGCCATATCTCGCGAACGGATTGACCAATCCGCAAAATTTCTGTTGCATCTGAAAGTAGAAACTCGCCCGATTACAAAGGTAGGTGTAGTTTTGCCCTAGGCCGTTCTAGTTATTCGTTTCGAGCATCAGAACTGCGAAAATTTTGAGTTTCTCAAGCGTTTCTTATCTCCAAACTGCCATATCTCGCGAACGGATTGATCAATCCGCAAAATTTCCGTTGCATCTGAAAGTAGAAACTCGCCCGATTACAAAGGTAGGTGTAGTTTTCCCCTAGGCCGTTCTAGTTATTCGTGTCGAGCATCAGAACTGCGAAAATTTTGAGTTTCTCAAGCGTTTCTTACCTCCAAACTGCCATATCTCGCGAACGGATTGTCCAATCCGCAAAATTTCTGTTGCATCTGAAAGTAGAAACTCGCCCGATTACAACGGTATGCGCACTTTGCCCCTAGGCCGTTCTAGTTATTCGTGTCGAGCATCAGAACTGCGAAAATTTTGAGTTTCTCAAGCGTTTCTTACCTCCAAACTGCCATATCTCGCGAACGGATTGACCAATCCGCAAAATTTCTGTTGCCTCTGAAAGTAGAAACTCGCCCGATTACAAAGGTAGGTGTAGTTTTCCCCTAGGCCGTTCTAGTTATTCGTGTCGAGCATCAGAACTGCGAAAATTTTGAGTTTCTCAAGCGTTTCTTACCCCCAAACTGCCATATCTCGCGAACGGATTGTCCAATCCGCAAAATTTCTGTTGCATCTGAAAGTAGAAACTCGCCCGATTACAACGGTATGCGCACTTTGCCCCTAGGCCGTTCTAGTTATTCGTGTCGAGCATCAGAACTGCGAAAATTTTGAGTTTCTCAAGAGTTTCTTACCTCCAAACTGCCATATCTCGCGAACGGATTGACCAATCCGCAAAATTTCTGTTGCATCTGAAAGTAGAAACTCGCCCGATTACAAAGGTAGGTGTAGTATTCCCCTAGGCCGTTCTAGTTATTCGTGTCGAGCATCAGAACTGCGAAAATTTTGAGTTTCTCAAGCGTTTCTTACTTCCAAACTGCCATATCTCGCGAACGGATTGACCAATCCGCAAAATTTCTGTTGCATCTGAAAGTAGAAACTCGCCCGATTACAACGGTATGCGCACTTTTCCCCTAGGCCGTTCTAGTTATTCGTGTCGAGCATCAGAACTGCGAAAATTTTGAGTTTCTCAAGCGTTTCTTACCTCCAAACTGCCATATCTCGCGAACGGATTGACCAATCCGCAAAATTTCTGTTGCATCTGAAAGTAGAAACTCTCCCGATTACAACGGTAGGTGTAGTTTTAGCCTAGGCCGTTCTAGTTATTCGTTTCGAGCATCAGAACTGCGAAAATTTTGAGTTTCTCAAGCGTTTCTTACCTCCAAACTGCCATATCTCGCGAACGGATTAACCAATCCGCAAAATTTCTGTTGCATCTGAAAGTAGAAACTCGCCCGATTACAAAGGTAGGTGTAGTTTTCCCCTAGGCCGTTCTAGTTATTCGTTTCGAGCATCAGAACTGCGAAAATTTTGAGTTTCTCAAGCGTTTCTTATCTCCAAAGTGCCATATCTCGCGAACGGATTGACCAATCCGCAAAATTTCCGTTGCATCTGAAAGTAGAAACTCGCCCGATTACAAAGGTAGGTGTAGTTTTCCCCTAGGCCGTTCCAGTTATTCGTGTCGAGCATCAGAACTGCGAAAATTTTGAGTTTCTCAAGCGTTTCTTACCTCCAAACTGCCATATCTCGCGAACGGATTGACCAATCCGCAAAATTTCTGTTGCATCTGAAAGTAGACACTCGCCCGATTACAACGGTATGCGCACTTTTCCCCTAGGCCGTTCTAGTTATTCGTGTCGAGCATCAGAACTGCGAAAATTTTGAGTTTCTCAAGCGTTTCTTATTTCCAAACTGCCATATCTCGCGAACGGATTGATCAATCCGCAAAATTTCTGTTCCATCTGAAAGTAGAAACTCGCCCGATTACAACGGTATGCGTACTTTTCCCCTAGGCGGTTCTAGTTATTCGTTTCGAGCATCAGAACTGCGAAAATTTTGAGTTTCTCAAGCGTTTCTTACCTCCAAACTGCCATATTTCGCGAACGGATTGACCAATCCGCAAAATTTCTGTTGCATCTGAAAGTAGAAACTCTCCCGATTACAACGGTAGGTGTAGTTTTCCCCTAGGCCGTTCTAGTTATTCGTTTCGAGCATCAGAACTGCGAAAATTTTGAGTTTCTCAAGGGTTTCTTACCTCCAAACTGCCATATCTCACGAACGGATTGATCAATCCGCAAAATTTCTGTTGCATCTGAAAGTAGAAACTCGCTCGATTACAAAGGTAGGTGTAGTTTTCCCCTAGGCCGTTCTAGTTATTCGTGTCGAGCATCAGAACTGCGAAAATTTTGAGTTTCTCAAGCGTTTCTTACCTCCAAACTGCCATATCTCGCGAACGGATTGACCAATCCGCAAAATTTCTGTTGCATCTGAAAGTAGAAACACGCCCGATTACAACTGTATGCGCACTTTTCCCCTAGGCCGTTCTAGTTATTCGTATCGAGCATCAGATATGCGAAAATTTTGAGTTTCTCAAGCGTTTCTTATCCCCAAACTGCCATATCTCGCGAACGGATTGACCAATCCGCAAAATTTCTGTTGCATCTAAAAGTAGAAACTCGCCCGAATACAACGGTATGCGGTCTTTTCCCCCAGGCCATTCTAGTTATTCGTGTCGAGCATCAGAACTGCGAAAATTTTGAGTTTCCCAAGCGTTTCTTACCTCCAAACTGCCATATCTCGCGAACGGATTCACCAATCCGCAAAATTTCTGTTGCACCTGAAAGTAGAAACTCGCCCGATTACAACGGTAGGTGTAGCTTTCCCCTAGACCGTTCTAGTTATTCGTGTCGAGCATCAGAACTGCGAAAATTTTGAGTTTCTCAAGCGTTTCTTACCTCCAAACTGCCATATCTCGCGAACGGATTGACCAATCCGCAAAATTTCTGTTGCATCTGAAAGTAGAAACTCGCCCGATTACAACGGTATGCGCACTTTGCCCCTAGGCCGTTCTAGTTATTCGTGTCGAGCATCAGAACTGCGAAAATTTTGAGTTTCTCAAGCATTTCTTACCTCCAAACTGCCATATCTCGCGAACGGATTGACCAATCCGCAAAATTTCTGTTGCATCTGAAAGTAGAAACTCGCCCGATTACAACGGTATGCGCACTTTTCCCCTAGGCCGTTCTAGTTTTTCGTGTCGAGCATCAGAACTGCGAAAATTTTGAGTTTCTCAAGCGTTTCTTACCTCCAAACTGCCATATCTCGCGAACGGATTGACCAATCCGCAAAATTTCTGTTGCATCTGAAAGTAGAAACTCGCCCGATTACAACGGTATGCGCACTTTGCCCCTAGGCCGTTCTAGTTATTCGTGTCGAGCATCAGAACTGCGAAAATTTTGAGTTTCTCAAGCGTTTCTTACCTCCAAACTGACATATCTCGCGAACGGATTGACCAATCCGCAAAATTTCTGTTGCATCTGAAAGTAGAAACTCGCCCGATTACAAAGGTAGGTGTAGTTTTCCCCTAGGCCGTTCTAGTTATTCGTGTCGAGCATCAGAACTGCGAAAATTTTGAGTTTCTCAAGCGTTTCTTACCTCCAAACTGCGATATCTCGCGACCGGATTGACCAATCCGCAAAATTTCTGTTGCATCTGAAAGTAGAAACTCGCCCGATTACAACGGTATGTGCACTTTGCCCCTAGACCGTTCTAGTTATTCGTCTCGAGCATCAGAACTGCGAAAATTTTGAGTTTCTCAAGCGTTTCTTACCTCCAAACTGCCATATCTCGCGAAAGGATTGACCAATCCGCAAAATTTCTGTTGCATCTGAAAGTAGAAACTCGCCCGATTACAACGGGAGGTGTAGTTTTCCCCTAGGCCGTTCCAGTTATTCATTTCGAGCATCAGAACTGCGAAAATTTTGAGTTTCTCAAGCGTTTCTTACCTCCAAACTGCCATATCTCGCGAACGGATTGACCAATCCGCAAAATTTCTGTTGCATCTGAAAGTAGAAACTCGCCCGATTACAACGGTATGCGCACTTTTCCCCTAGGCCGTTCTAGTTATTCGTGTCGAGCATCAGAACTGCGAAAATTTTGAGTTTCTCAAGCGTTTCTTACATCCAAACTGCCATATCTCGCGAACGGATTGACCAATCCGCAAAATTTCTGTTGCATCTGAAAGTAGAAACTCGTCCGATTACAACGGTAGGCGCTCTTTTCCCCTAGGCCGTTCTAGTTATTCGTGTCGAGCATCAGAACTGCGAAAATTTTGAGTTTCATAAGCGTTTCTTACCTCCAAACTGCCATATCTCGCGAACGGATTGACCAATCCGCAAAATTTCTGTTGCATCTGAAAGTAGAAACTCGCCCGATTACAAAGGTAGGTGTAGTTTTCCCCTAGGCCGTTCTAGTTATTCGTGTCGAGCATCAGAACTGCGAAAATTTTGAGTTTCTCAAGCGTTTCTTACCTCCAAACTGCGATATCTCGCGACCGGATTGACCAATCCGCAAAATTTCTGTTGCATCTGAAAGTAGAAACTCGCCCGATTACAACGGTATGTGCACTTTGCCCCTAGACCGTTCTAGTTATTCGTCTCGAGCATCAGAACTGCGAAAATTTTGAGTTTCTCAAGCGTTTCTTACCTCCAAACTGCCATATCTCGCGAAAGGATTGACCAATCCGCAAAATTTCTGTTGCATCTGAAAGTAGAAACTCGCCCGATTACAACGGGAGGTGTAGTTTTCCCCTAGGCCGTTCTAGTTATTCGTGTCGAGCATCAGAACTGCGAAAATTTTGAGTTTCTCAAGCGTTTCTTACATCCAAACTGCCATATCTCGCGAACGGATTGACCAATCCGCAAAATTTCTGTTGCATCTGAAAGTAGAAACTCGTCCGATTACAACGGTAGGCGCTCTTTTCCCCTAGGCCGTTCTAGTTATTCGTGTCGAGCATCAGAACTGCGAAAATTTTGAGTTTCATAAGCGTTTCTTACCTCCAAACTGCCATATCTCGCGAACGGATTGACCAATCCGCAAAATTTCTGTTGCATCTGAAGGTAGAAACTCGCCCGATTACAACGGTATGCGCACTTTTCCCCTAGGCCGTTCTAGTTATTCGTGTCGAGCATCAGAACTGCGAAAATTTTGAGTTTCTCAAGCGTTTCTTACCTCCAAACTGCCATATCTCGCGAACGGATTGACCAATCCGCAAAATTTCTGTTGCATCTGAAAGTAGAAACTCTCCCGATTACAACGGTAGGTGTAGTTTTCCCCTAGGCCGTTCTAGTTATTCGTTTCGAGCATCAGAACTGCCAAAATTTTGAGTTTCTCAAGCGTTTCTTACCTCCAAACTGCCATATCTCGCGAACGGATTCACCAATCCGCAAAATTTCTGTTGCATCTGAAAGTAGAAACTCGCCCGATTACAACGGTATGCGCACTTTTCCCCTAGGCGGTTCTAGTTATTCGTTTCGAGCATCAGAACTGCGAAAATTTTGAGTTTCTCAAGCGTTTCTTACCTCCAAACTGCCATATCTCGCGAACGGATTGACCAATCCGCAAAATTTCTGTTGCATCTGAAAGTAGAAACTCGCCCGATTACAACGGTATGCGCACTTTGCCCCTAGGCCGTTCTAGTTAATCGTGTCGAGCATCAGAACTGCGAAAATTTTGAGTTTCTCAAGCGTTTCTTACCTCCAAACTGCCATATCTCGCGAACGGATTGACCAATCCGCAAAATTTCTGTTGCATCTGAAAGTAGAAACTCGCCCGATTACAACGGTATGCGCACTTTTCCCCTAGGCCGTTCTAGTTATTCATTTCGAGCATCAGAACTGCGAAAATTTTGAGTTTCTCAAGCGTTTCTTACATCCAAACTGCCATATCTCGCGAACAGATTGACCAATCCGCAAAATTTCTGTTGCATCTGAAAGTAGAAACTCGTCCGATTACAACGGTAGGCGCTCTTTTCCCCTAGGCCGTTCTAGTTATTCGTGTCGAGCATCAGAACTGCGTAAATTTTGAGTTTCTCAAGCGTTTCTTACCTCCAAACTGCCATATCTCGCGAACGGATTGACCAATCCGCAAAATTTCTGTTGCATCTGAAAGTAGAAACTCGCCCGATTACAACGGTATGCGCACTTTGCCCCTAGGCCGTTCTAGTTAATCGTGTCGAGCATCAGAACTGCGAAAATTTTGAGTTTCTCAAGCGTTTCTTACCCCCAAACTGCCATATCTCGCGAACGGATTGACCAATCCGCAAAATTTCTGTTGCATCTGAAAGTAGAAACTCGCCCGATTACAGCGGTATGCGCACTTTTCCCCTAGGCCGTTCTAGTTATTCGTTTCGAGCTTGAAAAATGCGATAATTTTGAGTTTCTCAAGCGTTTCTTACCTCCAAACTGCCATATCTCGCGAACGGATTAACCAATCCGCAAAATTTCTGTTGCATCTGAAAGTAGAAACTCGCCCGATTACAACGGTATGCGCACTTTTCCCCTAGGCCGTTCTAGTTATTCGTGTCGAGCATCAGAACTGCGAAAATTATGAGTTTCTCAAGCGTTTCTTACATCCAAACTGCCATATCTCGCGAACGGATTGACCAATCCGCAAAATTTCTGTTGCATCTGAAAGTAGAAACTCTCCCGATTACAACGGTAGGTGTAGTTTTAGCCTAGGCCGTTCTAGTTATTCGTTTCGAGCATCAGAACTGCGAAAATTTTGAGTTTCTCAATCGTTTCTTACCTCCAAACTGCCATATCTCGCGAACGGATTGACAAATCCGCAAAATTTCTGTTGCATCTGAAAGTAGAAACTCGCCCGATTACAAAGGTAGGTGTAGTTTTCCCCTAGGCCGTTCTAGTTATTCGTTTCGAGCATCAGAACTGCGAAAATTTTGAGTTTCTCAAGCGTTTCTTATCTCCAAACTGCCATATCTCGCGAACGGATTGATCAATCCGCAAAATTTCCGTTGCATCTGAAAGTAGAAACTCGCCCGATTACAAAGGTAGGTGTAGTTTTCCCCTAGGCCGTTCTAGTTATTCGTGTCGAGCATCAGAACTGCGAAAATTTTGAGTTTCTCAAGCGTTTCTTACCTCCAAACTGCCATATCTCGCGAACGGATTGACCAATCCGCAAAATTTCTGTTGCATCTGAAAGTAGAAACACGCCCGATTACAACTGTATGCGCACTTTTCCCCTAGGCCGTTCTAGTTATTCGTATCGAGCATCAGATATGCGAAAATTTTGAGTTTCTCAAGCGTTTCTTATCCCCAAACTGCCATATCTCGCGAACGGATTGACCAATCCGCAAAATTTCTGTTGCATCTAAAAGTAGAAACTCGCCCGAATACAACGGTATGCGGTCTTTTCCCCCAGGCCATTCTAGTTATTCGTGTCGAGCATCAGAACTGCGAAAATTTTGAGTTTCCCAAGCGTTTCTTACCTCCAAACTGCCATATCTCGCGAACGGATTCACCAATCCGCAAAATTTCTGTTGCACCTGAAAGTAGAAACTCGCCCGATTACAACGGTAGGTGTAGCTTTCCCCTAGACCGTTCTAGTTATTCGTGTCGAGCATCAGAACTGCGAAAATTTTGAGTTTCTCAAGCGTTTCTTACCTCCAAACTGCCATATCTCGCGAACGGATTGACCAATCCGCAAAATTTCTGTTGCATCTGAAAGTAGAAACTCGCCCGATTACAACGGTATGCGCACTTTGCCCCTAGGCCGTTCTAGTTATTCGTGTCGAGCATCAGAACTGCGAAAATTTTGAGTTTCTCAAGCATTTCTTACCTCCAAACTGCCATATCTCGCGAACGGATTGACCAATCCGCAAAATTTCTGTTGCATCTGAAAGTAGAAACTCGCCCGATTACAACGGTATGCGCACTTTTCCCCTAGGCCGTTCTAGTTTTTCGTGTCGAGCATCAGAACTGCGAAAATTTTGAGTTTCTCAAGCGTTTCTTACCTCCAAACTGCCATATCTCGCGAACGGATTGACCAATCCGCAAAATTTCTGTTGCATCTGAAAGTAGAAACTCGCCCGATTACAACGGTATGCGCACTTTGCCCCTAGGCCGTTCTAGTTATTCGTGTCGAGCATCAGAACTGCGAAAATTTTGAGTTTCTCAAGCGTTTCTTACCTCCAAACTGACATATCTCGCGAACGGATTGACCAATCCGCAAAATTTCTGTTGCATCTGAAAGTAGAAACTCGCCCGATTACAAAGGTAGGTGTAGTTTTCCCCTAGGCCGTTCTAGTTATTCGTGTCGAGCATCAGAACTGCGAAAATTTTGAGTTTCTCAAGCGTTTCTTACCTCCAAACTGCGATATCTCGCGACCGGATTGACCAATCCGCAAAATTTCTGTTGCATCTGAAAGTAGAAACTCGCCCGATTACAACGGTATGTGCACTTTGCCCCTAGACCGTTCTAGTTATTCGTCTCGAGCATCAGAACTGCGAAAATTTTGAGTTTCTCAAGCGTTTCTTACCTCCAAACTGCCATATCTCGCGAAAGGATTGACCAATCCGCAAAATTTCTGTTGCATCTGAAAGTAGAAACTCGCCCGATTACAACGGGAGGTGTAGTTTTCCCCTTGGCCGTTCCAGTTATTCATTTCGAGCATCAGAACTGCGAAAATTTTGAGTTTCTCAAGCGTTTCTTACCTCCAAACTGCCATATCTCGCGAACGGATTGACCAATCCGCAAAATTTCTGTTGCATCTGAAAGTAGAAACTCGCCCGATTACAACGGTATGCGCACTTTTCCCCTAGGCCGTTCTAGTTATTCGTGTCGAGCATCAGAACTGCGAAAATTTTGAGTTTCTCAAGCGTTTCTTACATCCAAACTGCCATATCTCGCGAACGGATTGACCAATCCGCAAAATTTCTGTTGCATCTGAAAGTAGAAACTCGTCCGATTACAACGGTAGGCGCTCTTTTCCCCTAGGCCGTTCTAGTTATTCGTGTCGAGCATCAGAACTGCGAAAATTTTGAGTTTCATAAGCGTTTCTTACCTCCAAACTGCCATATCTCGCGAACGGATTGACCAATCCGCAAAATTTCTGTTGCATCTGAAAGTAGAAACTCGCCCGATTACAAAGGTAGGTGTAGTTTTCCCCTAGGCCGTTCTAGTTATTCGTGTCGAGCATCAGAACTGCGAAAATTTTGAGTTTCTCAAGCGTTTCTTACCTCCAAACTGCGATATCTCGCGACCGGATTGACCAATCCGCAAAATTTCTGTTGCATCTGAAAGTAGAAACTCGCCCGATTACAACGGTATGTGCACTTTGCCCCTAGACCGTTCTAGTTATTCGTCTCGAGCATCAGAACTGCGAAAATTTTGAGTTTCTCAAGCGTTTCTTACCTCCAAACTGCCATATCTCGCGAAAGGATTGACCAATCCGCAAAATTTCTGTTGCATCTGAAAGTAGAAACTCGCCCGATTACAACGGGAGGTGTAGTTTTCCCCTAGGCCGTTCTAGTTATTCGTGTCGAGCATCAGAACTGCGAAAATTTTGAGTTTCTCAAGCGTTTCTTACATCCAAACTGCCATATCTCGCGAACGGATTGACCAATCCGCAAAATTTCTGTTGCATCTGAAAGTAGAAACTCGTCCGATTACAACGGTAGGCGCTCTTTTCCCCTAGGCCGTTCTAGTTATTCGTGTCGAGCATCAGAACTGCGAAAATTTTGAGTTTCATAAGCGTTTCTTACCTCCAAACTGCCATATCTCGCGAACGGATTGACCAATCCGCAAAATTTCTGTTGCATCTGAAGGTAGAAACTCGCCCGATTACAACGGTATGCGCACTTTTCCCCTAGGCCGTTCTAGTTATTCGTGTCGAGCATCAGAACTGCGAAAATTTTGAGTTTCTCAAGCGTTTCTTACCTCCAAACTGCCATATCTCGCGAACGGATTGACCAATCCGCAAAATTTCTGTTGCATCTGAAAGTAGAAACTCTCCCGATTACAACGGTAGGTGTAGTTTTCCCCTAGGCCGTTCTAGTTATTCGTTTCGAGCATCAGAACTGCCAAAATTTTGAGTTTCTCAAGCGTTTCTTACCTCCAAACTGCCATATCTCGCGAACGGATTCACCAATCCGCAAAATTTCTGTTGCATCTGAAAGTAGAAACTCGCCCGATTACAACGGTATGCGCACTTTTCCCCTAGGCGGTTCTAGTTATTCGTTTCGAGCATCAGAACTGCGAAAATTTTGAGTTTCTCAAGCGTTTCTTACCTCCAAACTGCCATATCTCGCGAACGGATTGACCAATCCGCAAAATTTCTGTTGCATCTGAAAGTAGAAACTCGCCCGATTACAACGGTATGCGCACTTTGCCCCTAGGCCGTTCTAGTTAATCGTGTCGAGCATCAGAACTGCGAAAATTTTGAGTTTCTCAAGCGTTTCTTACCTCCAAACTGCCATATCTCGCGAACGGATTGACCAATCCGCAAAATTTCTGTTGCATCTGAAAGTAGAAACTCGCCCGATTACAACGGTATGCGCACTTTTCCCCTAGGCCGTTCTAGTTATTCATTTCGAGCATCAGAACTGCGAAAATTTTGAGTTTCTCAAGCGTTTCTTACATCCAAACTGCCATATCTCGCGAACAGATTGACCAATCCGCAAAATTTCTGTTGCATCTGAAAGTAGAAACTCGTCCGATTACAACGGTAGGCGCTCTTTTCCCCTAGGCCGTTCTAGTTATTCGTGTCGAGCATCAGAACTGCGTAAATTTTGAGTTTCTCAAGCGTTTCTTACCTCCAAACTGCCATATCTCGCGAACGGATTGACCAATCCGCAAAATTTCTGTTGCATCTGAAAGTAGAAACTCGCCCGATTACAACGGTATGCGCACTTTGCCCCTAGGCCGTTCTAGTTAATCGTGTCGAGCATCAGAACTGCGAAAATTTTGAGTTTCTCAAGCGTTTCTTACCCCCAAACTGCCATATCTCGCGAACGGATTGACCAATCCGCAAAATTTCTGTTGCATCTGAAAGTAGAAACTCGCCCGATTACAGCGGTATGCGCACTTTTCCCCTAGGCCGTTCTAGTTATTCGTTTCGAGCTTGAAAAATGCGATAATTTTGAGTTTCTCAAGCGTTTCTTACCTCCAAACTGCCATATCTCGCGAACGGATTAACCAATCCGCAAAATTTCTGTTGCATCTGAAAGTAGAAACTCGCCCGATTACAACGGTATGCGCACTTTTCCCCTAGGCCGTTCTAGTTATTCGTGTCGAGCATCAGAACTGCGAAAATTATGAGTTTCTCAAGCGTTTCTTACATCCAAACTGCCATATCTCGCGAACGGATTGACCAATCCGCAAAATTTCTGTTGCATCTGAAAGTAGAAACTCTCCCGATTACAACGGTAGGTGTAGTTTTAGCCTAGGCCGTTCTAGTTATTCGTTTCGAGCATCAGAACTGCGAAAATTTTGAGTTTCTCAATCGTTTCTTACCTCCAAACTGCCATATCTCGCGAACGGATTGACAAATCCGCAAAATTTCTGTTGCATCTGAAAGTAGAAACTCGCCCGATTACAAAGGTAGGTGTAGTTTTCCCCTAGGCCGTTCTAGTTATTCGTTTCGAGCATCAGAACTGCGAAAATTTTGAGTTTCTCAAGCGTTTCTTATCTCCAAACTGCCATATCTCGCGAACGGATTGATCAATCCGCAAAATTTCCGTTGCATCTGAAAGTAGAAACTCGCCCGATTACAAAGGTAGGTGTAGTTTTCCCCTAGGCCGTTCTAGTTATTCGTGTCGAGCATCAGAACTGCGAAAATTTTGAGTTTCTCAAGCGTTTCTTACCTCCAAACTGCCATATCTCGCGAACGGATTGACCAATCCGCAAAATTTCTGTTGCATCTGAAAGTAGACACTCGCCCGATTACAACGGTATGCGCACTTTTCCCCTAGGCCGTTCTAGTCATTCGTGTCGAGCATCAGAACTGCGAAAATTTTGAGTTTCTCAAGCGTTTCTTATCTCCAAACTGCCATATCTCGCGAACGGATTGATCAATCCGCAAAATTTCTGTTCCATCTGAAAGTAGAAACTCGCCCGATTACAACGGTATGCGTACTTTTCCCCTAAGCGTTTCTAGTTATTCGTTTCGAGCATCAGAACTGCGAAAATTTTGAGTTTCTCAAGCGTTTCTTACTTCCAAACTGCCATATGTCGCGAACGGATTGACCAATCCGCAAAATTTTTGTTGCATCTGAAAGTAGAAACTCTCCCGATTACAACGGTAGGTGTAGTTTTAGCCTAGGCCGTTCTAGTTATTCGTTTCGAGCATCAGAACTGCGAAAATTTTGAGTTTCTCAAGCGTTTCTTACCTCCAAACTGCCATATCTCGCGAACGGATTGACAAATCCGCAAAATTTCTGTTGCATCTGAAAGTAGAAACTCGCCCGATTACAAAGGTAGGTGTAGTTTTCCCCTAGGCCGTTCTAGTTATTCGTTTCGAGCATCAGAACTGCGAAAATTTTGAGTTTCTCAAGCGTTTCTTATCTCCAAACTGCCATATCTCGCGAACGGATTGATCAATCCGCAAAATTTCCGTTGCATCTGAAAGTAGAAACTCGCCCGATTACAAAGGTAGGTGTAGTTTTCCCCTAGGCCGTTCTAGTTATTCGTGTCGAGCATCAGAACTGCGAAAATTTTGAGTTTCTCAAGCGTTTCTTACCTCCAAACTGCCATATCTCGCGAACGGATTGACCAATCCGCAAAATTTCTGTTGCATCTGAAAGTAGAAACTCGCCCGATTACAACGGTATGCGCACTTTGCCCCTAGGCCGTTCTAGTTATTCGTGTCGAGCATCAGAACTGCGAAAATTTTGAGTTTCTCAAGCGTTTCTTACCTTCAAACTGCCATATCTCGCGAACGGATTGACCAATCCGCAAAATTTCTGTTGCATCTGAAAGTAGAAACTCGCCCGATTACAAAGGTAGGTGTAGTTTTCCCCTAGGCCGTTCTAGTTATTCGTGTCGAGCATCAGAACTGCGAAAATTTTGAGTTTCTCAAGCGTTTCTTACCTCCAAACTGCCATATCTCGCGAACGGATTGTCCAATCCGCAAAATTTCTGTTGCATCTGAAAGTAGAAACTCGCCCGATTACAACGGTATGCGCACTTTGCCCCTAGGCCGTTCTAGTTATTCGTGTCGAGCATCAGAACTGCGAAAATTTTGAGTTTCTCAAGCGTTTCTTACCTCCAAACTGCCATATCTCGCGAACGGATTGACCAATCCGCAAAATTTCTGTTGCATCTGAAAGTAGAAACTCGCCCGATTACAACGGTATGCGCACTTTGCCCCTAGGCCGTTCTAGTTAATCGTGTCGAGCATCAGAACTGCGAAAATTTTGAGTTTCTCAAGCGTTTCTTACCTCCAAACTGCCATATCTCGCGAACGGATTGACCAATCCGCAAAATTTCTGTTGCATCTGAAAGTAGAAACTCGCCCGATTACAACGGTATGCGCACTTTTCCTCTAGGCCGTTCTAGTTATTCGTGTCGAGCATCAGAACTGCGAAAATTTTGAGTTTCTCAAGCGTTTCTTACCACCAAACTGCCATATCTCGCGAACGGATCGACCAATCCGCAAAATTTCTGTTGCATCTGAAAGTAGAAACTCGCCCGATTACAACGGTATGCGCACTTTTCCCCTAGGCAGTTCTAGTTATTCGTTTCGAGCATCAGAAATTCGAAAATTTTGAGTTTCTCAAGCGTTTCTTACCTCCAAACTGCCATATCTCGCGAACGGATTGACCAATCCGCAAAATTTCTGTTGCATCTGAAAGCAGAAACTCGCCCGATTAGAAAGGTAGGTGTAGTTTTCCCCTAGGCCGTTCTAGTTATTCGTTTCGAGCATCAGAACTGCGAAAATTTTGAGTTTCTCAAGCGTTTCTTATCTCCAAACTGCCATATCTCGCGAACGGATTGATCAATCCGCAAAATTTCCGTTGCATCTGAAAGTAGAAACTCGCCCGATTACAAAGGTAGGTGTAGTTTTCCCCTAGGCCGTTCTAGTTATTCGTGTCGAGCATCAGAACTGCGAAAATTTTGAGTTTCTCAAGCGTTTCTTACCTCCAAACTGCCATATCTCGCGAACGGATTGTCCAATCCGCAAAATTTCTGTTGCATCTGAAAGTAGAAACTCGCCCGATTACAAAGGTATGCGCACTTTGCCCCTAGACCGTTCTAGTTATTCGTGTCGAGCATCAGAACTGCGAAAATTTTGAGTTTCTCAAGCGTTTCTTACCTCCAAACTGCCATATCTCGCGAACGGATTGACCAATCCGCAAAATTTCTGTTGCCTCTGAAAGTAGAAACTCGCCCGATTACAAAGGTAGGTGTAGTTTTCCCCTAGGCCGTTCTAGTTATTCGTGTCGAGCATCAGAACTGCGAAAATTTTGAGTTTCTCAAGCGTTTCTTACTTCCAAACTGCCATATCTCGCGAACGGATTGACCAATCCGCAAAATTTCTGTTGCATCTGAAAGTAGAAACTCGCCCGATTACAACGGTATGCGCACTTTTCCCCTAGGCCGTTCTAGTTATTCGTGTCGAGCATCAGAACTGCGAAAATTTTGAGTTTCTCAAGCGTTTCTTACCTCCAAACTGCCATATCTCGCGAACGGATTGACCAATCCGCAAAATTTCTGTTGCATCTGAAAGTAGAAACTCTCCCGATTACAACGGTAGGTGTAGTTTTAGCCTAGGCCGTTCTAGTTATTCGTTTCGAGCATCAGAACTGCGAAAATTTTGAGTTTCTCAAGCGTTTCTTACCTCCAAACTGCCATATCTCGCGAACGGATTAACCAATCCGCAAAATTTCTGTTGCATCTGAAAGTAGAAACTCGCCCGATTACAAAGGTAGGTGTAGTTTTCCCCTAGGCCGTTCTAGTTATTCGTTTCGAGCATCAGAACTGCGAAAATTTTGAGTTTCTCAAGCGTTTCTTATCTCCAAAGTGCCATATCTCGCGAACGGATTGACCAATCCGCAAAATTTCCGTTGCATCTGAAAGTAGAAACTCGCCCGATTACAAAGGTAGGTGTAGTTTTCCCCTAGGCCGTTCCAGTTATTCGTGTCGAGCATCAGAACTGCGAAAATTTTGAGTTTCTCAAGCGTTTCTTACCTCCAAACTGCCATATCTCGCGAACGGATTGACCAATCCGCAAAATTTCTGTTGCATCTGAAAGTAGACACTCGCCCGATTACAACGGTATGCGCACTTTTCCCCTAGGCCGTTCTAGTTATTCGTGTCGAGCATCAGAACTGCGAAAATTTTGAGTTTCTCAAGCGTTTCTTATTTCCAAACTGCCATATCTCGCGAACGGATTGATCAATCCGCAAAATTTCTGTTCCATCTGAAAGTAGAAACTCGCCCGATTACAACGGTATGCGTACTTTTCCCCTAGGCGGTTCTAGTTATTCGTTTCGAGCATCAGAACTGCGAAAATTTAGAGTTTCTCAAGCGTTTCTTACCTCCAAACTGCCATATCTCGCGAACGGATTGACCAATCCGCAAAATTTCTGTTGCATCTGAAAGTAGAAACTCTCCCGATTACAACGGTATGTGTAGTTTTCCCCTAGGCCGTTCTAGTTATTCGGGTCGAGCATCAGAACTGCGAAAATTTTGAGTTTCTCAAGCGTTTCTTACCTCCAAACTGCCATATCTCGCGAACGGATTGTCCAATCCGCAAAATTTCTGTTGCATCTGAAAGTAGAAACTCGCCCGATTACAACGGTATGCGCACTTTGCCCCTAGGCCGTTCTAGTTATTCGTGTCGAGCATCAGAACTGCGAAAATTTTGAGTTTCTCAAGCGTTTCTTACCTCCAAACTGCCATATCTCGCGAACGGATTGACCAATCCGCAAAATTTCTGTTGCATCTGAAAGTAGAAACTCGCCCGATTACAACGGTATGCGCACTTTGCCCCTAGGCCGTTCTAGTTAATCGTGTCGAGCATCAGAACTGCGAAAATTTTGAGTTTCTCAAGCGTTTCTTACCTCCAAACTGCCATATCTCGCGAACGGATTGACCAATCCGCAAAATTTCTGTTGCATCTGAAAGTAGAAACTCGCCCGATTACAACGGTATGCGCACTTTTCCTCTAGGCCGTTCTAGTTATTCGTGTCGAGCATCAGAACTGCGAAAATTTTGAGTTTCTCAAGCATTTCTTACCACCAAACTGCCATATCTCGCGAACGGATCGACCAATCCGCAAAATTTCTGTTGCATCTGAAAGTAGAAACTCGCCCGATTACAACGGTATGCGCACTTTTCCCCTAGGCAGTTCTAGTTATTCGTTTCGAGCATCAGAAATTCGAAAATTTTGAGTTTCTCAAGCGTTTCTTACCTCCAAACTGCCATATCTCGCGAACGGATTGACCAATCCGCAAAATTTCTGTTGCATCTGAAAGCAGAAACTCGCCCGATTAGAAAGGTAGGTGTAGTTTTCCCCTAGGCCGTTCTAGTTATTCGTTTCGAGCATCAGAACTGCGAAAATTTTGAGTTTCTCAAGCGTTTCTTATCTCCAAACTGCCATATCTCGCGAACGGATTGATCAATCCGCAAAATTTCCATT
Source organism: Ptiloglossa arizonensis (assembly GCF_051014685.1). Classification (NCBI taxonomy): domain Eukaryota; kingdom Metazoa; phylum Arthropoda; class Insecta; order Hymenoptera; family Colletidae; genus Ptiloglossa; species Ptiloglossa arizonensis. Next base: position 150,865 of record NW_027478723.1, read on the forward strand.
GCATCTGAAAGTAGAAACTCGCCCGATTACAAAGGTAGGTGTAGTTTTCCCCTAGGCCGTTCTAGTTATTCGTGTCGAGCATCAGAACTGCGAAAATTTTGAGTTTCTCAAGCGTTTCTTACCTCCAAACTGCCATATCTCGCGAACGGATTGTCCAATCCGCAAAATTTCTGTTGCATCTGAAAGTAGAAACTCGCCCGATTACAACGGTATGCGCACCTTGCCCCTAGACCGTTCTAGTTATTCGTGTCGAGCATCAGAACTGCGAAAATTTTGAGTTTCTCAAGCGTTTCTTACCTCCAAACTGCCATATCTCGCGAACGGATTGACCAATCCGCAAAATTTCTGTTGCCTCTGAAAGTAGAAACTCGCCCGATTACAAAGGTAGGTGTAGTTTTCCCCTAGGCCGTTCTAGTTATTCGTGTCGAGCATCAGAACTGCGAAAATTTTGAGTTTCTCAAGCGTTTCTTACTTCCAAACTGCCATATCTCGCGAACGGATTGACCAATCCGCAAAATTTCTGTTGCATCTGAAAGTAGAAACTCGCCCGATTACAACGGTATGCGCACTTCTCCCCTAGGCCGTTCTAGTTATTCGTGTCCAGCATCAAAACTGCGAAAATTTTGAGTTTCTCAAGCGTTTCTTACCTCCAAACTGCCATATCTCGCGAACGGATTGACCAATCCGCAAAATTTCTGTTGCATCTGAAAGTAGAAACTCTCCCGATTACAACGGTAGGTGTAGTTTTAGCCTAGGCCGTTCTAGTTATTCGTTTCGAGCATCAGAACTGCGAAAATTTTGAGTTTCTCAAGCGTTTCTTATCTCCAAACTGCCATATCTCGCGAACGGATTGATCAATCCGCAAAATTTCTGTTGCATCTGAAAGTAGAAACTCGCCCGATTACAACGGTATGCGCACTTCTCCCCTAGGCCGTTCTAGTTATTCGTGTCGAGCATCAGAACTGCGAAAATTTTGAGTTTCTCAAGCGTTTCTTACCTCCAAACTGCCATATCTCGCGAACGGATTGACCAATCCGCAAAATTTCTGTTGCATCTGAAAGTAGAAACTCGCCCGATTACAAAGGTAGGTGTAGTTTTCCCCTAGGCCGTTCTAGTTATTCGTGTCGAGCATCAGAACTGCGAAAATTTTGAGTTTCTCAAGCGTTTCTTACCTCCAAACTGCCATATCTCGCGAACGGATTGACCAATCCGCAAAATTTCTGTTGCATCTGAAAGTAGAAACTCGCCCGATTACATCGGTATGCGCACTTTTCCCCTAGGCCGTTCTAGTTATAAGTGTCGAGCATCAGAACTGCGAAAATTTTGAGTTTCTCAAGCGTTTCTTACCTCCAAACTGCCATATCTCGCGAACGGATTGACCAATCCGCAAAATTTCTGTTGCATCTGAAAGTAGAAACTCGCCCGATTACAACGGTATGCGTACTTTTCCCCTAGGCCGTTCTAGTTACTCGTTTCGAGCATCAGAACTGCGAAAATTTTGAGTTTCTCAAGCGTTTCTTATCTCCAAACTGCCATATCTCGCGAACGGATTGATCAATCCGCAAAATTTCTGTTGCATCTGAAAGTAGAAACTCGCCCGATTACAAAGGTAGGTGTAGTTTTCCCCTAGGCCGTTCTAGTTATTCGTGTCGAGCATCAGAACTGCGAACATTTTGAGTTTCTCAAGCGTTTCTTACCTCCAAACTGCCATATCTCGCGAACGGATTGACCAATCCGCAAAATATCTGTTGCATCTGAAAGTAGAAACTCGCCCGATTACAACGGTATGCGCACTTCTCCCCTAGGCCGTTCTAGTTATTCGTGTCGAGCATCAGAACTGCGAAAATTTTGAGTTTCTCAAGCGTTTCTTACCTCCAAACTGCCATATCTCGCGAACGGATTGATCAATCCGCAAAATTTCTGTTGCATCTGAAAGTAGAAACTCGCCCGATTACAACGGTAGGTGTAGTTTTCCCCTAGGCCGTTCCAGTTATTCATTTCGAGCATCAGAACTGCGAAAATTTTGAGTTTCTCAAGCGTTTCTTACCTCCAAACTGCCATATCTCGCGAACGGATTGACCAATCCCGATAATTTCTGTTGCTTCTGAAAGTAGAAACACGCCCGATTACAGCGGTATGCGCACTTTTCCCCTAGGCCGTTCTAGTTATTCGTTTCGAGCATCAAAAATGCGAAAATTTTGAGTTTCTCAAGCGTTTCTTACCTCCAAACTGCCATATCTCGCGAACGGATTGACCAATCCGCAAAATTTCTGTTGCATCTGAAAGTAGAAACTCGCCCGATTACAACGGTGGGTGTAGTTTTCCCCTAGGCCGTTCTAGTTATTCGTTTCGAGCATCAAAAATGCGAAAATTTTGAGTTTCTCAAGCGTTTCTTACATCCAAACTGCCATATCTCGCGAACGGATTAACCAATCCGCAAAATTTCTGTTGCTTCTGAAAGTAGAAACTCGCCCGATTACAACGGTATGAGCACTTTTACCCTAGGCCGTTCTAGTTATTCGTGTCGAGCATCAGAACTGCGAAAATTTTGAGTTTCTCAAGCGTTTCTTACCTCCAAACTGCCATATCTCGCGAACGGATTGACCAATCCGCAAAATTTCTGTTGCATCTGAAAGTAGAAACTCGCCCGATTACAACGGTATGCGCACTTTTCCCGTAGGCCGTTCTAGTTATTCGTTTCGAGCATCAAAAATGCGAAAATTTTGAGTTTCTCAAGCGTTTCTTACCTCCAAACTGCCATATCTCGCGAACGGATTAACCAATCCGCAAAATTTCTGTTGCTTCTGAAAGTAGAAACACGCCCGATTACAACGTTATGATCACTTTTCCCCTAGGCCGTTCTAGTTATTCGTATCGAGCATCAGAAATGCGAAAATTTTGAGTTTCTCAAGCGTTTCTTACCTCCAAACTGCCATATCTCGCGAACGGATTGACCAATCCGCAAAATTTCTGTTGCATCTAAAAGTAGAAACCCGCCCGATTACAACGGTGTGCGTACTTTTCCCGTAGGCCGTTCTAGTTACTCGTTTCGAGCATCAGAACTGCGAAAATTTTGAGTTTCTCAAGCGTTTCTTATCTCCAAACTGCCATATCTCGCGAACGGATTGATCAATCCGCAAAATTTCTGTTGCATCTGAAAGTAGAAACTCGCCCGATTACAACGGTAGGTGTTGTTTTCCCCTAGGCAGTTCCAGTTATTCATTTCGAGCATCAGAACTGCGAAAATTTTGAGTTTCTCAAGCGTTTCTTACCTCCAAACTGCCATATCTCGCGAACGGATTGACCAATCCGCAAAATTTCTGTTGCTTCTGAAAGTAGAAACTCGCCCGATTACAGGGGTATGCGCACTTTTCCCCTAGGCCGTTCTACTTATTCGTTTCGAGCATCAAAAATGCGAAAATTTTGAGTTTCTCAAGCGTTTCTTACCTCCAAACTGCCATATCTCGCGAACGGATTAACCAATCCGCAAAATTTCTGTTGCTTCCGAAAGTAGAAACTCGCCCGATTACAACGGTATGAGCACTTTTACCCTAGGCCGTTCTAGTTATTCGTGTCGAGCATCAGAACTGCGAAAATTTTGAGTTTCTCAAGCGTTTCTTACATCCAAACTGCCATATCTCGCGAACGGATTGACCAATCCGCAAAATTTCTGTTGCATCTGAAAGTAGAAACTCGCCCGATTACAACGGTATGCGCACTTTTCCCGTAGGCCGTTCTAGTTATTCGTTTCGAGCATCAAAAATGCGAAAATTTTGAGTTTCTCAAGCGTTTCTTACCTCCAAACTGCCATATCTCGCGAACGGATTAACCAATCCGCAAAATTTCTGTTGCTTCTGAAAGTAGAAACACGCCCGATTACAACGGTATGATCACTTTTCCCCTAGGCCGTTCTAGTTATTCTTATCGAGCATCAGAAATGCGAAAATTTTGAGTTTCTCAAGCGTTTCTTATCCCCAAACTGCCATATCTCGCGAACGGATTGACCAATCCGCAAAATTTCTGTTGCATCTGAAAGTAGAAACTCGCCCGATTACAACGGTATGCGCACTTTTCCCGTAGGCCGTTCTAGTTATTCGTTTCGAGCATCAAAAATGCGAAAATTTTGAGTTTCTCAAGCGTTTCTTACCTCCAAACTGCCATATCTCGCGATCGGATTAACCAATCCGCAAAATTTCTGTTGCTTCTGAAAGTAGAAACACGCCCGATTACAACGGTATGATCACTTTTCCCCTAGGCCGTTCTAGTTATTCGTATCGAGCATCAGAAATGCGAAAATTTTGAGTTTCTCAAGCGTTTCTTATCCCCAAACTGCCATATCTCGCGAACGGATTGACCAATCCGCAAAATTTCTGTTGCATCTGAAAGTAGAAACTCGCCCGATTACAACGGTATGCGCTCTTTTCCCCCAGGCCATTCTAGTTATTCGTGTCGAGCATCAGAACTGCGAAAATTTTGAGTTTCTCAAGCGTTTCTTACCTCCAAACTGCCATATCTCGCGAACGGATTGACCAATCCGCAAAATTTCTGTTGCATCTGAAAGTAGAAACTCGCCCGATTACAAAGGTAGGTGTAGTTTTCCCCTAGGCCGTTCTAGTTATTCGTGTCGAGCATCAGAACTGCGAAAATTTTGAGTTTCTCAAGCGTTTCTTACCTCCAAACTGCCATATCTCGCGAACGGATTGACCAATCCGCAAAATTTCTGTTGCATCTGAAAGTAGAAACTCGCCCGATTACAACGGTATGCGCACTTTTCCCCTAGGCCGTTCTAGTTATAAGTGTCGAGCATCAGAACTGCGAAAATTTTGAGTTTCTCAAGCGTTTCTTACCTCCAAACTGCCATATCTCGCGAACGGATTGACCAATCCGCAAAATTTCTGTTGCATCTGAAAGTAGAAACTCGCCCGATTACAACGGTATGCGTACTTTTCCCCTAGGCCGTTCTAGTTACTCGTTTCGAGCATCAGAACTGCGAAAATTTTGAGTTTCTCAAGCGTTTCTTATCTCCAAACTGCCATATCTCGCGAACGGATTGATCAATCCGCAAAATTTCTGTTGCATCTGAAAGTAGAAACTCGCCCGATTACAAAGGTAGGTGTAGTTTTCCCCTAGGCCGTTCTAGTTATTCGTGTCGAGCATCAGAACTGCGAACATTTTGAGTTTCTCAAGCGTTTCTTACCTCCAAACTGCCATATCTCGCGAACGGATTGACCAATCCGCAAAATATCTGTTGCATCTGAAAGTAGAAACTCGCCCGATTACAACGGTATGCGCACTTCTCCCCTAGGCCGTTCTAGTTATTCGTGTCGAGCATCAGAACTGCGAAAATTTTGAGTTTCTCAAGCGTTTCTTACCTCCAAACTGCCATATCTCGCGAACGGATTGATCAATCCGCAAAATTTCTGTTGCATCTGAAAGTAGAAACTCGCCCGATTACAACGGTAGGTGTAGTTTTCCCCTAGGCCGTTCCAGTTATTCATTTCGAGCATCAGAACTGCGAAAATTTTGAGTTTCTCAAGCGTTTCTTACCTCCAAACTGCCATATCTCGCGAACGGATTAACCAATCCGCAAAATTTCTGTTGCTTCTGAAAGTAGAAACTCGCCCGATTACAACGGTGTGAGCACTTTTCCCCTAGGCCGTTCTAGTTATTCGTATCGAGCATCAGAAATGCGAAAATTTTGAGTTTCTCAAGCGTTTCTTATCTCCAAACTGTCATATCTCGCGAACGGATTGACCAATCCGCAAAATTTCTGTTGCGTCTTAAAGTAGAAACTCGCCCGATTACAACGGTATGCGCTCTTTTCCCCTAGGCCATTCTAGTTATTCGTGTCGAGCATCAGAACTGCGAAAATTTTGAGTTTCTCAAGCGTTTCTTACCTCCAAACTGCCATATCTCGCGAACGGATTGACCAATCCGCAAAATTTCTGTTGCATCTGAAAGTAGAAACTCGCCCGATTACAAAGGTAGGTGTAGTTTTCCCCTAGGCCGTTCTAGTTATTCGTGTCGAGCATCAGAACTGCGAAAATTTTGAGTTTCTCAAGCGTTTCTTACCTCCAAACTGCCATATCTCGCGAACGGATTGACCAATCCGCAAAATTTCTGTTGCATCTGAAAGTAGAAACTCGCCCGATTACAACGGTATGCGCACTTTTCCCCTAGGCCGTTCTAGTTATAAGTGTCGAGCATCAGAACTGCGAAAATTTTGAGTTTCTCAAGCGTTTCTTACCTCCAAACTGCCATATCTCGCGAACGGATTGACCAATCCGCAAAATTTCTGTTGCATCTGAAAGTAGAAACTCGCCCGATTACAACGGTATGCGTACTTTTCCCCTAGGCCGTTCTAGTTACTCGTTTCGAGCATCAGAACTGCGAAAATTTTGAGTTTCTCAAGCGTTTCTTATCTCCAAACTGCCATATCTCGCGAACGGATTGATCAATCCGCAAAATTTCTGTTGCATCTGAAAGTAGAAACTCGCCCGATTACAAAGGTAGGTGTAGTTTTCCCCTAGGCCGTTCTAGTTATTCGTGTCGAGCATCAGAACTGCGAACATTTTGAGTTTCTCAAGCGTTTCTTACCTCCAAACTGCCATATCTCGCGAACGGATTGACCAATCCGCAAAATATCTGTTGCATCTGAAAGTAGAAACTCGCCCGATTACAACGGTATGCGCACTTCTCCCCTAGGCCGTTCTAGTTATTCGTGTCGAGCATCAGAACTGCGAAAATTTTGAGTTTCTCAAGCGTTTCTTACATCCAAACTGCCATATCTCGCGAACGGATTGATCAATCCGCAAAATTTCTGTTGCATCTGAAAGTAGAAACTCGCCCGATTACAACGGTAGGTGTAGTTTTCCCCTAGGCCGTTCCAGTTATTCATTTCGAGCATCAGAACTGCGAAAATTTTGAGTTTCTCAAGCGTTTCTTACCTCCAAACTGCCATATCTCGCGAACGGATTGACCAATCCCGAAAATTTCTGTTGCTTCTGAAAGTAGAAACACGCCCGATTACAGCGGTATGCGCACTTTTCCCCTAGGCCGTTCTAGTTATTCGTTTCGAGCATCAAAAGTGCGAAAATTTTGAGTTTCTCAAGCGTTTCTTACCTCCAAACTGCCATATCTCGCGAACGGATTAACCAATCCGCAAAATTTCTGTTGCTTCTGAAAGTAGAAACTCGCCCGATTTCAACGGTGTGAGCACTTTTCCCCTAGGCCGTTCTAGTTATTCGTATCGAGCATCAGAAATGCGAAAATTTTGAGTTTCTCAAGCGTTTCTTATCTCCAAACTGTCATATCTCGCGAACGGATTGACCAATCCGCAAAATTTCTGTTGCGTCTTAAAGTAGAAACTCGCCCGATTACAACGGTATGCGCTCTTTTCCCCTAGGCCATTCTAGTTATTCGTGTCGAGCATCAGAACTGCGAAAATTTTGAGTTTCTCAAGCGTTTCTTACCTCCAAACTGCCATATCTCGCGAACGGATTGACCAATCCGCAAAATTTCTGTTGCATCTGAAAGTAGAAACTCGCCCGATTACAACGGTGGGTGTAGTTTTCCCCTAGGCCGTTCCAGTTACTCATTTCGAGCATCAGAACTGCGAAAATTTTGAGTTTCTCAAGCGTTTCTTACCTCCAAACTGCCATATCTCGCGAACGGATTGACCAATCCGCAAAATTTCTGTTGCTTCTGAAAGTAGAAACTCGCCCGATTACAGGGGTATGCGCACTTTTCCCCTAGGCCGTTCTACTTATTCGTTTCGAGCATCAAAAATGCGAAAATTTTGAGTTTCTCAAGCGTTTCTTACCTCCAAACTGCCATATCTCGCGAACGGATTAACCAATCCGCAAAATTTCTGTTGCTTCTGAAAGTAGAAACTCGCCCGATTACAACGGTATGAGCACTTTTACCCTAGGCCGTTCTAGTTATTCGTGTCGAGCATCAGAACTGCGAAAATTTTGAGTTTCTCAAGCGTTTCTTACCTCCAAACTGCCATATCTCGCGAACGGATTGACCAATCCGCAAAATTTCTGTTGCATCTGAAAGTAGAAACTCGCCCGATTACAACGGTGGGTGTAGTTTTCCCCTAGGCCGTTCCAGTTACTCATTTCGAGCATCAGAACTGCGAAAATTTTGAGTTTCTCAAGCGTTTCTTATCTCCAAACTGCCATATCTCGCGAACGGATTGATCAATCCGCAAAATTTCTGTTGCATCTGAAAGTAGAAACGCGCCCGATTACAAAGGTAGGTGTAGTTTTCCCCTAGGCCGTTCTAGTTATTCGTGTCGAGCATCAGAACTGCGAACATTTTGAGTTTCTCAAGCGTTTCTTACCTCCAAACTGCCATATCTCGCGAACGGATTGACCAATCCGCAAAATATCTGTTGCATCTGAAAGTAGAAACTCGCCCGATTACAACGGTATGCGCACTTCTCCCCTAGGCCGTTCTAGTTATTCGTGTCGAGCATCAGAACTGCGAAAATTTTGAGTTTCTCAAGCGTTTCTTACATCCAAACTGCCATATCTCGCGAACGGATTGATCAATCCGCAAAATTTCTGTTGCATCTGAAAGTAGAAACTCGCCCGATTACAACGGTAGGTGTAGTTTTCCCCTAGGCCGTTCCAGTTATTCATTTCGAGCATCAGAACTGCGAAAATTTTGAGTTTCTCAAGCGTTTCTTACCTCCAAACTGCCATATCTCGCGAACGGATTGACCAATCCCGAAAATTTCTGTTGCTTCTGAAAGTAGAAACACGCCCGATTACAGCGGTATGCGCACTTTTCCCCTAGGCCGTTCTAGTTATTCGTTTCGAGCATCAAAAATGCGAAAATTTTGAGTTTCTCATGCGTTTCTTACCTCCAAACTGCCATATCTCGCGAACGGATTAACCAATCCGCAAAATTTCTGTTGCTTCTGAAAGTAGAAACTCGCCCGATTACAACGGTGTGAGCACTTTTCCCCTAGGCCGTTCTAGTTATTCGTATCGAGCATCAGAAATGCGAAAATTTTGAGTTTCTCAAGCGTTTCTTATCTCCAAACTGTCATATCTCGCGAACGGATTGACCAATCCGCAAAATTTCTGTTGCGTCTTAAAGTAGAAACTCGCCCGATTACAACGGTATGCGCTCTTTTCCCCTAGGCCATTCTAGTTATTCGTGTCGAGCATCAGAACTGCGAAAATTTTGAGTTTCTCAAGCGTTTCTTACCTCCAAACTGCCATATCTCGCGAACGGATTGACCAATCCGCAAAATTTCTGTTGCATCTGAAAGTAGAAACTCGCCCGATTACAACGGTGGGTGTAGTTTTCCCCTAGGCCGTTCCAGTTACTCATTTCGAGCATCAGAACTGCGAAAATTTTGAGTTTCTCAAGCGTTTCTTACCTCCAAACTGCCATATCTCGCGAACGGATTGACCAATCCGCAAAATTTCTGTTGCTTCTGAAAGTAGAAACTCGCCCGATTACAGGGGTATGCGCACTTTTCCCCTAGGCCGTTCTACTTATTCGTTTCGAGCATCAAAAATGCGAAAATTTTGAGTTTCTCAAGCGTTTCTTACCTCCAAACTGCCATATCTCGCGAACGGATTAACCAATCCGCAAAATTTCTGTTGCTTCTGAAAGTAGAAACTCGCCCGATTACAACGGTATGAGCACTTTTACCCTAGGCCGTTCTAGTTATTCGTGTCGAGCATCAGAACTGCGAAAATTTTGAGTTTCTCAAGCGTTTCTTACCTCCAAACTGCCATATCTCGCGAACGGATTGACCAATCCGCAAAATTTCTGTTGCATCTGAAAGTAGAAACTCGCCCGATTACAACGGTATGCGCACTTTTCCCGTAGGCCGTTCTAGTTATTCGTTTCGAGCATCAAAAATGCGAAAATTTTGAGTTTCTCAAGCGTTTCTTACCTCCAAACTGCCATATCTCGCGAACGGATTAACCAATCCGCAAAATTTCTGTTGCTTCTGAAAGTAGAAACACGCCCGATTACAACGGTATGATCACTTTTCCCCTAGGCCGTTCTAGTTATTCGTATCGAGCATCAGAAATGCGAAAATTTTGAGTTTCTCAAGCGTTTCTTATCCCCAAACTGCCATATCTCGCGAACGGATTGACCAATCCGCAAAATTTCTGTTGCATCTGAAAGTAGAAACTCGCCCGATTACAACGGTATGCGCTCTTTTCCCCCAGGCCATTCTAGTTATTCGTGTCGAGCATCAGAACTGCGAAAATTTTGAGTTTCTCAAGCGTTTCTTACCTCCAAAGTGCCATATCTCGCGAACGGATTGACCAATCCGCAAAATTTCTGTTGCATCTAAAAGTAGAAACCCGCCCGATTACAACGGTGTGCGTACTTTTCCCGTAGGCCGTTCTAGTTACTCGTTTCGAGCATCAGAACTGCGAAAATTTTGAGTTTCTCAAGCGTTTCTTATCTCCAAACTGCCATATCTCGCGAACGGATTGATCAATCCGCAAAATTTCTGTTGCATCTGAAAGTAGAAACTCGCCCGATTACAACAGTAGGTGTTGTTTTCCCCTAGGCCGTTCCAGTTATTCATTTCGAGCATCAGAACTGCGAAAATTTTGAGTTTCTCAAGCGTTTCTTACCTCCAAACTGCCATATCTCGCGAACGGATTGACCAATCCGCAAAATTTCTGTTGCTTCTGAAAGTAGAAACTCGCCCGATTACAGGGGTATGCGCACTTTTCCCCTAGGCCGTTCTACTTATTCGTTTCGAGCATCAAAAATGCGAAAATTTTGAGTTTCTCAAGCGTTTCTTATCCCCAAACTGCCATATCTCGCGAACGGATTGACCAATCCGCAAAATTTCTGTTGCATCTGAAAGTAGAAACTCGCCCGATTACAACGGTATGCGCTCTTTTCCCCCAGGCCATTCTAGTTATTCGTGTCGAGCATCAGAACTGCGAAAATTTTGAGTTTCTCAAGCGTTTCTTACCTCCAAAGTGCCATATCTCGCGAACGGATTGACCAATCCGCAAAATTTCTGTTGCATCTAAAAGTAGAAACCCGCCCGATTACAACGGTGTGCGTACTTTTCCCGTAGGCCGTTCTAGTTACTCGTTTCGAGCATCAGAACTGCGAAAATTTTGAGTTTCTCAAGCGTTTCTTATCTCCAAACTGCCATATCTCGCGAACGGATTGATCAATCCGCAAAATTTCTGTTGCATCTGAAAGTAGAAACTCGCCCGATTACAAAGGTAGGTGTAGTTTTCCCCTAGGCCGTTCTAGTTAGTCGTGTCGAGCATCAGAACTGCGAAAATTTTGAGTTTCTCAAGCGTTTCTTATCTCCAAACTGCCATATCTCGCGAACGGATTGACCAATCCGCAAAATTTCTGTTGCATCTGAAAGTAGAAACTCGCCCGATTACAACGGTATGCGCTCTTTTCCCCTAGGCCATTCTAGTTATTCGTGTCGAGCATCAGAACTGCGAAAATTTTGAGTTTCTCAAGCGTTTCTTACATCCAAACTGCCATATCTCGCGAACGGATTAACCAATCCGCAAAATTTCTGTTGCTTCTGAAAGTAGAAACTCGCCCGATTACAACGGTATGAGCACTTTTACCCTAGGCCGTTCTAGTTATTCGTGTCGAGCATCAGAACTGCGAAAATTTTGAGTTTCTCAAGCGTTTCTTACCTCCAAACTGCCATATCTCGCGAACGGATTGACCAATCCGCAAAATTTCTGTTGCATCTGAAAGTAGAAACTCGCCCGATTACAACGGTATGCGCACTTTTCCCGTAGGCCGTTCTAGTTATTCGTTTCGAGCATCAAAAATGCGAAAATTTTGAGTTTCTCAAGCGTTTCTTACCTCCAAACTGCCATATCTCGCGAACGGATTAACCAATCCGCAAAATTTCTGTTGCTTCTGAAAGTAGAAACACGCCCGATTACAACGGTATGATCACTTTTCCCCTAGGCCGTTCTAGTTATTCGTATCGAGCATCAGAAATGCGAAAATTTTGAGTTTCTCAAGCGTTTCTTACCTCCAAACTGCCATATCTCGCGAACGGATTGACCAATCCGCAAAATTTCTGTCGCATCTAAAAGTAGAAACCCGCCCGATTACAACGGTGTGCGTACTTTTCCCGTAGGCCGTTCTAGTTACTCGTTTCGAGCATCAGAACTGCGAAAATTTTGAGTTTCTCAAGCGTTTCTTATCTCCAAACTGCCATATCTCGCGAACGGATTGATCAATCCGCAAAATTTCTGTTGCATCTGAAAGTAGAAACTCGCCCGATTACAACGGTAGGTGTTGTTTTCCCCTAGGCCGTTCCAGTTATTCATTTCGAGCATCAGAACTGCGAAAATTTTGAGTTTCTCAAGCGTTTCTTACCTCCAAACTGCCATATCTCGCGAACGGATTGACCAATCCGCAAAATTTCTGTTGCTTCTGAAAGTAGAAACTCGCCCGATTACAGGGGTATGCGCACTTTTCCCCTAGGCCGTTCTACTTATTCGTTTCGAGCATCAAAAATGCGAAAATTTTGAGTTTCTCAAGCGTTTCTTACCTCCAAAGTGCCATATCTCGCGAACGGATTGACCAATCCGCAAAATTTCTGTTGCATCTAAAAGTAGAAACCCGCCCGATTACAACGGTGTGCGTACTTTTCCCGTAGGCCGTTCTAGTTACTCGTTTCGAGCATCAGAACTGCGAAAATTTTGAGTTTCTCAAGCGTTTCTTATCTCCAAACTGCCATATCTCGCGAACGGATTGATCAATCCGCAAAATTTCTGTTGCATCTGAAAGTAGAAACTCGCCCGATTACAACAGTAGGTGTTGTTTTCCCCTAGGCCGTTCCAGTTATTCATTTCGAGCATCAGAACTGCGAAAATTTTGAGTTTCTCAAGCGTTTCTTACCTCCAAACTGCCATATCTCGCGAACGGATTGACCAATCCGCAAAATTTCTGTTGCTTCTGAAAGTAGAAACTCGCCCGATTACAGGGGTATGCGCACTTTTCCCCTAGGCCGTTCTACTTATTCGTTTCGAGCATCAAAAATGCGAAAATTTTGAGTTTCTCAAGCGTTTCTTATCCCCAAACTGCCATATCTCGCGAACGGATTGACCAATCCGCAAAATTTCTGTTGCATCTGAAAGTAGAAACTCGCCCGATTACAACGGTATGCGCTCTTTTCCCCCAGGCCATTCTAGTTATTCGTGTCGAGCATCAGAACTGCGAAAATTTTGAGTTTCTCAAGCGTTTCTTACCTCCAAAGTGCCATATCTCGCGAACGGATTGACCAATCCGCAAAATTTCTGTTGCATCTAAAAGTAGAAACCCGCCCGATTACAACGGTGTGCGTACTTTTCCCGTAGGCCGTTCTAGTTACTCGTTTCGAGCATCAGAACTGCGAAAATTTTGAGTTTCTCAAGCGTTTCTTATCTCCAAACTGCCATATCTCGCGAACGGATTGATCAATCCGCAAAATTTCTGTTGCATCTGAAAGTAGAAACTCGCCCGATTACAAAGGTAGGTGTAGTTTTCCCCTAGGCCGTTCTAGTTAGTCGTGTCGAGCATCAGAACTGCGAAAATTTTGAGTTTCTCAAGCGTTTCTTACCTCCAAACTGCCATATCTCGCGAACGGATTGACCAATCCGCAAAATTTCTGTTGCATCTGAAAGTAGAAACTCGCCCGATTACAACGGTATGCGCTCTTTTCCCCTAGGCCATTCTAGTTATTCGTGTCGAGCATCAGAACTGCGAAAATTTTGAGTTTCTCAAGCGTTTCTTACATCCAAACTGCCATATCTCGCGAACGGATTAACCAATCCGCAAAATTTCTGTTGCTTCTGAAAGTAGAAACTCGCCCGATTACAACGGTATGAGCACTTTTACCCTAGGCCGTTCTAGTTATTCGTGTCGAGCATCAGAACTGCGAAAATTTTGAGTTTCTCAAGCGTTTCTTACCTCCAAACTGCCATATCTCGCGAACGGATTGACCAATCCGCAAAATTTCTGTTGCATCTGAAAGTAGAAACTCGCCCGATTACAACGGTATGCGCACTTTTCCCGTAGGCCGTTCTAGTTATTCGTTTCGAGCATCAAAAATGCGAAAATTTTGAGTTTCTCAAGCGTTTCTTACCTCCAAACTGCCATATCTCGCGAACGGATTAACCAATCCGCAAAATTTCTGTTGCTTCTGAAAGTAGAAACACGCCCGATTACAACGGTATGATCACTTTTCCCCTAGGCCGTTCTAGTTATTCGTATCGAGCATCAGAAATGCGAAAATTTTGAGTTTCTCAAGCGTTTCTTACCTCCAAACTGCCATATCTCGCGAACGGATTGACCAATCCGCAAAATTTCTGTCGCATCTAAAAGTAGAAACCCGCCCGATTACAACGGTGTGCGTACTTTTCCCGTAGGCCGTTCTAGTTACTCGTTTCGAGCATCAGAACTGCGAAAATTTTGAGTTTCTCAAGCGTTTCTTATCTCCAAACTGCCATATCTCGCGAACGGATTGATCAATCCGCAAAATTTCTGTTGCATCTGAAAGTAGAAACTCGCCCGATTACAACGGTAGGTGTTGTTTTCCCCTAGGCCGTTCCAGTTATTCATTTCGAGCATCAGAACTGCGAAAATTTTGAGTTTCTCAAGCGTTTCTTACCTCCAAACTGCCATATCTCGCGAACGGATTGACCAATCCGCAAAATTTCTGTTGCTTCTGAAAGTAGAAACTCGCCCGATTACAGGGGTATGCGCACTTTTCCCCTAGGCCGTTCTACTTATTCGTTTCGAGCATCAAAAATGCGAAAATTTTGAGTTTCTCAAGCGTTTCTTACCTCCAAACTGCCATATCTCGCGAACGGATTAACCAATCCGCAAAATTTCTGTTGCATCTGAAAGTAGAAACCCGACCGATTACAACGGTATGGGTACTTTTCCCGTAGGCCGTTCTAGTTATTCGTTTCGAGCATCAAAAATGCGAAAATTTTGAGTTTCTCAAGCGTTTCTTACCTCCAAACTGCCATATCTCGCGAACGGATTAACCAATCCGCAAAATTTCTGTTGCTTCTGAAAGTAGAAACTCGCCCGATTACAACGGTATGAGCACTTTTACCCTAGGCCGTTCTAGTTATTCGTGTGGAGCATCAGAACTGCGAAAATTTTGAGTTTCTCAAGCGTTTCTTACCTCCAAACTGCCATATCTCGCGAACGGATTGACCAATCCGCAAAATTTCTGTTGCATCTGAAAGTAGAAACTCGCCCTATTACAACGGTATGCGCACTTTTCCCGTAGGCCGTTCTAGTTATTCGTTTCGAGCATCAAAAATGCGAAAATTTTGAGTTTCTCAAGCGTTTCTTACCTCCAAACTGCCATATCTCGCGAACGGATTAACCAATCCGCAAAATTTCTGTTGCTTCTGAAAGTAGAAACACGCCCGATTACAACGGTATGATCACTTTTCCCCTAGGCCGTTCTAGTTATTCGTATCGAGCATCAGAAATGCGAAAATTTTGAGTTTCTCAAGCGTTTCTTATCCCCAAACTGCCATATCTCGCGAACGGATTGACCAATCCGCAAAATTTCTGTTGCATCTGAAAGTAGAAACTCGCCCGATTACAACGGTATGCGCACTTTTCCCGTAGGCCGTTCTAGTTATTCGTTTCGAGCATCAAAAATGCGAAAATTTTGAGTTTCTCAAGCGTTTCTTACCTCCAAACTGCCATATCTCGCGAACGGATTAACCAATCCGCAAAATTTCTGTTGCTTCTGAAAGTAGAAACACGCCCGATTACAACGGTATGATCACTTTTCCCCTAGGCCGTTCTAGTTATTCGTATCGAGCATCAGAAATGCGAAAATTTTGAGTTCCTCAAGCGTTTCTTATCCCCAAACTGCCATATCTCGCGAACGGATTGACCAATCCGCAAAATTTCTGTTGCATCTGAAAGTAGAAACTCGCCCGATTACAACGGTATGCGCTCTTTTCCCCCAGGCCATTCTAGTTATTCGTGTCGAGCATCAGAACTGCGAAAATTTTGAGTTTCTCAAGCGTTTCTTACCTCCAAACTGCCATATCTCGCGAACGGATTGACCAATCCGCAAAATTTCTGTTGCATCTAAAAGTAGAAACCCGCCCGATTACAACGGTGTGCGTACTTTTCCCGTAGGCCGTTCTAGTTACTCGTTTCGAGCATCAGAACTGCGAAAATTTTTAGTTTCTCAAGCGTTTCTTATCTCCAAACTGCCATATCTCGCGAACGGATTGATCAATCCGCAAAATTTCTGTTGCATCTGAAAGTAGAAACTCGCCCGATTACAAAGGTAGGTGTAGTTTTCCCCTAGGCCGTTCTAGTTATTCGTGTCGAGCATCAGAACTGCGAAAATTTTGAGTTTCTCAAGCGTTTCTTACCTCCAAACTGCCATATCTCGCGAACGGATTGACCAATCCGCAAAATTTCTGTTGCTTCTGAAAGTAGAAACTCGCCCGATTACAGCGGTATGCGCACCTTTCCCCTAGGCCGTTCTAGTTATTCGTTTCGAGCATCAAAAGTACGAAAATTTTGAGTTTCTCAAGCGTTTCTTACCTCCAAACTGCCATATCCCGCGAACGGATTAACCAATCCGCAAAATTTCTGTTGCTTCTGAAAGTAGAAACTCGCCCGATTACAACGGTATGAGCACTTTTCCCCTAGGCCGTTCTAGTTATTCGTATCGAGCATCAGAAATGCGAAAATTTTGAGTTTCTCAAGCGTTTCTTATCTCCAAACTGCCATATCTCGCGAACGGATTGACCAATCCGCAAAATTTCTGTTGCATCTGAAAGTAGAAACTCGCCCGATTACAACGGTATGCGCTCTTTTCCCCTAGGCCGTTCTAGTTATTCGTGTCGAGCATCAGAACTGCGAAAATTTTGAGTTTCTCAAGCGTTTCTTACCTCCAAACTGCCATATCTCGCGAACGGATTGACCAGTCCGCAAAATTTCTGTTGCATCTGAAAGTAGAAACTCGCCCGATTACAACGGTATGCGCTCTTTTCCCCTAGGCCGTTCTAGTTATTCGTGTCGAGCATCAGAACTGCGAAAATTTTGAGTTTCTCAAGCGTTTCTTACCTCCAAACTGCCATATCTCGCGAACGGATTGACCAGTCCGCAAAATTTCTGTTGCATCTAAAAGTAGAAACTCGCCCGATTACAAAGGTAGGTGTAGTTTTCCCCTAGGCCGTTCTAGTTATTCGTGTCGAGCATCAGAACTGCGAAAATTTTGAGTTTCTCAAGCGTTTCTTATCTCCAAACTGCCATATCTCGCGAACGGATTGATCAATCCGCAAAATTTCTGTTGCATCTGAAAGTAGAAACTCGCCCGATTACAACAGTAGGTGTTGTTTTCCCCTAGGCCGTTCCAGTTATTCATTTCGAGCATCAGAACTGCGAAAATTTTGAGTTTCTCAAGCGTTTCTTACCTCCAAACTGCCATATCTCGCGAACGGATTGACCAATCCGCAAAATTTCTGTTGCTTCTGAAAGTAGAAACTCGCCCGATTACAGGGGTATGCGCACTTTTCCCCTAGGCCGTTCTACTTATTCGTTTCGAGCATCAAAAATGCGAAAATTTTGAGTTTCTCAAGCGTTTCTTATCCCCAAACTGCCATATCTCGCGAACGGATTGACCAATCCGCAAAATTTCTGTTGCATCTGAAAGTAGAAACTCGCCCGATTACAACGGTATGCGCTCTTTTCCCCCAGGCCATTCTAGTTATTCGTGTCGAGCATCAGAACTGCGAAAATTTTGAGTTTCTCAAGCGTTTCTTACCTCCAAAGTGCCATATCTCGCGAACGGATTGACCAATCCGCAAAATTTCTGTTGCATCTAAAAGTAGAAACCCGCCCGATTACAACGGTGTGCGTACTTTTCCCGTAGGCCGTTCTAGTTACTCGTTTCGAGCATCAGAACTGCGAAAATTTTGAGTTTCTCAAGCGTTTCTTATCTCCAAACTGCCATATCTCGCGAACGGATTGATCAATCCGCAAAATTTCTGTTGCATCTGAAAGTAGAAACTCGCCCGATTACAAAGGTAGGTGTAGTTTTCCCCTAGGCCGTTCTAGTTAGTCGTGTCGAGCATCAGAACTGCGAAAATTTTGAGTTTCTCAAGCGTTTCTTATCTCCAAACTGCCATATCTCGCGAACGGATTGACCAATCCGCAAAATTTCTGTTGCATCTGAAAGTAGAAACTCGCCCGATTACAACGGTATGCGCTCTTTTCCCCTAGGCCATTCTAGTTATTCGTGTCGAGCATCAGAACTGCGAAAATTTTGAGTTTCTCAAGCGTTTCTTACATCCAAACTGCCATATCTCGCGAACGGATTAACCAATCCGCAAAATTTCTGTTGCTTCTGAAAGTAGAAACTCGCCCGATTACAACGGTATGAGCACTTTTACCCTAGGCCGTTCTAGTTATTCGTGTCGAGCATCAGAACTGCGAAAATTTTGAGTTTCTCAAGCGTTTCTTACCTCCAAACTGCCATATCTCGCGAACGGATTGACCAATCCGCAAAATTTCTGTTGCATCTGAAAGTAGAAACTCGCCCGATTACAACGGTATGCGCACTTTTCCCGTAGGCCGTTCTAGTTATTCGTTTCGAGCATCAAAAATGCGAAAATTTTGAGTTTCTCAAGCGTTTCTTACCTCCAAACTGCCATATCTCGCGAACGGATTAACCAATCCGCAAAATTTCTGTTGCTTCTGAAAGTAGAAACACGCCCGATTACAACGGTATGATCACTTTTCCCCTAGGCCGTTCTAGTTATTCGTATCGAGCATCAGAAATGCGAAAATTTTGAGTTTCTCAAGCGTTTCTTACCTCCAAACTGCCATATCTCGCGAACGGATTGACCAATCCGCAAAATTTCTGTCGCATCTAAAAGTAGAAACCCGCCCGATTACAACGGTGTGCGTACTTTTCCCGTAGGCCGTTCTAGTTACTCGTTTCGAGCATCAGAACTGCGAAAATTTTGAGTTTCTCAAGCGTTTCTTATCTCCAAACTGCCATATCTCGCGAACGGATTGATCAATCCGCAAAATTTCTGTTGCATCTGAAAGTAGAAACTCGCCCGATTACAACGGTAGGTGTTGTTTTCCCCTAGGCCGTTCCAGTTATTCATTTCGAGCATCAGAACTGCGAAAATTTTGAGTTTCTCAAGCGTTTCTTACCTCCAAACTGCCATATCTCGCGAACGGATTGACCAATCCGCAAAATTTCTGTTGCTTCTGAAAGTAGAAACTCGCCCGATTACAGGGGTATGCGCACTTTTCCCCTAGGCCGTTCTACTTATTCGTTTCGAGCATCAAAAATGCGAAAATTTTGAGTTTCTCAAGCGTTTCTTACCTCCAAAGTGCCATATCTCGCGAACGGATTGACCAATCCGCAAAATTTCTGTTGCATCTAAAAGTAGAAACCCGCCCGATTACAACGGTGTGCGTACTTTTCCCGTAGGCCGTTCTAGTTACTCGTTTCGAGCATCAGAACTGCGAAAATTTTGAGTTTCTCAAGCGTTTCTTATCTCCAAACTGCCATATCTCGCGAACGGATTGATCAATCCGCAAAATTTCTGTTGCATCTGAAAGTAGAAACTCGCCCGATTACAACAGTAGGTGTTGTTTTCCCCTAGGCCGTTCCAGTTATTCATTTCGAGCATCAGAACTGCGAAAATTTTGAGTTTCTCAAGCGTTTCTTACCTCCAAACTGCCATATCTCGCGAACGGATTGACCAATCCGCAAAATTTCTGTTGCTTCTGAAAGTAGAAACTCGCCCGATTACAGGGGTATGCGCACTTTTCCCCTAGGCCGTTCTACTTATTCGTTTCGAGCATCAAAAATACGAAAATTTTGAGTTTCTCAAGCGTTTCTTATCCCCAAACTGCCATATCTCGCGAACGGATTGACCAATCCGCAAAATTTCTGTTGCATCTGAAAGTAGAAACTCGCCCGATTACAACGGTATGCGCTCTTTTCCCCCAGGCCATTCTAGTTATTCGTGTCGAGCATCAGAACTGCGAAAATTTTGAGTTTCTCAAGCGTTTCTTACCTCCAAAGTGCCATATCTCGCGAACGGATTGACCAATCCGCAAAATTTCTGTTGCATCTAAAAGTAGAAACCCGCCCGATTACAACGGTGTGCGTACTTTTCCCGTAGGCCGTTCTAGTTACTCGTTTCGAGCATCAGAACTGCGAAAATTTTGAGTTTCTCAAGCGTTTCTTATCTCCAAACTGCCATATCTCGCGAACGGATTGATCAATCCGCAAAATTTCTGTTGCATCTGAAAGTAGAAACTCGCCCGATTACAAAGGTAGGTGTAGTTTTCCCCTAGGCCGTTCTAGTTAGTCGTGTCGAGCATCAGAACTGCGAAAATTTTGAGTTTCTCAAGCGTTTCTTACCTCCAAACTGCCATATCTCGCGAACGGATTGACCAATCCGCAAAATTTCTGTTGCATCTGAAAGTAGAAACTCGCCCGATTACAACGGTATGCGCTCTTTTCCCCTAGGCCATTCTAGTTATTCGTGTCGAGCATCAGAACTGCGAAAATTTTGAGTTTCTCAAGCGTTTCTTACATCCAAACTGCCATATCTCGCGAACGGATTAACCAATCCGCAAAATTTCTGTTGCTTCTGAAAGTAGAAACTCGCCCGATTACAACGGTATGAGCACTTTTACCCTAGGCCGTTCTAGTTATTCGTGTCGAGCATCAGAACTGCGAAAATTTTGAGTTTCTCAAGCGTTTCTTACCTCCAAACTGCCATATCTCGCGAACGGATTGACCAATCCGCAAAATTTCTGTTGCATCTGAAAGTAGAAACTCGCCCGATTACAACGGTATGCGCACTTTTCCCGTAGGCCGTTCTAGTTATTCGTTTCGAGCATCAAAAATGCGAAAATTTTGAGTTTCTCAAGCGTTTCTTACCTCCAAACTGCCATATCTCGCGAACGGATTAACCAATCCGCAAAATTTCTGTTGCTTCTGAAAGTAGAAACACGCCCGATTACAACGGTATGATCACTTTTCCCCTAGGCCGTTCTAGTTATTCGTATCGAGCATCAGAAATGCGAAAATTTTGAGTTTCTCAAGCGTTTCTTACCTCCAAACTGCCATATCTCGCGAACGGATTGACCAATCCGCAAAATTTCTGTCGCATCTAAAAGTAGAAACCCGCCCGATTACAACGGTGTGCGTACTTTTCCCGTAGGCCGTTCTAGTTACTCGTTTCGAGCATCAGAACTGCGAAAATTTTGAGTTTCTCAAGCGTTTCTTATCTCCAAACTGCCATATCTCGCGAACGGATTGATCAATCCGCAAAATTTCTGTTGCATCTGAAAGTAGAAACTCGCCCGATTACAACGGTAGGTGTTGTTTTCCCCTAGGCCGTTCCAGTTATTCATTTCGAGCATCAGAACTGCGAAAATTTTGAGTTTCTCAAGCGTTTCTTACCTCCAAACTGCCATATCTCGCGAACGGATTGACCAATCCGCAAAATTTCTGTTGCTTCTGAAAGTAGAAACTCGCCCGATTACAGGGGTATGCGCACTTTTCCCCTAGGCCGTTCTACTTATTCGTTTCGAGCATCAAAAATGCGAAAATTTTGAGTTTCTCAAGCGTTTCTTACCTCCAAACTGCCATATCTCGCGAACGGATTAACCAATCCGCAAAATTTCTGTTGCATCTGAAAGTAGAAACCCGACCGATTACAACGGTATGGGTACTTTTCCCGTAGGCCGTTCTAGTTATTCGTTTCGAGCATCAAAAATGCGAAAATTTTGAGTTTCTCAAGCGTTTCTTACCTCCAAACTGCCATATCTCGCGAACGGATTAACCAATCCGCAAAATTTCTGTTGCTTCTGAAAGTAGAAACTCGCCCGATTACAACGGTATGAGCACTTTTACCCTAGGCCGTTCTAGTTATTCGTGTGGAGCATCAGAACTGCGAAAATTTTGAGTTTCTCAAGCGTTTCTTACCTCCAAACTGCCATATCTCGCGAACGGATTGACCAATCCGCAAAATTTCTGTTGCATCTGAAAGTAGAAACTCGCCCTATTACAACGGTATGCGCACTTTTCCCGTAGGCCGTTCTAGTTATTCGTTTCGAGCATCAAAAATGCGAAAATTTTGAGTTTCTCAAGCGTTTCTTACCTCCAAACTGCCATATCTCGCGAACGGATTAACCAATCCGCAAAATTTCTGTTGCTTCTGAAAGTAGAAACACGCCCGATTACAACGGTATGATCACTTTTCCCCTAGGCCGTTCTAGTTATTCGTATCGAGCATCAGAAATGCGAAAATTTTGAGTTTCTCAAGCGTTTCTTATCCCCAAACTGCCATATCTCGCGAACGGATTGACCAATCCGCAAAATTTCTGTTGCATCTGAAAGTAGAAACTCGCCCGATTACAACGGTATGCGCACTTTTCCCGTAGGCCGTTCTAGTTATTCGTTTCGAGCATCAAAAATGCGAAAATTTTGAGTTTCTCAAGCGTTTCTTACCTCCAAACTGCCATATCTCGCGAACGGATTAACCAATCCGCAAAATTTCTGTTGCTTCTGAAAGTAGAAACACGCCCGATTACAACGGTATGATCACTTTTCCCCTAGGCCGTTCTAGTTATTCGTATCGAGCATCAGAAATGCGAAAATTTTGAGTTCCTCAAGCGTTTCTTATCCCCAAACTGCCATATCTCGCGAACGGATTGACCAATCCGCAAAATTTCTGTTGCATCTGAAAGTAGAAACTCGCCCGATTACAACGGTATGCGCTCTTTTCCCCCAGGCCATTCTAGTTATTCGTGTCGAGCATCAGAACTGCGAAAATTTTGAGTTTCTCAAGCGTTTCTTACCTCCAAACTGCCATATCTCGCGAACGGATTGACCAATCCGCAAAATTTCTGTTGCATCTAAAAGTAGAAACCCGCCCGATTACAACGGTGTGCGTACTTTTCCCGTAGGCCGTTCTAGTTACTCGTTTCGAGCATCAGAACTGCGAAAATTTTTAGTTTCTCAAGCGTTTCTTATCTCCAAACTGCCATATCTCGCGAACGGATTGATCAATCCGCAAAATTTCTGTTGCATCTGAAAGTAGAAACTCGCCCGATTACAAAGGTAGGTGTAGTTTTCCCCTAGGCCGTTCTAGTTATTCGTGTCGAGCATCAGAACTGCGAAAATTTTGAGTTTCTCAAGCGTTTCTTACCTCCAAACTGCCATATCTCGCGAACGGATTGACCAATCCGCAAAATTTCTGTTGCTTCTGAAAGTAGAAACTCGCCCGATTACAGCGGTATGCGCACCTTTCCCCTAGGCCGTTCTAGTTATTCGTTTCGAGCATCAAAAGTACGAAAATTTTGAGTTTCTCAAGCGTTTCTTACCTCCAAACTGCCATATCCCGCGAACGGATTAACCAATCCGCAAAATTTCTGTTGCTTCTGAAAGTAGAAACTCGCCCGATTACAACGGTATGAGCACTTTTCCCCTAGGCCGTTCTAGTTATTCGTATCGAGCATCAGAAATGCGAAAATTTTGAGTTTCTCAAGCGTTTCTTATCTCCAAACTGCCATATCTCGCGAACGGATTGACCAATCCGCAAAATTTCTGTTGCATCTGAAAGTAGAAACTCGCCCGATTACAACGGTATGCGCTCTTTTCCCCTAGGCCGTTCTAGTTATTCGTGTCGAGCATCAGAACTGCGAAAATTTTGAGTTTCTCAAGCGTTTCTTACCTCCAAACTGCCATATCTCGCGAACGGATTGACCAGTCCGCAAAATTTCTGTTGCATCTGAAAGTAGAAACTCGCCCGATTACAACGGTATGCGCTCTTTTCCCCTAGGCCGTTCTAGTTATTCGTGTCGAGCATCAGAACTGCGAAAATTTTGAGTTTCTCAAGCGTTTCTTACCTCCAAACTGCCATATCTCGCGAACGGATTGACCAGTCCGCAAAATTTCTGTTGCATCTAAAAGTAGAAACTCGCCCGATTACAAAGGTAGGTGTAGTTTTCCCCTAGGCCGTTCTAGTTATTCGTGTCGAGCATCAGAACTGCGAAAATTTTGAGTTTCTCAAGCGTTTCTTATCTCCAAACTGCCATATCTCGCGAACGGATTGATCAATCCGCAAAATTTCTGTTCCATCGGAAAGTAGAAACTCGCCCGATTACAACGGTATGCGTACTTTCCCCCTAGGCCGTTCTAGTTTATCGTTTCGAGCATCAGAACTGCGAAAGTTTTGAGTTTCTCAAGCGTTTCTTACCTCCAAACTGCCATATCTCGCGAACGGATTGACCAATCCGCAAAATTTCTGTTGCATCTGAAAGTAGAAACTCTCCCGATTACAACGGTAGGTGTAGTTTTCCCCTAGGCCGTTCTAGTTATTCGTGTCGAGCATCAGAACTGCGAAAATTTTGAGTTTCTCAAGCGTTTCTTACCTCCAAACTGCCATATCTCGCGAACGGATTGACCAATCCGCAAAATTTCTGTTGCATCTAAAAGTAGAAACCCGCCCGATTACAACGGTGTGCGTACTTTTCCCGTAGGCCGTTCTAGTTACTCGTTTCGAGCATCAGAACTGCGAAAATTTTTAGTTTCTCAAGCGTTTCTTATCTCCAAACTGCCATATCTCGCGAACGGATTGATCAATCCGCAAAATTTCTGTTGCATCTGAAAGTAGAAACTCGCCCGATTACAAAGGTAGGTGTAGTTTTCCCCTAGGCCGTTCTAGTTATTCGTGTCGAGCATCAGAACTGCGAAAATTATGAGTTTCTCAAGCCTTTCTTACCTCCAAACTGCCATATCTCGCGAACGGATTGACCAATCCGCAAAATTTCTGTTGCATCTGAAAGTAGAAACTCGCCCGATTACAACGGTATACGCTCTTTTCCCCTAGGCCATTCTAGTTATTCGTGTCGAGCATCAGAACTGCGAAAATTTTGAGTTTCTCAAGCGTTTCTTACATCCAAACTGCCATATCTCGCGAACGGATTGACCAATCCGCAAAATTTCTATTGCATCTGAAAGTAGAAACTCGCCCGATTACAACGGTGGGTGTAGTTTTCCCCTAGGCCGTTCCTGTTACTCATTTCGAGCATCAGAACTGCGAAAATTTTGAGTTTCTCAAGCGTTTCTTACCTCCAAACTGCCATATCTCGCGAACGGATTGACCAATCCGCAAAATTTCTGTTGCTTCTGAAAGTAGAAACTCGCCCGATTACAGCGGTATGCGCACCTTTCCCCTAGGCCGTTCTAGTTATTCGTTTCGAGCATCAAAAGTACGAAAATTTTGAGTTTCTCAAGCGTTTCTTACCTCCAAACTGCCATATCCCGCGAACGGATTAACCAATCCGCAAAATTTCTGTTGCTTCTAAAAGTAGAAACTCGCCCGATTACAACGGTATGAGCACTTTTCCCCTAGGCCGTTCTAGTTATTCGTATCGAGCATCAGAAATGCGAAAATTTTGAGTTTCTCAAGCGTTTCTTATCTCCAAACTGCCATATCTCGCGAACGGATTGACCAATCCGCAAAATTTCTGTTGCATCTGAAAGTAGAAACTCGCCCGATTACAACGGTATGCGCTCTTTTCCCCTAGGCCGTTCTAGTTATTCGTGTCGAGCATCAGAACTGCGAAAATTTTGAGTTTCTCAAGCGTTTCTTACCTCCAAACTGCCATATCTCGCGAACGGATTGACCAGTCCGCAAAATTTCTGTTGCATCTGAAAGTAGAAACTCGCCCGATTACAACGGTATGCGCTCTTTTCCCCTAGGCCGTTCTAGTTATTCGTGTCGAGCATCAGAACTGCGAAAATTTTGAGTTTCTCAAGCGTTTCTTACCTCCAAACTGCCATATCTCGCGAACGGATTGACCAGTCCGCAAAATTTCTGTTGCATCTAAAAGTAGAAACTCGCCCGATTACAAAGGTAGGTGTAGTTTTCCCCTAGGCCGTTCTAGTTATTCGTGTCGAGCATCAGAACTGCGAAAATTTTGAGTTTCTCAAGCGTTTCTTATCTCCAAACTGCCATATCTCGCGAACGGATTGATCAATCCGCAAAACTTCTGTTCCATCGGAAAGTAGAAACTCGCCCGATTACAACGGTATGCGTACTTTCCCCCTAGGCCGTTCTAGTTTATCGTTTCGAGCATCAGAACTGCGAAAGTTTTGAGTTTCTCAAGCGTTTCTTACCTCCAAACTGCCATATCTCGCGAACGGATTGACCAATCCGCAAAATTTCTGTTGCATCTGAAAGTAGAAACTCTCCCGATTACAACGGTAGGTGTAGTTTTCCCCTAGGCCGTTCTAGTTATTCGTTTCGAGCATCAGAACTGCGAAAATTTTGAGTTTCTCAAGCGTTTCTTACCTCCAAACTGCCATATCTCGCGAACGGATTGGCCAATCCGCAAAATTTCTGTTGCATATGAAAGTAGAAACTCGCCCGATTACAACGGTATGCGCTCTTTTCCCCTAGGCCGTTCTAGTTACTCGTTTCGAGCATCAGAACTGCGAAAATTTTGAGTTTCTCAAGCGTTTCTTATCTCCAAATTGCCATATCTCGCGAACGGATTGATCAATCCGCAAAATTTCTGTTGCATCTGAAAGCAGAAACTCGCCCGATTACAAAGGTAGGTGTAGTTTCCCCCTAGGCCGTTCTAGTTATTCGTGACGAGCATCAGAACTGCGAAAATTTTGAGTTTCTCAAGCGTTTCTTACCTCCAAACTGCCATATCTCGCGAACGGATTGACCAATCCGCAAAATTTCTGTTGCATCTGAAAGTAGAAACTCGCCCGATTACAACGGTATGCGCACTTTTCCCCTAGGCCGTTCTAGTTATTCGTGTCGAGCATCAGAACTGCGAAAATTTTGAGTTTCTCAAGCGTTTCTTACCTCCAAACTGCCATATCTCGCGAAGGGATTGACCAATCCGCAAAATTTCTGTTGCATCTAAAAGTAGAAACTCGCCCGATTACAACGGTATGCGTACTTTTCCCCTAGGCCGTTCTAGTTACTCGTTTCGAGCATCAGAACTGCGAAAATATTGAGTTTCTCAAGCGTTTCTTATCTCCAAATTGCCATATCTCGCGAACGGATTGATCAATCCGCAAAATTTCTGTTGCATCTGAAAGCAGAAACTCGCCCGATTACAAAGGTAGGTGTAGTTTTCCCCTAGGCCGTTCTAGTTATTCGTGACGAGCATCAGAACTGCGAAAATTTTGAGTTTCTCAAGCGTTTCTTACCTCCAAACTGCCATATCTCGCGAACGGATTGACCAATCCGCAAAATTTCTGTTGCTTCTGAAAGTAGAAACTCGCCCGATTACAGCGGTATGCGCGCTTTTCCCCTAGGCCGTTCTAGTTATTCGTTTCGAGCATCAAAAATGCGAAAATTTTGAGTTTCTCAAGCGTTTCTTACCTCCAAACTGCCATATCTCGCGAACGGATTGGCCAATCCGCAAAATTTCTGTTGCATATGAAAGTAGAAACTCGCCCGATTACAACGGTATGCGCTCTTTTCCCCTAGGCCGTTCTAGTTACTCGTTTCGAGCATCAGAACTGCGAAAATTTTGAGTTTCTCAAGCGTTTCTTATCTCCAAATTGCCATATCTCGCGAACGGATTGATCAATCCGCAAAATTTCTGTTGCATCTGAAAGCAGAAACTCGCCCGATTACAAAGGTAGGTGTAGTTTCCCCCTAGGCCGTTCTAGTTATTCGTGACGAGCATCAGAACTGCGAAAATTTTGAGTTTCTCAAGCGTTTCTTACCTCCAAACTGCCATATCTCGCGAACGGATTGACCAATCCGCAAAATTTCTGTTGCATCTGAAAGTAGAAACTCGCCCGATTACAACGGTATGCGCACTTTTCCCCTAGGCCGTTCTAGTTATTCGTGTCGAGCATCAGAACTGCGAAAATTTTGAGTTTCTCAAGCGTTTCTTACCTCCAAACTGCCATATCTCGCGAAGGGATTGACCAATCCGCAAAATTTCTGTTGCATCTAAAAGTAGAAACTCGCCCGATTACAACGGTATGCGTACTTTTCCCCTAGGCCGTTCTAGTTACTCGTTTCGAGCATCAGAACTGCGAAAATATTGAGTTTCTCAAGCGTTTCTTATCTCCAAATTGCCATATCTCGCGAACGGATTGATCAATCCGCAAAATTTCTGTTGCATCTGAAAGCAGAAACTCGCCCGATTACAAAGGTAGGTGTAGTTTTCCCCTAGGCCGTTCTAGTTATTCGTGACGAGCATCAGAACTGCGAAAATTTTGAGTTTCTCAAGCGTTTCTTACCTCCAAACTGCCATATCTCGCGAACGGATTGACCAATCCGCAAAATTTCTGTTGCTTCTGAAAGTAGAAACTCGCCCGATTACAGCGGTATGCGCACTTTTCCCCTAGGCCGTTCTAGTTATTCGTTTCGAGCATCAAAAATGCGAAAATTTTGAGTTTCTCAAGCGTTTCTTACG
Organism: Ptiloglossa arizonensis; assembly: GCF_051014685.1. Taxonomy (NCBI): domain Eukaryota; kingdom Metazoa; phylum Arthropoda; class Insecta; order Hymenoptera; family Colletidae; genus Ptiloglossa; species Ptiloglossa arizonensis. The sequence continues at coordinate 179,338 of NW_027478723.1, forward strand.
TCCAAACTGCCATATCTCGCGAACGGATTAACCAATCCGCAAAATTTCTGTTGCTTCTGAAAGTAGAAACTCGCCCGATTACAACGGTATGAGCACTTTTCCCCTAGGCCGTTCTAGTTATTCGTGTCGAACATCAGAACTGCGAAAATTTTGAGTTTCTCAAGCGTTTCTTATCTCCAAATTGCCATATCTCGCGAACGGATTGATCAATCCGCAAAATTTCTGTTGCATCTGAAAGCAGAAACTCGCCCGATTACAAAGGTAGGTGTAGTTTGCCCCTAGGCCGTTCTAGTTATTCGTGTCGAGCATCAGAACTGCGAAAATTTTGAGTTCCTCAAGCGTTTCTTATATCCAAACTGCCATATCTCGCGAACGGATTGACCAATCCGCAAAATTTCTGTTGCATCTAAAAGTAGAAACTCGCCCGATTACAACGGTATGCGTACTTTTCCCCTAGGCCGTTCTAGTTACTCGTTTCGAGCATCAGAACTGCGATAATTTTGAGTTTCTCAAGCGTTTCTTATCTCCAAATTGCCATATCTCGCGAACGGATTAATCAATCCGCAAAATTTCTGTTGCATCTGAAAGCAGAAACTCGCCCGATTACAAAAGTAGGTGTAGTTTTCCCCTAGGCCGTTCTAGTTATTCGTGACGAGCATCAGAACTGCGAAAATTTTGAGTTTCTCAAGCGTTTCTTACCTCCAAACTGCCATATCTCGCGAACGGATTGACCAATCCGCAAAATTTCTGTTGCTTCTGAAAGTAGAAACTCGCCCCATTACACCGGTATGCGCACTTTTCCCCTAGGCCGTTCTAGTTATTCGTTTCGAGCATCAAAAATGCGAAAATTTTGAGTTTCTCAAGCGTTTCTTATCTCCAAATTGCCATATCTCGCGAACGGATTGAACAATCCGCAAAATTTCTGTTGCATCTGAAAGCAGAAACTCGCCCGATTACAAAGGTAGGTGTAGTTTTCCCCTAGGCCGTTCTAGTTATTCGTGACGAGCATCAGAACTGCGAAAATTTTGAGTTTCTCAAGCGTTTCTTACCTCCAAACTGCCATATCTCGCGAACGGATTGACCAATCCGCAAAATTTCTGTTGCTTCTGAAAGTAGAAACTCGCCCGATTACAGCGGTATGCGCACTTTTCCCCTAGGCCGTTCTAGTTATTCGTTTCGAGCATCAAAAATGCGAAAATTTTGAGTTTCTCAAGCGTTTCTTACCTCCAAACTGCCATATCTCGCGAACGGATTAACCAATCCGCAAAATTTCTGTTGCTTCTGAAAGTAGAAACTCGCCCGATTACAACGGTATGAGCACTTTTCCCCTAGGCCGTTCTAGTTATTCGTGTCGAGCATCAGAACTGCGAAAATTTTGAGTTTCTCAAGCGTTTCTTACCTCCAAACTGCCATATCTCGCGAACGGATTGACCAATCCGCAAAATTTCTGTTGCATCTAAAAGTAGAAACTCGCCCGATTACAACGGTATGCGTACTTTTCCCCTAGGCCGTTCTAGTTACTCGTTTCGAGCATCAGAACTGCGAAAATTTTGAGTTTCTCAAGCGTTTCTTACCTCCAAACTGCCATATCTCGCGAACGGATTGACCAATCCGCAAAATTTTTGTTGCATCTGAAAGTAGAAACTCGCCCGATTACAACGGTATGCGCACTTTGCCCCTAGGCCGTTCTAGTTATTCGTGTCGAGCATCAGAACTGCGAAAATTTTGAGTTCCTCAAGCGTTTCTTATCTCCAAACTGCCATATCTCGCGAACGGATTGACCAATCCGCAAAATTTCTGTTGCATCTAAAAGTAGAAACTCGCCCGATTACAACGGCATGCGTACTTTTCCCCTAGGCCGTTCTAGTTACTCGTTTCGAGCATCAGAACTGCGAAAATTTTGAGTTTCTCAAGCGTTTCTTATCTCCAAATTGCCATATCTCGCGAACGGATTGGTCAATCCGCAAAATTTCTGTTGCATCTGAAAGCAGAAACTCGCCCGATTACAAAGGTAGGTGTAGTTTGCCCCTAGGCCGTTCTAGTTATTCGTGTCGAGCATCAGAACTGCGAAAATTTTGAGTTCCTCAAGCGTTTCTTATCTCCAAACTGCCATATCTCGCGAACGGATTGACCAATCCGCAAAATTTCTGTTGCATCTAAAAGTAGAAACTCGCCCGATTACAACGGTATGCGTACTTTTCCCCTAGGCCGTTCTAGTTACTCGTTTCGAGCATCAGAACTGCGATAATTTTGAGTTTCTCAAGCGTTTCTTATCTCCAAATGGCCATATCTCGCGAACGGATTGATCAATCCGCAAAATTTCTGTTGCATCTGAAAGCAGAAACTCGCCCGATTACAAAGGTAGGTGTAGTTTTCCACTAGGCCGTTATAGTTATTCGTGACGAGCATCAGAACTGCGAAAATTTTGAGTTTCTCAAGCGTTTCTTACCTCCAAACTGCCATATCTCGCGAACGGATTAACCAATCCGCAAAATTTCTGTTGCTTCTGAAAGTAGAAACTCGCCCGATTACAGCGGTATGCGCACTTTTCCCCTAGGCCGTTCTAGTTATTCGTTTCGAGCATGAAAAATGCGAAAATTTTGAGTTTCTCAAGCGTTTCTTACCTCCAAACTGCCATATCTCGCGAACGGATTGACCAATCCGCAAAATTTCTGTTGCATCTGAAAGTAGAAACTCGCCCGATTACAACCGTATGCGCACTTTTCCCGTAGGCCGTTCTAGTTATTCGTGTCGAGCATCAGAACTGCGAAAATTTTGAGTTTCTCAAGCGTTTCTTACCTCCAAACTGCCATATCTCGCGCACGGATTGACCAATCCGCAAAATTTCTGTTGCATCTGAAAGTAGAGACTCGCCCGATTACAACGGTATGCGCTCTTCTCCCCTAGGCCGTTCTAGTTATTCGTGTCGAGCATCAGAACTGCGAAAATTTTGAGTTTCTCAAGCGTTTCTTACCTCCAAACTGCCATATCTCGCGCACGGATTGACCAATCCGCAAAATTTCTGTTGCATCTGAAAGTAGAGACTCGCCCGATTACAACGGTATGCGCTCTTCTCCCCTAGGCCGTTCTAGTTATTCGTGTCGAGCATCAGAACTGCGAAAATTTTGAGTTTCTCAAGCGTTTCTTACCTCCAAACTGCCATATCTCGCGACCGGATTGACCAATCCGCAAAATTTCTGTAGCATCTGAAAGTAGAAACTCGCCCGATTACAACGGTATGCGCACTTTTCCCCTAGGCCGTTCTAGTTACTCGTTTCGAGCATCAAAACTGCGAAAATTTTGAGTTTCTCAAGCGTTTCTTATCTCCAAACTGCCGTATCTCGCGAACGGATTGATCAATCCGCAAAATTTCTGTGCCATCAGAAAGTAGAAACTCGCCCGATTACAACGGTATGCGTACTTCTCCCCTAGGCCGCTCTAGTCATTCGTTTTGAGCATCAGAACTGCGAAAATTTTGAGTTTCTCAAGCGTTTCTTACCTCCAAACTGCCATATCTCGCGACCGGATTGACCAATCCGCAAAATTTCTGTAGCATCTGAAAGTAGAAACTCGCCCGATTACAACGGTATGCGCACTTTTCCCCTAGGCCGTTCTAGTTACTCGTTTCGAGCATCAAAACTGCGAAAATTTTGAGTTTCTCAAGCGTTTCTTATCTCCAAACTGCCATATCTCGCGAACGGATTGATCAATCCGCAAAATTTCTGTTGCATCTGAAAGTAGAAACTCGCCCGATTACAACGGTATGCGCACTTTTCCCCTAGGCCGTTCTAGTTATTCGTTTCGAGCATCAGAAATGCGAAAATTTTGAGGTCCTCAAGCGTTTCTTAAATCCAAACGGCCATATCTCGCAAACGGATTGACCAATCCGCAAAATTTCTGTTGCATCTGAAAGTAGAAACTCGCCCGATTACAACGGTATGCACACTTTTCCCCTAGGCCGTTCTAGTTATTCGTGTCGGGCATCAGAACTGCGAAAATTTTGAGTTTCTCAAGCGTTTCTTATCTCCAAACTGCCATATCTCGCGAACGGATTGATCAATCCGCAAAATTTCCGTTGCATCTTAAAGTAGAAACTCGCCCGATTACAAAGGTATGTGTAGTTTTCCCCTAGGCCGTTCTAGTTATTCGTGTCGAGCATCAGAACTGCGAAAATTTTGAGTTTCTCAAGCGTTTCTTACCTCCAAACTGCCATATCTCGCGAACGGATTGACCAATCCGCAAAATTTCTGTTGCATCTGAAAGTAGAAACTCGCCCGATTACAAAGGTAGGTGTAGTTTTCCCCTAGGCCGTTCTAGTTATTCGTGTCGAGCATCAGAACTGCGAAAATTTTGAGTTTCTCAAGCGTTTCTTACCTCCAAACTGCCATATCTCGCGAACGGATTGACCAATCCGCAAAATTTCTGTTGCATCTGAAAGTAGAAACTCGCCCGATTACAACCGTATGCGCACTTTTCCCCTTGGCCGTTCTAGTTATTCGTGTCGAGCATCAGAACTGCGAAAAGTTTGAGTTTCTCAAGCGTTTCTTATCTCCAAACTGCCATATCTCGCGAACGGATTGATCAATCCGCAAAATTTCTGTTGCATCTGAAAGTAGAAACTCGCCCGATTACAACGGTAGGTGTAGTTTTCCCCTAGGCCGTTCCAGTTATTCATTTCGAGCATCAGAACTGCGAAAATTTTGAGTTTCTCAAGCGTTTCTTACATCCAAACTGCCATATCTCGCGAACGGATTGACCAATCCGCAAAATTTCTGTTGCTTCTGAAAGTAGAAACTCGCCCGATTACAGCGGTATGCGCACTTTTCCCCTAGGCCGTTCTAGTTATTCGTATCGAGCATCAGAAATGCGAAAATTTTGAGTTTCTCAAGCGTTTCTTATCTCCAAATTGCCATATATCGCGAACGGATTAATCAATCCGCAAAATTTCTGTTGCATCTGAAAGTAGAAACTCGCCCGATTACAACGGTATGCGCTCTTTTCCCCTAGGCCGTTCTAGTTATTCCTGTCGAGCATCAGAACTGCGAAAATTTTGAATTTCTCAAGCGTTTCTTACCTCCAAACTGCCATATCTCGCGAACGGATTGACCAATCCGCAAAATTTCTGTTGCATCTAAAAGTAGAAACTCGCCCGATTACAACGGTATACGCACTTTTCCCCTAGGCCGTTCTAGTTATTCGTGTCGAGCATCAGAACTGCGAAAATTTTGAGTTTCTCAAGCGTTTCTTATCTCCAAATTGCCATATCTCGCGAACGGATTGATCAATCCGCAAAATTTCTGTTGCATCTGAAAGTAGAAACTCGCCCGATTACAACGGTATGTGCACTTTGCCCCTAGGCCGTTCTAGTTATTCGTATCGAGCATCAGAAATGCGAAAATTTTGAGTTTCTCAAGCGTTTCTTACCTCCAAACTGCCATATCTCGCGAACGGATTGACCAATCCGCAAAATTTCTGTTGCATCTGAAAGTAGAAACCCGCCCGATTACAACGGTATGCGCACTTTTCCCCTAGGCCGTTCTAGTTACTCGTTTCGAGCATCAAAACTGCGAAAATTTTGAGTTTCTCAAGCGTTTCTTATCTCCAAACTGCCGTATCTCGCGAACGGATTGATCAATCCGCAAAATTTCTGTGCCATCTGAAAGTAGAAACTCGCCCGATTACAACGGTATGCGTACTTCTCCCCTAGGCCGCTCTAGTCATTCATTTCGAGCATCAGAACTGCGAAAATTTTGAGTTTCTTATCTCCAAACTGCCATATCTCGCGAACGGATTGATCAATCCGCAAAATTTCTGTTGCATCTGAAAGTAGAAACTCGCCCGATTACAACGGTATGCGCACTTTTCCCCTAGGCCGTTCTAGGTATTCGTGTCGAGCATCAGAACTGCGAAAATTTTGAGTTTCTCAAGCGTTTCATACCTCCAAACTGCCATATCTCGCGAACGGATTGACCAATCCGCAAAATTTCTGTTGCATCTGAAAGTAGAAACTCGCCCGATTACAACGGTATGCGCACTTTTCCCCTAGGCCGTTCTAGGTATTCGTGTCGAGCATCAGAACTGCGAAAATTTTGAGTTTCTCAAGCGTTTCATACCTCCAAACTGCCATATCTCGCGAACGGATTGACCAATCCGCAAAATTTCTGTTGCATCTGAAAGTAGAAACTCGCCCGATTACAACGGTATGCGCACTTTTCCCCTAGGCCGTTCTAGGTATTCGTGTCGAGCATCAGAACTGCGAAAATTTTGAGTTTCTCAAGCGTTTCTTATCTCCAAACTGCCATATCTCGCGAACGGATTGATCAATCCGCAAAATTTCTGTTGCATCTGAAAGTAGAAACTCGCCCGATTACAACGGTAGGTGTAGTTTTCCCCTAGGCCGTTCCAGTTATTCATTTCGAGCATCAGAACTGCGAAAATTTTGAGTTTCTCAAGCGTTTCTTACATCCAAACTGCCATATCTCGCGAACGGATTGACCAATCCGCAAAATTTCTGTTGCTTCTGAAAGTAGAAACTCTCCCGATTACAGCAGTATGCGCACTTTTCCCCTAGGCCGTTCTAGTTATTCGTTTCGAGCATGAAAAATGCGAAAATTTTGAGTTTCTCAAGCGTTTCTTACCTCCAAACTGCCATATCTCGCGAACGGATTAACCAATGCGCAAAATTTCTGTTGCTTCTGAAAGTAGAAACTCGCCCGATTACAACGGTATGAGCACTTTTCCCCTAGGCCGTTCTAGGTATTCGTATCGAGCATCAGAAATGCGAAAATTTTGAGTTTCTCAAGCGTTTCTTATCTCCAAATTGCCATATCTCGCGAACGGATTGATCAATCCGCAAAATTTCTGTTGCATCTGAAAGTAGATACTCGCCCGATTACAACGGTATGTGCACTTTTCCCGTAGGCCGTTCTAGTTATTCGTGTCGAGCATCAGAACTGCGAAAATTTTGAGTTTCTCAAGCGTTTCTTACATCCAAACTGCCATATCTCGCGAACGGATTGACCAATCCGCAAAATTTCTATTGCATCTGAATGTAGAAACTCGCCCGATTACAACGGTATGCGCACTTTTCCCCTAGGCCGTTCTAGTTATTCGTGTCGAGCATCAGAACTGCGAAAATTTTGAGTTTCTCAAGCGTTTCTTACCTCCAAACTGCCATATCTCGCGAACGGATTGACCAATCCGCAAAATTTCTATTGCATCTGAAAGTAGAAACTCGCCCGATTACAACGGTATGCGCACTTTTCCCCTAGGCCGTTCTAGGTATTCGTGTCGAGCATCAGAACTGCGAAAATTTTGAGTTTCTCAAGCGTTTCTTATCTCCAAACTGCCATATCTCGCGAACGGATTGATCAATCCGCAAAATTTCTGTTGCATCTGAAAGTAGAAACTCGCCCGATTACAACGGTAGGTGTAGTTTTCCCCTAGGCCGTTCCAGTTATTCATTTCGAGCATCAGAACTGCGAAAATTTTGAGTTTCTCAAGCGTTTCTTACATCCAAACTGCCATATCTCGCGAACGGATTGACCAATCCGCAAAATTTCTGTTGCTTCTGAAAGTAGAAACTCTCCCGATTACAGCAGTATGCGCACTTTTCCCCTAGGCCGTTCTAGTTATTCGTTTCGAGCATGAAAAATGCGAAAATTTTGAGTTTCTCAAGCGTTTCTTACCTCCAAACTGCCATATCTCGCGAACGGATTAACCAATCCGCAAAATTTCTGTTGCTTCTGAAAGTAGAAACTCGCCCGATTACAACGGTATGAGCACTTTTCCCCTAGGCCGTTCTAGGTATTCGTATCGAGCATCAGAAGTGCGAAAATTTTGAGTTTCTCAAGCGTTTCTTATCTCCAAATTGCCATATCTCGCGAACGGATTGATCAATCCGCAAAATTTCTGTTGCATCTGAAAGTAGATACTCGCCCGATTACAACGGTATGTGCACTTTTCCCGTAGGCCGTTCTAGTTATTCGTGTCGAGCATCAGAACTGCGAAAATTTTGAGTTTCTCAAGCGTTTCTTACATCCAAACTGCCATATCTCGCGAACGGATTGACCAATCCGCAAAATTTCTATTGCATCTGAATGTAGAAACTCGCCCGATTACAACGATATGCGCACTTTTCCCCTAGGCCGTTCTAGTTATTCGTGTCGAGCATCAGAACTGCGAAAATTTTGAGTTTCTCAAGCGTTTCTTACCTCCAAACTGCCATATCTCGCGAACGGATTGACCAATCCGCAAAATTTCTATTGCATCTGAAAGTAGAAACTCGCCCGATTACAACGGTATGCGCACTTTTCCCCTAGGCCGTTCTAGTTATTCGTGTCGAGCATCAGAACTGCGAAAATTTTGAGTTTCTCAAGCGTTTCTTATCTCCAAACTGCCATATCTCGCGAACGGATTGATCAATCCGCAAAATTTCTGTTGCATCTGAAAGTAGAAACTCGCCCGATTACAACGGTAGGTGTAGTTTTCCCCTATGCCGTTCCAGTTATTCATTTCGAGCATCAGAACTGCGAAAATTTTGAGTTTCCCAAGCGTTTCTTACCTCCAAACTGCCATATCTCGCGAACGGATTGACCAATCCGCAAAATTTCTGTTGCATCTAAAAGTAGAAACTCGCCCGATTACAACGGTATGTGTACTTTTCCCCTAGGCCGTTCTAGTTACTCGTTTCGAGCATCAGAACAGCGAAAATTTTGAGTTTCTCAAGCGTTTCTTATTTCCAAATTGCCATATCTCGCGAACGGATTGATCAATCCGCAAAATTTCTGTTGCATCTGAAAGTAGAAACTCGCCCGATTACAACGGTATGTGCACTTTGCCCCTAGGCCGTTCTAGTTATTCGTATCGAGCATCAGAAATGCGAAAATTTTGAGTTTCTCAAGCGTTTCTTACTTCCAAACTGCCATATCTCGCGAACGGATTGACCAATCCGCAAAATTTCTGTTGCATCTGAAAGTAGAAACTCGCCCGATTACAACGGTATGCGCACTTTTCCCCTAGGCCGTTCTAGTTATTCGTGTCGAGCAACAGAACTGCGAAAATTTTGAGTTTCTCAAGCGTTTCTTACCTGCAAGCTGCCATATCTCGCGAACGGATTGAACAATCCGCAAAATTTCTGTTGCATCTGAAAGTAGAAACTCGCCCGATTACAACCGTATGCGCACTTTTCCCGTAGGCCGTTCTAGTTATTCGTGTCGAGCATCAGAACTGCGAAAATTTTGAGTTTCTCAAGCGTTTCTTACCTCCAAACTGCCATATCTCGCGAACGGATTGACCAATCCGCAAAATTTCTGTTGCATCTGAAAGTAGAGACTCGCCCGATTACAACGGTATGCGCTCTTTTCCCCTAGGCCGTTCTAGTTATTCGTGTCGAGCATCAGAACTGCGAAAATTTTGAATTTCTCAAGCGTTTCTTACCTCCAAACTGCCATATCTCGCGAACGGATTGACCAATCCGCAAAATTTCTGTTGCATCTAAAAGTAGAAACTCGCCCGATTACAACGGTATGTGTACTTTTCCCCTAGGCCGTTCTAGTTACTCGTTTCGAGCATCAGAACAGCGAAAATTTTGAGTTTCTCAAGCGTTTCTTATTTCCAAATTGCCATATCTCGCGAACGGATTGATCAATCCGCAAAATTTCTGTTGCATCTGAAAGTAGAAACTCGCCCGATTACAACGGTATGTGCACTTTACCCCTAGGCCGTTCTAGTTATTCGTATCGAGCATCAGAAATGCGAAAATTTTGAGTTTCTCAAGCGTTTCTTACTTCCAAACTGCCATATCTCGCGAACGGATTGACCAATCCGCAAAATTTCTGTTGCATCTGAAAGTAGAAACTCGCCCGATTACAACGGTATGCGCACTTTTCCCCTAGGCCGTTCTAGTTATTCGTGTCGAGCATCAGAACTGCGAAAATTTTGAGTTTCTCAAGCGTTTCTTACCTCCAAACTGCCATATCTCGCGACCGGATTGACCAATCCGCAAAATTTCTGTAGCATCTGAAAGTAGAAACTCGCCCGATTACAACGGTATGCGCACTTTTCCCCTAGGCCGTTCTAGTTACTCGTTTCGAGCATCAAACCTGCGAAAATTTTGAGTTTCTCAAGCGTTTCTTATCTCCAAACTGCCGTATCTCGCGAACGGATTGATCAATCCGCAAAATTTCTGTGCCATCTGAAAGTAGAAACTCGCCCGATTACAACGGTATGCGTACTTCTCCCCTAGGCCGCTCTAGTCATTCGTGTCGAGCATCAGAACTGCGAAAATTTTGAGTTTCTCAAGCGTTTCTTACCTCCAAACTGCCATATCTCGCGAACGGATTGACCAATCCGCAAAATTTCTATTGCATCTGAATGTAGAAACTCGCCCGATTACAACGGTATGCGCACTTTTCCCCTAGGCCGTTCTAGTTATTCGTGTCGAGCATCAGAACTGCGAAAATTTTGAGTTTCTCAAGCGTTTCTTACCTCCAAACTGCCATATCTCGCGAACGGATTGACCAATCCGCAAAATTTCTATTGCATCTGAAAGTAGAAACTCGCCCGATTACAACGGTATGCGCACTTTTCCCCTAGGCCGATCTAGGTATTCGTGTCGAGCATCAGAACTGCGAAAATTTTGAGTTTCTCAAGCGTTTCTTATCTCCAAACTGCCATATCTCGCGAACGGATTGATCAATCCGCAAAATTTCTGTTGCATCTGAAAGTAGAAACTCGCCCGATTACAACGGTAGGTGTAGTTTTCGCCTAGGCCGTTCCAGTTATTCATTTCGAGCATCAGAACTGCGAAAATTTTGAGTTTCTCAAGCGTTTCTTACATCCAAACTGCCATATCTCGCGAACGGATTGACCAATCCGCAAAATTTCTGTTGCTTCTGAAAGTAGAAACTCTCCCGATTACAGCAGTATGCGCACTTTTCCCCTAGGCCGTTCTAGTTATTCGTTTCGAGCATGAAAAATGCGAAAATTTTGAGTTTCTCAAGCGTTTCTTACCTCCAAACTGCCATATCTCGCGAACGGATTAACCAATCCGCAAAATTTCTGTTGCTTCTGAAAGTAGAAACTCGCCCGATTACAACGGTATGAGCACTTTTCCCCTAGGCCGTTCTAGGTATTCGTATCGAGCATCAGAAATGCGAAAATTTTGAGTTTCTCAAGCGTTTCTTATCTCCAAATTGCCATATCTCGCGAACGGATTGATCAATCCGCAAAATTTCTGTTGCATCTGAAAGTAGATACTCGCCCGATTACAACGGTATGTGCACTTTTCCCGTAGGCCGTTCTAGTTATTCGTGTCGAGCATCAGAACTGCGAAAATTTTGAGTTTCTCAAGCGTTTCTTACATCCAAACTGCCATATCTCGCGAACGGATTGACCAATCCGCAAAATTTCTATTGCATCTGAATGTAGAAACTCGCCCGATTACAACGGTATGCGCACTTTTCCCCTAGGCCGTTCTAGTTATTCGTGTCGAGCATCAGAACTGCGAAAATTTTGAGTCTCTCAAGCGTTTCTTACCTCCAAACTGCCATATCTCGCGAACGGATTGACCAATCCGCAAAATTTCTATTGCATCTGAAAGTAGAAACTCGCCCGATTACAACGGTATGCGCACTTTTCCCCTAGGCCGTTCTAGTTATTCGTGTCGAGCATCAGAACTGCGAAAATTTTGAGTTTCTCAAGCGTTTCTTATCTCCAAACTGCCATATCTCGCGAACGGATTGATCAATCCGCAAAATTTCTGTTGCATCTGAAAGTAGAAACTCGCCCGATTACAACGGTAGGTGTAGTTTTCCCCTATGCCGTTCCAGTTATTCATTTCGAGCATCAGAACTGCGAAAATTTTGAGTTTCCCAAGCGTTTCTTACCTCCAAACTGCCATATCTCGCGAACGGATTGACCAATCCGCAAAATTTCTGTTGCATCTAAAAGTAGAAACTCGCCCGATTACAACGGTATGCGTACTTTTCCCCTAGGCCGTTCTAGTTACTCGTTTCGAGCATCAGAACTGCGAAAATTTTGAGTTTCTCAAGCGTTTCTTATCTCCAAATTGCCATATCTCGCGAACGGATTGATCAATCCGCAAAATTTCTGTTGCATCTGAAAGTAGAAACTCGCCCGATTACAACGGTATGTGCACTTTGCCCCTAGGCCGTTCTAGTTATTCGTGTCGAGCAACAGAACTGCGAAAATTTTGAGTTTCTCAAGCGTTTCTTACCTGCAAGCTGCCATATCTCGCGAACGGATTGAACAATCCGCAAAATTTCTGTTGCATCTGAAAGTAGAAACTCGCCCGATTACAACCGTATGCGCACTTTTCCCGTAGGCCGTTCTAGTTATTCGTGTCGAGCATCAGAACTGCGAAAATTTTGAGTTTCTCAAGCGTTTCTTACCTCCAAACTGCCATATCTCGCGAACGGATTGACCAATCCGCAAAATTTCTGTTGCATCTGAAAGTAGAGACTCGCCCGATTACAACGGTATGCGCTCTTTTCCCCTAGGCCGTTCTAGTTATTCGTGTCGAGCATCAGAACTGCGAAAATTTTGAGTTTCTCAAGCGTTTCTTACCTCCAAACTGCCATATCTCGCGACCGGATTGACCAATCCGCAAAATTTCTGTAGCATCTGAAAGTAGAAACTCGCCCGATTACAACGGTATGCGCACTTTTCCCCTAGGCCGTTCTAGTTACTCGTTTCGAGCATCAAACCTGCGAAAATTTTGAGTTTCTCAAGGGTTTCTTATCTCCAAATTGCCATATCTCGCGAACGGATTGATCAATCCGCAAAATTTCTGTTGCATCTGAAAGTAGAAACTCGCCCGATTACAACGGTATGTGCACTTTGCCCCTAGGCCGTTCTAGTTATTCGTATCGAGCATCAGAAATGCGAAAATTTTGAGTTTCTCAAGCGTTTCTTACTTCCAAACTGCCATATCTCGCGAACGGATTGACCAATCCGCAAAATTTCTGTTGCATCTGAAAGTAGAAACTCGCCCGATTACAACGGTATGCGCACTTTTCCCCTAGGCCGTTCTAGTTATTCGTGTCGAGCATCAGAACTGCGAAAATTTTGAGTTTCTCAAGCGTTTCTTACCTCCAAACTGCCATATCTCGCGACCGGATTGACCAATCCGCAAAATTTCTGTAGCATCTGAAAGTAGAAACTCGCCCGATTACAACGGTATGCGCACTTTTCCCCTAGGCCGTTCTAGTTACTCGTTTCGAGCATCAAACCTGCGAAAATTTTGAGTTTCTCAAGCGTTTCTTATCTCCAAACTGCCGTATCTCGCGAACGGATTGATCAATCCGCAAAATTTCTGTGCCATCTGAAAGTAGAAACTCGCCCGATTACAACGGTATGCGTACTTCTCCCCTAGGCCGCTCTAGTCATTCGTTTCGAGCATCAGAACTGCGAAAATTTTGAGTTTCTCAAGCGTTTCTTACCTCCAAACTGCCATATCTCGCGACCGGATTGACCAATCCGCAAAATTTCTGTAGCATCTGAAAGTAGAAACTCGCCCGATTACAACGGTATGCGCACTTTTCCCCTAGGCCGTTCTAGGTATTCGTGTCGAGCATCAGAACTGCGAAAATTTTGAGTTTCTCAAGCGTTTCTTATCTCCAAACTGCCATATCTCGCGAACGGATTGATCAATCCGCAAAATTTCTGTTGCATCTGAAAGTAGAAACTCGCCCGATTACAACGGTAGGTGTAGTTTTCCCCTAGGCCGTTCCAGTTATTCATTTCGAGCATCAGAACTGCGAAAATTTTGAGTTTCTCAAGCGTTTCTTACATCCAAACTGCCATATCTCGCGAACGGATTGACCAATCCGCAAAATTTCTGTTGCTTCTGAAAGTAGAAACTCGCCCGATTACAGCAGTATGCGCACTTTTCCCCTAGGCCGTTCTAGTTATTCGTTTCGAGCATGAAAAATGCGAAAATTTTGAGTTTCTCAAGCGTTTCTTACCTCCAAACTGCCATATCTCGCGAACGGATTAACCAATCCGCAAAATTTCTGTTGCTTCTGAAAGTAGAAACTCGCCCGATTACAACGGTATGAGCACTTTTCCCCTAGGCCGTTCTAGGTATTCGTATCGAGCATCAGAAATGCGAAAATTTTGAGTTTCTCAAGCGTTTCTTATCTCCAAATTGCCATATCTCGCGAACGGATTGATCAATCCGCAAAATTTCTGTTGCATCTGAAAGTAGATACTCGCCCGATTACAACGGTATGTGCACTTTTCCCGTAGGCCGTTCTAGTTATTCGTGTCGAGCATCAGAACTGCGAAAATTTTGAGTTTCTCAAGCGTTTCTTACATCCAAACTGCCATATCTCGCGAACGGATTGACCAATCCGCAAAATTTCTATTGCATCTGAATGTAGAAACTCGCCCGATTACAACGGTATGCGCACTTTTCCCCTAGGCCGTTCTAGTTATTCGTGTCGAGCATCAGAACTGCGAAAATTTTGAGTTTCTCAAGCGTTTCTTATCTCCAAACTGCCATATCTCGCTAACGGATTGATCAATCCGCATAATTTCTGTTGCATCTGAAAGTAGAAACTCGACCGATTACAACGGTAGGTGTAGTTTTCCCCTATGCCGTTCCAGTTATTCATTTCGAGCATCAGAACTGCGAAAATTTTGAGTTTCTCAAGCGTTTCTTACCTCCAAACTGCCATATCTCGCGAACGGATTGACCAATCCGCAAAATTTCTGTTGCATCTAAAAGTAGAAACTCGCCCGATTACAACGGTATGCGTACTTTTCCCCTAGGCCGTTCTAGTTACTCGTTTCGAGCATCAGAACTGCGAAAATTTTGAGTTTCTCAAGCGTTTCTTATCTCCAAATTGCCATATCTCGCGAACGGATTGATCAATCCGCAAAATTTCTGTTGCATCTGAAAGTAGAAACTCGCCCGATTACAACGGTATGTGCACTTTGCCCCTAGGCCGTTCTAGTTATTCGTGTCGAGCAACAGAACTGCGAAAATTTTGAGTTTCTCAAGCGTTTCTTACCTGCAAGCTGCCATATCTCGCGAACGGATTGAACAATCCGCAAAATTTCTGTTGCATCTGAAAGTAGAAACTCGCCCGATTACAACCGTATTCGCACTTTTCCCGTAGGCCGTTCTAGTTATTCGTGTCGAGCATCAGAACTGCGAAAATTTTGAGTTTCTCAAGCGTTTCTTACCTCCAAACTGCCATATCTCGCGAACGGATTGACCAATCCGCAAAATTTCTGTTGCATCTGAAAGTAGAGACTCGCCCGATTACAACGGTATGCGCTCTTTTCCCCTAGGCCGTTCTAGTTATTCGTGTCGAGCATCAGAACTGCGAAAATTTTGAATTTCTCAAGCGTTTCTTACCTCCAAACTGCCATATCTCGCGAACGGATTGACCAATCCGCAAAATTTCTGTTGCATCTAAAAGTAGAAACTCGCCCGATTACAACGGTATGTGTACTTTTCCCCTAGGCCGTTCTAGTTACTCGTTTCGAGCATCAGAACAGCGAAAATTTTGAGTTTCTCAAGCGTTTCTTACTTCCAAACTGCCATATCTCGCGAACGGATTGACCAATCCGCAAAATTTCTGTTGCATCTGAAAGTAGAAACTCGCCCGATTACAGCGGTATGCGCACTTTTCCCCTAGGCCGTTCTACTTATTCGTGTCGAGCATCAGAACTGCGAAAATTTTGAGTTTCTCAAGCGTTTCTTACCTCCAAACTGCCATATCTCGCGACCGGATTGACCAATCCGCAAAATTTCTGTAGCATCTGAAAGTAGAAACTCGCCCGATTACAACGGTATGCGCACTTTTCCCCTAGGCCGTTCTAGTTACTCGTTTCGAGCATCAAACCTGCGAAAATTTTGAGTTTCTCAAGCGTTTCTTATCTCCAAACTGCCGTATCTCGCGAACGGATTGATCAATCCGCAAAATTTCTGTGCCATCTGAAAGTAGAAACTCGCCCGATTACAACGGTATGCGTACTTCTCCCCTAGGCCGCTCTAGTCATTCGTTTCGAGCATCAGAACTGCGAAAATTTTGAGTTTCTCAAGCGTTTCTTACCTCCAAACTGCCATATCTCGCGACCGGATTGACCAATCCGCAAAATTTCTGTAGCATCTGAAAGTAGAAACTCGCCCGATTACAACGGTATGCGCACTTTTCCCCTAGGCCGTTCTAGTTACTCGTTTCGAGCATCAAAACTGCGAAAATTTTGATGTCCTCAAGCGTTTCTTACATCCAAACTGCCATATCTCGCGAACGGATTGACCAATCCGCAAAATTTCTGTTGCTTCTGAAAGTAGAAACTCGCCCGATTACAGCGGTATGCGCACTTTTCCCCTAGGCCGTTCTAGGTATTCGTGTCGAGCATCAGAACTGCGAAAATTTTGAGTTTCTCAAGCGTTTCTTATCTGCAAACTGCCATATCTCGCGAACGGATTGATCAATCCGCAAAATTTCTGTTGCATCTGAAAGTAGAAACTCGCCCGATTACAACGGTAGGTGTAGTTTTCCCCTAGGCCGTTCCAGTTATTCATTTCGAGCATCAGAACTGCGAAAATTTTGAGTTTCTCAAGCGTTTCTTACATCCAAACTGCCATATCTCGCGAACGGATTGACCAATCCGCAAAATTTCTGTTGCTTCTGAAAGTAGAAACTCGCCCGATTACAGCGGTATGCGCACTTTTCCCCTAGGCCGTTCTAGTTATTCGTTTCGAGCATGAAAAATGCGAAAATTTTGAGTTTCTCAAGCGTTTCTTACCTCCAAACTGCCATATCTCGCGAACGGATTAACCAATCCGCAAAATTTCTGTTGCTTCTGAAAGTAGAAACTCGCCCGATTACAACGGTATGAGCACTTTTCCCCTAGGCCGTTCTAGGTATTCGTATCGAGCATCAGAAATGCGAAAATTTTGAGTTTCTCAAGCGTTTCTTATCTCCAAATTGCCATATCTCGCGAACGGATTGATAAATCCGCAAAATTTCTGTTGCATCTGAAAGTAGATACTCGCCCGATTACAACGGTATGTGCACTTTTCCCGTAGGCCGTTCTAGATATTCGTGTCGAGCATCAGAACTGCGAAAATTTTGAGTTTCTCAAGCGTTTCTTACATCCAAACTGCCATATCTCGCGAACGGATTGACCAATCCGCAAAATTTCTATTGCATCTGAATGTAGAAACTCGCCCGATTACAACGGTATGCGCACTTTTCCCCTAGGCCGTTCTAGTTATTCGTGTCGAGCATCAGAACTGCGAAAATTTTGAGTTTCTCAAGCGTTTCTTACCTCCAAACTGCCATATCTCGCGAACGGATTGACCAATCCGCAAAATTTCTATTGCATCTGAAAGTAGAAACTCGCCCGATTACAACGGTATGCGCACTTTTCCCCTAGGCCGTTCTAGTTATTCGTGTCGAGCATCAGAACTGCGAAAATTTTGAGTTTCTCAAGCGTTTCTTATCTCCAAACTGCCATATCTCGCGAACGGATTGATCAATCCGCAAAATTTCTGTTGCATCTGAAAGTAGAAACTCGCCCGATTACAACGGTAGGTGTAGTTTTCCCCTATGCCGTTCCAGTTATTCATTTCGAGCATCAGAACTGCGAAAATTTTGAGTTTCCCAAGCGTTTCTTACCTCCAAACTGCCATATCTCGCGAACGGATTGACCAATCCGCAAAATTTCTGTTGCATCTAAAAGTAGAAACTCGCCCGATTACAACGGTATGCGTACTTTTCCCCTAGGCCGTTCTAGTTACTCGTTTCGAGCATCAGAACTGCGAAAATTATGAGTTTCTCAAGCGTTTCTTATCTCCAAATTGCCATATCTCGCGAACGGATTGATCAATCCGCAAAATTTCTGTTGCATCTGAAAGTAGAAACTCGCCCGATTACAACGGTATGTGCACTTTGCCCCTAGGCCGTTCTAGTTATTCGTGTCGAGCAACAGAACTGCGAAAATTTTGAGTTTCTCAAGCGTTTCTTACCTGCAAGCTGCCATATCTCGCGAACGGATTGACCAATCCGCAAAATTTCTGCTGCATCTGAAAGTAGAAACTCGCCCGATTACAAAGGTAGGTGTAGTTTTCCCCTAGGCCGTTCTAGTTATTCGTGTCGAGCATCAGAACTGCGAAAATTTTGAGTTTCTCAAGCGTTTCTTACCTCCAAACTGCCATATCTCGCGAACGGATTGACCAATCCGCAAAATTTCTGTTGCATCTGAAAGTAGAAACTCGCCCGATTACAACCGTATGCGCACTTTTCCCCTAGGCCGTTCCAGTTATTCATTTCGAGCATCAGAACTGCGAAAAGTTTGAGTTTCTCAAGCGTTTCTTATCTCGTTTGAGTTTCTCAAGCGTTTCTTATCTCCAAACTGCCATATCTCGCGAACGGATTGATCAATCCGCAAAATTTCTGTTGCATCTGAAGTAGAAACTCGCCCGATTACACGGTAGGTGTAGTTTTCCCCTAGGCCGTTCAGTTATTCATTTCGAGCATCAGAACTGCGAAAATTTTGAGTTTCTCAAGCGTTTCTTACATCCAAACTGCCATATCTCGCGAACGGATTGACCAATCCGCAAAATTTCTGTTGCTTCTGAAAGTAGAAACTCGCCCGATTACAGCGGTATGCGCACTTTTCCCCTAGGCCGTTCTAGGTATTCGTGTCGAGCATCAGAACTGCGAAAATTTAGAGTTTCTCAAGCGTTTCTATCTCCAAACTGCCATATCTCGCGAACGGATTGATCAATCGCAAATTTCTGTTGCATCTGAAGTAGAAACTCGCCCGATACACGTAGGTGTAGTTTTCCCCTAGGCCGTTCCAGTTATTCATTTCGAGCATCAGAACTGCGAAAATTTTGAGTTTCTCAAGCGTTTCTTACATCCAAACTGCCATATCTCGCGAACGGATTGACCAATCCGCAAAATTTCTGTTGCTTCTGAAAGTAGAAACTCGCCCGATTACAGCAGTATGCGCACTTTTCCCCTAGGCCGTTCTAGTTATTCGTTCGAGCATGAAAAATGCGAAAATTTGAGTTCTCAGCGTTTCTTACCTCCAAACTGCCATATCTCGCGAACGGATTAACAATCCGCAAAATTTCTGTTGCTTCTGAAAGTAGAAACTCGCCCGATTACAACGGTATGAGCACTTTTCCCCTAGGCCGTTTCTAGGTATTCGTATCGAGCATCAGAAATGCGAAATTTTGAGTTTCTCAAGCGTTTCTTATCTCCAAATTGCCATATCTCGCGAACGGATTGATAAATCCGCAAAATTTCTGTTGCATCTGAAAGTAGATACTCGCCCGATTACAACGTATGTGCACTTTTCCGTAGGCCGTTCTAGTTATTCGTGTCGAGGCTCAGAACTGCGAAAATTTGAGTTTCTCAAGCGTTTCTTACATCCAAACTGCCATATCTCGCGAACGGATTGACCAATCCGCAAAATTCTATTGCATCTGAATGTAGAAACTCGCCCGATTACAACGGTATGCGCACTTTTCCCTAGGCCGTTCTAGTATTCGTGTCGAGCATCAGAACTGCGAAAATTTTGAGTTTCTCAAGCGTTTCTTCCTCCAAACTGCCATATCTCGCGAACGATTGACCAATCGCAAAATTTCTATTGCATCTGAAAGTAGAAACTCGCCCGATTACAACGGTATGCGCACTTTTCCCTAGGCGTCTAGTTATTCGTGTCGAGCATCAGAACTTGCGAAAATTTGAGTTTCTCAAGCGTTTCTTATCTCCAAACTGCCATATCTCGCGAACGATTGATCAATCGCAAAATTTCTGTTGCATCTGAAAGTAGACACTCGCCCGATTACAACGGTAGGTGTAGTTTTCCCCTATGCCGTTCCAGTTATTCATTTCGAGCATCAGAACTGCGAAAAATTTTGAGTTTCCAAGCGTTTCTTACCTCCAAACTGCCATATCTCGCGAACGGATTGACCAATCCGCAAAATTTCTGTTGCATCTAAAGTAGCAAACTCGCCCGATTACAACGGTATGCGTACTTTTCCCCTAGGCCGTTCTAGTTACTCGTTTCGAGCATCAGAACTGCGAAAATCTTTGAGTTTCTCAAGCGTTTCATATCTCCAAATTGCCATATCTCGCGAACGGATTGATCAATCCGCAAAATTTCTGTTGCATCTGAAAGTAGAAACTCGCCCGATTACAACGGTATGTGCACTTTGCCCCTAGGCCGTTCTAGTTATTCGTGTCGAGCAACAGAACTGCGAAAATTTTGAGTTTCTCAAGCGTTCTTACCTGCAAGCTGCCATATCTCGCGAACGGATTGAACAATCCGCAAAATTTCTGTTGCATCTGAAAGTAGAAACTCGCCCGATTACAACCGTATGCGCACTTTTCCCGTAGGCCGTTCTAGTTATTCGTGTCGAGCATCAGAACTGCCGAAAATTTTGAGTTTCTCAAGCGTTTCTTACCTCCAAACTGCCATATCTCGCGAACGGATTGACCAATCCGCAAAATTTCTGTTGCATCTGAAAGTAGAGACTCGCCCGATTACAACGGTATGCGCTCTTTTCCCCTAGGCCGTTCTAGTTATTCGTGTCGAGCATCAGAACTGCGAAAATTTTGAGTTTCTCAAGCGTTTCTTATCTCCAAACTGCCATATCTCGCGAACGGATTAACCAATCCGCAAAATTTCTGTTGCTTCTGAAAGTAGAAACTCGCCCGATTACAACGGTATGAGCACTTTTCCCCTAGGCCGTTCTAGGTATTCGTATCGAGCATCAGAAATGCGAAAATTTTGAGTTTCTCAAGCGTTTCTTATCTCCAAATTGCCATATCTCGCGACGGATTGATCAATCCGCAAAATTTCTGTTGCATCTGAAAGTAGATACTCGCCCGATACAACGGTATGTGCACTTTTCCCGTAGGCCGTTCTAGTTATTCGTGTCGAGCATCAGAACTGCGAAAATTTTGAGTTTCTCAAGCGTTTCTTACATCCAAACTGCCATATCTCGCGAACGGATTGACCAATCCGCAAAATTTCTATTGCATCTGAATGTAGAAACTCGCCCGATTACAACGGTATGCGCACTTTTCCCCTAGGCCGTTCTAGTTATTCGTGTCGAGCATCAGAACCTGCGAAAATTTTGAGTTTCTCAAGCGTTTCTTACCTCCAAACTGCCATATCTCGCGAACGGATTGACCAATCCGCAAAATTTCTATTGCATCTGAAAGTAGAAACTCGCCCGATTACAACGGTATGCGCACTTTTCCCCTAGGCCGTTCTAGTTATTCGTGTCGAGCATCAGAACTGCGAAATTTTGAGTTTCTCAAGCGTTTCTTATCTCCAAACTGCCATATCTCGCGAACGGATTGATCAATCCGCATAATTTCTGTTGCATCTGAAAGTAGAAACTCGCCCGATTACAACGGTAGGTGTAGTTTTCCCCTATGCCGTTCCAGTTATTCATTTCGAGCATCAGAACTGCGAAAATTTTGAGTTTCTCAAGCGTTTCTTACCTCCAAACTGCCATATCTCGCGAACGGATTGACCAATCCGCAAAATTTCTGTTGCATCTAAAAGTAGAAACTCGCCCGATTACAACGGTATGCGTACTTTTCCCCTAGGCCGTTCTAGTTACTCGTTTCGAGCATCAGAACTGCGAAAATTTGAGTTTCTCAAGTGTTTCTTATCTCCAAATTGCCATATCTCGCGAACGGATTGATCAATCCGCAAAATTTCTGTTGCATCTGAAAGTAGAAACTCGCCCGATTACAACGGTATGTGCACTTTGCCCCTAGGCCGTTCTAGTTATTCGTGTCGAGCAACAGAACTGCGAAAATTTTGAGTTTCTCAAGCGTTTCTTACCTGCAAGCTGCCATATCTCGCGAACGGATTGAACAATCCGCAAAATTTCTGTTGCATCTGAAAGTAGAAACTCGCCCGATTACAACCGTATTCGCACTTTTCCCGTAGGCCGTTCTAGTTATTCGTGTCGAGCATCAGAACTGCGAAAATTTTGAGTTTCTCAAGCGTTTCTTACCTCCAAACTGCCATATCTCGCGAACGGATTGACCAATCCGCAAAATTTCTGTTGCATCTGAAAGTAGAGACTCGCCCGATTACAACGGTATGCGCTCTTTTCCCCTAGGCCGTTCTAGTTATTCGTGTCGAGCATCAGAACTGCGAAAATTTTGAATTTCTCAAGCGTTTCTTACCTCCAAACTGCCATATCTCGCGAACGGATTGACCAATCCGCAAAATTTCTGTTGCATCTAAAAGTAGAAACTCGCCCGATTACAACGGTATGTGTACTTTTCCCCTAGGCCGTTCTAGTTACTCGTTTCGAGCATCAGAACAGCGAAAATTTTGAGTTTCTCAAGCGTTTCTTACTTCCAAACTGCCATATCTCGCGAACGGATTGACCAATCCGCAAAATTTCTGTTGCATCTGAAAGTAGAAACTCGCCCGATTACAACGGTATGCGCACTTTTCCCCTAGGCCGTTCTACTTATTCGTGTCGAGCATCAGAACTGCGAAAATTTTGAGTTTCTCAAGCGTTTCTTACCTCCAAACTGCCATATCTCGCGACCGGATTGACCAATCCGCAAAATTTCTGTAGCATCTGAAAGTAGAAACTCGCCCGATTACAACGGTATGCGCACTTTTCCCCTAGGCCGTTCTAGTTACTCGTTTCGAGCATCAAACCTGCGAAAATTTTGAGTTTCTCAAGCGTTTCTTATCTCCAAACTGCCGTATCTCGCGAACGGATTGATCAATCCGCAAAATTTCTGTGCCATCTGAAAGTAGAAACTCGCCCGATTACAACGGTATGCGTACTTCTCCCCTAGGCCGCTCTAGTCATTCGTTTCGAGCATCAGAACTGCGAAAATTTTGAGTTTCTCAAACGTTTCTTACCTCCAAACTGCCATATCTCGCGACCGGATTGACCAATCCGCATAATTTCTGTAGCATCTGAAAGTAGAAACTCGCCCGATTACAACGGTATGCGCACTTTTCCCCTAGGCCGTTCTAGTTACTCGTTTCGAGCATCAAAACTGCGAAAATTTTGATGTCCTCAAGCGTTTCTTAAATCCAAACGGCCATATCTCGCAAACGGATTGACCAATCCGCAAAATTTCTGTTGCATCTGAAAGTAGAAACTCGCCCGATTACAACGGTATGCGCACTTTTCCCCTAGGCCGTTCTAGTTACTCGTTTCGAGCATCAAAACTGCGAAAATTTTGAGTTTCTCAAGCGTTTCTTATCTCCAAGCTGCCGTATCTCGCGAACGGATTGATCAATCCGCAAAATTTCTGTGCCATCTGAAAGTAGAAACTCGCCCGATTACAAAGGTAGGTGTAGTTTTCCCCTAGGCCGTTCTAGTTATTCGTGTCGAGCATCAGAACTGCGAAAATTTTGAGTTTCTCAAGCGTTTCTTACCTCCAAACTACCATATCTCGCGAACGGATTGACCAATCCGCAAAATTTCTGTTGCATCTGAAAGTAGAAACTCGCCCGATTACAACGGTATGCGCACTTTGCCCCTAGACCGTTCTAGTTATTCGTGTCGAGCATCAGAACTGCGAAAATTTTGAGTTTCTCAAGCGTTTCTTACCTCCAAACTGCCATATCTCGCGAACGGATTGACCAATCCGCAAAATTTCTGCTGCATCTGAAAGTAGAAACTCGCCCGATTACAAAGGTAGGTGTAGTTTTCCCCTAGGCCGTTCTAGTTATTCGTGTCGAGCATCAGAACTGCGAAAATTTTGAGTTTCTCAAGCGTTTCTTACCTCCAAACTGCCATATCTCGCGAACGGATTGACCAATCCGCAAAATTTCTGTTGCATCTGAAAGTAGAAACTCGCCCGATTACAACCGTATGCGCACTTTTCCCCTAGGCCGTTCCAGTTATTCATTTCGAGCATCAGAACTGCGAAAAGTTTGAGTTTCTCAAGCGTTTCTTATCTCCAAACTGCCATATCTCGCGAACGGATTGATCAATCCGCAAAATTTCTGTTGCATCTGAAAGTAGAAACTCGCCCGATTACAACGGTAGGTGTAGTTTTCCCCTAGGCCGTTCCAGTTATTCATTTCGAGCATCAGAACTGCGAAAATTTTGAGTTTCTCAAGCGTTTCTTACATCCAAACTGCCATATCTCGCGAACGGATTGACCAATCCGCAAAATTTCTGTTGCTTCTGAAAGTAGAAACTCGCCCGATTACAGCGGTATGCGCACTTTTCCCCTAGGCCGTTCTAGGTATTCGTGTCGAGCATCAGAACTGCGAAAATTTTGAGTTTCTCAAGCGTTTCTTATCTCCAAACTGCCATATCTCGCGAACGGATTGATCAATCCGCAAAATTTCTGTTGCATCTGAAAGTAGAAACTCGCCCGATTACAACGGTAGGTGTAGTTTTCCCCTAGGCCGTTCCAGTTATTCATTTCGAGCATCAGAACTGCGAAAATTTTGAGTTTCTCAAGCGTTTCTTACATCCAAACTGCCATATCTCGCGAACGGATTGACCAATCCGCAAAATTTCTGTTGCTTCTGAAAGTAGAAACTCGCCCGATTACAGCAGTATGCGCACTTTTCCCCTAGGCCGTTCTAGTTATTCGTTTCGAGCATGAAAAATGCGAAAATTTTGAGTTTCTCAAGCGTTTCTTACCACCAAACTGCCATATCTCGCGAACGGATTAACCAATCCGCAAAATTTCTGTTGCTTCTGAAAGTAGAAACTCGCCCGATTACAACGGTATGAGCACTTTTCCCCTAGGCCGTTCTAGGTATTCGTATCGAGCATCAGAAATGCGAAAATTTTGAGTTTCTCAAGCGTTTCTTATCTCCAAATTGCCATATCTCGCGAACGGATTGATCAATCCGCAAAATTTCTGTTGCATCTGAAAGTAGATACTCGCCCGATTACAACGGTATGTGCACTTTTCCCGTAGGCCGTTCTAGTTATTCGTGTCGAGCATCAGAACTGCGAAAATTTTGAGTTTCTCAAGCGTTTCTTACATCCAAACTGCCATATCTCGCGAACGGATTGACCAATCCGCAAAATTTCTATTGCATCTGAATGTAGAAACTCGCCCGATTACAACGGTATGCGCACTTTTCCCCTAGGCCGTTCTAGTTATTCGTGTCGAGCATCAGAACTGCGAAAATTTTGAGTTTCTCAAGCGTTTCTTACCTCCAAACTGCCATATCTCGCGAACGGATTGACCAATCCGCAAAATTTCTATTGCATCTGAAAGTAGAAACTCGCCCGATTACAACGGTATGCGCACTTTTCCCCTAGGCCGTTCTAGTTATTCGTGTCGAGCATCAGAACTGCGAAAATTTTGAGTTTCTCAAGCGTTTCTTATCTCCAAACTGCCATATCTCGCGAACGGATTGATCAATCCGCAAAATTTCTGTTGCATCTGAAAGTAGAAACTCGCCCGATTACAACGGTAGGTGTAGTTTTCCCCTATGCCGTTCCAGTTATTCATTTCGAGCATCAGAACTGCGAAAATTTTGAGTTTCCCAAGCGTTTCTTACCTCCAAACTGCCATATCTCGCGAACGGATTGACCAATCCGCAAAATTTCTGTTGCATCTAAAAGTAGAAACTCGCCCGATTACAACGGTATGCGTACTTTTCCCCTAGGCCGTTCTAGTTACTCGTTTCGAGCATCAGAACTGCGAAAATTTTGAGTTTCTCAAGCGTTTCTTATCTCCAAATTGCCATATCTCGCGAACGGATTGATCAATCCGCAAAATTTCTGTTGCATCTGAAAGTAGAAACTCGCCCGATTACAACGGTATGTGCACTTTGCCCCTAGGCCGTTCTAGTTATTCGTGTCGAGCAACAGAACTGCGAAAATTTTGAGTTTCTCAAGCGTTTCTTACCTGCAAGCTGCCATATCTCGCGAACGGATTGAACAATCCGCAAAATTTCTGTTGCATCTGAAAGTAGAAACTCGCCCGATTACAACCGTATGCGCACTTTTCCCGTAGGCCGTTCTAGTTATTCGTGTCGAGCATCAGAACTGCGAAAATTTTGAGTTTCTCAAGCGTTTCTTACCTCCAAACTGCCATATCTCGCGAACGGATTGACCAATCCGCAAAATTTCTGTTGCATCTGAAAGTAGAGACTCGCCCGATTACAACGGCATGCGCTCTTTTCCCCTAGGCCGTTCTAGTTATTCGTGTCGAGCATCAGAACTGCGAAAATTTTGAATTTCTCAAGCGTTTCTTACCTCCAAACTGCCATATCTCGCGAACGGATTGACCAATCCGCAAAATTTCTGTTGCATCTAAAAGTAGAAACTCGCCCGATTACAACGGTATGTGTACTTTTCCCCTAGGCCGTTCTAGTTACTCGTTTCGAGCATCAGAACAGCGAAAATTTTGAGTTTCTCAAGCGTTTCTTATTTCCAAATTGCCATATCTCGCGAACGGATTGATCAATCCGCAAAATTTCTGTTGCATCTGAAAGTAGAAACTCGCCCGATTACAACGGTATGTGCACTTTGCCCCTAGGCCGTTCTAGTTATTCGTATCGAGCATCAGAAATGCGAAAATTTTGAGTTTCTCAAGCGTTTCTTACATCCAAACTGCCATATCTCGCGAACGGATTGACCAATCCGCAAAATTTCTGTTGCATCTGAAAGTAGAAACTCGCCCGATTACAACGGTATGCGCACTTTTCCCCTAGGCCGTTCTAGTTATTCGTGTCGAGCATCAGAACTGCGAAAATTTTGAGTTTCTCAAGCGTTTCTTACCTCCAAACTGCCATATCTCGCGACCGGATTGACCAATCCGCAAAATTTCTGTAGCATCTGAAAGTAGAAACTCGCCCGATTACAACGGTATGCGCACTTTTCCCCTAGGCCGTTCTAGTTACTCGTTTCGAGCATCAAACCTGCGAAAATTTTGAGTTTCTCAAGCGTTTCTTATCTCCAAACTGCCGTATCTCGCGAACGGATTGATCAATCCGCAAAATTTCTGTGCCATCTGAAAGTAGAAACTCGCCCGATTACAACGGTATGCGTACTTCTCCCCTAGGCCGCTCTAGTCATTCGTTTCGAGCATCAGAACTGCGAAAATTTTGAGTTTCTCAAGCGTTTCTTACCTCCAAACTGCCATATCTCGCGACCGGATTGACCAATCCGCAAAATTTCTGTAGCATCTGAAAGTAGAAACTCGCCCGATTACAACGGTATGCGCACTTTTCCCCTAGGCCGTTCTAGGTATTCGTGTCGAGCATCAGAACTGCGAAAATTTTGAGTTTCTCAAGCGTTTCTTATCTCCAAACTGCCATATCTCGCGAACGGATTGATCAATCCGCAAAATTTCTGTTGCATCTGAAAGTAGAAACTCGCCCGATTACAACGGTAGGTGTAGTTTTCCCCTAGGCCGTTCCAGTTATTCATTTCGAGCATCAGAACTGCGAAAATTTTGAGTTTCTCAAGCGTTTCTTACATCCAAACTGCCATATCTCGCGAACGGATTGACCAATCCGCAAAATTTCTGTTGCTTCTGAAAGTAGAAACTCGCCCGATTACAGCAGTATGCGCACTTTTCCCCTAGGCCGTTCTAGTTATTCGTTTCGAGCATGAAAAATGCGAAAATTTTGAGTTTCTCAAGCGTTTCTTACCTCCAAACTGCCATATCTCGCGAACGGATTAACCAATCCGCAAAATTTCTGTTGCTTCTGAAAGTAGAAACTCGCCCGATTACAACGGTATGAGCACTTTTCCCCTAGGCCGTTCTAGGTATTCGTATCGAGCATCAGAAATGCGAAAATTTTGAGTTTCTCAAGCGTTTCTTATCTCCAAATTGCCATATCTCGCGAACGGATTGATCAATCCGCAAAATTTCTGTTGCATCTGAAAGTAGATACTCGCCCGATTACAACGGTATGTGCACTTTTCCCGTAGGCCGTTCTAGTTATTCGTGTCGAGCATCAGAACTGCGAAAATTTTGAGTTTCTCAAGCGTTTCTTACATCCAAACTGCCATATCTCGCGAACGGATTGACCAATCCGCAAAATTTCTATTGCATCTGAATGTAGAAACTCGCCCGATTACAACGGTATGCGCACTTTTCCCCTAGGCCGTTCTAGTTATTCGTGTCGAGCATCAGAACTGCGAAAATTTTGAGTTTCTCAAGCGTTTCTTACCTCCAAACTGCCATATCTCGCGAACGGATTGACCAATCCGCAAAATTTCTATTGCATCTGAAAGTAGAAACTCGCCCGATTACAACGGTATGCGCACTTTTCCCCTAGGCCGTTCTAGTTATTCGTGTCGAGCATCAGAACTGCGAAAATTTTGAGTTTCTCAAGCGTTTCTTATCTCCAAACTGCCATATCTCGCGAACGGATTGATCAATCCGCAAAATTTCTGTTGCATCTGAAAGTAGAAACTCGCCCGATTACAACGGTAGGTGTAGTTTTCCCCTATGCCGTTCCAGTTATTCATTTCGAGCATCAGAACTGCGAAAATTTTGAGTTTCTCAAGCGTTTCTTACCTCCAAACTGCCATATCTCGCGAACGGATTGACCAATCCGCAAAATTTCTGTTGCATCTAAAAGTAGAAACTCGCCCGATTACAACGGTATGCGTACTTTTCCCCTAGGCCGTTCTAGTTACTCGTTTCGAGCATCAGAACTGCGAAAATTTTGAGTTTCTCAAGCGTTTCTTATCTCCAAATTGCCATATCTCGCGAACGGATTGATCAATCCGCAAAATTTCTGTTGCATCTGAAAGTAGAAACTCGCCCGATTACAACGGTATGTGCACTTTGCCCCTAGGCCGTTCTAGTTATTCGTGTCGAGCAACAGAACTGCGAAAATTTTGAGTTTCTCAAGCGTTTCTTACCTGCAAGCTGCCATATCTCGCGAACGGATTGAACAATCCGCAAAATTTCTGTTGCATCTGAAAGTAGAAACTCGCCCGATTACAACCGTATTCGCACTTTTCCCGTAGGCCGTTCTAGTTATTCGTGTCGAGCATCAGAACTGCGAAAATTTTGAGTTTCTCAAG
Source organism: Ptiloglossa arizonensis (assembly GCF_051014685.1). Taxonomy (NCBI): domain Eukaryota; kingdom Metazoa; phylum Arthropoda; class Insecta; order Hymenoptera; family Colletidae; genus Ptiloglossa; species Ptiloglossa arizonensis. The sequence continues at coordinate 208,364 of NW_027478723.1, forward strand.
CGTTTCTTACCTCCAAACTGCCATATCTCGCGAACGGATTGACCAATCCGCAAAATTTCTGTTGCATCTGAAAGTAGAGACTCGCCCGATTACAACGGTATGCGCTCTTTTCCCCTAGGCCGTTCTAGTTATTCGTGTCGAGCATCAGAACTGCGAAAATTTTGAATTTCTCAAGCGTTTCTTACCTCCAAACTGCCATATCTCGCGAACGGATTGACCAATCCGCAAAATGTCTGTTGCATCTAAAAGTAGAAACTCGCCCGATTACAACGGTATGTGTACTTTTCCCCTAGGCCGTTCTAGTTACTCGTTTCGAGCATCAGAACAGCGAAAATTTTGAGTTTCTCAAGCGTTTCTTACTTCCAAACTGCCATATCTCGCGAACGGATTGACCAATCCGCAAAATTTCTGTTGCATCTGAAAGTAGAAACTCGCCCGATTACAACGGTATGCGCACTTTTCCCCTAGGCCGTTCTACTTATTCGTGTCGAGCATCAGAACTGCGAAAATTTTGAGTTTCTCAAGCGTTTCTTACCTCCAAACTGCCATATCTCGCGACCGGATTGACCAATCCGCAAAATTTCTGTAGCATCTGAAAGTAGAAACTCGCCCGATTACAACGGTATGCGCACTTTTCCCCTAGGCCGTTCTAGTTACTCGTTTCGAGCATCAAACCTGCGAAAATTTTGAGTTTCTCAAGCGTTTCTTATCTCCAAACTGCCGTATCTCGCGAACGGATTGATCAATCCGCAAAATTTCTGTGCCATCTGAAAGTAGAAACTCGCCCGATTACAACGGTATGCGTACTTCTCCCCTAGGCCGCTCTAGTCATTCGTTTCGAGCATCAGAACTGCGAAAATTTTGAGTTTCTCAAGCGTTTCTTACCTCCAAACTGCCATATCTCGCGACCGGATTGACCAATCCGCAAAATTTCTGTAGCATCTGAAAGTAGAAACTCGCCCGATTACAACGGTATGCGCACTTTTCCCCTAGGCCGTTCTAGTTACTCGTTTCGAGCATCAAAACTGCGAAAATTTTGAGGTCCTCAAGCGTTTCTTAAATCCAAACGGCCATATCTCGCAAACGGATTGACCAATCCGCAAAATTTCTGTTGCATCTGAAAGTAGAAACTCGCCCGATTACAACGGTATGCGCACTTTTCCCCTAGGCCGTTCTAGTTACTCGTTTCGAGCATCAAAACTGCGAAAATTTTGAGTTTCTCAAGCGTTTCTTATCTCCAAGCTGCCGTATCTCGCGAACGGATTGATCAATCCGCAAAATTTCTGTGCCATCTGAAAGTAGAAACTCGCCCGATTACAAAGGTAGGTGTAGTTTTCCCCTAGGCCGTTCTAGTTATTCGTGTCGAGCATCAGAACTGCGAAAATTTTGAGTTTCTCAAGCGTTTCTTACCTCCAAACTGCCATATCTCGCGAACGGATTGACCAATCCGCAAAATTTCTGTTGCATCTGAAAGTAGAAACTCGCCCGATTACAACGGTATGCGCACTTTGCCCCTAGACCGTTCTAGTTATTCGTGTCGAGCATCAGAACTGCGAAAATTTTGAGTTTCTCAAGCGTTTCTTACCTCCAAACTGCCATATCTCGCGAACGGATTGACCAATCCGCAAAATTTCTGCTGCATCTGAAAGTAGAAACTCGCCCGATTACAAAGGTAGGTGTAGTTTTCCCCTAGGCCGTTCTAGTTATTCGTGTCGAGCATCAGAACTGCGAAAATTTTGAGTTTCTCAAGCGTTTCTTACCTCCAAACTGCCATATCTCGCGAACGGATTGACCAATCCGCAAAATTTCTGTTGCATCTGAAAGTAGAAACTCGCCCGATTACAACCGTATGCGCACTTTTCCCCTAGGCCGTTCCAGTTATTCATTTCGAGCATCAGAACTGCGAAAAGTTTGAGTTTCTCAAGCGTTTCTTATCTCCAAACTGCCATATCTCGCGAACGGATTGATCAATCCGCAAAATTTCTGTTGCATCTGAAAGTAGAAACTCGCCCGATTACAACGGTAGGTGTAGTTTTCCCCTAGGCCGTTCCAGTTATTCATTTCGAGCATCAGAACTGCGAAAATTTTGAGTTTCTCAAGCGTTTCTTACATCCAAACTGCCATATCTCGCGAACGGATTGACCAATCCGCAAAATTTCTGTTGCTTCTGAAAGTAGAAACTCGCCCGATTACAGCGGTATGCGCACTTTTCCCCTAGGCCGTTCTTGTTATTCGTATCGAGCATCAGAAATGCGAAAATTTTGAGTTTCTCAAGCGTTTCTTATCTCCAAATTGCCATATCTCGCGAACGGATTGATCAATCCGCAAAATTTCTGTTGCATCTGAAAGTAGAAACTCGCCCGATTACAACGGTATGCGCTCTTTTCCCCTAGGCCGTTCTAGTTATTCGTGTCGAGCATCAGAACTGCGAAAATTTTGAATTTCTCAAGCGTTTCTTACCTCCAAAGTGCCATATCTCGCGAACGGATTGACCAATCCGCAAAATTTCTGTTGCATCTAAAAGTAGAAACTCGCCCGATTACAACGGTATGTGTACTTTTCCCCTAGGCCGTTCTAGTTACTCGTTTCGAGCATCAGAACTGCGAAAATTTTGAGTTTCTCAAGCGTTTCTTATCTCCAAATTGCCATATCTCGCGAACGGATTGATCAATCCGCAAAATTTCTGTTGCATCTGAAAGTAGAAACTCGCCCGATTACAACGGTATGTGCACTTTGCCCCTAGGCCGTTCTAGTTATTCGTATCGAGCATCATAAATGCGAAAATTTTGAGTTTCTCAAGCGTTTCTTACCTCCAAACTGCCATATCTCGCGAACGGATTGACCAATCCGCAAAATTTCTGTTGCATCTGAAAGTAGAAACTCGCCCGATTACAACGGTATGCGCACTTTTCCCCTAGGCCGTTCTAGTTACTCGTTTCGAGCATCAAAACTGCGAAAATTTTGAGTTTCTCAAGCGTTTCTTATCTCCAAACTGCCGTATCTCGCGAACGGATTGATCAATCCGCAAAATTTCTGTGCCATCTGAAAGTAGAAACTCGCCCGATTACAACGGTATGCGTACTTCTCCCCTAGGCCGCTCTAGTCATTCATTTCGAGCATCAGAACTGCGAAAATTTTGAGTTTCTCAAGCGTTTCTTATCTCCAAACTGCCATATCTCGCGAACGGATTGATCAATCCGCAAAATTTCTGTTGCATCTGAAAGTAGAAACTCGCCCGATTACAACGGTATGCGCACTTTTCCCCTAGGCCGTTCTAGTTATTCGTGTCGAGCATCAGAACTGCGAAAATTTTGAGTTTCTCAAGCGTTTCTTATCTCCAAACTGCCATATCTCGCGAACGGATTGATAAATCCGCAAAATTTCCGTTGCATCTGAAAGTAGAAACTCGCCCGATTACAACGGTAGGTGTAGTTTTCCCCTAGGCCTTTCTAGTTATTCGTTTCGAGCATCAGAACTGCGAAAATTTTGAGTTTCTGAAGCGTTTCTTACCTCCAAACTGCCATATCTCGCGAACGGATTGACCAATCCGCAAAATTTCTGTTGCTTCTGAAAGTAGAAACTCGCCCGATTACAACGGTATGCGCACTTTTCCCCTAGGCCGTACTAGTTATTCGTTTTGAGCATCAAAAATGCGACAAAATTTTGAGTTTCTCATGCGTTAGTTACCTCCAAACTGCCATATCTCGCGAACGGATTAACCAATTCGCAAAATTTCTGTTGTATCTGAAAGTAGAAACTCGCCCGATTACAACGGTATGCGCACTTTTCCTCTAGGCCGTTCTTGTTATTCGTTTCGAGCATCAGAACTGCGAATATTTTGAGTTTCTCAAGCGTTTCTTACCTCCAAACTGCCATATCTCGCGAACGGATTGACCAAGCCGCAAAATTTCTGTTGCTTCTGAAAGTAGAAACTCGCCCGATTACAACGGTATGCGCACTTTTCCCCTAGGCCGTACTAGTTATTCGTTTCGAGCATCAAAAATGCGAAAATTTTGAGTTTCTCAAGCGTTAGTTACCTCCAAACTGCCATATCTCGCGAACGGATTAACCAATTCTCAAAATTTCTGTTGCATCTGAAAATAGAAACTCGCCCGATTACAACGGTATGCGCACTTTTCCCCTACGCCGTTCTTGTTATTCGTTTCGAGCATCAGAACTGCGAATATTTTGAGTTTCTCAAGCGTTTCTTACCTCCAAACTGCCATATCTCGCGAACGGATTGACCAATCCGCAAAATTTCTGTTGCTTCTGAAAGTAGAAACTCGCCCGATTACAACGGTATGCGAACTTTTCCCCTAGGCCGTACTAGTTATTCGTTTCGAGCATCAAAAATGCGAAACTTTTGAGTTCCTCAAGCGTTAGTTGCATCCAAACTGCCATATCTCGCGAACGGATTAACCAATTCGCAAAATTTCTGTTGCATCTGAAAGTAGAAACTCGCCCGATTACAACGGTATGCGCACTTTTCCCCTAGGCCGTTCTTGTTATTCGTTTCGAGCCTCAGAACTGCGAATATTTTGAGTTTCTCAAGCGTTTCTTACCTCCAAACTGCCATATCTCGCGAACGGATTGACCAATCCGCAAAATTTCTGTTGCATCTGAAAGTAGAAACTCGCCCGATTACAACGGTAGGTGTAGTTTTCCCCTAGGCCTTTCTAGTTATTCGTTTCGAGCATCAGAACTGCGAAAATTTTGAGTTTCTGAAGCGTTTCTTACCTCCAAACTGCCATATCTCGCGAACGGATTGACCAATCCGCAAAATTTCTGTTTCATCTGAAAGTAGAAACTCGCCCGATTACAACGGTATGCGCACTTTTCCCCTAGGCCGTTCTTGTTATTCGTTTCGAGCATCAGAACTGCGAATATTTTGAGTTTCTCAAGCGTTTCTTACCTCCAAACTGCCATATCTCGCGAACGGATTGACCAATCCGCAAAATTACTGTTGCATCTGAAAGTAGAAACTCGCCCGATTACAACGGTATGCGCACTTTTCCCCTAGGCCTTTCTAGTTATTCGTTTCGAGCATCAGAACTGCGAAAATTTTGAGTTTCTGAAGCGTTTCTTACCTCCAAACTGCCATATCTCGCGAACGGATTGACCAATCCGCAAAATTTCTGTTGCTTCTGAAAGTAGAAACTCGCCCGATTACAACGGTATGCGCACTTTTCCCCTAGGCCGTACTAGTTATTCGTTTTGAGCATCAAAAATGCGAAAATTTTGAGTTTCTCATGCGTTAGTTACCTCCAAACTGCCATATCTCGCGAACGGATTAACCAATTCGCAAAATTTCTGTTGTATCTGAAAGTAGAAACTCGCCCGATTACATCGGTATGCGCACTTTTCCTCTAGGCCGTTCTTGTTATTCGTTTCGAGCATCAGAACTGCGAATATTTTGAGTTTCTCAAGCGTTTCTTACCTCCAAACTGCCATATCTCGCGAACGGATTGACCAAGCCGCAAAATTTCTGTTGCTTCTGAAAGTAGAAACTCGCCCGATTACAACGGTATGCGCACTTTTCCCCTAGGCCGTACTAGTTATTCGTTTCGAGCATCAAAAATGCGAAAATTTTGAGTTTCTCAAGCGTTAGTTACCTCCAAACTGCCATATCTCGCGAACGGATTAACCAATTCTCAAAATTTCTGTTGCATCTGAAAATAGAAACTCGCCCGATTACAACGGTATGCGCACTTTTCCCCTAGGCCGTTCTTGTTATTCGTTTCGAGCATCAGAACTGCGAATATTTTGAGTTTCTCAAGCGTTTCTTACCTCCAAACTGCCATATCTCGCGAACGGATTGACCAATCCGCAAAATTTCTGTTGCTTCTGAAAGTAGAAACTCGCCCGATTACAACGGTATGCGCACTTTTCCCCTAGGCCGTACTAGTTATTCGTTTCGAGCATCAAAAATGCGAAACCTTTGAGTTCCTCAAGCGTTAGTTGCATCCAAACTGCCATATCTCGCGAACGGATTAACCAATTCGCAAAATTTCTGTTGCATCTGAAAGTAGAAACTCGCCCGATTACAACGGTATGCGCACTTTTCCCCTAGGCCGTTCTTGTTATTCGTTTCGAGCCTCAGAACTGCGAATATTTTGAGTTTCTCAAGCGTTTCTTACCTCCAAACTGCCATATCTCGCGAACGGATTGACCAATCCGCAAAATTTCTGTTGCATCTGAAAGTAGAAACTCGCCCGATTACAACGGTAGGTGTAGTTTTCCCCTAGGCCTTTCTAGTTATTCGTTTCGAGCATCAGAACTGCGAAAATTTTGAGTTTCTGAAGCGTTTCTTACCTCCAAACTGCCATATCTCGCGAACGGATTGACCAATCCGCAAAATTTCTGTTTCATCTGAAAGTAGAAACTCGCCCGATTACAACGGTATGCGCACTTTTCCCCTAGGCCGTTCTAGTTATTCGTGTCGAGCATTAGAACTGCGAAAATTTTGAGTTTCTCAAGCGTTTCTTACCTCCAAACTGCCACATCTCGCGAACGGATTGACCAATCCGCAAAATTTCTGTTGCATCTAAAAGTAGAAACTCGCCCGATTACAACGGTATGCGTACTTTTCCCCTAGGCCGTTCTTGTTATGCGTTTCGAGCATCAGAACTGCGAAAATTTCGAGTTTCTCAAGCGTTTCTTATCTCCAAACGGCCATATCTCGCGAACGGATTGATCAATCCGCAAAATTTCTGTTGCATCTGAGAGTAGAAACTCGCCCGATTACAACGGGAGGTGTAGTTTTCCCCTAGGCCGTTCCAGTTATTCATTTCGAGCATCAGAACTGCGAAAATTTTGAGTTTCTCAAGCGTTTCTTACCTCCAAACTGCCATATCTCGCGAACGGATTGACCAATCCGCAAAATTTCTGTTGCTTCTGAAAGTAGAAACTCGCCCGATAACAACGGTATGCGCACTATTCCCCTAGGCCGTCCTAGTTATTCGTATCGAGCATCAGAAATGCGAAAATTTTGAGTTTCTCAAGCGTTTCTTACTTCCAAACTGCCATATCTCGCGAACGGATTGACCAATCCGCAAAATTTCTGTTGCATCTGAAAGTAGAAACTCGCCCGATTACAACGGTATGCGCACTTTTCTCCTAGGCCGTTCTAGTTATTCGTGTCGAGCATTAGAACTGCGAAAATTTTGAGTTTCTCAAGCGTTTCTTACCTCCAAGCTGCCATATCTCGCGAACGGATTGACCAATCCGCAAAATTTCTGTTGCATCTGAAAGTAGAAACTCGCCCGATTACAACGGTATGCGCACTTTTCCCCTAGGCCGTTCTTGTTATTCGTTTCGAGCATCAGAACTGCGAAAATTTTGAGTGTCTCAAGCGTTTCTTACCTCCAAACTGCCATATCTCGCGAACGGATTGACCAATCCGCAAAATTTCTGTTGCTTCTGAAAGTAGAAACTCGCCCGATTACAACGGTATGCGCACTTTTCCCCTAGGCCGTACTAGTTATTCGTTTCGAGCATCAAAAATGCGAAAATTTTGAGTTCCTCAAGCGTTAGTTACCTACAAACTGCCATATCTCGCGAACGGATTAACCAATTCGCAAAATTTCTGTTGCATCTGAAAGTAGAAACTCGCCCGATTACAACGGTATGCGCACTTTTCCCCTAGGCCGTTCTTGTTATTCGTTTCGAGCATCAGAACTGCGAATATTTTGAGTTTCTCAAGCGTTTCTTACCTCCAAACTGCCATATCTCGCGAACGGATTGACCAATCCGCAAAATTTCTGTTGCATCTGAAAGTAGAAACTCGCCCGATTACAACGGTAGGTGTAGTTTTCCCCTAGGGCTTTCTAGTTCTTCGTTTCGAGCATCAGAACTGCGAAAATTTTGAGTTTCTGAAGCGTTTCTTACATCCAAACTGCCATATCTCGCGAACGGATTGACCAATCCGCAAAATTTCTGTTGCATCTGAAAGTAGAAACTCGCCCGATTACAACGGTATGCGCACTTTTCCCCTAGGCCGTTCTAGTTCTTCGTGTCGAGCATCAGAAATGCGAAAATTTTGAGTTTCTCAAGCGGTTCTTACCTCCAAACTGCCATATCTCGCGAACGGATTGACCAATCCGCAAAATTTCTGTTGCTTCTGAAAGTAGAAACTCGCCCGATTACAACGGTATGCGCACTTTTCCCCTAGGCCGTACTAGTTATTCGTTTCGAGCATCAAAAATGCGAAAATTTTGAGTTTCTCAAGCGTTAGTTACCTCCAAACTGCCATATCTCGCGAACGGATTAACCAATTCGCAAAATTTCTGTTGCATCTGAAAGTAGAAACTCGCCCGATTACAACGGTATGCGCACTTTTCCCCTAGGCCTTTCTAGTTATTCGTTTCGAGCATCAGAACTGCGAAAATTTTGCGTTTCTGAAGCGTTTCTTACCTCCAAACTGCCATATCTCGCGAACGGATTGACCTATCCGCAAAATTTCTGTTGCTTCTGAAAGTAGAAACTAGCCCGATTACAACGGTATGCGCACTTTTCCCCTAGGCCGTACTAGTTATTCGTTTCGAGCATCAAAAATGCGAAAATTTTGAGTTTCTCAAGCGTTAGTTACCTCCAAACTGCCATATCTCGCGAACGGATTAACCAATTCGCAAAATTTCTGTTGCATCTGAAAGTAGAAACTCGCCCGATTACAACGGCATGCGCCCTTTTCCCCTAGGCCGTTCTAGTTATTCGTGTCGAGCATTAGAACTGCGAAAATTTTGAGTATCTCAAGCTTTTCTTACCTCCAAACTGCCATATCTCGCGAACGGATTGACCAATCCGCAAAATTTCTGTTGCATCTAAAAGTAGAAACTCGCCCGATTACAACGGTATGCGTACCTTTCCCCTAGGCCGTTCTTGTTATTCGTTTGGAGCATCAGAACTGCGAAAATTTTGAGTTTCTCAAGCGTTTCTTATCTCCAAACTGCCATATCTCGCGAACGGATTGATCAATCCGCAAAATTTCTGTTGCATCTGAAAGTAGGAACTCGCCCGATTACAACGGGAGGTGTAGTTTTCCCCTAGGCCGTTCCAGTTATTCATTTCGAGCATCAGAACTGCGAAAATTTTGAGTTTCTCAAGCGTTTCTTACCTCCAAACTGCCATATCTCGCGAACGGATTGACCAATCCGCAAAATTTCTGTTGCTTCTGAAAGTAGAAACTCGCCCGATTACAACGGTATGCGCACTTTTCCCCTAGGCCGTTCTAGTTATTCGTATCGAGCATCAGAAATGCGAAAATTTTGAGTTTCTCAAGCGTTTCTTACCTCGAAACTGCCATATCTCGCGAACGGATTGACCAATCCGCAAAATTTCGGTTGCATCTGAAAGTAGAAACTCGCCCGATTACAACGGTATGCGCACTTTTCCCCTAGGCGGTTCTAGTTTTTCGTTTCGAGCATCAGAACTGCGAAAATTTTGAGTTTCTCAAGCGTTTCTTACCTCCAAACTGCCATATCTCGCGAACGGATTGACCAATCCGCAAAATTTCTGTTGCATCTGAAAGTAGAAACTCGCCCGATTACAACGGTATGCGCACGTTTCCCCTAGGCCGTTCTTGTTATTCGTGTCGAGCATTAGAACTGCGAAAATTTTGAGTTTCTCAAGCGTTTCTTACCTCCAAGCTGCCATATCTCGCGAACGGATTGACCAATCCGCAAAATTTCTGTTGCATCTGAAAGTAGAAACTCGCCCGATTACAACGGTATGCGCACTTTTCCCCTAGGCGGTTCTAGTTTTTCGTTTCGAGCATCAGAACTGCGAAAATTTTGAGTTTCTCAAGCGTTTCTTACCTCCAAACTGCCATATCTCGCGAACGGATTGACCAATCCGCAAAATTTCTGTTGCTTCTGAAAGTAGAAACTCGCCCGATTACAACGGTATGCGCACTTTTCCCCTAGGCCGTACTAGTTATTCGTTTCGAGCATCAAAAATGCGAAAATTTTGAGTTCCTCAAGCGTTAGTTACCTCCAAACTGCCATATCTCGCGAACGGATTAACCAATTCGCAAAATTTCTGTTGCATCTGAAAGTAGAAACTCGCCCGATTACAACGGTATGCGCACTTTTCCCCTAGGCCGTTCTTGTTATTCGTTTCGAGCATCAGAACTGCGAATATTTTGAGTTTCTCAAGCGTTTCTTACCTCCAAACTGCCATATCTCGCGAACGGATTGACCAATCCGCAAAATTTCTGTTGCATCTGAAAGTAGAAACTCGCCCGATTACAACGGTAGGTGTAGTTTTCCCCTAGGCCTTTCTAGTTATTCGTTTCGAGCATCAGAACTGCGAAAATTTTGAGTTTCTGAAGCGTTTCTTACCTCCAAACTGCCATATCTCGCGAACGGATTGACCAATCCGCAAAATTTCTGTTGCATCTGAAAGTAGAAACTCGCCCGATTACAACGGTATGCGCACTATTCCCCTAGGCCGTTCTAGTTATTCGTATCGAGCATCAGAAATGCGAAAATTTTGAGTTTCTCAAGCGGTTCTTACCTCCAAACTGCCATATCTCGCGAACGGATTGACCAATCCGCAAAATTTCTGTTGCTTCTGAAAGTAGAAACTCGCCCGATTACAACGGTATGCGCACTTTTCCCCTAGGCCGTACTAGTTATTCGTTTCGAGCATCAAAAATGCGAAAATTTTGAGTTTCTCAAGCGTTAGTTACCTCCAAACTGCCATATCTCGCGAACGGATTAACCAATTCGCAAAATTTCTGTTGCATCTGAAAGTAGAAACTCGCCCGATTACAACGGTATGCGCACTTTTCCCCTAGGCCTTTCTAGTTATTCGTTTCGAGCATCAGAACTGCGAAAATTTTGCGTTTCTGAAGCGTTTCTTACCTCCAAACTGCCATATCTCGCGAACGGATTGACCTATCCGCAAAATTTCTGTTGCTTCTGAAAGTAGAAACTAGCCCGATTACAACGGTATGCGCACTTTTCCCCTAGGCCGTACTAGTTATTCGTTTCGAGCATCAAAAATGCGAAAATTTTGAGTTTCTCAAGCGTTAGTTACCTCCAAACTGCCATATCTCGCGAACGGATTAACCAATTCGCAAAATTTCTGTTGCATCTGAAAGTAGAAACTCGCCCGATTACAACGGCATGCGCCCTTTTCCCCTAGGCCGTTCTAGTTATTCGTGTCGAGCATTAGAACTGCGAAAATTTTGAGTATCTCAAGCTTTTCTTACCTCCAAACTGCCATATCTCGCGAACGGATTGACCAATCCGCAAAATTTCTGTTGCATCTAAAAGTAGAAACTCGCCCGATTACAACGGTATGCGTACCTTTCCCCTAGGCCGTTCTTGTTATTCGTTTGGAGCATCAGAACTGCGAAAATTTTGAGTTTCTCAAGCGTTTCTTATCTCCAAACTGCCATATCTCGCGAACGGATTGATCAATCCGCAAAATTTCTGTTGCATCTGAAAGTAGGAACTCGCCCGATTACAACGGGAGGTGTAGTTTTCCCCTAGGCCGTTCCAGTTATTCATTTCGAGCATCAGAACTGCGAAAATTTTGAGTTTCTCAAGCGTTTCTTACCTCCAAACTGCCATATCTCGCGAACGGATTGACCAATCCGCAAAATTTCTGTTGCTTCTGAAAGTAGAAACTCGCCCGATTACAACGGTATGCGCACTTTTCCCCTAGGCCGTTCTAGTTATTCGTATCGAGCATCAGAAATGCGAAAATTTTGAGTTTCTCAAGCGTTTCTTACCTCGAAACTGCCATATCTCGCGAACGGATTGACCAATCCGCAAAATTTCGGTTGCATCTGAAAGTAGAAACTCGCCCGATTACAACGGTATGCGCACTTTTCCCCTAGGCGGTTCTAGTTTTTCGTTTCGAGCATCAGAACTGCGAAAATTTTGAGTTTCTCAAGCGTTTCTTACCTCCAAACTGCCATATCTCGCGAACGGATTGACCAATCCGCAAAATTTCTGTTGCATCTGAAAGTAGAAACTCGCCCGATTACAACGGTATGCGCACGTTTCCCCTAGGCCGTTCTTGTTATTCGTTTCGAGCATCAGAACTGCGAAAATTTTGCGTTTCTGAAGCGTTTCTTACCTCCAAACTGCCATATCTCGCGAACGGATTGACCTATCCGCAAAATTTCTGTTGCTTCTGAAAGTAGAAACTAGCCCGATTACAACGGTATGCGCACTTTTCCCCTAGGCCGTACTAGTTATTCGTTTCGAGCATCAAAAATGCGAAAATTTTGAGTTTCCCAAGCGTTAGTTACCTCCAAACTGCCATATCTCGCGAACGGATTAACCAATTCGCAAAATTTCTGTTGCATCTGAAAGTAGAAACTCGCCCGATTACAACGGCATGCGCCCTTTTCCCCTAGGCCGTTCTAGTTATTCGTGTCGAGCATTAGAACTGCGAAAATTTTGAGTTTCTCAAGCTTTTCTTACCTCCAAACTGCCATATCTCGCGAACGGATTGACCAATCCGCAAAATTTCTGTTGCATCTAAAAGTAGAAACTCGCCCGATTACAACGGTATGCGTACTTTTCCCCTAGGCCGTTCTTGTTATTCGTTTGGAGCATCAGAACTGCGAAAGTTTTGAGTTTCTCAAGCGTTTCTTATCTCCAAACTGCCATATCTCGCGAACGGATTGACCAATCCGCAAAATTTCTGTTGCATCTGAAAGTAGAAACTCGCCCGATTACAACGGTAGGTGTAGTTTTCCCCTAGGCCTTTCTAGTTATTCGTTTCGAGCATCAGAACTGCGAAAATTTTGAGTTTCTGAAGCGTTTCTTACCTCCAAACTGCCATATCTCTCGAACGGATTGACCAATCCGCAAAATTTCTGTTGCTTCTGAAAGTAGAAACTCGCCCGATTACAACGGTATGTGCACTTTTCCCCTAGGCCGTACTAGTTATTCGTTTCGAGCATCAAAATTGCGAAAATTTTGAGTTTCTCAAAAGTTAGTTACCTCCAAACTGCCATATCTCGCGAACGGATTTACCAATTCGCAAAATTTCTGTTGCATCTGAAAGTAGAAACTCGCCCGATTACAACGGTATGCGCACTTTTCCCCTAGGCCGTTCTTGTTATTCGTTTCGAGCATCAGAACTGCGAATATTTTGAGTTTCTCAAGCGTTTCTTACCTCCAAACTGCCATATCTCGCGAACGGATTGACCAATCCGCAAAATTTCTGTTGCATCTGAAAGTAGAAACTCGCCCGATTACAACGGTATGCGCACTTTTCCCCTAGGCGGTTCTAGTTATTCGTTTCGAGCATCAAAAATGCGAAAATTTTGAGTTTCTCAAGCGTTAGTTACCTCCAAACTGCCATATCTCGCGAACGGATTAACCAATTCGCAAAATTTCTGTTGCATCTGAAAGTAGAAACTCGCCCGATTACAACGGCATGCGCCCTTTTCCCCTAGGCCGTTCTAGTTATTCGTGTCGAGCATTAGAACTGCGAAAATTTTGAGTTTCTCAAGCTTTTCTTACCTCCAAACTGCCATATCTCGCGAACGGATTGACCAATCCGCAAAATTTCTGTTGCATCTAAAAGTAGAAACTCGCCCGATTACAACGGTATGCGTACTTTTCCCCTAGGCCGTTCTTGTTATTCGTTTGGAGCATCAGAACTGCGAAAATTTTGAGTTTCTCAAGCGTTTCTTATCTCCAAACTGCCATATCTCGCGAACGGATTGACCAATCCGCAAAATTTCTGTTGCATCTGAAAGTAGAAACTCGCCCGATTACAACGGTAGGTGTAGTTTTCCCCTAGGCCTTTCTAGTTATTCGTTTCGAGCATCAGAACTGCGAAAATTTTGAGTTTCTGAAGCGTTTCTTACCTCCAAACTGCCATATCTCTCGAACGGATTGACCAATCCGCAAAATTTCTGTTGCTTCTGAAAGTAGAAACTCGCCCGATTACAACGGTATGTGCACTTTTCCCCTAGGCCGTACTAGTTATTCGTTTCGAGCATCAAAAATGCGAAAATTTTGAGTTTCTCAAAAGTTAGTTACCTCCAAACTGCCATATCTCGCGAACGGATTTACCAATTCGCAAAATTTCTGTTGCATCTGAAAGTAGAAACTCGCCCGATTACAACGGTATGCGCACTTTTCCCCTAGGCCGTTCTTGTTATTCGTTTCGAGCATCAGAACTGCGAATATTTTGAGTTTCTCAAGCGTTTCTTACCTCCAAACTGCCATATCTCGCGAACGGATTGACCAATCCGCAAAATTTCTGTTGCATCTGAAAGTAGAAACTCGCCCGATTACAACGGTATGCGCACTTTTCCCCTAGGCGGTTCTAGTTATTCGTTTCGAGCATCAGAACTGCGAAAATTTTGAGTTTCTCAAGCGTTTCTTACCTCCAAACTGCCATATCTCGCGAACGGATTGACCAATCCGCAAAATTTCTGTTGCATCTGAAGGTAGAAACTCGTCCGATTACAACGGTATGCGCACTTTTCCCCTAGGCCGTTCTTGTTATTCGTTTCGAGCATCAGAACTGCGAAAATTTTGAGTTTCTCAAGCGTTTCTTACCTCCAAACTGCCATATCTCGCGAACGGATTGACCAATCCGCAAAATTTCTGTTGCTTCTGAAAGTAGAAACTCGCCCAATTACAACGGTATGCGCACTTTTCCCCTAGGCCGTACTAGTTATTCGTTTCGAGCATCAAAAATGCGAAAATTTTGAGTTTCTCAAGCGTTAGTTACCTCCAAACTGCCATATCTCGCGAACGGATTAACCAATTCGCAAAATTTCTGTTGCATCTGAAAGTAGAAACTCGCCCGATTACAACAGTATGCGCACTTTTCCCCTAGGCCGTTCTTGTTATTCGTTTCGGGCATCAGAACTGCGAATATTTTGAGTTTCTCAAGCGTTTCTTACATCCAAACTGCCATATCTCGCGAACGGATTGACCAATCCGCAAAATTTCTGTTGCATCTGAAAGTAGAAACTCGCCCAATTACAACGGTAGGTGTAGTTTTCCCCTAGGCCTTTCTAGTTATTCGTTTCGAGCATCAGAACTGCGAAAATTTTGAGTTTCTGAAGCGTTTCTTACCTCCAAACAGCCATATCTCGCGAACGGATTGACCAATCCGCAAAATTTCTGTTGCTTCTGAAAGTAGAAACTCGCCCGATTACAACGGTATGGGCACTTTTCCCCTAGGCGGTTCTAGTTATTCGTTTCGAGCATCAGAACTGCGAAAATTTTGAGATTCTCAAGCGTTTCTTACCTCCAAACTGCCATATCTCGCGAACGGATTGACCAATCCGCAAAATTTCTGTTGCATCTGAAAGTAGAAACTCGCCCGATTACAACGGTATGCGCACTTTTCCCCTAGGCCGTTCTTGTTATTCGTTTCGAGCATCAGAACTGCGAAAATTTTGAGTTTCTCAAGCGTTTCTTACCTCCAAACTGCCATATCTCGCGAACGGATTGACCAATCCGCAAAATTTCTGTTGCTTCAGAAAGTAGAAACTCGCCCGATTACAACGGTATGCGCACTTTTCCCCTAGGCCGTACTAGTTATTCGTTTCGAGCATCAAAAATGCGAAAATTTTGAGTTTCTCAAGCGTTAGTTACCTCCAAACTGCCATATCTCGCGAACGGATTAACCAATTCGCAAAATTTCTGTTGCATCTGAAAGTAGAAACTCGCCCGATTACAACGGTATGCGCACTTTTCCCCTAGGCCGTTCTTGTTATTCGTTTCGAGCATCAGAACTGCGAATATTTTGAGTTTCTCAAGCGTTTCTTACCTCCAAACTGCCATATCTCGCGAACGGATTGACCAATCCGCAAAATTTCTGTTGCATCTGAAAGTAGAAACTCGTCCGATTACAACGGTATGCGCACTTTTCCCCTAGGCCGTTCTTGTTATTCGTTTCGAGCATCAGAACTGCGAATATTTTGAGTTTCTCAAGCGTTTCTTACCTCCAAACTGCCATATCTCGCGAACGGATTGACCAATCCGCAAAATTTCTGTTGCATCTGAAAGTAGAAACTCGCCCGATTGCAACGGTAGGTGTAGTTTTCCCCTAGGCCTTTCTAGTTATTCGTTTCGAGCATCAGAACTGCGAAAATTTTGAGTTTCTGAAGCGTTTCTTACCTCCAAACTGCCATATCTCGCGAACGGATTGACCAATCCGCAAAATTTCTGTTGCTTCTGAAAGTAGAAACTCGCCCGATTACAACGGTATGTGCACTTTTCCCCTAGGCCGTACTAGTTATTCGTTTCGAGCATCAAAAATGCGAAAATTTTGAGTTTCTCAAAAGTTAGTTACCTCCAAACTGCCATATCTCGCGAACGGATTTACCAATTCGCAAAATTTCTGTTGCATCTGAAAGTAGAAACTCGCCCGATTACAACGGTATGCGCACTTTTCCCCTAGGCCGTTCTTGTTATTCGTTTCGAGCATCAGAACTGCGAATATTTTGAGTTTCTCAAGCGTTTCTTACCTCCAAACTGCCATATCTCGCGAACGGATTGACCAATCCGCAAAATTTCTGTTGCATCTGAAAGTAGAAACTCGCCCGATTACAACGGTATGCGCACTTTTCCCCTAGGCGGTTCTAGTTATTCGTTTCGAGCATCAGAACGGCGAAAATTTTGAGTTTCTCAAAAGTTAGTTACCTCCAAACTGCCATATCTCGCGAACGGATTTACCAATTCGCAAAATTTCTGTTGCATCTGAAAGTAGAAACTCGCCCGATTACAACGGTATGCGCACTTTTCCCCTAGGCCGTACTAGTTATTCGTTTCGAGCATCAAAAATGCGAAAATTTTGAGTTTCTCAAGCGTTAGTTACCTCCAAACTGCCATATCTCGCGAACGGATTAACCAATTCGCAAAATTTCTGTTGCATCTGAAAGTAGAAACTCGCCCGATTACAACGGCATGCGCCCTTTTCCCCTAGGCCGTTCTAGTTATTCGTGTCGAGCATTAGAACTGCGAAAATTTTGAGTTTCTCAAGCTTTTCTTACCTCCAAACTGCCATATCTCGCGAACGGATTGACCAATCCGCAAAATATCTGTTGCATCTAAAAGTAGAAACTCGCCCGATTACAACGGTATGCGTACTTTTCCCCTAGGCCGTTCTTGTTATTCGTTTGGAGCATCAGAACTGCGAAAATTTTGAGTTTCTCAAGCGTTTCTTATCTCCAAACTGCCAGATCTCGCGAACGGATTGACCAATCCGCAAAATTTCTGTTGCATCTGAAAGTAGAAACTCGCCCGATTACAACGGTAGGTGTAGTTTTCCCCTAGGCCTTTCTAGTTATTCGTTTCGAGCATCAGAACTGCGAAAATTTTGAGTTTCTGAAGCGTTTCTTACCTCCAAACTGCCATATCTCTCGAACGGATTGACCAATCCGCAAAATTTCTGTTGCTTCTGAAAGTAGAAACTCGCCCGATTACAACGGTATGTGCACTTTTCCCCTAGGCCGTACTAGTTATTCGTTTCGAGCATCAAAAGTGCGACAATTTTGAGTTTCTCAAAAGTTAGTTACCTCCAAACTGCCATATCTCGCGAACGGATTTACCAATTCGCAAAATTTCTGTTGCATCTGAAAGTAGAAACTCGCCCGATTACAACGGTATGCGCACTTTTCCCCTAGGCCGTTCTTGTTATTCGTTTCGAGCATCAGAACTGCGAATATTTTGAGTTTCTCAAGCGTTTCTTACCTCCAAACTGCCATATCTCGCGAACGGATTGACCAATCCGCAAAATTTCTGTTGCATCTGAAAGTAGAAACTCGCCCGATTACAACGGTATGCGCACTTTTCCCCTAGGCGGTTCTAGTTATTCGTTTCGAGCATCAGAACTGCGAAAATTTTGAGTTTCTCAAGCGTTTCTTACCTCCAAACTGCCATATCTCGCGAACGGATTGACCAATCCGCAAAATTTCTGTTGCATCTGAAGGTAGAAACTCGTCCGATTACAACGGTATGCGCACTTTTCCCCTAGGCCGTTCTTGTTATTCGTTTCGAGCATCAGAACTGCGAAAATTTTGAGTTTCTCAAGCGTTTCTTACCTCCAAACTGCCATATCTCGCGAACGGATTGACCAATCCGCAAAATTTCTGTTGCTTCTGAAAGTAGAAACTCGCCCGATTACAACGGTATGCGCACTTTTCCCCTAGGCCGTACTAGTTATTCGTTTCGAGCATCAAAAATGCGAAAATTTTGAGTTTCTCAAGCGTTAGTTACCTCCAAACTGCCATATCTCGCGAACGGATTAACCAATTCGCAAAATTTCTGTTGCATCTGAAAGTAGAAACTCGCCCGATTACAACAGTATGCGCACTTTTCCCCTAGGCCGTTCTTGTTATTCGTTTCGGGCGTCAGAACTGCGAATATTTTGAGTTTCTCAAGCGTTTCTTACATCCAAACTGCCATATCTCGCGAACGGATTGACCAATCCGCAAAATTTCTGTTGCATCTGAAAGTAGAAACTCGCCCAATTACAACGGTAGGTGTAGTTTTCCCCTAGGCCTTTCTAGTTATTCGTTTCGAGCATCAGAACTGCGAAAATTTTGAGTTTCTGAAGCGTTTCTTACCTCCAAACAGCCATATCTCGCGAACGGATTGACCAATCCGCAAAATTTCTGTTGCATCTGAAAGTAGAAACTCGCCCGATTACAACGGTATGGGCACTTTTCCCCTAGGCGGTTCTAGTTATTCGTTTCGAGCATCAGAACTGCGAAAATTTTGAGATTCTCAAGCGTTTCTTACCTCCAAACTGCCATATCTCGCGAACGGATTGACCAACCCGCAAAATTTCTGTTGCATCTGAAAGTAGAAACTCGCCCGATTACAACGGTATGCGCACTTTTCCCCTAGGCCGTTCTTGTTATTCGTTTCGAGCATCAGAACTGCGAAAATTTTGAGTTTCTCAAGCGTTTCTTACCTCCAAACTGCCATATCTCGCGAACGGATTGACCAATCCGCAAAATTTCTGTTGCATCTGAAAGTAGAAACTCGTCCGATTACAACGGTATGCGCACATTTCCCCTAGGCCGTTCTTGTTATTCGTTTCGAGCATCAGAACTGCGAATATTTTGAGTTTCTCAAGCGTTTCTTACCTCCAAACTGCCATATCTCGCGAACGGATTGACCAATCCGCAAAATTTCTGTTGCATCTGAAAGCAGAAACTCGCCCGATTGCAACGGTAGGTGTAGTTTTCCCCTAGGCCTTTCTAGTTATTCGTTTCGAGCATCAGAACTGCGAAAATTTTGAGTTTCTGAAGCGTTTCTTACCTCCAAACTGCCATATCTCGCGAACGGATTGACCAATCCGCAAAATTTCTGTTGCTTCTGAAAGTAGAAACTCGCCCGATTACAACGGTATGCGCACTTTTCCCCTAGGCCGTACTAGTTATTCGTTTCGAGCATCAAAAATGCGAAAATTTTGAGTTTCTCAAGCGTTAGTTACCTCCAAACTGCCATATCTCGCGAACGGATTAACCAATTCGCAAAATTTCTGTTGCATCTGAAAGTAGAAACTCGCCTGATTACAACGGTATGCGCACTTTTCCCCTAGGCCGTTCTTGTTATTCGTTTCGAGCATCAGAACTGCGAATATTTTGAGTTTCTCAAGCGTTTCTTACCTCGAAACTGCCATATCTCGCGAACGGATTGACCAATCCGCAAAATTTCTGTTGCATCTGAAAGTAGAAACTCGCCCGATTACAACGGTATGCGCACTTTTCCCCTAGGCGGTTCTAGTTATTCGTTTCGAGCATCAGAACTGCGAAAATTTTGAGTTTCTCAAGCGTTTCTTACCTCCAAACTGCCATATCTCGCGAACGGATTGACCAATCCGCAAAATTTCTGTTGCATCTGAAAGTAGAAACTCGCCCGATTACAACGGTATGCGCACTTTTCCACTAGGCCGTTCTTGTTATTCGTTTCGAGCATCAGAACTGCGAAAATTTTGAGTTTCTCAAGCGTTTCTTACCTACAAACTGCCATATCTCGCGAACGGATTGACCAATCCGCAAAATTTCTGTTGCTTCTGAAAGTAGAAACTCGCCCGATTACAACGGTATGCGCACTTTTTCCCTAGGCCGTACTAGTTATTCGCTTCGAGCATCAAAAATGCGAAAATTTTGAGTTTCTCAAGCGTTCGTTACATCCAAACTGCCATATCTCGCGAACGGATTAACCAATTCGCAAAATTTCTGTTGCATCTGAAAGTAGAAACTCGCCCGATTACAACGGTATGCGCACTTTTCCCCTAGGCCGTTCTTGTTATTCGTTTCGAGCATCAAAATTGCGAAAATTTTGAGTTTCTCAAGCGTTAGTTACCTCGAAACTGCCATATCTCGCGAACGGATTAACCAATTCGCAAAATTTCTGTTGCATCTGAAAGTAGAAACTCGCCCGATTACAACGGTATGCGCACTTTTCTCCTAGGCCGTTCTTGTTATTCGTTTCGAGCATCAGAACTGCGAATATTTTGAGTTTCTCAAGCGTTTCTTACCTCCAAACTGCCATATCTCGCGAACGGATTGACCAATCCGCAAAATTTCTGTTGCATCTGAAAGTAGAAACTCGCCCGATTACAACGGTAGGTGTAGTTTTCCCCTAGGGCTTTCTAGTTATTCGTTTCGAGCATCAGATCTGCGAAAATTTTGAGTTTCTGAAGCGTTTCTTACATCCAAACTGCCATATCTCGCGAACGGATTGACCAATCCGCAAAATTTCTGTTGCATCTGAAAGTAGAAACTCGCCCGATTACAACGGTATGCGCACTTTTCCCCTAGGCCGTTCTAGTTATTCGTGTCGAGCATTAGAACTGCGAAAATTTTGAGTTTCTCAAGCGTTTCTTACCTCCAAACTGCCATATCTCGCGAACGGATTGACCAATCCGCAAAATTTCTGTTGCATCTAAAAGTAGAAACTCGCCCGATTACAACGGTATGCGTACTTTTCCCCTAGGCCGTTCTTGTTATTCGTTTCGAGCATCAGAACTGCGAGAATTTTGAGTTTCTCAAGCGTTTCTTATCTCCAAACTGCCATATCTCGCGAACGGATTGATCAATCCGCAAAATTTCTGTTGCATCTGAAAGTAGAAACTCGCCCGATTACAACGGGAGGTGTAGTTTTCCCCTAGGCCGTTCCAGTTATTCATTTCGAGTATCAGAACTGCGAAAATTTTGAGTTTCTCAAGCGTTTCTTACCTCCAAACTGCCATATCTCGCGAACGGATTGACCAATCCGCAAAATTTCTGTTGCTTCTGAAAGTAGAAACTCGCCCGATTACAACCGGTATGCGCACTTTTCCCCTAGGCCGTTCTAGTTATTCGTATCGAGCATCAGAAATGCGAAAATTTTGAGTTTCTCAAGCGTTTCTTATCTCCAAACTGCCATATCTCGCGAACGGATTGATCAATCCGCAAAATTTCTGTTGCATCTGAAAGTAGAAGCTCGCCCGATTACAACGGTATGCGCACTTTTCCCCTAGGCGGTTCTAGTTATTCGTTTCGAGCATCAGAACTGCGAAAATTTTGAGTTTCTCAAGCGTTTCTTACCTCCAAACTGCCATATCTCGCGAACGGATTGACCAATCCGCAAAATTTCTGTTGCATCTGAAAGTAGAAACTCGCCCGATTACAACGGTATGCGCACTTTTCCCCTAGGCCGTTCTTGTTATTCGTTTCGAGCATCAGAACTGCGAAAATTTTGAGTTTCTCAAGCGCTTCTTACCTCCAAACTGCCATATCTCGCGAACGGATTGACCAATCCGCAAAATTTCGGTTGCTTCTGAAAGTAGAAACTCGCCCGATTACAACGGTATGCGCACTTTTCCCCTAGGCCGTACTAGTTATTCGTTTCGAGCATCAAAAATGCGAAAATTTTGAGTTTCTCAAGCGTTAGTTACCTCCAAACTGCCATATCTCGCGAACGGATTAACCAATTCGCAAAATTTCTGTTGCATCTGAAAGTAGAAACTCGCCCGATTACAACGGTATGCGCACTTTTCCCCTAGGCCGTTCTTGTTATTCGTTTCGAGCATCAGAACTGCGAATATTTTGAGTTTCTCAAGCGTTTCTTACCTCCAAACTGCCATATCTCGCGAACGGATTGACCAATCCGCAAAATTTCTGTTGCATCTGAAAGTAGAAACTCGTCCGATTACAACGGTATGCGCACTTTTCCCCTAGGCCGTTCTTGTTATTCGTTTCGAGCATCAGAACTGCGAATATTTTGAGTTTCTCAAGCGTTTCTTACCTCCAAACTGCCATATCTCGCGAACGGATTGACCAATCCGCAAAATTTCTGTTGCATCTGAAAGTAGAAACTCGCCCGATTGCAACGGTAGGTGTAGTTTTCCCCTAGGCCTTTCTAGTTATTCGTTTCGAGCATCAGAACTGCGAAAATTTTGAGTTTCTGAAGCGTTTCTTACATCCAAACTGCCATATCTCGCGAACGGATTGACCAATCCGCAAAATTTCTGTTGCTTCTGAAAGTAGAAACTCGCCCGATTACAACGGTATGCGCACTTTTCCCCTAGGCCGTACTAGTTATTCGTTTCGAGCATCAAAAATGCGAAAATTTTGAGTTTCTCAAGCGTTAGTTACCTCCAAACTGCCATATCTCGCGAACGGATTAACCAATTCGCAAAATTTCTGTTGCATCTGAAAGTAGAAACTCGCCCGATTACAACAGTATGCGCACTTTTCCCCTAGGCCGTTCTTGTTATTCGTTTCGGGCATCAGAACTGCGAATATTTTGAGTTTCTCAAGCGTTTCTTACATCCAAACTGCCATATCTCGCGAACGGATTGACCAATCCGCAAAATTTCTGTTGCATCTGAAAGTAGAAACTCGCCCAATTACAACGGTAGGTGTAGTTTTCCCCTAGGCCTTTCTAGTTATTCGTTTCGAGCATCAGAACTGCGAAAATTTTGAGTTTCTGAAGCGTTTCTTACCTCCAAACAGCCATATCTCGCGAACGGATTGACCAATCCGCAAAATTTCTGTTGCATCTGAAAGTAGAAACTCGCCCGATTACAACGGTATGGGCACTTTTCCCCTAGGCGGTTCTAGTTATTCGTTTCGAGCATCAGAACTGCGAAAATTTTGAGATTCTCAAGCGTTTCTTACCTCCAAACTGCCATATCTCGCGAACGGATTGACCAATCCGCAAAATTTCTGTTGCATCTGAAAGTAGAAACTCGCCCGATTACAACGGTATGCGCACTTTTCCCCTAGGCCGTTCTTGTTATTCGTTTCGAGCATCAGAACTGCGAAAATTTTGAGTTTCTCAAGCGCTTCTTACCTCCAAACTGCCATATCTCGCGAACGGATTGACCAATCCGCAAAATTTCTGTTGCTTCTGAAAGTAGAAACTCGCCCGATTACAACGGTATGCGCACTTTTCCCCTAGGCCGTACTAGTTATTCGTTTCGAGCATCAAAAATGCGAAAATTTTGAGTTTCTCAAGCGTTAGTTACCTCCAAACTGCCATATCTCGCGAACGGATTAACCAATTCGCAAAATTTCTGTTGCATCTGAAAGTAGAAACTCGCCCGATTACAACGGTATGCGCACTTTTCCCCTAGGCCGTTCTTGTTATTCGTTTCGAGCATCAGAACTGCGAATATTTTGAGTTTCTCAAGCGTTTCTTACCTCCAAACTGCCATATCTCGCGAACGGATTGACCAATCCGCAAAATTTCTGTTGCATCTGAAAGTAGAAACTCGTCCGATTACAACGGTATGCGCACTTTTCCCCTAGGCCGTTCTTGTTATTCGTTTCGAGCATCAGAACTGCGAATATTTTGAGTTTCTCAAGCGTTTCTTACGTCCAAACTGCCATATCTCGCGAACGGATTGACCAATCCGCAAAATTTCTGTTGCATCTGAAAGTAGAAACTCGCCCGATTGCAACGGTAGGTGTAGTTTTCCCCTAGGCCTTTCTAGTTATTCGTTTCGAGCATCAGAACTGCGAAAATTTTGAGTTTCTGAAGCGTTTCTTACCTCCAAACTGCCATATCTCGCGAACGGATTGACCAATCCGCAAAATTTCTGTTGCTTCTGAATGTAGAAACTCGCCCGATTACAACGGTATGCGCACTTTTCCCCTAGGCCGTACTAGTTATTCGTTTCGAGCATCAAAAATGCGAAAATTTTGAGTTTCTCAAGCGTTAGTTACCTCCAAACTGCCATATCTCGCGAACGGATTAACCAATTCGCAAAATTTCTGTTGCATCTGAAAGTAGAAACTCGCCTGATTACAACGGTATGCGCACTCTTCCCCTAGGCCGTTCTTGTTATTCGTTTCGAGCATCAGAACTGCGAATATTTTGAGTTTCTCAAGCGTTTCTTACCTCGAAACTGCCATATCTCGCGAACGGATTGACCAATCCGCAAAATTTCTGTTGCATCTGAAAGTAGAAACTCGCCCGATTACAACGGTATGCGCACTTTTCCCCTAGGCGGTTCTAGTTATTCGTTTCGAGCATCAGAACTGCGAAAATTTTGAGTTTCTCAAGCGTTTCTTACCTCCAAACTGCCATATCTCGCGAACGGATTGACCAATCCGCAAAATTTCTGTTGCATCTGAAAGTAGAAACTCGCCCGATTACAACGGTATGCGCACTTTTCCACTAGGCCGTTCTTGTTATTCGTTTCGGGCATCAGAACTGCGAATATTTTGAGTTTCTCAAGCGTTTCTTACATCCAAACTGCCATATCTCGCGAACGGATTGACCAATCCGCAAAATTTCTGTTGCATCTGAAAGTAGAAACTCGCCCAATTACAACGGTAGGTGTAGTTTTCCCCTAGGCCTTTCTAGTTATTCGTTTCGAGCATCAGAACTGCGAAAATTTTGAGTTTCTGAAGCGTTTCTTACCTCCAAACAGCCATATCTCGCGAACGGATTGACCAATCCGCAAAATTTCTGTTGCATCTGAAAGTAGAAACTCGCCCGATTACAACGGTATGCGCACTTTTCCCCTAGGCCGTACTAGTTATTCGTTTCGAGCATCAAAAATGCGAAAATTTTGAGTTTCTCAAGCGTTAGTTACCTCCAAACTGCCATATCTCGCGAACGGATTAACCAATTCGCAAAATTTCTGTTGCATCTGAAAGTAGAAACTCGCCCGATTACAACGGTATGCGCACTTTTCCCCTAGGCCGTTCTTGTTATTCGTTTCGAGCATCAGAACTGCGAAAATTTTGAGTTTCTCAAGCGCTTCTTACCTCCAAACTGCCATATCTCGCGAACGGATTGACCAATCCGCAAAATTTCTGTTGCTTCTGAAAGTAGAAACTCGCCCGATTACAACGGTATGCGCACTTTTCCCCTAGGCCGTACAAGTTATTCGTTTCGAGCATCAAAAATGCGAAAATTTTGAGTTTCTCAAGCGTTAGTTACCTCCAAACTGCCATATCTCGCGAACGGATTAACCAATTCGCAAAATTTCTGTTGCATCTGAAAGTAGAAACTCGCCCGATTGCAACGGTAGGTGTAGTTTTCCCCTAGGCCGTACTAGTTATTCGTTTCGAGCATCAAAAATGCGAAAATTTTGAGTTTCTCAAGCGTTAGTTACCTCCAAACTGCCATATCTCGCGAACGGATTAACCAATTCGCAAAATTTCTGTTGCATCTGAAAGTAGAAACTCGCCTGATTACAACGGTATGCGCACTTTTCCCCTAGGCCGTTCTAGTTATTCGTATCGAGCATCAGAAATGCGAAAATTTTGAGTTTCTCAAGCGTTTCTTATCTCCAAACTGCCATATCTCGCGAACGGATTGATCAATCCGCAAAATTTCTGTTGCATCTGAAAGTAGAAGCTCGCCCGATTACAACGGTATGCGCACTTTTCCCCTAGGCGGTTCTAGTTATTCGTTTCGAGCATCAGAACTGCGAAAATTTTGAGTTTCTCAAGCGTTTCTTACCTCCAAACTGCCATATCTCGCGAACGGATTGACCAATCCGCAAAATTTCTGTTGCATCTGAAAGTAGAAACTCGCCCGATTACAACGGTATGCGCACTTTTCCACTAGGCCGTTCTTGTTATTCGTTTCGAGCATCAGAACTGCGAAAATTTTGAGTTTCTCAAGCGTTTCTTACCTACAAACTGCCATATCTCGCGAACGGATTGACCAATCCGCAAAATTTCTGTTGCTTCTGAAAGTAGAAACTCGCCCGATTACAACGGTATGCGCACTTTTTCCCTAGGCCGTACTAGTTATTCGCTTCGAGCATCAAAAATGCGAAAATTTTGAGTTTCTCAAGCGTTCGTTACATCCAAACTGCCATATCTCGCGAACGGATTAACCAATTCGCAAAATTTCTGTTGCATCTGAAAGTAGAAACTCGCCCGATTACAACGGTATGCGCACTTTTCCCCTAGGCCGTTCTTGTTATTCGTTTCGAGCATCAAAATTGCGAAAATTTTGAGTTTCTCAAGCGTTAGTTACCTCGAAACTGCCATATCTCGCGAACGGATTAACCAATTCGCAAAATTTCTGTTGCATCTGAAAGTAGAAACTCGCCCGATTACAACGGTATGCGCACTTTTCCCCTAGGCCGTTCTTGTTATTCGTTTCGAGCATCAGAACTGCGAATATTTTGAGTTTCTCAAGCGTTTCTTACCTCCAAACTGCCATATCTCGCGAACGGATTGAACAATCCGCAAAATTTCTGTTGCATCTGAAAGTAGAAACTCGCCCGATTACAACGGTAGGTGTAGTTTTCCCCTAGGGCTTTCTAGTTATTCGTTTCGAGCATCAGAACTGCGAAAATTTTGAGTTTCTGAAGCGTTTCTTACATCCAAACTGCCATATCTCGCGAACGGATTGACCAATCCGCAAAATTTCTGTTGCATCTGAAAGTAGAAACTCGCCCGATTACAACGGTATGCGCACTTTTCCCCTAGGCCGTTCTAGTTATTCGTGTCGAGCATTAGAACTGCGAAAATTTTGAGTTTCTCAAGCGTTTCTTACCTCCAAACTGCCATATCTCGCGAACGGATTGACCAATCCGCAAAATTTCTGTTGCATCTAAAAGTAGAAACCCGCCCGATTACAACGGTGTGCGTACTTTTCCCCTAGGCCGTTCTTGTTATTCGTTTCGAGCATCAGAACTGCGAGAATTTTGAGTTTCTCAAGCGTTTCTTATCTCCAAACTGCCATATCTCGCGAACGGATTGATCAATCCGCAAAATTTCTGTTGCATCTGAAAGTAGAAACTCGCCCGATTACAACGGGAGGTGTAGTTTTCCCCTAGGCCGTTCCAGTTATTCATTTCGAGTATCAGAACTGCGAAAATTTTGAGTTTCTCAAGCGTTTCTTACCTCCAAACTGCCATATCTCGCGAACGGATTGACCAATCCGCAAAATTTCTGTTGCTTCTGAAAGTAGAAACTCGCCCGATTACAACCGGTATGCGCACTTTTCCCCTAGGCCGTTCTAGTTATTCGTATCGAGCATCAGAAATGCGAAAATTTTGAGTTTCTCAAGCGTTTCTTATCTCCAAACTGCCATATCTCGCGAACGGATTGATCAATCCGCAAAATTTCTGTTGCATCTGAAAGTAGAAGCTCGCCCGATTACAACGGTATGCGCACTTTTCCCCTAGGCGGTTCTAGTTATTCGTTTCGAGCATCAGAACTGCGAAAATTTTGAGTTTCTCAAGCGTTAGTTACCTCCAAACTGCCATATCTCGCGAACGGATTAACCAATTCGCAAAATTTCTGTTGCATCTGAAAGTAGAAACTCGCCCGATTACAACGGTATGCGCACTTTTCCCCTAGGCCGTTCTTGTTATTCGTTTCGAGCATCAGAACTGCGAATATTTTGAGTTTCTCAAGCGTTTCTTACCTCCAAACTGCCATATCTCGCGAACGGATTGACCAATCCGCAAAATTTCTGTTGCTTCTGAAAGTAGAAACTCGCCCGATTACAACGGTATGCGCACTTTTCCCCTAGGCCGTACTAGTTATTCGATTCGAGCATCAAAAATGCGAAAATTTTGAGTTTCTCAAGCGTTAGTTACCTCCAAACTGCCATATCTCGCGAACGGATTAACCAATTCGCAAAATTTCTGTTGCTTCTGAAAGTAGAAACTCGCCCGATTACAACCGGTATGCGCACTTTTCCCCTAGGCCGTTCTAGTTATTCGTATCGAGCATCAGAAATGCGAAAATTTTGAGTTTCTCAAGCGTTTCTTATCTCCAAACTGCCATATCTCGCGAACAGATTGACCAATCCGCAAAATTTCTGTTGCATCTGAAAGTAGAAACTCGCCCGATTACAACGGTAGGTGTAGTTTTCCCCTAGGCCTTTCTAGTTATTCGTTTCGAGCATCAGAACTGCGAAAATTTTGACTTTCTGAAGCGTTTCTTACCTCCAAACTGCCATATCTCGCGAACGGATTGACCAATCCGCAAAATTTCTGTTGCTTCTGAAAGTAGAAACTCGCCCGATTACAACGGTATGCGCACTTTTCCCCTAGGCCGTACTAGTTATTCGTTTCGAGCATCAAAAATGCGAAAATTTTGAGTTTCTCAAGCGTTAGTTACCTCCAAACTGCCATATCTCGCGAACGGATTAACCAATCCGCAAAATTTCTGTTGCTTCTGAAAGTAGAAACTCGCCCGATTACAACGGTATGCGCACTTTTCCCCTAGGCCGTACTAGTTATTCGTTTCGAGCATCAAAAATGCGAAAATTTTGAGTTTCTCAAGCGTTAGTTACCTCCAAACTGCCATATCTCGCGAACGGATTAACCAATTCGCAAAATTTCTGTTGCATCTGAAAGTAGAAACTCGCCTGATTACAACGGTATGCGCACTTTTCCCCTAGGCCGTTCTTGTTATTCGTTTCGAGCATCAGAACTGCGAATATTTTGAGTTTCTCAAGCGTTTCTTACCTCGAAACTGCCATATCTCGCGAACGGATTGACCAATCCGCAAAATTTCTGTTGCATCTGAAAGTAGAAACTCGCCCGATTACAACGGTATGCGCACTTTTCCCCTAGGCGGTTCTAGTTATTCGTTTCGAGCATCAGAACTGCGAAAATTTTGAGTTTCTCAAGCGTTTCTTACCTCCAAACTGCCATATCTCGCGAACGGATTGACCAATCTGCAAAATTTCTGTTGCATCTGAAAATAGAAACTCGCCCGATTACAACGGTATGCGCACTTTTCCCCTAGGCCGTTCTTGTTATTC
Organism: Ptiloglossa arizonensis; assembly: GCF_051014685.1. NCBI lineage: Eukaryota > Metazoa > Arthropoda > Insecta > Hymenoptera > Colletidae > Ptiloglossa > Ptiloglossa arizonensis. Next base: position 237,553 of record NW_027478723.1, read on the forward strand.
GTTTCGAGCATCAGAACTGCGAATATTTTGAGTTTCTCAAGCGTTTCTTACCTCCAAACTGCCATATCTCGCGAACGGATTGACCAATCCGCAAAATTTCTGTTGCATCTGAAAGTAGAAACTCGTCCGATTACAACGGTATGCGCACTTTTCCCCTAGGCCGTTCTTGTTATTCGTTTCGAGCATCAGCACTGCGAATATTTTGAGTTTCTCAAGCGTTTCTTACCTCCAAACTGCCATATCTCGCGAACGGATTGACCAATCCGCAAAATTTCTGTTGCATCTGAAAGCAGAAACTCGCCCGATTGCAACGGTAGGTGTAGTTTTCCCCTAGGCCTTTCTAGTTATTCGTTTCGAGCATCAGAACTGCGAAAATTTTGAGTTTCTGAAGCGTTTCTTACCTCCAAACTGCCATATCTCGCGAACGGATTGACCAATCCGCAAAATTTCTGTTGCTTCTGAAAGTAGAAACTCGCCCGATTACAACGGTATGCGCACTTTTCCCCTAGGCCGTACTAGTTATTCGTTTCGAGCATCAAAAATGCGAAAATTTTGAGTTTCTCAAGCGTTAGTTACCTCCAAACTGCCATATCTCGCGAACGGATTAACCAATTCGCAAAATTTCTGTTGCATCTGAAAGTAGAAACTCGCCTGATTACAACGGTATGCGCACTTTTCCCCTAGGCCGTTCTTGTTATTCGTTTCGAGCATCAGAACTGCGAATATTTTGAGTTTCTCAAGCGTTTCTTACCTCGAAACTGCCATATCTCGCGAACGGATTGACCAATCCGCAAAATTTCTGTTGCATCTGAAAGTAGAAACTCGCCCGATTACAACGGTATGCGCACTTTTCCCCTAGGCGGTTCTAGTTATTCGTTTCGAGCATCAGAACTGCGAAAATTTTGAGTTTCTCAAGCGTTTCTTACCTCCAAACTGCCATATCTCGCGAACGGATTGACCAATCCGCAAAATTTCTGTTGCATCTGAAAGTAGAAACTCGCCCGATTACAACGGTATGCGCACTTTTCCACTAGGCCGTTCTTGTTATTCGTTTCGAGCATCAGAACTGCGAAAATTTTGAGTTTCTCAAGCGTTTCTTACCTACAAACTGCCATATCTCGCGAACGGATTGACCAATCCGCAAAATTTCTGCTGCTTCTGAAAGTAGAAACTCGCCCGATTACAACGGTATGCGCACTTTTTCCCTAGGCCGTACTAGTTATTCGCTTCGAGCATCAAAAATGCGAAAATTTTGAGTTTCTCAAGCGTTCGTTACATCCAAACTGCCATATCTCGCGAACGGATTAACCAATTCGCAAAATTTCTGTTGCATCTGAAAGTAGAAACTCGCCCGATTACAACGGTATGCGCACTTTTCCCCTAGGCCGTTCTTGTTATTCGTTTCGAGCATCAAAATTGCGAAAATTTTGAGTTTCTCAAGCGTTAGTTACCTCGAAACTGCCATATCTCGCGAACGGATTAACCAATTCGCAAAATTTCTGTTGCATCTGAAAGTAGAAACTCGCCCGATTACAACGGTATGCGCACTTTTCTCCTAGGCCGTTCTTGTTATTCGTTTCGAGCATCAGAACTGCGAATATTTTGAGTTTCTCAAGCGTTTCTTACCTCCAAACTGCCATATCTCGCGAACGGATTGACCAATCCGCAAAATTTCTGTTGCATCTGAAAGTAGAAACTCGCCCGATTACAACGGTAGGTGTAGTTTTCCCCTAGGGCTTTCTAGTTATTCGTTTCGAGCATCAGATCTGCGAAAATTTTGAGTTTCTGAAGCGTTTCTTACATCCAAACTGCCATATCTCGCGAACGGATTGACCAATCCGCAAAATTTCTGTTGCATCTGAAAGTAGAAACTCGCCCGATTACAACGGTATGCGCACTTTTCCCCTAGGCCGTTCTAGTTATTCGTGTCGAGCATTAGAACTGCGAAAATTTTGAGTTTCTCAAGCGTTTCTTACCTCCAAACTGCCATATCTCGCGAACGGATTGACCAATCCGCAAAATTTCTGTTGCATCTAAAAGTAGAAACTCGCCCGATTACAACGGTATGCGTACTTTTCCCCTAGGCCGTTCTTGTTATTCGTTTCGAGCATCAGAACTGCGAGAATTTTGAGTTTCTCAAGCGTTTCTTATCTCCAAACTGCCATATCTCGCGAACGGATTGATCAATCCGCAAAATTTCTGTTGCATCTGAAAGTAGAAACTCGCCCGATTACAACGGGAGGTGTAGTTTTCCCCTAGGCCGTTCCAGTTATTCATTTCGAGTATCAGAACTGCGAAAATTTTGAGTTTCTCAAGCGTTTCTTACCTCCAAACTGCCATATCTCGCGAACGGATTGACCAATCCGCAAAATTTCTGTTGCTTCTGAAAGTAGAAACTCGCCCGATTACAACCGGTATGCGCACTTTTCCCCTAGGCCGTTCTAGTTATTCGTATCGAGCATCAGAAATGCGAAAATTTTGAGTTTCTCAAGCGTTTCTTATCTCCAAACTGCCATATCTCGCGAACGGATTGATCAATCCGCAAAATTTCTGTTGCATCTGAAAGTAGAAGCTCGCCCGATTACAACGGTATGCGCACTTTTCCCCTAGGCGGTTCTAGTTATTCGTTTCGAGCATCAGAACTGCGAAAATTTTGAGTTTCTCAAGCGTTTCTTACCTCCAAACTGCCATATCTCGCGAACGGATTGACCAATCCGCAAAATTTCTGTTGCATCTGAAAGTAGAAACTCGCCCGATTACAACGGTATGCGCACTTTTCCCCTAGGCCGTTCTTGTTATTCGTTTCGAGCATCAGAACTGCGAAAATTTTGAGTTTCTCAAGCGCTTCTTACCTCCAAACTGCCATATCTCGCGAACGGATTGACCAATCCGCAAAATTTCGGTTGCTTCTGAAAGTAGAAACTCGCCCGATTACAACGGTATGCGCACTTTTCCCCTAGGCCGTACTAGTTATTCGTTTCGAGCATCAAAAATGCGAAAATTTTGAGTTTCTCAAGCGTTAGTTACCTCCAAACTGCCATATCTCGCGAACGGATTAACCAATTCGCAAAATTTCTGTTGCATCTGAAAGTAGAAACTCGCCCGATTACAACGGTATGCGCACTTTTCCCCTAGGCCGTTCTTGTTATTCGTTTCGAGCATCAGAACTGCGAATATTTTGAGTTTCTCAAGCGTTTCTTACCTCCAAACTGCCATATCTCGCGAACGGATTGACCAATCCGCAAAATTTCTGTTGCATCTGAAAGTAGAAACTCGTCCGATTACAACGGTATGCGCACTTTTCCCCTAGGCCGTTCTTGTTATTCGTTTCGAGCATCAGAACTGCGAATATTTTGAGTTTCTCAAGCGTTTCTTACCTCCAAACTGCCATATCTCGCGAACGGATTGACCAATCCGCAAAATTTCTGTTGCATCTGAAAGTAGAAACTCGCCCGATTGCAACGGTAGGTGTAGTTTTCCCCTAGGCCTTTCTAGTTATTCGTTTCGAGCATCAGAACTGCGAAAATTTTGAGTTTCTGAAGCGTTTCTTACATCCAAACTGCCATATCTCGCGAACGGATTGACCAATCCGCAAAATTTCTGTTGCTTCTGAAAGTAGAAACTCGCCCGATTACAACGGTATGCGCACTTTTCCCCTAGGCCGTACTAGTTATTCGTTTCGAGCATCAAAAATGCGAAAATTTTGAGTTTCTCAAGCGTTAGTTACCTCCAAACTGCCATATCTCGCGAACGGATTAACCAATTCGCAAAATTTCTGTTGCATCTGAAAGTAGAAACTCGCCCGATTACAACAGTATGCGCACTTTTCCCCTAGGCCGTTCTTGTTATTCGTTTCGGGCATCAGAACTGCGAATATTTTGAGTTTCTCAAGCGTTTCTTACATCCAAACTGCCATATCTCGCGAACGGATTGACCAATCCGCAAAATTTCTGTTGCATCTGAAAGTAGAAACTCGCCCAATTACAACGGTAGGTGTAGTTTTCCCCTAGGCCTTTCTAGTTATTCGTTTCGAGCATCAGAACTGCGAAAATTTTGAGTTTCTGAAGCGTTTCTTACCTCCAAACAGCCATATCTCGCGAACGGATTGACCAATCCGCAAAATTTCTGTTGCATCTGAAAGTAGAAACTCGCCCGATTACAACGGTATGGGCACTTTTCCCCTAGGCGGTTCTAGTTATTCGTTTCGAGCATCAGAACTGCGAAAATTTTGAGATTCTCAAGCGTTTCTTACCTCCAAACTGCCATATCTCGCGAACGGATTGACCAATCCGCAAAATTTCTGTTGCATCTGAAAGTAGAAACTCGCCCGATTACAACGGTATGCGCACTTTTCCCCTAGGCCGTTCTTGTTATTCGTTTCGAGCATCAGAACTGCGAAAATTTTGAGTTTCTCAAGCGCTTCTTACCTCCAAACTGCCATATCTCGCGAACGGATTGACCAATCCGCAAAATTTCTGTTGCTTCTGAAAGTAGAAACTCGCCCGATTACAACGGTATGCGCACTTTTCCCCTAGGCCGTACTAGTTATTCGTTTCGAGCATCAAAAATGCGAAAATTTTGAGTTTCTCAAGCGTTAGTTACCTCCAAACTGCCATATCTCGCGAACGGATTAACCAATTCGCAAAATTTCTGTTGCATCTGAAAGTAGAAACTCGCCCGATTACAACGGTATGCGCACTTTTCCCCTAGGCCGTTCTTGTTATTCGTTTCGAGCATCAGAACTGCGAATATTTTGAGTTTCTCAAGCGTTTCTTACCTCCAAACTGCCATATCTCGCGAACGGATTGACCAATCCGCAAAATTTCTGTTGCATCTGAAAGTAGAAACTCGTCCGATTACAACGGTATGCGCACTTTTCCCCTAGGCCGTTCTTGTTATTCGTTTCGAGCATCAGAACTGCGAATATTTTGAGTTTCTCAAGCGTTTCTTACGTCCAAACTGCCATATCTCGCGAACGGATTGACCAATCCGCAAAATTTCTGTTGCATCTGAAAGTAGAAACTCGCCCGATTGCAACGGTAGGTGTAGTTTTCCCCTAGGCCTTTCTAGTTATTCGTTTCGAGCATCAGAACTGCGAAAATTTTGAGTTTCTGAAGCGTTTCTTACCTCCAAACTGCCATATCTCGCGAACGGATTGACCAATCCGCAAAATTTCTGTTGCTTCTGAAAGTAGAAACTCGCCCGATTACAACGGTATGCGCACTTTTCCCCTAGGCGGTTCTAGTTATTCGTTTCGAGCATCAGAACTGCGAGAATTTTGAGTTTCTCAAGCGTTTCTTATCTCCAAACTGCCATATCTCGCGAACGGATTGATCAATCCGCAAAATTTCTGTTGCATCTGAAAGTAGAAACTCGCCCGATTACAACGGGAGGTGTAGTTTTCCCCTAGGCCGTTCCAGTTATTCATTTCGAGTATCAGAACTGCGAAAATTTTGAGTTTCTCAAGCGTTTCTTACCTCCAAACTGCCATATCTCGCGAACGGATTGACCAATCCGCAAAATTTCTGTTGCATCTGAAAGTAGAAACTCGTCCGATTACAACGGTATGCGCACTTTTCCCCTAGGCCGTTCTTGTTATTCGTTTCGAGCATCAGAACTGCGAATATTTTGAGTTTCTCAAGCGTTTCTTACCTCCAAACTGCCATATCTCGCGAACGGATTGACCAATCCGCAAAATTTCGGTTGCTTCTGAAAGTAGAAACTCGCCCGATTACAACGGTATGCGCACTTTTCCCCTAGGCCGTACTAGTTATTCGTTTCGAGCATCAAAAATGCGAAAATTTTGAGTTTCTCAAGCGTTAGTTACCTCCAAACTGCCATATCTCGCGAACGGATTAACCAATTCGCAAAATTTCTGTTGCATCTGAAAGTAGAAACTCGCCCGATTACAACGGTATGCGCACTTTTCCCCTAGGCCGTTCTTGTTATTCGTTTCGAGCATCAGAACTGCGAATATTTTGAGTTTCTCAAGCGTTTCTTACCTCCAAACTGCCATATCTCGCGAACGGATTGACCAATCCGCAAAATTTCTGTTGCATCTGAAAGTAGAAACTCGTCCGATTACAACGGTATGCGCACTTTTCCCCTAGGCCGTTCTTGTTATTCGTTTCGAGCATCAGAACTGCGAATATTTTGAGTTTCTCAAGCGTTTCTTACCTCCAAACTGCCATATCTCGCGAACGGATTGACCAATCCGCAAAATTTCTGTTGCATCTGAAAGTAGAAACTCGCCCGATTGCAACGGTAGGTGTAGTTTTCCCCTAGGCCTTTCTAGTTATTCGTTTCGAGCATCAGAACTGCGAAAATTTTGAGTTTCTGAAGCGTTTCTTACATCCAAACTGCCATATCTCGCGAACGGATTGACCAATCCGCAAAATTTCTGTTGCTTCTGAAAGTAGAAACTCGCCCGATTACAACGGTATGCGCACTTTTCCCCTAGGCCGTACTAGTTATTCGTTTCGAGCATCAAAAATGCGAAAATTTTGAGTTTCTCAAGCGTTAGTTACCTCCAAACTGCCATATCTCGCGAACGGATTAACCAATTCGCAAAATTTCTGTTGCATCTGAAAGTAGAAACTCGCCCGATTACAACAGTATGCGCACTTTTCCCCTAGGCCGTTCTTGTTATTCGTTTCGGGCATCAGAACTGCGAATATTTTGAGTTTCTCAAGCGTTTCTTACATCCAAACTGCCATATCTCGCGAACGGATTGACCAATCCGCAAAATTTCTGTTGCATCTGAAAGTAGAAACTCGCCCAATTACAACGGTAGGTGTAGTTTTCCCCTAGGCCTTTCTAGTTATTCGTTTCGAGCATCAGAACTGCGAAAATTTTGAGTTTCTGAAGCGTTTCTTACCTCCAAACAGCCATATCTCGCGAACGGATTGACCAATCCGCAAAATTTCTGTTGCATCTGAAAGTAGAAACTCGCCCGATTACAACGGTATGGGCACTTTTCCCCTAGGCGGTTCTAGTTATTCGTTTCGAGCATCAGAACTGCGAAAATTTTGAGATTCTCAAGCGTTTCTTACCTCCAAACTGCCATATCTCGCGAACGGATTGACCAATCCGCAAAATTTCTGTTGCATCTGAAAGTAGAAACTCGCCCGATTACAACGGTATGCGCACTTTTCCCCTAGGCCGTTCTTGTTATTCGTTTCGAGCATCAGAACTGCGAAAATTTTGAGTTTCTCAAGCGCTTCTTACCTCCAAACTGCCATATCTCGCGAACGGATTGACCAATCCGCAAAATTTCTGTTGCTTCTGAAAGTAGAAACTCGCCCGATTACAACGGTATGCGCACTTTTCCCCTAGGCCGTACTAGTTATTCGTTTCGAGCATCAAAAATGCGAAAATTTTGAGTTTCTCAAGCGTTAGTTACCTCCAAACTGCCATATCTCGCGAACGGATTAACCAATTCGCAAAATTTCTGTTGCATCTGAAAGTAGAAACTCGCCCGATTACAACGGTATGCGCACTTTTCCCCTAGGCCGTTCTTGTTATTCGTTTCGAGCATCAGAACTGCGAATATTTTGAGTTTCTCAAGCGTTTCTTACCTCCAAACTGCCATATCTCGCGAACGGATTGACCAATCCGCAAAATTTCTGTTGCATCTGAAAGTAGAAACTCGTCCGATTACAACGGTATGCGCACTTTTCCCCTAGGCCGTTCTTGTTATTCGTTTCGAGCATCAGAACTGCGAATATTTTGAGTTTCTCAAGCGTTTCTTACGTCCAAACTGCCATATCTCGCGAACGGATTGACCAATCCGCAAAATTTCTGTTGCATCTGAAAGTAGAAACTCGCCCGATTGCAACGGTAGGTGTAGTTTTCCCCTAGGCCTTTCTAGTTATTCGTTTCGAGCATCAGAACTGCGAAAATTTTGAGTTTCTGAAGCGTTTCTTACCTCCAAACTGCCATATCTCGCGAACGGATTGACCAATCCGCAAAATTTCTGTTGCTTCTGAAAGTAGAAACTCGCCCGATTACAACGGTATGCGCACTTTTCCCCTAGGCGGTTCTAGTTATTCGTTTCGAGCATCAGAACTGCGAGAATTTTGAGTTTCTCAAGCGTTTCTTATCTCCAAACTGCCATATCTCGCGAACGGATTGATCAATCCGCAAAATTTCTGTTGCATCTGAAAGTAGAAACTCGCCCGATTACAACGGGAGGTGTAGTTTTCCCCTAGGCCGTTCCAGTTATTCATTTCGAGTATCAGAACTGCGAAAATTTTGAGTTTCTCAAGCGTTTCTTACCTCCAAACTGCCATATCTCGCGAACGGATTGACCAATCCGCAAAATTTCTGTTGCTTCTGAAAGTAGAAACTCGCCCGATTACAACCGGTATGCGCACTTTTCCCCTAGGCCGTTCTAGTTATTCGTATCGAGCATCAGAAATGCGAAAATTTTGAGTTTCTCAAGCGTTTCTTATCTCCAAACTGCCATATCTCGCGAACGGATTGATCAATCCGCAAAATTTCTGTTGCATCTGAAAGTAGAAGCTCGCCCGATTACAACGGTATGCGCACTTTTCCCCTAGGCGGTTCTAGTTATTCGTTTCGAGCATCAGAACTGCGAAAATTTTGAGTTTCTCAAGCGTTTCTTACCTCCAAACTGCCATATCTCGCGAACGGATTGACCAATCCGCAAAATTTCTGTTGCATCTGAAAGTAGAAACTCGCCCGATTACAACGGTATGCGCACTTTTCCCCTAGGCCGTTCTTGTTATTCGTTTCGAGCATCAGAACTGCGAAAATTTTGAGTTTCTCAAGCGCTTCTTACCTCCAAACTGCCATATCTCGCGAACGGATTGACCAATCCGCAAAATTTCGGTTGCTTCTGAAAGTAGAAACTCGCCCGATTACAACGGTATGCGCACTTTTCCCCTAGGCCGTACTAGTTATTCGTTTCGAGCATCAAAAATGCGAAAATTTTGAGTTTCTCAAGCGTTAGTTACCTCCAAACTGCCATATCTCGCGAACGGATTAACCAATTCGCAAAATTTCTGTTGCATCTGAAAGTAGAAACTCGCCCGATTACAACGGTATGCGCACTTTTCCCCTAGGCCGTTCTTGTTATTCGTTTCGAGCATCAGAACTGCGAATATTTTGAGTTTCTCAAGCGTTTCTTACCTCCAAACTGCCATATCTCGCGAACGGATTGACCAATCCGCAAAATTTCTGTTGCATCTGAAAGTAGAAACTCGTCCGATTACAACGGTATGCGCACTTTTCCCCTAGGCCGTTCTTGTTATTCGTTTCGAGCATCAGAACTGCGAATATTTTGAGTTTCTCAAGCGTTTCTTACCTCCAAACTGCCATATCTCGCGAACGGATTGACCAATCCGCAAAATTTCTGTTGCATCTGAAAGTAGAAACTCGCCCGATTGCAACGGTAGGTGTAGTTTTCCCCTAGGCCTTTCTAGTTATTCGTTTCGAGCATCAGAACTGCGAAAATTTTGAGTTTCTGAAGCGTTTCTTACATCCAAACTGCCATATCTCGCGAACGGATTGACCAATCCGCAAAATTTCTGTTGCTTCTGAAAGTAGAAACTCGCCCGATTACAACGGTATGCGCACTTTTCCCCTAGGCCGTACTAGTTATTCGTTTCGAGCATCAAAAATGCGAAAATTTTGAGTTTCTCAAGCGTTAGTTACCTCCAAACTGCCATATCTCGCGAACGGATTAACCAATTCGCAAAATTTCTGTTGCATCTGAAAGTAGAAACTCGCCCGATTACAACAGTATGCGCACTTTTCCCCTAGGCCGTTCTTGTTATTCGTTTCGGGCATCAGAACTGCGAATATTTTGAGTTTCTCAAGCGTTTCTTACATCCAAACTGCCATATCTCGCGAACGGATTGACCAATCCGCAAAATTTCTGTTGCATCTGAAAGTAGAAACTCGCCCAATTACAACGGTAGGTGTAGTTTTCCCCTAGGCCTTTCTAGTTATTCGTTTCGAGCATCAGAACTGCGAAAATTTTGAGTTTCTGAAGCGTTTCTTACCTCCAAACAGCCATATCTCGCGAACGGATTGACCAATCCGCAAAATTTCTGTTGCATCTGAAAGTAGAAACTCGCCCGATTACAACGGTATGGGCACTTTTCCCCTAGGCGGTTCTAGTTATTCGTTTCGAGCATCAGAACTGCGAAAATTTTGAGATTCTCAAGCGTTTCTTACCTCCAAACTGCCATATCTCGCGAACGGATTGACCAATCCGCAAAATTTCTGTTGCATCTGAAAGTAGAAACTCGCCCGATTACAACGGTATGCGCACTTTTCCCCTAGGCCGTTCTTGTTATTCGTTTCGAGCATCAGAACTGCGAAAATTTTGAGTTTCTCAAGCGCTTCTTACCTCCAAACTGCCATATCTCGCGAACGGATTGACCAATCCGCAAAATTTCTGTTGCTTCTGAAAGTAGAAACTCGCCCGATTACAACGGTATGCGCACTTTTCCCCTAGGCCGTACTAGTTATTCGTTTCGAGCATCAAAAATGCGAAAATTTTGAGTTTCTCAAGCGTTAGTTACCTCCAAACTGCCATATCTCGCGAACGGATTAACCAATTCGCAAAATTTCTGTTGCATCTGAAAGTAGAAACTCGCCCGATTACAACGGTATGCGCACTTTTCCCCTAGGCCGTTCTTGTTATTCGTTTCGAGCATCAGAACTGCGAATATTTTGAGTTTCTCAAGCGTTTCTTACCTCCAAACTGCCATATCTCGCGAACGGATTGACCAATCCGCAAAATTTCTGTTGCATCTGAAAGTAGAAACTCGTCCGATTACAACGGTATGCGCACTTTTCCCCTAGGCCGTTCTTGTTATTCGTTTCGAGCATCAGAACTGCGAATATTTTGAGTTTCTCAAGCGTTTCTTACGTCCAAACTGCCATATCTCGCGAACGGATTGACCAATCCGCAAAATTTCTGTTGCATCTGAAAGTAGAAACTCGCCCGATTGCAACGGTAGGTGTAGTTTTCCCCTAGGCCTTTCTAGTTATTCGTTTCGAGCATCAGAACTGCGAAAATTTTGAGTTTCTGAAGCGTTTCTTACCTCCAAACTGCCATATCTCGCGAACGGATTGACCAATCCGCAAAATTTCTGTTGCTTCTGAAAGTAGAAACTCGCCCGATTACAACGGTATGCGCACTTTTCCCCTAGGCCGTACTAGTTATTCGTTTCGAGCATCAAAAATGCGAAAATTTTGAGTTTCTCAAGCGTTAGTTACCTCCAAACTGCCATATCTCGCGAACGGATTAACCAATTCGCAAAATTTCTGTTGCATCTGAAAGTAGAAACTCGCCTGATTACAACGGTATGCGCACTTTTCCCCTAGGCCGTTCTTGTTATTCGTTTCGAGCATCAGAACTGCGAATATTTTGAGTTTCTCAAGCGTTTCTTACCTCGAAACTGCCATATCTCGCGAACGGATTGACCAATCCGCAAAATTTCTGTTGCATCTGAAAGTAGAAACTCGCCCGATTACAACGGTATGCGCACTTTTCCCCTAGGCGGTTCTAGTTATTCGTTTCGAGCATCAGAACTGCGAAAATTTTGAGTTTCTCAAGCGTTTCTTACCTCCAAACTGCCATATCTCGCGAACGGATTGACCAATCCGCAAAATTTCTGTTGCATCTGAAAGTAGAAACTCGCCCGATTACAACGGTATGCGCACTTTTCCACTAGGCCGTTCTTGTTATTCGTTTCGAGCATCAGAACTGCGAAAATTTTGAGTTTCTCAAGCGTTTCTTACCTACAAACTGCCATATCTCGCGAACGGATTGACCAATCCGCAAAATTTCTGTTGCTTCTGAAAGTAGAAACTCGCCCGATTACAACGGTATGCGCACTTTTTCCCTAGGCCGTACTAGTTATTCGCTTCGAGCATCAAAAATGCGAAAATTTTGAGTTTCTCAAGCGTTCGTTACATCCAAACTGCCATATCTCGCGAACGGATTAACCAATTCGCAAAATTTCTGTTGCATCTGAAAGTAGAAACTCGCCCGATTACAACGGTATGCGCACTTTTCCCCTAGGCCGTTCTTGTTATTCGTTTCGAGCATCAAAATTGCGAAAATTTTGAGTTTCTCAAGCGTTAGTTACCTCGAAACTGCCATATCTCGCGAACGGATTAACCAATTCGCAAAATTTCTGTTGCATCTGAAAGTAGAAACTCGCCCGATTACAACGGTATGCGCACTTTTCCCCTAGGCCGTTCTTGTTATTCGTTTCGAGCATCAGAACTGCGAATATTTTGAGTTTCTCAAGCGTTTCTTACCTCCAAACTGCCATATCTCGCGAACGGATTGACCAATCCGCAAAATTTCTGTTGCATCTGAAAGTAGAAACTCGCCCGATTACAACGGTATGCGCACTTTTCCCCTAGGCGGTTCTAGTTATTCGTTTCGAGCATCAGAACTGCGAAAATTTTGAGTTTCTCAAGCGTTTCTTACCTCCAAACTGCCATATCTCGCGAACGGATTGACCAATCCGCAAAATTTCTGTTGCATCTGAAGGTAGAAACTCGTCCGATTACAACGGTATGCGCACTTTTCCCCTAGGCCGTTCTTGTTATTCGTTTCGAGCATCAGAACTGCGAAAATTTTGAGATTCTCAAGCGTTTCTTACCTCCAAACTGCCATATCTCGCGAACGGATTGACCAATCCGCAAAATTTCTGTTGCATCTGAAAGTAGAAACTCGCCCGATTACAACGGTATGCGCACTTTTCCCCTAGGCCGTTCTTGTTATTCGTTTCGAGCATCAGAACTGCGAAAATTTTGAGTTTCTCAAGCGTTTCTTACCTCCAAACTGCCATATCTCGCGAACGGATTGACCAATCCGCAAAATTTCTGTTGCTTCTGAAAGTAGAAACTCGCCCGATTACAACGGTATGCGCACTTTTCCCCTAGGCCGTACAAGTTATTCGTTTCGAGCATCAAAAATGCGAAAATTTTGAGTTTCTCAAGCGTTAGTTACCTCCAAACTGCCATATCTCGCGAACGGATTAACCAATTCGCAAAATTTCTGTTGCATCTGAAAGTAGAAACTCGCCCGATTACAACGGTATGCGCACTTTTCCCCTAGGCCGTTCTTGTTATTCGGTTCGAGCATCAGAACTGCGAATATTTTGAGTTTCTCAAGCGTTTCTTACCTCCAAACTGCCATATCTCGCGAACGGATTCACCAATCCGCAAAATTTCTGTTGCATCTGAAAGTAGAAACTCGTCCGATTACAACGGTATGCGCACTTTTCCCCTAGGCCGTTCTTGTTATTCGTTTCGAGCATCAGAACTGCGAATATTTTGAGTTTCTCAAGCGTTTCTTACCTCCAAACTGCCATATCTCGCGAACGGATTGACCAATCCGCAAAATTTCTGTTGCATCTGAAAGTAGAAACTCGCCCGATTGCAACGGTAGGTGTAGTTTTCCCCTAGGCCTTTCTAGTTATTCGTTTCGAGCATCAGAACTGCGAAAATTTTGAGTTTCTGAAGCGTTTCTTACCTCCAAACTGCCATATCTCGCGAACGGATTGACCAATCCGCAAAATTTCTGTTGCTTCTGAAAGTAGAAACTCGCCCGATTACAACGGTATGCGCACTTTTCCCCTAGGCCGTACTAGTTATTCGTTTCGAGCATCAAAAATGCGAAAATTTTGAGTTTCTCAAGCGTTAGTTACCTCCAAACTGCCATATCTCGCGAACGGATTAACCAATTCGCAAAATTTCTGTTGCATCTGAAAGTAGAAACTCGCCTGATTACAACGGTATGCGCACTTTTCCCCTAGGCCGTTCTAGTTATTCGTATCGAGCATCAGAAATGCGAAAATTTTGAGTTTCTCAAGCGTTTCTTATCTCCAAACTGCCATATCTCGCGAACGGATTGATCAATCCGCAAAATTTCTGTTGCATCTGAAAGTAGAAGCTCGCCCGATTACAACGGTATGCGCACTTTTCCCCTAGGCGGTTCTAGTTATTCGTTTCGAGCATCAGAACTGCGAAAATTTTGAGTTTCTCAAGCATTTCTTACCTCCAAACTGCCATATCTCGCGAACGGATTGACCAATCCGCAAAATTTCTGTTGCATCTGAAAGTAGAAACTCGCCCGATTACAACGGTATGCGCACTTTTCCACTAGGCCGTTCTTGTTATTCGTTTCGAGCATCAGAACTGCGAAAATTTTGAGTTTCTCAAGCGTTTCTTACCTACAAACTGCCATATCTCGCGAACGGATTGACCAATCCGCAAAATTTCTGTTGCTTCTGAAAGTAGAAACTCGCCCGATTACAACGGTATGCGCACTTTTTCCCTAGGCCGTACTAGTTATTCGCTTCGAGCATCAAAAATGCGAAAATTTTGAGTTTCTCAAGCGTTCGTTACATCCAAACTGCCATATCTCGCGAACGGATTAACCAATTCGCAAAATTTCTGTTGCATCTGAAAGTAGAAACTCGCCCGATTACAACGGTATGCGCACTTTTCCCCTAGGCCGTTCTTGTTATTCGTTTCGAGCATCAAAATTGCGAAAATTTTGAGTTTCTCAAGCGTTAGTTACCTCGAAACTGCCATATCTCGCGAACGGATTAACCAATTCGCAAAATTTCTGTTGCATCTGAAAGTAGAAACTCGCCCGATTACAACGGTATGCGCACTTTTCCCCTAGGCCGTTCTTGTTATTCGTTTCGAGCATCAGAACTGCGAATATTTTGAGTTTCTCAAGCGTTTCTTACCTCCAAACTGCCATATCTCGCGAACGGATTGAACAATCCGCAAAATTTCTGTTGCATCTGAAAGTAGAAACTCGCCCGATTACAACGGTAGGTGTAGTTTTCCCCTAGGGCTTTCTAGTTATTCGTTTCGAGCATCAGAACTGCGAAAATTTTGAGTTTCTGAAGCGTTTCTTACCTCCAAACTGCCATATCTCGCGAACGGATTGACCAATCCGCAAAATTTCTGTTGCTTCTGAAAGTAGAAACTCGCCCGATTACAACCGGTATGCGCACTTTTCCCCTAGGCCGTTCTAGTTATTCGTATCGAGCATCAGAAATGCGAAAATTTTGAGTTTCTCAAGCGTTTCTTATCTCCAAACTGCCATATCTCGCGAACAGATTGACCAATCCGCAAAATTTCTGTTGCATCTGAAAGTAGAAACTCGCCCGATTACAACGGTAGGTGTAGTTTTCCCCTAGGCCTTTCTAGTTATTCGTTTCGAGCATCAGAACTGCGAAAATTTTGACTTTCTGAAGCGTTTCTTACCTCCAAACTGCCATATCTCGCGAACGGATTGACCAATCCGCAAAATTTCTGTTGCTTCTGAAAGTAGAAACTCGCCCGATTACAACGGTATGCGCACTTTTCCCCTAGGCCGTACTAGTTATTCGTTTCGAGCATCAAAAATGCGAAAATTTTGAGTTTCTCAAGCGTTAGTTACCTCCAAACTGCCATATCTCGCGAACGGATTAACCAATCCGCAAAATTTCTGTTGCTTCTGAAAGTAGAAACTCGCCCGATTACAACGGTATGCGCACTTTTCCCCTAGGCCGTACTAGTTATTCGTTTCGACATCAAAAATGCGAAAATTTTGAGTTTCTCAAGCGTTAGTTACCTCCAAACTGCCATATCTCGCGAACGGATTAACCAATTCGCAAAATTTCTGTTGCATCTGAAAGTAGAAACTCGCCTGATTACAACGGTATGCGCACTTTTCCCCTAGGCCGTACTAGTTATTCGTTTCGAGCATCAGAACTGCGAAAATTTTGAGTTTCTCAAGCGTTAGTTACCTCCAAACTGCCATATCTCGCGAACGGATTAACCAATTCGCAAAATTTCTGTTGCATCTGAAAGTAGAAACTCGCCCGATTACAACGGTATGCGCACTTTTCCCCTAGGCCGTTCTTGTTATTCGTTTCGAGCATCAAAATTGCGAAAATTTTGTGTTTCTCAAGCGTTAGTTACCTCGAAACTGCCATATCTCGCGAACGGATTAACCAATTCGCAAAATTTCTGTTGCATCTGAAAGTAGAAACTCGCCCGATTACAACGGTATGCGCACTTTTCCCCTAGGCCGTTCTTGTTATTCGTTTCGAGCATCAGAACTGCGAATATTTTGAGTTTCTCAAGCGTTTCTTACCTCCAAACTGCCATATCTCGCGAACGGATTGACCAATCCGCAAAATTTCTGTTGCATCTGAAAGTAGAAACTCGCCCGATTACAACGGTAGGTGTAGTTTTCCCCTAGGGCTTTCTAGTTCTTCGTTTCGAGCATCAGAACTGCGAAAATTTTGAGTTTCTGAAGCGTTTCTTACATCCAAACTGCCATATCTCGCGAACGGATTGACCAATCCGCAAAATTTCTGTTGCATCTGAAAGTAGAAACTCGCCCGATTACAACGGTATGCGCACTTTTCCCCTAGGCCGTTCTAGTTATTCGTGTCGAGCATTAGAACTGCGAAAATTTTGAGTTTCTCAAGCGTTTCTTACCTCCAAACTGCCATATCTCGCGAACGGATTGACCAATCCGCAAAATTTCTGTTGCATCTAAAAGTAGAAACTCGCCCGATTACAACGGTATGCGTACTTTTCCCCTAGGCCGTTCTTGTTAATCGTTTCGAGCATCAGAACTGCGAAAATTTTGAGTTTCTCAAGCGTTTCTTATCTCCAAACTGCCATATCTCGCGAACGGATTGATCAATCCGCAAAATTTCTGTTGCATCTGAAAGTAGAAACTCGCCCGATTACAACGGGAGGTGTAGTTTTCCCCTAGGCCGTTCCAGTTATTCATTTCGAGTATCAGAACTGCGAAAATTTTGAGTTTCTCAAGCGTTTCTTACCTCCAAACTGCCATATCTCGCGAACGGATTGACCAATCCGCAAAATTTCTGTTGCTTCTGAAAGTAGAAACTCGCCCGATTACAACGGTATGCGCACTTTTCCCCTAGGCCGTTCTAGTTATTCGTGTCGAGCATTAGAACTGCGAAAATTTTGAGTTTCTCAAGCGTTTCTTATCTCCAAACTGCCATATCTCGCGAACGGATTGATCAATCCGCAAAATTTCTGTTGCATCTGAAAGTAGAAGCTCGCCCGATTACAACGGTATGCGCACTTTTCCCCTAGGCGGTTGTAGTTATTCGTTTCGAGCATCAGAACTGCGAAAATTTTGAGTTTCTCAAGCGTTAGTTACCTCCAAACTGCCATATCTCGCGAACGGATTAACCAATTCGCAAAATTTCTGTTGCATCTGAAAGTAGAAACTCGCCCGATTACAACGGTATGCGCACTTTTCCCCTAGGCCGTTCTTGTTATTCGTTTCGAGCATCAGAACTGCGAATATTTTGAGTTTCTCAAGCGTTTCTTACCTCCAAACTGCCATATCTCGCGAACGGATTGACCAATCCGCAAAATTTCTGTTGCTTCTGAAAGTAGAAACTCGCCCGATTACAACGGTATGCGCACTTTTCCCCTAGGCCGTACTAGTTATTCGATTCGAGCATCAAAAATGCGAAAATTTTGAGTTTCTCAAGCGTTAGTTACCTCCAAACCGCCATATCTCGCGAACGGATTAACCAATTCGCAAAATTTCTGTTGCATCTGAAAGTAGAAACTCGCCCGATTACAACGGTATGCGCACTTTTCCCCTAGGCCGTTCTTGTTATTCGTTTCGAGCATCAGAACTGCGAATATTTTGAGTTTCTCAAGCGTTTCTTACCTCCAAACTGCCATATCTCGCGAACGGATTGACCAATCCGCAAAATTTCTGTTGCATCTAAAAGTAGAAACTCGCCCGATTACAACGGTATGCGTACTTTTCCCCTAGGCCGTTCTTGTTATTCGTTTCGAGCATCAGAACTGCGAAAATTTTGAGTTTCTCAAGCGTTTCTTATCTCCAAACTGCCATATCTCGCGAACGGATTGATCAATCCGCAAAATTTCTGTTGCATCTGAAAGTAGAAACTCGCCCGATTACAACGGGAGGTGTAGTTTACCCCTAGGCCGTTCCAGTTATTCATTTCGAGCATCAGAACTGCGAAAATTTTGAGTTTCTCAAGCGTTTCTTACCTCCAAACTGCCATATCTCGCGAACGGATTGACCAATCCGCAAAATTTCTGTTGCTTCTGAAAGTAGAAACTCGCTCGATTACAACGGTATGCGCACTCTTCCCCTAGGGCGTACTAGTTATTCGTTTCTAGCATCAGAACTGCGAATATTTTGAGTTTCTCAAGCGTTTCTTACCTCCAAACTGCCATATCTCGCGAACGGATTGACCAATCCGCAAAATTTCTGTTGCATCTGAAAGTAGAAACTCGCCCGATTACAACGGTAGGTGTAGTTTTCCCCTAGGCCTTTCTAGTTATTCGTTTCGAGCATCAGAACTGGGAAAATTTTGAGTTTCTGAAGCTGTTCTTACCTCCAAACTGCCATATCTCGCGAACGGATTGACCAAACCGCAAAATTTCTGTTGCATCTGAAAGTAGAAACTCTCCCGATTACAACGGTATGCGTACTTCTCCCCTAGGCCGTTCTAGTCATTCGTTTCGAGCATCAGAACTGCGAAAATTTTGAGTTTCTCAAGCGTTTCTTATCTCCAAACTGCCATATCTCGCGAACGGATGGATCAATCCGCAAAATTTTTGTTGCATCTGAAAGTAGAAACTCGCCCGATTACAACGGTAGGTGTAGTTTTCCCCTAGGCCGTCCCAGCTATTCATTTCGAACATCAGAACTGCGAAAATTTTGAGTTTCTCAAGCGTTTCTTACCTCCAAACTGCCATACCTCGCGAACGGATTGACCAATCCGCAAAATGTCTGTAGCTTCTGAAAGTAGAAACTCGCCCGATTACAACGGTATGCGCACTTTTCCCCTAGGCGGTTCTAGTTATTCGTTTCGAGCATCAGAACTGCGAAAATTTTGAGTTTCTCAAGCGTTTCTTACCTCCAAACTGCCATATCTCGCGAACGGATTGACCAATCCGCAAAATTTCTGTTGCATCTGAAAGTAGAAACTCGCCCGATTACAACGGTATGCGCACTTTTCCCCTAGGCCGTTCTTGTTATTCGTTTCGAGCATCAGAACTGCGAATATTTTGAGTTTCTCAAGCGTTTCTTACCTCCAAACTGCCATATCTCGCGAACGGATTGACCAATCCGCAAAATTTCTGTTGCATCTGAAAGTAGAAACTCGCCCGATTACAACGGTATGCGCACTTTTCCCCTAGGCCGTTCTTGTTATTCGTTTCGAGCATCAGAACTGCGAAAATTTTGAGTTTCTCAAGCGTTTCTTACCTCCAAACTGCCATATCTCGCGAACGGATTGACCAATCCGCAAAATTTCTGTTGCTTCTGAAAGTAGAAACTCGCCCGATTACAACGGTATGCGCACTTTTCCCCTAGGCCGTACTAGTTATTCGTTTCGAGCATCAAAAATGCGAAAATTTTGAGTTTCTCAAGCGTTAGTTACCTCCAAACTGCCATATCTCGCGAACGGATTAAACAATTCGCAAAATTTCTGTTGCATCTGAAAGTAGAAACTCGCCCGATTACAACGGTATGCGCACTTTTTCCCTAGGCCGTCCTTGTTATTCGTTTCGAGCATCAGAACTGCGAATATTTTGAGTTTCTCAAGCGTTTCTTTCCTCCAAACTGCCATATCTCGCGAACGGATTGACCAATCCGCAAAATTTCTGTTGCATCTGAAAGTAGAAACTCGCCCGATTACAACGGTATGCGCACTTTTCACCTAGGCCGTTCTTGTTATTCGTTTCGAGCATCAGAACTGCGAAAATTTTGAGTTTCTCAAGCGTTTCTTACCTCCAAACTGCCATATCTCGCGAACGGATTGACCAATCCGCAAAATTTCTGTTGCTTCTGAAAGTAGAAACTCGCCCGATTACAACGGTATGCGCACTTTTCCCCTAGGCCGTACTAGTTATTCGTTTCGAGCATCAAAAATGCAAAAATTTTGAGTTTCTCAAGCGTTAGTTACCTCCAAACTGCCATATCTCGTGAACGGATTAACCAATTCGCAAAATTTCTGTTGCATCTGAAAGTAGAAACTCGCCCGATTACAACGGTAGGCGCACTTTTCCCCTAGGCCGTTCTTGTTATTCGTTTCGAGCATCAGAACTGCGAATATTTTGAGTTTCTCAAGCGTTTCTTACCTCCAAACTGCCATATCTCGCGAACGGATTGACCAATCCGCAAAATTTCTGTTGCATCTGAAAGTAGAAACTCGCCCGATTACAACGGTATGCGCACTTTTCCCCTAGGCCGTTCTTGTTATTCGTTTCGAGCATCAGAACTGCGAAAATTTTGAGTTTCTCAAGCGTTTCTTACCTCCAAACTGCCATATCTCGCGAACGGATTGACCAATCCGCAAAATTTCTGTTGCTTCTGAAAGTAGAAACTCGCCCGATTACAACGGTATGCGCACTTTTCCCCTAGGCCGTACTAGTTATTCGTTTCGAGCATCAAAAATGCGAAAATTTTGAGTTTCTCAAGCGTTAGTTACCTCCAAACTGCCATATCTCGCGAACGGATTAACCAATTCGCAAAATTTCTGTTGCATCTGAAAGTAGAAACTCGCCCGATTACAACGGTATGCGCACTTTTCCCCTAGGCCGTTCTTGTTATTCGTTTCGAGCATCAGAACTGCGAATATTTTGAGTTTCTCAAGCGTTTCTTACCTCCAAACTGCCATATCTCGCGAACGGATTGACCAATCCGCAAAATTTCTGTTGCATCTGAAAGTAGAAACTCGCCCGATTACAACGGTAGGTGTAGTTTTCCCCTAGGCCTTTCTAGTTATTCGTTTCGAGCATCAGAACTGCGAAAATTTGGAGTTTCTGAAGCGTTTCTTACATCCAAACTGCCATATCTCGCGAACGGATTGACCAATCCGCAAAATTTCTGTTGCTTCTGAAAGTAGAAACTCGCCCGATTACAACGGTATGCGCACTTTTCCCCTAGGCCGTACTAGTTATTCGTTTCGAGCATCAAAAATGCGAAAATTTTGAGTTTCTCAAGCGTTAGTTACCTCCAAACTGCCATATCTCGCGAACGGATTAACCAATTCGCAAAATTTCTGTTGCATCTGAAAGTAGAAACTCGCCCGATTACAACGGTATGCGCACTTTTCCCCTAGGCCGTTCTTGTTATTCGTTTCGAGCATCAGAACTGCGAATATTTTGGGTTTCTCAAGCGTTTCTTACCTCCAAACTGCCATATCTCGCGAACGGATTGACCAATCCGCAAAATTTCTGTTGCATCTGAAAGTAGAAACTCGCCCGAATACAACGGTAGGTGTAGTTTTCCCCTAGGCCTTTCTAGTTATTCGTTTCGAGCATCAGAACTGCGAAAATTTTGAGTTTCTGAAGCTGTTCTTACCTCCAAACTGCCATATCTCGCGAACGGATTGACCAATCCGCAAAATTTCTGTTGCATCTGAAAGTAGAAACTCGCCCGATTACAACGGTATGCGTACTTCTCCCCTAGGCCGTTCTAGTCATTCGTTTCGAGCATCAGAACTGCGAAAATTTTGAGTTTCTCAAGCGTTTCTTATCTCCAAACTGCCATATCTCGCGAACGGATGGATCAATCCGCAAAATTTTTGTTGCATCTGAAAGTAGAAACTCGCCCGATTACAACGGTAGGTGTAGTTTTCCCCTAGGCCGTCCCAGCTATTCATTTCGAACATCAGAACTGCGAAAATTTTGAGTTTCTCAAGCGTTTCTTACCTCCAAACTGCCATACCTCGCGAACGGATTGACCAATCCGCAAAATGTCTGTAGCTTCTGAAAGTAGAAACTCGCCCGATTACAACGGTATGCGCACTTTTCCCCTAGGCGGTTCTAGTTATTCGTTTCGAGCTTCAGAACTGCGAAAATTTTGAGTTTCTCAAGCGTTTCTTACCTCCAAACTGCCATATCTCGCGAACGGATTGACCAATCCGCAAAATTTCTGTTGCATCTGAAAGTAGAAACTCGCCCGATTACAACGGTATGCGCACTTTTCCCCTAGGCCGTTCTTGTTATTCGTTTCGAGCATCAGAACTGCGAATATTTTGAGTTTCTCAAGCGTTTCTTACCTCCAAACTGCCATATCTCGCGAACGGATTGACCAATCCGCAAAATTTCTGTTGCATCTGAAAGTAGAAACTCGCCCGATTACAACGGTATGCGCACTTTTCCCCTAGGCCGTTCTTGTTATTCGTTTCGAGCATCAGAACTGCGAAAATTTTGAGTTTCTCAAGCGTTTCTTACCTCCAAACTGCCATATCTCGCGAACGGATTGACCAATCCGCAAAATTTCTGTTGCTTCTGAAAGTAGAAACTCGCCCGATTACAACGGTATGCGCACTTTTCCCCTAGGCCGTACTAGTTATTCGTTTCGAGCATCAAAAATGCGAAAATTTTGAGTTTCTCAAGCGTTAGTTACCTCCAAACTGCCATATCTCGCGAACGGATTAAACAATTCGCAAAATTTCTGTTGCATCTGAAAGTAGAAACTCGCCCGATTACAACGGTATGCGCACTTTTTCCCTAGGCCGTCCTTGTTATTCGTTTCGAGCATCAGAACTGCGAATATTTTGAGTTTCTCAAGCGTTTCTTTCCTCCAAACTGCCATATCTCGCGAACGGATTGACCAATCCGCAAAATTTCTGTTGCATCTGAAAGTAGAAACTCGCCCGATTACAACGGTATGCGCACTTTTCACCTAGGCCGTTCTTGTTATTCGTTTCGAGCATCAGAACTGCGAAAATTTTGAGTTTCTCAAGCGTTTCTTACCTCCAAACTGCCATATCTCGCGAACGGATTGACCAATCCGCAAAATTTCTGTTGCTTCTGAAAGTAGAAACTCGCCCGATTACAACGGTATGCGCACTTTTCCCCTAGGCCGTACTAGTTATTCGTTTCGAGCATCAAAAATGCAAAAATTTTGAGTTTCTCAAGCGTTAGTTACCTCCAAACTGCCATATCTCGTGAACGGATTAACCAATTCGCAAAATTTCTGTTGCATCTGAAAGTAGAAACTCGCCCGATTACAACGGTAGGCGCACTTTTCCCCTAGGCCGTTCTTGTTATTCGTTTCGAGCATCAGAACTGCGAATATTTTGAGTTTCTCAAGCGTTTCTTACCTCCAAACTGCCATATCTCGCGAACGGATTGACCAATCCGCAAAATTTCTGTTGCATCTGAAAGTAGAAACTCGCCCGATTACAACGGTATGCGCACTTTTCCCCTAGGCCGTTCTTGTTATTCGTTTCGAGCATCAGAACTGCGAAAATTTTGAGTTTCTCAAGCGTTTCTTACCTCCAAACTGCCATATCTCGCGAACGGATTGACCAATCCGCAAAATTTCTGTTGCTTCTGAAAGTAGAAACTCGCCCGATTACAACGGTATGCGCACTTTTCCCCTAGGCCGTACTAGTTATTCGTTTCGAGCATCAAAAATGCGAAAATTTTGAGTTTCTCAAGCGTTAGTTACCTCCAAACTGCCATATCTCGCGAACGGATTAACCAATTCGCAAAATTTCTGTTGCATCTGAAAGTAGAAACTCGCCCGATTACAACGGTATGCGCACTTTTCCCCTAGGCCGTTCTTGTTATTCGTTTCGAGCATCAGAACTGCGAATATTTTGAGTTTCTCAAGCGTTTCTTACCTCCAAACTGCCATATCTCGCGAACGGATTGACCAATCCGCAAAATTTCTGTTGCATCTGAAAGTAGAAACTCGCCCGATTACAACGGTAGGTGTAGTTTTCCCCTAGGCCTTTCTAGTTATTCGTTTCGAGCATCAGAACTGCGAAAATTTGGAGTTTCTGAAGCGTTTCTTACATCCAAACTGCCATATCTCGCGAACGGATTGACCAATCCGCAAAATTTCTGTTGCTTCTGAAAGTAGAAACTCGCCCGATTACAACGGTATGCGCACTTTTCCCCTAGGCCGTACTAGTTATTCGTTTCGAGCATCAAAAATGCGAAAATTTTGAGTTTCTCAAGCGTTAGTTACCTCCAAACTGCCATATCTCGCGAACGGATTAACCAATTCGCAAAATTTCTGTTGCATCTGAAAGTAGAAACTCGCCCGATTACAACGGTATGCGCACTTTTCCCCTAGGCCGTTCTTGTTATTCGTTTCGAGCATCAGAACTGCGAATATTTTGAGTTTCTCAAGCGTTTCTTACCTCCAAACTGCCATATCTCGCGAACGGATTGACCAATCCGCAAAATTTCTGTTGCATCTGAAAGTAGAAACTCGCCCGAATACAACGGTAGGTGTAGTTTTCCCCTAGGCCTTTCTAGTTATTCGTTTCGAGCATCAGAACTGCGAAAATTTGGAGTTTCTGAAGCGTTTCTTACATCCAAACTGCCATATCTCGCGAACGGATTGACCAATCCGCAAAATTTCTGTTGCATCTGAAAGTAGAAACTCGCCCGATTACAACGGTATGCGCACTTTTCCCCTAGGCCGTTCTAGTTATTCGTGTCGAGCATTAGAACTGCGAAAATTTTGAGTTTCTCAAGCGTTTCTTACCTCCAAACTGCCATATCTCGCGAACGGATTGACCAATCCGCAAAATTTCTGTTGCATCTAAAAGTAGAAACTCGCCCGATTACAACGGTATGCGTACTTTTCCCCTAGGCCGTTCTTGTTATTCGTTTCGAGCATCAGAACTGCGAAAATTTTGAGTTTCTCAAGCGTTTCTTATCTCCAAACTGCCATATCTCGCGAACGGATTGACCAAGCCGCAACATTTCTGTTGCATCTGAAAGTAGAAACTCGCCCGATTACAACGGTATGCGCACTTTTCCCCTAGGCCGTTCTTGTTATTCGTTTCGAGCATCAGAACTGCGAATATTTTGAGTTTCTCAAGCGTTTCTTACCTCCAAACTGCCATATCTCGCGAACGGATTGACCAATCCGCAAAATTTCTGTTGCATCTGAAAGTAGAAACTCGCCCGATTACAACGGTATGCGCACTTTTCCCCTAGGCCGTTCTTGTTATTCGTTTCGAGCATCAGAACTGCGAAAATTTTGAGTTTCTCAAGCGTTTCTTACCTCCAAACTGCCATATCTCGCGAACGGATTGACCAATCCGCAAAATTTCTGTTGCTTCTGAAAGTAGAAACTCGCCCGATTACAACGGTATGCGCACTTTTCCCCTAGGCCGTACTAGTTATTCGTTTCGAGCATCAAAAATGCGAAAATTTTGAGTTTCTCAAGCGTTAGTTACCTCCAAACTGCCATATCTCGCGAACGGATTAACCAATTCGCAAAATTTCTGTTGCATCTGAAAGTAGAAACTCGCCCGATTACAACGGTATGCGCACTTTTCCCCTAGGCCGTTCTTGTTATTCGTTTCGAGCATCAGAACTGCGAATATTTTGAGTTTCTCAAGCGTTTCTTACCTCCAAACTGCCATATCTCGCGAACGGATTGACCAATCCGCAAAATTTCTGTTGCATCTGAAAGTAGAAACTCGCCCGATTACAACGGTAGGTGTAGTTTTCCCCTAGGCCTTTCTAGTTATTCGTTTCGAGCATCAGAACTGCGAAAATTTGGAGTTTCTGAAGCGTTTCTTACATCCAAACTGCCATATCTCGCGAACGGATTGACCAATCCGCAAAATTTCTGTTGCTTCTGAAAGTAGAAACTCGCCCGATTACAACGGTATGCGCACTTTTCCCCTAGGCCGTACTAGTTATTCGTTTCGAGCATCAAAAATGCGAAAATTTTGAGTTTCTCAAGCGTTAGTTACCTCCAAACTGCCATATCTCGCGAACGGATTAACCAATTCGCAAAATTTCTGTTGCATCTGAAAGTAGAAACTCGCCCGATTACAACGGTATGCGCACTTTTCCCCTAGGCCGTTCTTGTTATTCGTTTCGAGCATCAGAACTGCGAATATTTTGAGTTTCTCAAGCGTTTCTTACCTCCAAACTGCCATATCTCGCGAACGGATTGACCAATCCGCAAAATTTCTGTTGCATCTGAAAGTAGAAACTCGCCCGAATACAACGGTAGGTGTAGTTTTCCCCTAGGCCTTTCTAGTTATTCGTTTCGAGCATCAGAACTGCGAAAATTTGGAGTTTCTGAAGCGTTTCTTACATCCAAACTGCCATATCTCGCGAACGGATTGACCAATCCGCAAAATTTCTGTTGCATCTGAAAGTAGAAACTCGCCCGATTACAACGGTATGCGCACTTTTCCCCTAGGCCGTTCTAGTTATTCGTGTCGAGCATTAGAACTGCGAAAATTTTGAGTTTCTCAAGCGTTTCTTACCTCCAAACTGCCATATCTCGCGAACGGATTGACCAATCCGCAAAATTTCTGTTGCATCTGAAAGTAGAAACTCGCCCGATTACAACGGTATGCGCACTTTTCCCCTAGGCCGTTCTTGTTATTCGTTTCGAGCATCAGAACTGCGAAAATTTTGAGTTTCTCAAGCGTTTCTTACCTCCAAACTGCCATATCTCGCGAACGGATTGACCAATCCGCAAAATTTCTGTTGCTTCTGAAAGTAGAAACTCGCCCGATTACAACGGTATGCGCACTTTTCCCCTAGGCCGTACTAGTTATTCGTTTCGAGCATCAAAAATGCGAAAATTTTGAGTTTCTCAAGCGTTAGTTACCTCCAAACTGCCATATCTCGCGAACGGATTAAACAATTCGCAAAATTTCTGTTGCATCTGAAAGTAGAAACTCGCCCGATTACAACGGTATGCGCACTTTTTCCCTAGGCCGTCCTTGTTATTCGTTTCGAGCATCAGAACTGCGAATATTTTGAGTTTCTCAAGCGTTTCTTTCCTCCAAACTGCCATATCTCGCGAACGGATTGACCAATCCGCAAAATTTCTGTTGCATCTGAAAGTAGAAACTCGCCCGATTACAACGGTATGCGCACTTTTCACCTAGGCCGTTCTTGTTATTCGTTTCGAGCATCAGAACTGCGAAAATTTTGAGTTTCTCAAGCGTTTCTTACCTCCAAACTGCCATATCTCGCGAACGGATTGACCAATCCGCAAAATTTCTGTTGCTTCTGAAAGTAGAAACTCGCCCGATTACAACGGTATGCGCACTTTTCCCCTAGGCCGTACTAGTTATTCGTTTCGAGCATCAAAAATGCAAAAATTTTGAGTTTCTCAAGCGTTAGTTACCTCCAAACTGCCATATCTCGTGAACGGATTAACCAATTCGCAAAATTTCTGTTGCATCTGAAAGTAGAAACTCGCCCGATTACAACGGTAGGCGCACTTTTCCCCTAGGCCGTTCTTGTTATTCGTTTCGAGCATCAGAACTGCGAATATTTTGAGTTTCTCAAGCGTTTCTTACCTCCAAACTGCCATATCTCGCGAACGGATTGACCAATCCGCAAAATTTCTGTTGCATCTGAAAGTAGAAACTCGCCCGATTACAACGGTATGCGCACTTTTCCCCTAGGCCGTTCTTGTTATTCGTTTCGAGCATCAGAACTGCGAAAATTTTGAGTTTCTCAAGCGTTTCTTACCTCCAAACTGCCATATCTCGCGAACGGATTGACCAATCCGCAAAATTTCTGTTGCTTCTGAAAGTAGAAACTCGCCCGATTACAACGGTATGCGCACT
Source organism: Ptiloglossa arizonensis (assembly GCF_051014685.1). Classification (NCBI taxonomy): domain Eukaryota; kingdom Metazoa; phylum Arthropoda; class Insecta; order Hymenoptera; family Colletidae; genus Ptiloglossa; species Ptiloglossa arizonensis. The sequence goes on from NW_027478723.1 coordinate 265,179, forward strand.
TTTCCCCTAGGCCGTACTAGTTATTCGTTTCGAGCATCAAAAATGCGAAAATTTTGAGTTTCTCAAGCGTTAGTTACCTCCAAACTGCCATATCTCGCGAACGGATTAACCAATTCGCAAAATTTCTGTTGCATCTGAAAGTAGAAACTCGCCCGATTACAACGGTATGCGCACTTTTCCCCTAGGCCGTTCTTGTTATTCGTTTCGAGCATCAGAACTGCGAATATTTTGAGTTTCTCAAGCGTTTCTTACCTCCAAACTGCCATATCTCGCGAACGGATTGACCAATCCGCAAAATTTCTGTTGCATCTGAAAGTAGAAACTCGCCCGATTACAACGGTAGGTGTAGTTTTCCCCTAGGCCTTTCTAGTTATTCGTTTCGAGCATCAGAACTGCGAAAATTTGGAGTTTCTGAAGCGTTTCTTACATCCAAACTGCCATATCTCGCGAACGGATTGACCAATCCGCAAAATTTCTGTTGCTTCTGAAAGTAGAAACTCGCCCGATTACAACGGTATGCGCACTTTTCCCCTAGGCCGTACTAGTTATTCGTTTCGAGCATCAAAAATGCGAAAATTTTGAGTTTCTCAAGCGTTAGTTACCTCCAAACTGCCATATCTCGCGAACGGATTAACCAATTCGCAAAATTTCTGTTGCATCTGAAAGTAGAAACTCGCCCGATTACAACGGTATGCGCACTTTTCCCCTAGGCCGTTCTTGTTATTCGTTTCGAGCATCAGAACTGCGAATATTTTGAGTTTCTCAAGCGTTTCTTACCTCCAAACTGCCATATCTCGCGAACGGATTGACCAATCCGCAAAATTTCTGTTGCATCTGAAAGTAGAAACTCGCCCGAATACAACGGTAGGTGTAGTTTTCCCCTAGGCCTTTCTAGTTATTCGTTTCGAGCATCAGAACTGCGAAAATTTGGAGTTTCTGAAGCGTTTCTTACATCCAAACTGCCATATCTCGCGAACGGATTGACCAATCCGCAAAATTTCTGTTGCATCTGAAAGTAGAAACTCGCCCGATTACAACGGTATGCGCACTTTTCCCCTAGGCCGTTCTAGTTATTCGTGTCGAGCATTAGAACTGCGAAAATTTTGAGTTTCTCAAGCGTTTCTTACCTCCAAACTGCCATATCTCGCGAACGGATTGACCAATCCGCAAAATTTCTGTTGCATCTAAAAGTAGAAACTCGCCCGATTACAACGGTATGCGTACTTTTCCCCTAGGCCGTTCTTGTTATTCGTTTCGAGCATCAGAACTGCGAAAATTTTGAGTTTCTCAAGCGTTTCTTATCTCCAAACTGCCATATCTCGCGAACGGATTGACCAAGCCGCAACATTTCTGTTGCATCTGAAAGTAGAAACTCGCCCGATTACAACGGTATGCGCACTTTTCCCCTAGGCCGTTCTTGTTATTCGTTTCGAGCATCAGAACTGCGAAAATTTTGAGTTTCTCAAGCGTTTCTTATCTCCAAACTGCCATATCTCGCGAACGGATTGACCAAGCCGCAAAATTTCTGTTGCATCTGAAAGTAGAAACTCGCCCGATTACAACGGTATGCGCACTTTTCCCCTAGGCCGTTCTTGTTATTCGTTTCGAGCATCAGAACTGCGAAAATTTTGAATTTCTCAAGCGTTTCTTACCTCCAAACTGCTATATCTCGCGATCGGATTGACCAATCCGCAAAATTTCTGTTGCTTCTGAAAGTAGAAACTCGCCCGAATACAACGGTATGCGCACTCTTCCCCTAGGGCGTACTAGTTATTCGTTTCGAGCATCAAAATTGCGAAAATTTTGAGTTTCTCAAGCGTTAGTTACCTCCAAACTGCCATATCTCGCGAACGGATTAACCAATTCGCAAAATTTCTATTGCATCTGAAAGTAGAAACTCGCCCGATTACAACGGTATGCGCACTTTGCCCCTAGGCCGTTCTTGTTATTCGTTTCGAGCATCAGAACTGCGAATATTTTGAGTTTCTCAAGCGTTTCTTACATCCAAACTGCCATATCTCGCGAACGGATTGACCTATCCGCAAAATTTCTGTTGCTTCTGAAAGTAGAAACTCGCCCGATTACAACGGTATGCGCACTTTTCCCCTAGGCCGTACTAGTTATTCGTTTCGAGCATCAAAAATGCGAAAATTTTGGGTTTCTCAAGCGTTAGTTACCTCCAAACTGCCATATCTCGCGAACGGATTAACCAATTCGCAAAATTTCTGTTGCATCTGAAAGTAGAAACTCGCCCGATTACAACGGTATGCGCACTTTTCCCCTAGGCCGTACTAGTTATTCGTTTCGAGCATCAAAAATGCGAAAATTTTGGGTTTCTCAAGCGTTAGTTACCTCCAAACTGCCATATCTCGCGAACGGATTGACCAATCCGCAAAATTTCTGTTGCTTCTGAAAGTAGAAACTCGCCCGATTACAACGGTATGCGCACTTTTCCCCTAGGCCGTACTAGTTATTCGTTTCGAGCATCAAAAATGCGAAAATTTTGAGTTTCTCAAGCGTTAGTTACCTCCAAACTGCCATATCTCGCGAACGGATTAAACAATTCGCAAAATTTCTGTTGCATCTGAAAGTAGAAACTCGCCCGATTACAACGGTATGCGCACTTTTTCCCTAGGCCGTCCTTGTTATTCGTTTCGAGCATCAGAACTGCGAATATTTTGAGTTTCTCAAGCGTTTCTTTCCTCCAAACTGCCATATCTCGCGAACGGATTGACCAATCCGCAAAATTTCTGTTGCATCTGAAAGTAGAAACTCGCCCGATTACAACGGTATGCGCACTTTTCACCTAGGCCGTTCTTGTTATTCGTTTCGAGCATCAGAACTGCGAAAATTTTGAGTTTCTCAAGCGTTTCTTACCTCCAAACTGCCATATCTCGCGAACGGATTGACCAATCCGCAAAATTTCTGTTGCTTCTGAAAGTAGAAACTCGCCCGATTACAACGGTATGCGCACTTTTCCCCTAGGCCGTACTAGTTATTCGTTTCGAGCATCAAAAATGCAAAAATTTTGAGTTTCTCAAGCGTTAGTTACCTCCAAACTGCCATATCTCGTGAACGGATTAACCAATTCGCAAAATTTCTGTTGCATCTGAAAGTAGAAACTCGCCCGATTACAACGGTAGGCGCACTTTTCCCCTAGGCCGTTCTTGTTATTCGTTTCGAGCATCAGAACTGCGAATATTTTGAGTTTCTCAAGCGTTTCTTACCTCCAAACTGCCATATCTCGCGAACGGATTGACCAATCCGCAAAATTTCTGTTGCATCTGAAAGTAGAAACTCGCCCGATTACAACGGTATGCGCACTTTTCCCCTAGGCCGTTCTTGTTATTCGTTTCGAGCATCAGAACTGCGAAAATTTTGAGTTTCTCAAGCGTTTCTTACCTCCAAACTGCCATATCTCGCGAACGGATTGACCAATCCGCAAAATTTCTGTTGCTTCTGAAAGTAGAAACTCGCCCGATTACAACGGTATGCGCACTTTTCCCCTAGGCCGTACTAGTTATTCGTTTCGAGCATCAAAAATGCGAAAATTTTGAGTTTCTCAAGCGTTAGTTACCTCCAAACTGCCATATCTCGCGAACGGATTAACCAATTCGCAAAATTTCTGTTGCATCTGAAAGTAGAAACTCGCCCGATTACAACGGTATGCGCACTTTTCCCCTAGGCCGTTCTTGTTATTCGTTTCGAGCATCAGAACTGCGAATATTTTGAGTTTCTCAAGCGTTTCTTACCTCCAAACTGCCATATCTCGCGAACGGATTGACCAATCCGCAAAATTTCTGTTGCATCTGAAAGTAGAAACTCGCCCGATTACAACGGTAGGTGTAGTTTTCCCCTAGGCCTTTCTAGTTATTCGTTTCGAGCATCAGAACTGCGAAAATTTGGAGTTTCTGAAGCGTTTCTTACATCCAAACTGCCATATCTCGCGAACGGATTGACCAATCCGCAAAATTTCTGTTGCTTCTGAAAGTAGAAACTCGCCCGATTACAACGGTATGCGCACTTTTCCCCTAGGCCGTACTAGTTATTCGTTTCGAGCATCAAAAATGCGAAAATTTTGAGTTTCTCAAGCGTTAGTTACCTCCAAACTGCCATATCTCGCGAACGGATTAACCAATTCGCAAAATTTCTGTTGCATCTGAAAGTAGAAACTCGCCCGATTACAACGGTATGCGCACTTTTCCCCTAGGCCGTTCTTGTTATTCGTTTCGAGCATCAGAACTGCGAATATTTTGAGTTTCTCAAGCGTTTCTTACCTCCAAACTGCCATATCTCGCGAACGGATTGACCAATCCGCAAAATTTCTGTTGCATCTGAAAGTAGAAACTCGCCCGAATACAACGGTAGGTGTAGTTTTCCCCTAGGCCTTTCTAGTTATTCGTTTCGAGCATCAGAACTGCGAAAATTTGGAGTTTCTGAAGCGTTTCTTACATCCAAACTGCCATATCTCGCGAACGGATTGACCAATCCGCAAAATTTCTGTTGCATCTGAAAGTAGAAACTCGCCCGATTACAACGGTATGCGCACTTTTCCCCTAGGCCGTTCTAGTTATTCGTGTCGAGCATTAGAACTGCGAAAATTTTGAGTTTCTCAAGCGTTTCTTACCTCCAAACTGCCATATCTCGCGAACGGATTGACCAATCCGCAAAATTTCTGTTGCATCTAAAAGTAGAAACTCGCCCGATTACAACGGTATGCGTACTTTTCCCCTAGGCCGTTCTTGTTATTCGTTTCGAGCATCAGAACTGCGAAAATTTTGAGTTTCTCAAGCGTTTCTTATCTCCAAACTGCCATATCTCGCGAACGGATTGACCAAGCCGCAACATTTCTGTTGCATCTGAAAGTAGAAACTCGCCCGATTACAACGGTATGCGCACTTTTCCCCTAGGCCGTTCTTGTTATTCGTTTCGAGCATCAGAACTGCGAAAATTTTGAGTTTCTCAAGCGTTTCTTATCTCCAAACTGCCATATCTCGCGAACGGATTGACCAAGCCGCAAAATTTCTGTTGCATCTGAAAGTAGAAACTCGCCCGATTACAACGGTATGCGCACTTTTCCCCTAGGCCGTTCTTGTTATTCGTTTCGAGCATCAGAACTGCGAAAATTTTGAATTTCTCAAGCGTTTCTTACCTCCAAACTGCTATATCTCGCGATCGGATTGACCAATCCGCAAAATTTCTGTTGCTTCTGAAAGTAGAAACTCGCCCGAATACAACGGTATGCGCACTCTTCCCCTAGGGCGTACTAGTTATTCGTTTCGAGCATCAAAATTGCGAAAATTTTGAGTTTCTCAAGCGTTAGTTACCTCCAAACTGCCATATCTCGCGAACGGATTAACCAATTCGCAAAATTTCTATTGCATCTGAAAGTAGAAACTCGCCCGATTACAACGGTATGCGCACTTTGCCCCTAGGCCGTTCTTGTTATTCGTTTCGAGCATCAGAACTGCGAATATTTTGAGTTTCTCAAGCGTTTCTTACATCCAAACTGCCATATCTCGCGAACGGATTGACCTATCCGCAAAATTTCTGTTGCTTCTGAAAGTAGAAACTCGCCCGATTACAACGGTTTGCGCACTTTTCCCCTAGGCCGTACTAGTTATTCGTTTCGAGCATCAAAAATGCGAAAATTTTGGGTTTCTCAAGCGTTAGTTACCTCCAAACTGCCATATCTCGCGAACGGATTAACCAATTCGCAAAATTTCTGTTGCATCTGAAAGTAGAAACTCGCCCGATTCCAACGGTATGCGCACTTTTCCCCTAGGCCGTTCTTGTTATTCGTTTCGAGCATCAGAACTGCGAATATTTTGAGTTTCTCAAGCGTTTCTTACCTCCAAACTGCCATATCTCGCGAACGGATTGACAAATCCGCAAAATTTCTGTTGCATCTGAAAGTAGAAACTCGCCCGATTACAACGGTATGCGCACTTTTCCCCTAGGCCGTTCTTGTTATTCGTTTCGAGCATCAGAACTGCGAATATTTTGAGTTTCTCAAGCGTTTCTTACCTCCAAACTGCCATATCTCGCGAACGGATTGACCAATCCGCAAAATTTCTGTTGCATCTGAAAGTAGAAACTCGCCCGATTACAACGGTAGGTGTAGTTTTCCCCTAGGCCTTTCTAGTTATTCGTTTCGAGCATCAGAACTGCGAATATTTTGAGTTTCTCAAGCGTTTCTTACCTCCAAACTGCCATATCTCGCGAACGGATTGACAAATCCGCAAAATTTCTGTTGCATCTGAAAGTAGAAACTCGCCCGATTACAACGGTATGCGCACTTTTCCCCTAGGCCGTTCTTGTTATTCGTTTCGAGCATCAGAACTGCGAAAATTTTGAGTTTCTCAAGCGTTTCTTATCTCCAAACTGCCATATCTCGCGAACGGATTGACCAAGCCGCAACATTTCTGTTGCATCTGAAAGTAGAAACTCGCCCGATTACAACGGTATGCGCACTTTTCCCCTAGGCCGTTCTTGTTATTCGTTTCGAGCATCAGAACTGCGAAAATTTTGAGTTTCTCAAGCGTTTCTTATCTCCAAACTGCCATATCTCGCGAACGGATTGACCAAGCCGCAAAATTTCTGTTGCATCTGAAAGTAGAAACTCGCCCGATTACAACGGTATGCGCACTTTTCCCCTAGGCCGTTCTTGTTATTCGTTTCGAGCATCAGAACTGCGAAAATTTTGAATTTCTCAAGCGTTTCTTACCTCCAAACTGCTATATCTCGCGATCGGATTGACCAATCCGCAAAATTTCTGTTGCTTCTGAAAGTAGAAACTCGCCCGAATACAACGGTATGCGCACTCTTCCCCTAGGGCGTACTAGTTATTCGTTTCGAGCATCAAAATTGCGAAAATTTTGAGTTTCTCAAGCGTTAGTTACCTCCAAACTGCCATATCTCGCGAACGGATTAACCAATTCGCAAAATTTCTATTGCATCTGAAAGTAGAAACTCGCCCGATTACAACGGTATGCGCACTTTGCCCCTAGGCCGTTCTTGTTATTCGTTTCGAGCATCAGAACTGCGAATATTTTGAGTTTCTCAAGCGTTTCTTACATCCAAACTGCCATATCTCGCGAACGGATTGACCTATCCGCAAAATTTCTGTTGCTTCTGAAAGTAGAAACTCGCCCGATTACAACGGTTTGCGCACTTTTCCCCTAGGCCGTACTAGTTATTCGTTTCGAGCATCAAAAATGCGAAAATTTTGGGTTTCTCAAGCGTTAGTTACCTCCAAACTGCCATATCTCGCGAACGGATTAACCAATTCGCAAAATTTCTGTTGCATCTGAAAGTAGAAACTCGCCCGATTCCAACGGTATGCGCACTTTTCCCCTAGGCCGTTCTTGTTATTCGTTTCGAGCATCAGAACTGCGAATATTTTGAGTTTCTCAAGCGTTTCTTACCTCCAAACTGCCATATCTCGCGAACGGATTGACAAATCCGCAAAATTTCTGTTGCATCTGAAAGTAGAAACTCGCCCGATTACAACGGTATGCGCACTTTTCCCCTAGGCCGTTCTTGTTATTCGTTTCGAGCATCAGAACTGCGAATATTTTGAGTTTCTCAAGCGTTTCTTACCTCCAAACTGCCATATCTCGCGAACGGATTGACCAATCCGCAAAATTTCTGTTGCATCTGAAAGTAGAAACTCGCCCGATTACAACGGTAGGTGTAGTTTTCCCCTAGGCCTTTCTAGTTATTCGTTTCGAGCATCAGAACTGCGAAAATTTTGAGTTTCTGAAGCGTTTCTTACCTCCAAACTGCCATATCTCGCGAACGGATTGACCAATCCGCAAAATTTCTGTTGCATCTGAAAGTAGAAACTCGCCCGATTACAACGGTATGCGCACTTTTCCCCTAGGCCGTTCTTGTTATTCGTTTCGAGCATCAGAACTGCGAATATTTTGAGTTTCTCAAGCGTTTCTTACCTCCAAACTGCCATATCTCGCGAACGGATTGACCAATCCGCAAAATTTCTGTTGCATCTAAAAGTAGAAACTCGCCCGATTACAACGGTATGCGTACTTTTCCCCCAGGCCGTTCTTGTTATTCGTTTCGAGCATCAGAACTGCGAAAATTTTGAGTTTCTCAAGCGTTTCTTATCTCCAAACTGCCATATCTCGCGAACGGGTTGATCAATCCGCAAAATTTCTGTTGCATCTGAAAGTAGAAACTCGCCCGATTACAACGGGGGGTGTAGTTTTCCCCTAGGCCGTTCCAGTTATTCATTTCGAGCATCAGAACTGGGAAAATTTTGAGTTTCTGAAGCTGTTCTTACCTGCAAACTGCCATATCTCGCGAACGGATTGACCAATCCGCAAAATTTCTGTTGCATCTGAAAGTAGAAACTCGCCCGATTACAACGGGAGGTGTAGTTTTCCCCTAGGCCGTTCCAGTTATTCATTTCGAGCATCAGAACTGCGAAAATTTTGAGTTTCTGAAGCGTTTCTTACCTCCATACTGCCATATCTCTCGAACGGATTGACCAATCCGCAAAATTTCTGTTGCATCTGAAAGTAGAAACTCTCCCGATTACAACGGTATGCGTACTTCTCCCCTAGGCCGTTCTAGTCATTCGTTTCGAGCATCAGAACTGCGAAACTTTTGAGTTTCTCAAGCGTTTCTTATCTCCAAACAGCCATATCTCGCGAACGGATTGATCAATCCGCAAAATTTCTGTTGCATCTGAAAGTAGAAACTCTCCCGATTACAACGGTATGCGTACTTCTCCCCTAGGCCGTTCTAGTCATTCGTTTCGAGCATCAGAACTGCGAAAATTTTGAGTTTCTCAAGCGTTTCTTATCTCCAAACTGCCATATCTCGCGAACGGATGGATCAATCCGCAAAATTTTTGTTGCATCTGAAAGTAGAAACTCGCCCGATTACAACGGTAGGTGTAGTTTTCCCCTAGGCCGTCCCAGTTATTCATTTCGAGCATCAGAACTGCGAAAATTTTGAGTTTCCCCTAGCGTTTCTTACCTCCAAACTGCCATATCTCGCGAACGGATTGACCAATCCGCAAAATTTCTGTTGCTTCTGAAAGTAGAAACTCGCCCGATTACGAAGGTATGCGCACTTTTCCCCTAGGCCGTTCTAGTTATTCGTATCGAGCATCAGAAATGCGAAAATTTTGAGTTTCTCAAGCGTTTCTTATCTCCAAACTGCCATATCTCGCGAACGGATTGATCAATCCGCAAAATTTCTGTTGCATCTGAAAGTAGAAACTCGCCCGATTACAACGGGAGGTGTAGTTTTCCCCTAGGCCGTTCCAGTTATTCATTTCGAGCATCAGAACTGCGAAAATTTTGAGTTTCTGAAGCGTTTCTTACCTCCAAACTGCCATATCTCTCGAACGGATTGACCAATCCGCAAAATTTCTGTTGCATCTGAAAGTAGAAACTCTCCCGATTACAACGGTATGCGTACTTCTCCCCTAGGCCGTTCTAGTCATTCGTTTCGAGCATCAGAACTGCGAAAATTTTGAGTTTCTCAAGCGTTTCTTATCTCCAAACAGCCATATCTCGCGAACGGATTGATCAATCCGCAAAATTTCTGTTGCATCTGAAAGTAGAAACTCGCCCGATTACAACGGGAGGTGTAGTTTTCCCCTAGGCCGTTCCAGTTATTCATTTCGAGCATCAGAACTGGGAAAATTTTGAGTTTCTGAAGCTGTTCTTACCTCCAAACTGCCATATCTCTCGAACGGATTGACCAATCCGCAAAATTTCTGTTGCATCTGAAAGTAGAAACTCTCCCGATTACAACGGTATGCGTACTTCTACCCTAGGCCGTTCTAGTCATTCGTTTCGAGCATCAGAACTGCGAAAATTTTGAGTTTCTCAAGCGTTTCTAATCTCCAAACAGCCATATCTCGCGAACGGATTGATCAATCCGCAAAATTTCTGTTGCATCTGAAAGTAGAAACTCGCCCGATTACAACGGTAGGTGTAGTTTTCCCCTAGGCCGTCCCAGTTATTCATTTCGAGCATCAGAACTGCGAAAATTTTGAGTTTCCCCTAGCGTTTCTTACCTCCAAACTGCCATATCTCGCGAACGGATTGACCAATCCGCAAAATTTCTGTTGCTTCTGAAAGTAGAAACTCGCCCGATTACGAAGGTATGCGCACTTTTCCCCTAGGCCGTTCTAGTTATTCGTATCGAGCATCAGAAATGCGAAAATTTTGAGTTTCTCAAGCGTTTCTTATCTCCAAACTGCCATATCTCGCGAACGGATTGATCAATCCGCAAAATTTCTGTTGCATCTGAAAGTAGAAACTCGCCCGATTACAACGGTATGCGTACTTTTCCCCCAGGCCGTTCTTGTTATTCGTTTCGAGCATCAGAACTGCGAAAATTTTGAGTTTCTCAAGCGTTTCTTATCTCCAAACTGCCATATCTCGCGAACGGGTTGATCAATCCGCAAAATTTCTGTTGCATCTGAAAGTAGAAACTCGCCCGATTACAACGGGGGGTGTAGTTTTCCCCTAGGCCGTTCCAGTTATTCATTTCGAGCATCAGAACTGGGAAAATTTTGAGTTTCTGAAGCTGTTCTTACCTGCAAACTGCCATATCTCGCGAACGGATTGACCAATCCGCAAAATTTCTGTTGCATCTGAAAGTAGAAACTCGCCCGATTACAACGGGAGGTGTAGTTTTCCCCTAGGCCGTTCCAGTTATTCATTTCGAGCATCAGAACTGCGAAAATTTTGAGTTTCTGAAGCGTTTCTTACCTCCATACTGCCATATCTCTCGAACGGATTGACCAATCCGCAAAATTTCTGTTGCATCTGAAAGTAGAAACTCTCCCGATTACAACGGTATGCGTACTTCTCCCCTAGGCCGTTCTAGTCATTCGTTTCGAGCATCAGAACTGCGAAACTTTTGAGTTTCTCAAGCGTTTCTTATCTCCAAACAGCCATATCTCGCGAACGGATTGATCAATCCGCAAAATTTCTGTTGCATCTGAAAGTAGAAACTCTCCCGATTACAACGGTATGCGTACTTCTCCCCTAGGCCGTTCTAGTCATTCGTTTCGAGCATCAGAACTGCGAAAATTTTGAGTTTCTCAAGCGTTTCTTATCTCCAAACTGCCATATCTCGCGAACGGATGGATCAATCCGCAAAATTTTTGTTGCATCTGAAAGTAGAAACTCGCCCGATTACAACGGTAGGTGTAGTTTTCCCCTAGGCCGTCCCAGTTATTCATTTCGAGCATCAGAACTGCGAAAATTTTGAGTTTCCCCTAGCGTTTCTTACCTCCAAACTGCCATATCTCGCGAACGGATTGACCAATCCGCAAAATTTCTGTTGCTTCTGAAAGTAGAAACTCGCCCGATTACGAAGGTATGCGCACTTTTCCCCTAGGCCGTTCTAGTTATTCGTATCGAGCATCAGAAATGCGAAAATTTTGAGTTTCTCAAGCGTTTCTTATCTCCAAACTGCCATATCTCGCGAACGGATTGATCAATCCGCAAAATTTCTGTTGCATCTGAAAGTAGAAACTCGCCCGATTACAACGGGAGGTGTAGTTTTCCCCTAGGCCGTTCCAGTTATTCATTTCGAGCATCAGAACTGCGAAAATTTTGAGTTTCTGAAGCGTTTCTTACCTCCAAACTGCCATATCTCTCGAACGGATTGACCAATCCGCAAAATTTCTGTTGCATCTGAAAGTAGAAACTCTCCCGATTACAACGGTATGCGTACTTCTCCCCTAGGCCGTTCTAGTCATTCGTTTCGAGCATCAGAACTGCGAAAATTTTGAGTTTCTCAAGCGTTTCTTATCTCCAAACAGCCATATCTCGCGAACGGATTGATCAATCCGCAAAATTTCTGTTGCATCTGAAAGTAGAAACTCGCCCGATTACAACGGGAGGTGTAGTTTTCCCCTAGGCCGTTCCAGTTATTCATTTCGAGCATCAGAACTGGGAAAATTTTGAGTTTCTGAAGCTGTTCTTACCTCCAAACTGCCATATCTCTCGAACGGATTGACCAATCCGCAAAATTTCTGTTGCATCTGAAAGTAGAAACTCTCCCGATTACAACGGTATGCGTACTTCTACCCTAGGCCGTTCTAGTCATTCGTTTCGAGCATCAGAACTGCGAAAATTTTGAGTTTCTCAAGCGTTTCTAATCTCCAAACAGCCATATCTCGCGAACGGATTGATCAATCCGCAAAATTTCTGTTGCATCTGAAAGTAGAAACTCGCCCGATTACAACGGTAGGTGTAGTTTTCCCCTAGGCCGTCCCAGTTATTCATTTCGAGCATCAGAACTGCGAAAATTTTGAGTTTCCCCTAGCGTTTCTTACCTCCAAACTGCCATATCTCGCGAACGGATTGACCAATCCGCAAAATTTCTGTTGCTTCTGAAAGTAGAAACTCGCCCGATTACGAAGGTATGCGCACTTTTCCCCTAGGCCGTTCTAGTTATTCGTATCGAGCATCAGAAATGCGAAAATTTTGAGTTTCTCAAGCGTTTCTTATCTCCAAACTGCCATATCTCGCGAACGGATTGATCAATCCGCAAAATTTCTGTTGCATCTGAAAGTAGAAACTCGCCCGATTACAACGGGAGGTGTAGTTTTCCCCTAGGCCGTTCCAGTTATTCATTTCGAGCATCAGAACTGCGAAAATTTTGAGTTTCTGAAGCGTTTCTTACCTCCAAACTGCCATATCTCTCGAACGGATTGACCAATCCGCAAAATTACTGTTGCATCTGAAAGTAGAAACTCTCCCGATTACAACGGTATGCGTACTTCTCCCCTAGGCCGTTCTAGTCATTCGTTTCGAGCATCAGAACTGCGAAAATTTTGAGTTTCTCAAGCGTTTCTTATCTCTAAACAGCCATATCTCGCGAACGGATTGATCAATCCGCAAAATTTCTGTTGCATCTGAAAGTAGAAACTCGCCCGATTACAACGGTAGGTGTAGTTTTCCCCTAGGCCGTTCCAGTTATTCATTTCGAGCATCAGAACTGCGAAAATTTTGAGTCTCTCAAGCGTTTCTTACCTCCAAACTGCCATATCTCGCGAACGGATTGACAATCCGAAAAATTTCTGTTGCTTCTGAAAGTAGAAACTCGCCCGATTACAACGGTATGCGCACTTTTCCCCTAGGCCGTTCTAGTTATTCGTATCGAGCATCAGAAATGCGAAAATTTTGAGTTTCTCAAGCGATTCTTATCTCCAAACTGCCATATCTCGCGAACGGATTGATCAATCCGCAAAATTTCTGTTGCATCTGAAAGTAGAAACTCGCCCGATTACAACGGGAGGTGTAGTTTTCCCCTAGGCCGTTCCAGTTATTCATTTCGAGCATCAGAACTGGGAAAATTTTGAGTTTCTGAAGCTGTTCTTACCTCCAAACTGCCATATCTCTCGAACGGATTGACCAATCCGCAAAATTTCTGTTGCATCTGAAAGTAGAAACTCTCCCGATTACAACGGTATGCGTACTTCTACCCTAGGCCGTTCTAGTCATTCGTTTCGAGCATCAGAACTGCGAAAATTTTGAGTTTCTCAAGCGTTTCTAATCTCCAAACAGCCATATCTCGCGAACGGATTGATCAATCCGCAAAATTTCTGTTGCATCTGAAAGTAGAAACTCGCCCGATTACAACGGTAGGTGTAGTTTTCCCCTAGGCCGTTCCAGTTATTCATTTCGAGCATCAGAACTGCGAAAATTTTGAGTCTCTCAAGCGTTTCTTACCTCCAAACTGCAATATCTCGCGAACGGATTGACAATCCGCAAAATTTCTGTTGCTTCTGAAAGTAGAAACTCGCCCGAATACAACGGTATGCGCACTCTTCCCCTAGGGCGTACTAGTTATTCGTTTCGAGCATCAAAAATGCGAAAATTTTAAGTTTCTCAAGCGTTAGTTACCTCCAAACTGCCATATCTCGCGAACGGATTAACCAATTCGCAAAATTTCTATTGCATCTGAAAGTAGAAACTCGCCCGATTACAACGGTATGCGCACTTTGCCCCTAGGCCGTTCCTGTTATTCGTTTCGAGCATCAGAACTGCGAATATTTTGAGTTTCTCAAGCGTTTCTTACCTCCAAACTGCCATATCTCGCGAACGGATTGACCAATCCGCAAAATTTCTGTTGCTTCTGAAAGTAGAAACTCGCCCGATTACAACGGTATGCGCACTTTTCCCGTAGGCCGTACTAGTTATTCTTTTCGAGCATCAAAAATGCGAAAATTTTGAGTTTCCCAAGCGTTAGTTACCTCCAAACTGCCATATCTCGCGAACGGATTAACCAATTCGCAAAATTTCTGTTGCATCTGAAAGTAGAAACTCGCCCGATTACAACGGTATGCGCACTTTTCCCCTAGGCCGTTCTTGTTATTCGTTTCGAGCATCAGAACTGCGAATATGTTGAGTTTCTCAAGCGTTTCTTACCTCCAAACTGCCATATCTCGCGAACGGATTGACAAATCCGCAAAATTTCTGTTGCATCTGAAAGTAGAAACTCGCCCGATTACAACGGTAGGTGTAGTTTTCCCCTAGGCCTTTCTAGTTATTCGTTTCGAGCATCAGAACTGCGAAAATTTTGAGTTTCTGAAGCGTTTCTTACATCCAAACTGCCATATCTCGCGAACGGATTGACCAATCCGCAAAATTTCTGTTGCTTCTGAAAGTAGAAACTCGCCCGATTACAACGGTATGCGCACTTTTCCCCTAGGCCGTACTAGTTATTCGTATCGAGCATCAAAAATGCGAAAATTTTGAGTTTCTCAAGCGTTAGTTACCTCCAAACTGCCATATCTCGCGAACGGATTAACCAATTCGCAAAATTTCTGTTGCATCTGAAAGTAGAAACTCGCCCGATTACAACGGTATGCGCACTTTTCCCCTAGGCCGTTCTTGTTATTCGTTTCGAGCATCAGAACTGCGAATATTTTGAGTTTCTCAAGCGTTTCTTACCTCCAAACTGCCATATCTCGCGAACGGATTGACCAATCCGCAAAATTTCTGTTGCATCTGAAAGTAGAAACTCGCCCGATTACAACGGTAGGTGTAGTTTTCCCCTAGGCCTTTCTAGTTATTCGTTTCGAGCATCAGAACTGCGAAAATTTGGAGTTTCTGAAGCGTTTCTTACATCCAAACTGCCATATCTCGCGAACGGATTGACCAATCCGCAAAATTTCTGTTGCATCTGAAAGTAGAAACTCGCCCGATTACAACGGTATGCGCACTTTTCCCCTAGGCCGTTCTAGTTATTCGTGTCGAGCATTAGAACTGCGAAAATTTTGAGTTTCTCAAGCGTTTCTTACCTCCAAACTGCCATATCTCGCGAACGGATTGACCAATCCGCAAAATTTCTGTTGCATCTAAAAGTAGAAACTCGCCCGATTACAACGGTATGCGTACTTTTCCCCTAGGCCGTTCTTGTTATTCGTTTCGAGCATCAGAACTGCGAAAATTTTGAGTTTCTCAAGCGTTTCTTATCTCCAAACTGCCATATCTCGCGAACGGATTGACCAAGCCGCAAAATTTCTGTTGCATCTGAAAGTAGAAACTCGCCCGATTACAACGGTATGCGCACTTTTCCCCTAGGCCGTTCTTGTTATTCGTTTCGAGCATCAGAACTGCGAAAATTTTGAGTTTCTCAAGCGTTTCTTATCTCCAAACTGCCATATCTCGCGAACGGATTGACCAAGCCGCAAAATTTCTGTTGCATCTGAAAGTAGAAACTCGCCCGATTACAACGGTATGCGCACTTTTCCCCTAGGCCGTTCTTGTTATTCGTTTCGAGCATCAGAACTGCGAAAATTTTGAATTTCTCAAGCGTTTCTTACCTCCAAACTGCTATATCTCGCGATCGGATTGACCAATCCGCAAAATTTCTGTTGCTTCTGAAAGTAGAAACTCGCCCGAATACAACGGTATGCGCACTCTTCCCCTAGGGCGTACTAGTTATTCGTTTCGAGCATCAAAATTGCGAAAATTTTGAGTTTCTCAAGCGTTAGTTACCTCCAAACTGCCATATCTCGCGAACGGATTAACCAATTCGCAAAATTTCTATTGCATCTGAAAGTAGAAACTCGCCCGATTACAACGGTATGCGCACTTTGCCCCTAGGCCGTTCTTGTTATTCGTTTCGAGCATCAGAACTGCGAATATTTTGAGTTTCTCAAGCGTTTCTTACATCCAAACTGCCATATCTCGCGAACGGATTGACCTATCCGCAAAATTTCTGTTGCTTCTGAAAGTAGAAACTCGCCCGATTACAACGGTATGCGCACTTTTCCCCTAGGCCGTACTAGTTATTCGTTTCGAGCATCAAAAATGCGAAAATTTTGAGTTTCTCAAGCGTTAGTTACCTCCAAACTGCCATATCTCGCGAACGGATTAACCAATTCGCAAAATTTCTGTTGCATCTGAAAGTAGAAACTCGCCCGATTACAACGGTATGCGCACTTTTCCCCTAGGCCGTTCTTGTTATTCGTTTCGAGCATCAGAACTGCGAATATTTTGAGTTTCTCAAGCGTTTCTTACCTCCAAACTGCCATATCTCGCGAACGGATTGACAAATCCGCAAAATTTCTGTTGCATCTGAAAGTAGAAACTCGCCCGATTACAACGGTAGGTGTAGTTTTCCCCTAGGCCTTTCTAGTTATTCGTTTCGAGCATCAGAACTGCGAAAATTTTGAGTTTCTGAAGCGTTTCTTACCTCCAAACTGCCATATCTCGCGAACGGATTGACCAATCCGCAAAATTTCTGTTGCTTCTGAAAGTAGAAACTCGCCCGATTACAACGGTATGCGCACTTTTCCCCTAGGCCGTACTAGTTATTCGTTTCGAGCATCAAAAATGCGAAAATTTTGAGTTTCTCAAGCGTTAGTTACCTCCAAACTGCCATATCTCGCGAACGGATTAACCAATTCGCAAAATTTCTATTGCATCTGAAAGTAGAAACTCGCCCGATTACAACGGTATGCGCACTTTGCCCCTAGGCCGTTCTTGTTATTCGTTTCGAGCATCAGAACTGCGAATATTTTGAGTTTCTCAAGCGTTTCTTACCTCCAAACTGCCATATCTCGCGAACGGATTGACCAATCCGCAAAATTTCTGTTGCATCTGAAAGTAGAAACTCGCCCGATTACAACGGTAGGTGTAGTTTTCCCCTAGGCCTTTCTAGTTATTCGTTTCGAGCATCAGAACTGCGAAAATTTTGAGTTTCTCAAGCGTTTCTTACCTCCAAACTGCCATATCTCGCGAACGGGTTGATCAATCCGCAAAATTTCTGTTGCATCTGAAAGTAGAAACTCGCCCGATTACAACGGGGGGTGTAGTTTTCCCCTAGGCCGTTCCAGTTATTCATTTCGAGCATCAGAACTGGGAAAATTTTGAGTTTCTGAAGCTGTTCTTACCTGCAAACTGCCATATCTCGCGAACGGATTGACCAATCCGCAAAATTTCTGTTGCATCTGAAAGTAGAAACTCTCCCGATTACAACAGTATGCGTACTTCTCCCCTAGGCCGTTCTAGTCATTCGTTTCGAGCATCAGAACTGCGAAAATTTTGAGTTTCTCAAGCGTTTCTTATCTCCAAACTGCCATATCTCGCGAACGGATGGATCAATCCGCAAAATTTTTGTTGCATCTGAAAGTAGAAACTCGCCCTATTACAACGGTAGGTGTAGTTTTCCCCTAGGCCGTCCCAGTTATTCATTTCGAGCATCAGAACTGCGAAAATTTTGAGTTTCTCCTAGCGTTTCTTACCTCCAAACTGCCATATCTCGCGAACGGATTGACCAATCCGCAAAATTTCTGTTGCTTCTGAAAGTAGAAACTCGCCCGATTACAAAGGTATGCGCACTTTTCCCCTAGGCCGTTCTAGTTATTCGTATCGAGCATCAGAAATGCGAAAATTTTGAGTTTCGCAAGCGTTTCTTATCTCCAAACTGCCATATCTCGCAAACGGATTGATCAATCCGCAAAATTTCTGTTGCATCTGAAAGTAGAAACTCGCCCGATTACAACGGGAGGTGTAGTTTTCCCCTAGGCCGTTCCAGTTATTCATTTCGAGCATCAGAACTGCGAAAATTTTGAGTTTCTGAAGCGTTTCTTACCTCCATACTGCCATATCTCTCGAACGGATTGACCAATCCGCAAAATTTCTGTTGCATCTGAAAGTAGAAACTCTCCCGATTACAACGGTATGCGTACTTCTCCCCTAGGCCGTTCTAGTCATTCGTTTCGAGCATCAGAACTGCGAAAATTTTGAGTTTCTCAAGCGTTTCTTATCTCCAAACAGCCATATCTCGCGAACGGATTGATCAATCCGCAAAATTTCTGTTGCATCTGAAAGTAGAAACTCTCCCGATTACAACGGTATGCGTACTTCTCCCCTAGGCCGTTCTAGTCATTCGTTTCGAGCATCAGAACTGCGAAAATTTTGAGTTTCTCAAGCGTTTCTTATCTCCAAACTGCCATATCTCGCGAACGGATGGATCAATCCGCAAAATTTTTGTTGCATCTGAAAGTAGAAACTCGCCCGATTACAACGGTAGGTGTAGTTTTCCCCTAGGCCGTCCCAGTTATTCATTTCGAGCATCAGAACTGCGAAAATTTTGAGTTTCCCCTAGCGTTTCTTACCTCCAAACTGCCATATCTCGCGAACGGATTGACCAATCCGCAAAATTTCTGTGGCTTCTGAAAGTAGAAACTCGCCCGATTACGAAGGTATGCGCACTTTTCCCCTAGGCCGTTCTAGTTATTCGTATCGAGCATCAGAAATGCGAAAATTTTGAGTTTCTCAAGCGTTTCTTATCTCCAAACTGCCATATCTCGCGAACGGATTGATCAATCCGCAAAATTTCTGTTGCATCTGAAAGTAGAAACTCGCCCGATTACAACGGGAGGTGTAGTTTTCCCCTAGGCCGTTCCAGTTATTCATTTCGAGCATCAGAACTGCGAAAATTTTGAGTTTCTGAAGCGTTTCTTACCTCCAAACTGCCATATCTCTCGAACGGATTGACCAATCCGCAAAATTTCTGTTGCATCTGAAAGTAGAAACTCTCCCGATTACAACGGTATGCGTACTTCTCCCCTAGGCCGTTCTAGTCATTCGTTTCGAGCATCAGAACTGCGAAAATTTTGAGTTTCTCAAGCGTTTCTTATCTCCAAACAGCCATATCTCGCGAACGGATTGATCAATCCGCAAAATTTCTGTTGCATCTGAAAGTAGAAACTCGCCCGATTACAACGGTAGGTGTAGTTTTCCGCTAGGCCGTTCCAGTTATTCATTTCGAGCATCAGAACTGCGAAAATTTTGAGTCTCTCAAGCGTTTCTTACCTCCAAACTGCCATATCTCGCGAACGGATTGACAATCCGAAAAATTTCTGTTGCTTCTGAAAGTAGAAACTCGCCCGATTACAACGGTATGCGCACTTTTCCCCTAGGCCGTTCTAGTTATTCGTATCGAGCATCAGAAATGCGAAAATTTTGAGTTTCTCAAGCGATTCTTATCTCCAAACTGCCATATCTCGCGAACGGATTGATCAATCCGCAAAATTTCTGTTGCATCTGAAAGTAGAAACTCGCCCGATTACAACGGGAGGTGTAGTTTTCCCCTAGGCCGTTCCAGTTATTCATTTCGAGCATCAGAACTGGGAAAATTTTGAGTTTCTGAAGCTGTTCTTACCTCCAAACTGCCATATCTCTCGAACGGATTGACCAATCCGCAAAATTTCTGTTGCATCTGAAAGTAGAAACTCTCCCGATTACAACGGTATGCGTACTTCTACCCTAGGCCGTTCTAGTCATTCGTTTCGAGCATCAGAACTGCGAAAATTTTGAGTTTCTCAAGCGTTTCTAATCTCCAAACAGCCATATCTCGCGAACGGATTGATCAATCCGCAAAATTTCTGTTGCATCTGAAAGTAGAAACTCGCCCGATTACAACGGTAGGTGTAGTTTTCCCCTAGGCCGTTCCAGTTATTCATTTCGAGCATCAGAACTGCGAAAATTTTGAGTCTCTCAAGCGTTTCTTACCTCCAAACTGCAATATCTCGCGAACGGATTGACAATCCGCAAAATTTCTGTTGCTTCTGAAAGTAGAAACTCGCCCGAATACAACGGTATGCGCACTCTTCCCCTAGGGCGTACTAGTTATTCGTTTCGAGCATCAAAAATGCGAAAATTTTAAGTTTCTCAAGCGTTAGTTACCTCCAAACTGCCATATCTCGCGAACGGATTAACCAATTCGCAAAATTTCTATTGCATCTGAAAGTAGAAACTCGCCCGATTACAACGGTATGCGCACTTTGCCCCTAGGCCGTTCTTGTTATTCGTTTCGAGCATCAGAACTGCGAATATTTTGAGTTTCTCAAGCGTTTCTTACCTCCAAACTGCCATATCTCGCGAACGGATTGACCAATCCGCAAAATTTCTGTTGCTTCTGAAAGTAGAAACTCGCCCGATTACAACGGTATGCGCACTTTGCCCCTAGGCCGTTCTTGTTATTCGTTTCGAGCATCAGAACTGCGAATATTTTGAGTTTCTCAAGCGTTTCTTACCTCCAAACTGCCATATCTCGCGAACGGATTGACCAATCCGCAAAATTTCTGTTGCATCTGAAAGTAGAAACTCGCCCGATTACAACGGTAGGTGTAGTTTTCCCCTAGGCCGTCCCAGTTATTCATTTCGAGCATCAGAACTGCGAAAATTTTGAGTTTCCCCTAGCGTTTCTTACCTCCAAACTGCCATATCTCGCGAACGGATTGACCAATCCGCAAAATTTCTGTGGCTTCTGAAAGTAGAAACTCGCCCGATTACGAAGGTATGCGCACTTTTCCCCTAGGCCGTTCTAGTTATTCGTATCGAGCATCAGAAATGCGAAAATTTTGAGTTTCTCAAGCGTTTCTTATCTCCAAACTGCCATATCTCGCGAACGGATTGATCAATCCGCAAAATTTCTGTTGCATCTGAAAGTAGAAACTCGCCCGATTACAACGGGAGGTGTAGTTTTCCCCTAGGCCGTTCCAGTTATTCATTTCGAGCATCAGAACTGCGAAAATTTTGAGTTTCTGAAGCGTTTCTTACCTCCAAACTGCCATATCTCTCGAACGGATTGACCAATCCGCAAAATTTCTGTTGCATCTGAAAGTAGAAACTCTCCCGATTACAACGGTATGCGTACTTCTCCCCTAGGCCGTTCTAGTCATTCGTTTCGAGCATCAGAACTGCGAAAATTTTGAGTTTCTCAAGCGTTTCTTATCTCCAAACAGCCATATCTCGCGAACGGATTGATCAATCCGCAAAATTTCTGTTGCATCTGAAAGTAGAAACTCGCCCGATTACAACGGTAGGTGTAGTTTTCCGCTAGGCCGTTCCAGTTATTCATTTCGAGCATCAGAACTGCGAAAATTTTGAGTCTCTCAAGCGTTTCTTACCTCCAAACTGCCATATCTCGCGAACGGATTGACAATCCGAAAAATTTCTGTTGCTTCTGAAAGTAGAAACTCGCCCGATTACAACGGTATGCGCACTTTTCCCCTAGGCCGTTCTAGTTATTCGTATCGAGCATCAGAAATGCGAAAATTTTGAGTTTCTCAAGCGATTCTTATCTCCAAACTGCCATATCTCGCGAACGGATTGATCAATCCGCAAAATTTCTGTTGCATCTGAAAGTAGAAACTCGCCCGATTACAACGGGAGGTGTAGTTTTCCCCTAGGCCGTTCCAGTTATTCATTTCGAGCATCAGAACTGGGAAAATTTTGAGTTTCTGAAGCTGTTCTTACCTCCAAACTGCCATATCTCTCGAACGGATTGACCAATCCGCAAAATTTCTGTTGCATCTGAAAGTAGAAACTCTCCCGATTACAACGGTATGCGTACTTCTACCCTAGGCCGTTCTAGTCATTCGTTTCGAGCATCAGAACTGCGAAAATTTTGAGTTTCTCAAGCGTTTCTAATCTCCAAACAGCCATATCTCGCGAACGGATTGATCAATCCGCAAAATTTCTGTTGCATCTGAAAGTAGAAACTCGCCCGATTACAACGGTAGGTGTAGTTTTCCCCTAGGCCGTTCCAGTTATTCATTTCGAGCATCAGAACTGCGAAAATTTTGAGTCTCTCAAGCGTTTCTTACCTCCAAACTGCAATATCTCGCGAACGGATTGACAATCCGCAAAATTTCTGTTGCTTCTGAAAGTAGAAACTCGCCCGAATACAACGGTATGCGCACTCTTCCCCTAGGGCGTACTAGTTATTCGTTTCGAGCATCAAAAATGCGAATATTTTAAGTTTCTCAAGCGTTAGTTACCTCCAAACTGCCATATCTCGCGAACGGATTAACCAATTCGCAAAATTTCTATTGCATCTGAAAGTAGAAACTCGCCCGATTACAACGGTATGCGCACTTTGCCCCTAGGCCGTTCTTGTTATTCGTTTCGAGCATCAGAACTGCGAATATTTTGAGTTTCTCAAGCGTTTCTTACCTCCAAACTGCCATATCTCGCGAACGGATTGACCAATCCGCAAAATTTCTGTTGCTTCTGAAAGTAGAAACTCGCCCGATTACAACGGTATGCGCACTTTGCCCCTAGGCCGTTCTTGTTATTCGTTTCGAGCATCAGAACTGCGAATATTTTGAGTTTCTCAAGCGTTTCTTACCTCCAAACTGCCATATCTCGCGAACGGATTGACCAATCCGCAAAATTTCTGTTGCATCTGAAAGTAGAAACTCGCCCGATTACAACGGTAGGTGTAGTTTTCCCCTAGGCCTTTCTAGTTATTCGTTTCGAGCATCAGAACTGCGAAAATTTTGAGTTTCTCAAGCGTTTCTTACCTCCAAACTGCCATATCTCGCGAACGGATTGACCAATCCGCAAAATTTCTGTTGCATCTAAAAGTAGAAACTCGCCCGATTACAACGGTATGCGTACTTTTCCCCCAGGCCGTTCTTGTTATTCGTTTCGAGCATCAGAACTGCGAAAATTTTGAGTTTCTCAAGCGTTTCTTATCTCCAAACTGCCATATCTCGCGAACGGGTTGATCAATCCGCAAAATTTCTGTTGCATCTGAAAGTAGAAACTCGCCCGATTACAACGGGGGGTGTAGTTTTCCCCTAGGCCGTTCCAGTTATTCATTTCGAGCATCAGAACTGGGAAAATTTTGAGTTTCTGAAGCTGTTCTTACCTGCAAACTGCCATATCTCGCGAACGGATTGACCAATCCGCAAAATTTCTGTTGCATCTGAAAGTAGAAACTCTCCCGATTACAACAGTATGCGTACTTCTCCCCTAGGCCGTTCTAGTCATTCGTTTCGAGCATCAGAACTGCGAAAATTTTGAGTTTCTCAAGCGTTTCTTATCTCCAAACTGCCATATCTCGCGAACGAATGGATCAATCCGCAAAATTTTTGTTGCATCTGAAAGTAGAAACTCGCCCTATTACAACGGTAGGTGTAGTTTTCCCCTAGGCCGTCCCAGTTATTCATTTCGAACATCAGAACTGCGAAAATTTTGAGTTTCTCCTAGCGTTTCTTACCTCCAAACTGCCATATCTCGCGAACGGATTGACCAATCCGCAAAATTTCTGTTGCTTCTGAAAGTAGAAACTCGCCCGATTACAAAGGTATGCGCAGTTTTCCCCTAGGCCGTTCTAGTTATTCGTATCGAGCATCAGAAATGCGAAAATTTTGAGTTTCGCAAGCGTTTCTTATCTCCAAACTGCCATATCTCGCAAACGGATTGATCAATCCGCAAAATTTCTGTTGCATCTGAAAGTAGAAACTCGCCCGATTACAACGGGAGGTGTAGTTTTCCCCTAGGCCGTTCCAGTTATTCATTTCGAGCATCAGAACTGCGAAAATTTTGAGTTTCTGAAGCGTTTCTTACCTCCATACTGCCATATCTCTCGAACGGATTGACCAATCCGCAAAATTTCTGTTGCATCTGAAGGTAGAAACTCTCCCGATTACAACGGTATGCGTACTTCTCCCCTAGGCCGTTCTAGTCATTCGTTTCGAGCATCAGAACTGCGAAAATTTTGAGTTTCTCAAGCGTTTCTTATCTCCAAACAGCCATATCTCGCGAACGGATTGATCAATCCGCAAAATTTCTGTTGCATCTGAAAGTAGAAACTCGCCCGATTACAACGGTATGCGCACTTTTCCCCTAGGCCGTTCTAGTTACTCGTTTCGAGCATCAAAACTGCGAAAATTTTGAGTTTCTCAAGCGTTTCTTATCTCCAAACTGCCATATCTCGCGAACGGATGGATCAATCCGCAAAATTTTTGTTGCATCTGAAAGTAGAAACTCGCCCGATTACAACGATAGGTGTAGTTTTCCCCTAGGCCGTCCCAGTTATTCATTTCGAGCATCAGAACTGCGAAAATTTTGAGTTTCCCCTAGCGTTTCTTACCTCCAAACTGCCATATCTCGCGAACGGATTGACCAATCCGCAAAATTTCTGTGGCTTCTGAAAGTAGAAACTCGCCCGATTACGAAGGTATGCGCACTTTTCCCCTAGGCCGTTCTAGTTATTCGTATCGAGCATCAGAAATGCGAAAATTTTGAGTTTCTCAAGCGTTTCTTATCTCCAAACTGCCATATCTCGCGAACGGATTGATCAATCCGCAAAATTTCTGTTGCATCTGAAAGTAGAAACTCGCCCGATTACAACGGGAGGTGTAGTTTTCCCCTAGGCCGTTCCAGTTATTCATTTCGAGCATCAGAACTGCGAAAATTTTGAGTTTCTGAAGCGTTTCTTACCTCCAAACTGCCATATCTCTCGAACGGATTGACCAATCCGCAAAATTTCTGTTGCATCTGAAAGTAGAAACTCTCCCGATTACAACGGTATGCGTACTTCTCCCCTAGGCCGTTCTAGTCATTCGTTTCGAGCATCAGAACTGCGAAAATTTTGAGTTTCTCAAGCGTTTCTTATCTCCAAACAGCCATATCTCGCGAACGGATTGATCAATCCGCAAAATTTCTGTTGCATCTGAAAGTAGAAACTCGCCCGATTACAACGGTAGGTGTAGTTTTCCCCTAGGCCGTTCCAGTTATTCATTTCGAGCATCAGAACTGCGAAAATTTTGAGTCTCTCAAGCGTTTCTTACCTCCAAACTGCCATATCTCGCGAACGGATTGACAATCCGAAAAATTTCTGTTGCTTCTGAAAGTAGAAACTCGCCCGATTACAACGGTATGCGCACTTTTCCCCTAGGCCGTTCTAGTTATTCGTATCGAGCATCAGAAATGCGAAAATTTTGAGTTTCTCAAGCGATTCTTATCTCCAAACTGCCATATCTCGCGAACGGATTGATCAATCCGCAAAATTTCTGTTGCATCTGAAAGTAGAAACTCGCCCGATTACAACGGGAGGTGTAGTTTTCCCCTAGGCCGTTCCAGTTATTCATTTCGAGCATCAGAACTGGGAAAATTTTGAGTTTCTGAAGCTGTTCTTACCTCCAAACTGCCATATCTCTCGAACGGATTGACCAATCCGCAAAATTTCTGTTGCATCTGAAAGTAGAAACTCTCCCGATTACAACGGTATGCGTACTTCTACCCTAGGCCGTTCTAGTCATTCGTTTCGAGCATCAGAACTGCGAAAATTTTGAGTTTCTCAAGCGTTTCTAATCTCCAAACAGCCATATCTCGCGAACGGATTGATCAATCCGCAAAATTTCTGTTGCATCTGAAAGTAGAAACTCGCCCGATTACAACGGTAGGTGTAGTTTTCCCCTAGGCCGTTCCAGTTATTCATTTCGAGCATCAGAACTGCGAAAATTTTGAGTCTCTCAAGCGTTTCTTTCCTCCAAACTGCAATATCTCGCGAACGGATTGACAATCCGCAAAATTTCTGTTGCATCTGAAAGTAGAAACTCGCCCGATTACAACGGGAGGTGTAGTTTTCCCCTAGGCCGTTCCAGTTATTCATTTCGAGCATCAGAACTGGGAAAATTTTGAGTTTCTGAAGCTGTTCTTACCTCCAAACTGCCATATCTCTCGAACGGATTGACCAATCCGCAAAATTTCTGTTGCATCTGAAAGTAGAAACTCTCCCGATTACAACGGTATGCGTACTTCTACCCTAGGCCGTTCTAGTCATTCGTTTCGAGCATCAGAACTGCGAAAATTTTGAGTTTCTCAAGCGTTTCTAATCTCCAAACAGCCGTATCTCGCGAACGGATTGATCAATCCGCAAAATTTCTGTTGCATCTGAAAGTAGAAACTCGCCCGATTACAACGGTAGGTGTAGTTTTCCCCTAGGCCGTTCCAGTTATTCATTTCGAGCATCAGAACTGCGAAAATTTTGAGTCTCTCAAGCGTTTCTTACCTCCAAACTGCAATATCTCGCGAACGGATTGACAATCCGCAAAATTTCTGTTGCTTCTGAAAGTAGAAACTCGCCCGAATACAACGGTATGCGCACTCTTCCCCTAGGGCGTACTAGTTATTCGTTTCGAGCATCAAAAATGCGAAAATTTTAAGTTTCTCAAGCGTTAGTTACCTCCAAACTGCCATATCTCGCGAACGGATTAACCAATTCGCAAAATTTCTATTGCATCTGAAAGTAGAAACTCGCCCGATTACAACGGTATGCGCACTTTGCCCCTAGGCCGTTCTTGTTATTCGTTTCGAGCATCAGAACTGCGAATATTTTGAGTTTCTCAAGCGTTTCTTACTTCCAAACTGCCATATCTCGCGAACGGATTGACCAATCCGCAAAATTTCTGTTGCTTCTGAAAGTAGAAACTCGCCCGATTACAACGGTATGCGCACTTTGCCCCTAGGCCGTTCTTGTTATTCGTTTCGAGCATCAGAACTGCGAATATTTTGAGTTTCTCAAGCGTTTCTTACCTCCAAACTGCCATATCTCGCGAACGGATTGACCAATCCGCAAAATTTCTGTTGCATCTGAAAGTAGAAACTCGCCCGATTACAACGGTAGGTGTAGTTTTCCCCTAGGCCTTTCTAGTTATTCGTTTCGAGCATCAGAACTGCGATAATTTTGAGTTTCTCAAGCGTTTCTTACCTCCAAACTGCCATATCTCGCGAACGGATTGACCAATCCGCAAAATTTCTGTTGCATCTAAAAGTAGAAACTCGCCCGATTACAACGGTATGCGTACTTTTCCCCCAGGCCGTTCTTGTTATTCGTTTCGAGCATCAGAACTGCGAAAATTTTGAGTTTCTCAAGCGTTTCTTATCTCCAAACTGCCATATCTCGCGAACGGGTTGATCAATCCGCAAAATTTCTGTTGCATCTGAAAGTAGAAACTCGCCCGATTACAACGGGGGGTGTAGTTTTCCCCTAGGCCGTTCCAGTTATTCATTTCGAGCATCAGAACTGGGAAAATTTTGAGTTTCTGAAGCTGTTCTTACCTGCAAACTGCCATATCTCGCGAACGGATTGACCAATCCGCAAAATTTCTGTTGCATCTGAAAGTAGAAACTCTCCCGATTACAACAGTATGCGTACTTCTCCCCTAGGCCGTTCTAGTCATTCGTTTCGAGCATCAGAACTGCGAAAATTTTGAGTTTCTCAAGCGTTTCTTATCTCCAAACTGCCATATCTCGCGAACGAATGGATCAATCCGCAAAATTTTTGTTGCATCTGAAAGTAGAAACTCGCCCTATTACAACGGTAGGTGTAGTTTTCCCCTAGGCCGTCCCAGTTATTCATTTCGAGCATCAGAACTGCGAAAATTTTGAGTTTCTCCTAGCGTTTCTTACCTCCAAACTGCCATATCTCGCGAACGGATTGACCAATCCGCAAAATTTCTGTTGCTTCTGAAAGTAGAAACTCGCCCGATTACAAAGGTATGCGCAGTTTTCCCCTAGGCCGTTCTAGTTATTCGTATCGAGCATCAGAAATGCGAAAATTTTGAGTTTCGCAAGCGTTTCTTATCTCCAAACTGCCATATCTCGCAAACGGATTGATCAATCCGCAAAATTTCTGTTGCATCTGAAAGTAGAAACTCGCCCGATTACAACGGGAGGTGTAGTTTTCCCCTAGGCCGTTCCAGTTATTCATTTCGAGCATCAGAACTGCGAAAATTTTGAGTTTCTGAAGCGTTTCTTACCTCCATACTGCCATATCTCTCGAACGGATTGACCAATCCGCAAAATTTCTGTTGCATCTGAAAGTAGAAACTCTCCCGATTACAACGGTATGCGTACTTCTCCCCTAGGCCGTTCTAGTCATTCGTTTCGAGCATCAGAACTGCGAAAATTTTGAGTTTCTCAAGCGTTTCTTATCTCCAAACAGCCATATCTCGCGAACGGATTGATCAATCCGCAAAATTTCTGTTGCATCTGAAAGTAGAAACTCTCCCGATTACAACGGTATGCGTACTTCTCCCCTAGGCCGTTCTAGTCATTCGTTTCGAGCATCAGAACTGCGAAAATTTTGAGTTTCTCAAGCGTTTCTTATCTCCAAACTGCCATATCTCGCGAACGGATGGATCAATCCGCAAAATTTTTGTTGCATCTGAAAGTAGAAACTCGCCCGATTACAACGGTAGGTGTAGTTTTCCCCTAGGCCGTCCCAGTTATTCATTTCGAGCATCAGAACTGCGAAAATTTTGAGTTTCCCCTAGCGTTTCTTACCTCCAAACTGCCATATCTCGCGAACGGATTGACCAATCCGCAAAATTTCTGTGGCTTCTGAAAGTAGAAACTCGCCCGATTACGAAGGTATGCGCACTTTTCCCCTAGGCCGTTCTAGTTATTCGTATCGAGCATCAGAAATGCGAAAATTTTGAGTTTCTCAAGCGTTTCTTATCTCCAAACTGCCATATCTCGCGAACGGATTGATCAATCC
Source organism: Ptiloglossa arizonensis (assembly GCF_051014685.1). Classification (NCBI taxonomy): domain Eukaryota; kingdom Metazoa; phylum Arthropoda; class Insecta; order Hymenoptera; family Colletidae; genus Ptiloglossa; species Ptiloglossa arizonensis. Next base: position 293,997 of record NW_027478723.1, read on the forward strand.
GCAAAATTTCTGTTGCATCTGAAAGTAGAAACTCGCCCGATTACAACGGGAGGTGTAGTTTTCCCCTAGGCCGTTCCAGTTATTCATTTCGAGCATCAGAACTGCGAAAATTTTGAGTTTCTGAAGCGTTTCTTACCTCCAAACTGCCATATCTCTCGAACGGATTGACCAATCCGCAAAATTTCTGTTGCATCTGAAAGTAGAAACTCTCCCGATTACAACGGTATGCGTACTTCTCCCCTAGGCCGTTCTAGTCATTCGTTTCGAGCATCAGAACTGCGAAAATTTTGAGTTTCTCAAGCGTTTCTTATCTCCAAACAGCCATATCTCGCGAACGGATTGATCAATCCGCAAAATTTCTGTTGCATCTGAAAGTAGAAACTCGCCCGATTACAACGGTAGGTGTAGTTTTCCCCTAGGCCGTTCCAGTTATTCATTTCGAGCATCAGAACTGCGAAAATTTTGAGTCTCTCAAGCGTTTCTTACCTCCAAACTGCCATATCTCGCGAACGGATTGACAATCCGAAAAATTTCTGTTGCTTCTGAAAGTAGAAACTCGCCCGATTACAACGGTATGCGCACTTTTCCCCTAGGCCGTTCTAGTTATTCGTATCGAGCATCAGAAATGCGAAAATTTTGAGTTTCTCAAGCGATTCTTATCTCCAAACTGCCATATCTCGCGAACGGATTGATCAATCCGCAAAATTTCTGTTGCATCTGAAAGTAGAAACTCGCCCGATTACAACGGGAGGTGTAGTTTTCCCCTAGGCCGTTCCAGTTATTCATTTCGAGCATCAGAACTGGGAAAATTTTGAGTTTCTGAAGCTGTTCTTACCTCCAAACTGCCATATCTCTCGAACGGATTGACCAATCCGCAAAATTTCTGTTGCATCTGAAAGTAGAAACTCTCCCGATTACAACGGTATGCGTACTTCTACCCTAGGCCGTTCTAGTCATTCGTTTCGAGCATCAGAACTGCGAAAATTTTGAGTTTCTCAAGCGTTTCTAATCTCCAAACAGCCATATCTCGCGAACGGATTGATCAATCCGCAAAATTTCTGTTGCATCTGAAAGTAGAAACTCGCCCGATTACAACGGTAGGTGTAGTTTTCCCCTAGGCCGTTCCAGTTATTCATTTCGAGCATCAGAACTGCGAAAATTTTGAGTCTCTCAAGCGTTTCTTTCCTCCAAACTGCAATATCTCGCGAACGGATTGACAATCCGCAAAATTTCTGTTGCATCTGAAAGTAGAAACTCGCCCGATTACAACGGGAGGTGTAGTTTTCCCCTAGGCCGTTCCAGTTATTCATTTCGAGCATCAGAACTGGGAAAATTTTGAGTTTCTGAAGCTGTTCTTACCTCCAAACTGCCATATCTCTCGAACGGATTGACCAATCCGCAAAATTTCTGTTGCATCTGAAAGTAGAAACTCTCCCGATTACAACGGTATGCGTACTTCTACCCTAGGCCGTTCTAGTCATTCGTTTCGAGCATCAGAACTGCGAAAATTTTGAGTTTCTCAAGCGTTTCTAATCTCCAAACAGCCATATCTCGCGAACGGATTGATCAATCCGCAAAATTTCTGTTGCATCTGAAAGTAGAAACTCGCCCGATTACAACGGTAGGTGTAGTTTTCCCCTAGGCCGTTCCAGTTATTCATTTCGAGCATCAGAACTGCGAAAATTTTGAGTCTCTCAAGCGTTTCTTACCTCCAAACTGCAATATCTCGCGAACGGATTGACAATCCGCAAAATTTCTGTTGCTTCTGAAAGTAGAAACTCGCCCGAATACAACGGTATGCGCACTCTTCCCCTAGGGCGTACTAGTTATTCGTTTCGAGCATCAAAAATGCGAAAATTTTAAGTTTCTCAAGCGTTAGTTACCTCCAAACTGCCATATCTCGCGAACGGATTAACCAATTCGCAAAATTTCTATTGCATCTGAAAGTAGAAACTCGCCCGATTACAACGGTATGCGCACTTTGCCCCTAGGCCGTTCTTGTTATTCGTTTCGAGCATCAGAACTGCGAATATTTTGAGTTTCTCAAGCGTTTCTTACCTCCAAACTGCCATATCTCGCGAACGGATTGACCAATCCGCAAAATTTCTGTTGCTTCTGAAAGTAGAAACTCGCCCGATTACAACGGTATGCGCACTTTGCCCCTAGGCCGTTCTTGTTATTCGTTTCGAGCATCAGAACTGCGAATATTTTGAGTTTCTCAAGCGTTTCTTACCTCCAAACTGCCATATCTCGCGAACGGATTGACCAATCCGCAAAATTTCTGTTGCATCTGAAAGTAGAAACTCGCCCGATTACAACGGTAGGTGTAGTTTTCCCCTAGGCCTTTCTAGTTATTCGTTTCGAGCATCAGAACTGCGATAATTTTGAGTTTCTCAAGCGTTTCTTACCTCCAAACTGCCATATCTCGCGAACGGATTGACCAATCCGCAAAATTTCTGTTGCATCTAAAAGTAGAAACTCGCCCGATTACAACGGTATGCGTACTTTTCCCCCAGGCCGTTCTTGTTATTCGTTTCGAGCATCAGAACTGCGAAAATTTTGAGTTTCTCAAGCGTTTCTTATCTCCAAACTGCCATATCTCGCGAACGGGTTGATCAATCCGCAAAATTTCTGTTGCATCTGAAAGTAGAAACTCGCCCGATTACAACGGGGGGTGTAGTTTTCCCCTAGGCCGTTCCAGTTATTCATTTCGAGCATCAGAACTGGGAAAATTTTGAGTTTCTGAAGCTGTTCTTACCTGCAAACTGCCATATCTCGCGAACGGATTGACCAATCCGCAAAATTTCTGTTGCATCTGAAAGTAGAAACTCTCCCGATTACAACAGTATGCGTACTTCTCCCCTAGGCCGTTCTAGTCATTCGTTTCGAGCATCAGAACTGCGAAAATTTTGAGTTTCTCAAGCGTTTCTTATCTCCAAACTGCCATATCTCGCGAACGAATGGATCAATCCGCAAAATTTTTGTTGCATCTGAAAGTAGAAACTCGCCCTATTACAACGGTAGGTGTAGTTTTCCCCTAGGCCGTCCCAGTTATTCATTTCGAGCATCAGAACTGCGAAAATTTTGAGTTTCTCCTAGCGTTTCTTACCTCCAAACTGCCATATCTCGCGAACGGATTGACCAATCCGCAAAATTTCTGTTGCTTCTGAAAGTAGAAACTCGCCCGATTACAAAGGTATGCGCACTTTTCCCCTAGGCCGTTCTAGTTATTCGTATCGAGCATCAGAAATGCGAAAATTTTGAGTTTCGCAAGCGTTTCTTATCTCCAAACTGCCATATCTCGCAAACGGATTGATCAATCCGCAAAATTTCTGTTGCATCTGAAAGTAGAAACTCGCCCGATTACAACGGGAGGTGTAGTTTTCCCCTAGGCCGTTCCAGTTATTCATTTCGAGCATCAGAACTGCGAAAATTTTGAGTTTCTGAAGCGTTTCTTACCTCCATACTGCCATATCTCTCGAACGGATTGACCAATCCGCAAAATTTCTGTTGCATCTGAAAGTAGAAACTCTCCCGATTTCAACGGTATGCGTACTTCTCCCCTAGGCCGTTCTAGTCATTCGTTTCGAGCATCAGAACTGCGAAAATTTTGAGTTTCTCAAGCGTTTCTTATCTCCAAGCAGCCATATCTCGCGAACGGATTGATCAATCCGCAAAATTTCTGTTGCATCTGAAAGTAGAAACTCTCCCGATTACAACGGTATGCGTACTTCTCCCCTAGGCCGTTCTAGTCATTCGTTTCGAGCATCAGAACTGCGAAAATTTTGAGTTTCTCAAGCGTTTCTTATCTCCAAACTGCCATATCTCGCGAACGGATGGATCAATCCGCAAAATTTTTGTTGCATCTGAAAGTAGAAACTCGCCCGATTACAACGGTAGGTGTAGTTTTCCCCTAGGCCGTCCCAGTTATTCATTTCGAGCATCAGAACTGCGAAAATTTTGAGTTTCCCCTAGCGTTTCTTACCTCCAAACTGCCATATCTCGCGAACGGATTGACCAATCCGCAAAATTTCTGTGGCTTCTGAAAGTAGAAACTCGCCCGATTACGAAGGTATGCGCACTTTTCCCCTAGGCCGTTCTAGTTATTCGTATCGAGCATCAGAAATGCGAAAATTTTGAGTTTCTCAAGCGTTTCTTATCTCCAAACTGCCATATCTCGCGAACGGATTGATCAATCCGCAAAATTTCTGTTGCATCTGAAAGTAGAAACTCGCCCGATTACAACGGGAGGTGTAGTTTTCCCCTAGGCCGTTCCAGTTATTCATTTCGAGCATCAGAACTGCGAAAATTTTGAGTTTCTGAAGCGTTTCTTACCTCCAAACTGCCATATCTCTCGAACGGATTGACCAATCCGCAAAATTTCTGTTGCATCTGAAAGTAGAAACTCTCCCGATTACAACGGTATGCGTACTTCTCCCCTAGGCCGTTCTAGTCATTCGTTTCGAGCATCAGAACTGCGAAAATTTTGAGTTTCTCAAGCGTTTCTTATCTCCAAACAGCCATATCTCGCGAACGGATTGATCAATCCGCAAAATTTCTGTTGCATCTGAAAGTAGAAACTCGCCCGATTACAACGGTAGGTGTAGTTTTCCCCTAGGCCGTTCCAGTTATTCATTTCGAGCATCAGAACTGCGAAAATTTTGAGTCTCTCAAGCGTTTCTTACCTCCAAACTGCCATATCTCGCGAACGGATTGACAATCCGAAAAATTTCTGTTGCTTCTGAAAGTAGAAACTCGCCCGATTACAACGGTATGCGCACTTTTCCCCTAGGCCGTTCTAGTTATTCGTATCGAGCATCAGAAATGCGAAAATTTTGAGTTTCTCAAGCGATTCTTATCTCCAAACTGCCATATCTCGCGAACGGATTGATCAATCCGCAAAATTTCTGTTGCATCTGAAAGTAGAAACTCGCCCGATTACAACGGGAGGTGTAGTTTTCCCCTAGGCCGTTCCAGTTATTCATTTCGAGCATCAGAACTGGGAAAATTTTGAGTTTCTGAAGCTGTTCTTACCTCCAAACTGCCATATCTCTCGAACGGATTGACCAATCCGCAAAATTTCTGTTGCATCTGAAAGTAGAAACTCTCCCGATTACAACGGTATGCGTACTTCTACCCTAGGCCGTTCTAGTCATTCGTTTCGAGCATCAGAACTGCGAAAATTTTGAGTTTCTCAAGCGTTTCTAATCTCCAAACAGCCATATCTCGCGAACGGATTGATCAATCCGCAAAATTTCTGTTGCATCTGAAAGTAGAAACTCGCCCGATTACAACGGTAGGTGTAGTTTTCCCCTAGGCCGTTCCAGTTATTCATTTCGAGCATCAGAACTGCGAAAATTTTGAGTCTCTCAAGCGTTTCTTACCTCCAAACTGCAATATCTCGCGAACGGATTGACAATCCGCAAAATTTCTGTTGCTTCTGAAAGTAGAAACTCGCCCGAATACAACGGTATGCGCACTCTTCCCCTAGGGCGTACTAGTTATTCGTTTCGAGCATCAAAAATGCGAAAATTTTAAGTTTCTCAAGCGTTAGTTACCTCCAAACTGCCATATCTCGCGAACGGATTAACCAATTCGCAAAATTTCTATTGCATCTGAAAGTAGAAACTCGCCCGATTACAACGGTATGCGCACTTTGCCCCTAGGCCGTTCCTGTTATTCGTTTCGAGCATCAGAACTGCGAATATTTTGAGTTTCTCAAGCGTTTCTTACCTCCAAACTGCCATATCTCGCGAACGGATTGACCAATCCGCAAAATTTCTGTTGCTTCTGAAAGTAGAAACTCGCCCGATTACAACGGTATGCGCACTTTTCCCGTAGGCCGTACTAGTTATTCTTTTCGAGCATCAAAAATGCGAAAATTTTGAGTTTCTCAAGCGTTAGTTACCTCCAAACTGCCATATCTCGCGAACGGATTAACCAATTCGCAAAATTTCTGTTGCATCTGAAAGTAGAAACTCGCCCGATTACAACGGTATGCGCACTTTTCCCCTAGGCCGTTCTTGTTATTCGTTTCGAGCATCAGAACTGCGAATATGTTGAGTTTCTCAAGCGTTTCTTACCTCCAAACTGCCATATCTCGCGAACGGATTGACAAATCCGCAAAATTTCTGTTGCATCTGAAAGTAGAAACTCGCCCGATTACAACGGTAGGTGTAGTTTTCCCCTAGGCCTTTCTAGTTATTCGTTTCGAGCATCAGAACTGCGAAAATTTTGAGTTTCTGAAGCGTTTCTTACCTCCAAACTGCCATATCTCGCGAACGGATTGACCAATCCGCAAAATTTCTGTTGCTTCTGAAAGTAGAAGCTCGCCCGATTACAACGGTAGGTGTAGTTTTCCCCTAGGCCTTCCTAGTTATTCGTTTCGAGCATCAGAACTGCGAAAATTTTGAGTTTCTCCTAGCGTTTCTTACCTCCAAACTGCCATATCTCGCGAACGGATTGACCAATCCGCAAAATTTCTGTTGCTTCTGAAAGTAGAAACTCGCCCGATTACAACGGTATGCGCACTTTTCCCCTAGGCGGTTCTAGTTATTCGTTTCGAGCATCAGAACTGCGAAAATTTTGAGTTTCTCAAGCGTTTCTTACCTCCAAACTGCCATATCTCGCGAACGGATTGACCAATCCGCAAAATTTCTGTTGCATCTGAAAGTAGAAACTCGTCCGATTACAACGGTATGCGCACTTTTCCCCTAGGCCGTTCTTGTTATTCGTTTCGAGCATCAGAACTGCGAAAATTTTGAGTTTCTCAAGCGTTTCTTACCTCCAAACTGTCATATCTCGCGAACGGATTGACCAATCCGCAAAATTTCTGTTGCTTCTGAAAGTAGAAACTCGCCCGATTACAACGGTATGCGTACTTTTCCCCTAGGCCGTACTAGTTATTCGTTTCGAGCACCAAAAGTGCGAAAATTTTGAGTTTCTCAAGCGTTAGTTACCTCCAAACTGCCATATCTCGCGAACGGATTAACCAATTCGCAAAATTTCTGTTGCATCTGAAAGTAGATACTCGCCCGATTGCAGCGGTATGCGCACTTTTCCCCTAGGCCGTTCTTGTTATTCGTTTCGAGCATCAGAACTGCGAATATTTTGAGTTTCTCAAGCGTTTCTTACCTCCAAACTGCCATATCTCGCGAACGGATTGACCAATCCGCAAAATTTCTGTTGCATCTGAAAGTAGAAACTCGCCCGATTACAACGGTAGGTGTAGTTTTCCCCTAGGCCTTTCTAGTTATTCGTTTCGAGCATCAGAACTGCGAAAATTTTGAGTTTCTCAAGCGTTAGTTACCTCCAAACTGCCATATCTCGCGAACGGATTACCCAATTCGCAAAATTTCTGTTGCATCTGAAAGTAGAAGCTCGCCCGATTACAACGGTATGCGCACTTTTCCCCTAGGCCGTTCTTGTTATTCGTTTCGAGCATCAGAACTGCGAAAATTTTGAGTTTCTCAAGCGTTTCTTACCTCCAAACTGCCATATCTCGCGAACGGATTGACCAATCCGCAAAATTTCTGTTGCATCTGAAAGTAGAAACTCGTCCGATTACAACGGTATGCGCACTTTTCCCCTAGGCCGTTCTTGTTATTCGTTTCGAGCAGCAGAACTGCGAAAATTTTGAGTTTCTCAAGCGTTTCTTACCTCCAAACTGTCATATCTCGCGAACGGATTGACCAATCCGCAAAATTTCTGTTGCTTCTGAAAGTAGAAACTCGCCCGATTACAACGGTATGCGTACTTTTCCCCTAGGCCGTACTAGTTATTCGTTTCGAGCATCAAAAGTGCGAAAATTTTGAGTTTCTCAAGCGTTAGTTACCTCCAAACTGCCATATCTCGCGAACGGATTAACCAATTCGCAAAATTTCTGTTGCATCTGAAAGTAGAAACTCGCCCGATTGCAGCGGTATGCGCACTTTTCCCCTAGGCCGTTCTTGTTATTCGTTTCGAGCATCAGAACTGCGAATATTTTGAGTTTCTCAAGCGTTTCTTACCTCCAAACTGCCATATCTCGCGAACGGATTGACCAATCCGCAAAATTTCTGTTGCATCTGAAAGTAGAAACTCGCCCGATTACAACGGTAGGTGTAGTTTTCCCCTAGGCCTTTCTAGTTATTCGTTTCGAGCTTCAGAACTGCGAAAATTTTGAGTTTCTCCTAGCGTTTCTTACCTCCAAACTGCCATATCTCGCGAACGGATTGACCAATCCGCAAAATTTCTGTTGCTTCTGAAAGTAGAAACTCGCCCGATTACAACGGTATGCGCACTTTTCCCCTAGGCCGTACTAGTTATTCGTTTCGAGCATCAAAAATGCGAAAATTTTGAGTTTCTCAAGCGTTAGTTACCTCCAAACTGCCATATCTCGCGAACGGATTACCCAATTCGCAAAATTTCTGTTGCATCTGAAAGTAGAAACTCGCCCGATTACAACGGTATGCGCACTTTTCCCCTAGGCCGTTCTTGTTATTCGTTTCGAGCATCAGAACTGCGAATATTTTGAGTTTCTCAAGCGTTTCTTACCTCCAAACTGCCATATCTCGCGAACGGATTGACCAATCCGCAAAATTTCTGTTGCATCTGAAAGTAGAAACTCGCCCGATTACAACGGTATGCGCACTTTTCCCCTAGGCCGTTCTTGTTATTCGTTTCGAGCATCAGAACTGCGAATATTTTGAGTTTCTCAAGCGTTTCTTACCTCCAAACTGCCATATCTCGCGAACGGATTGACCAATCCGCAAAATTTCTGTTGCATCTGAAAGTAGAAACTCGCCCGATTACAACGGTAGGTGTAGTTTTCCCCTAGGCCTTTCTAGTTATTCGTTTCGAGCATCAGAACTGCGAAAATTTTGAGTTTCTCCTATCGTTTCTTACCTCCAAACTGCCATATCTCGCGAACGGATTGACCAATCCGCAAAATTTCTGTTGCATCTGAAAGTAGAAACTCGTCCGATTACAACGGTATGCGCACTTTTCCCCTAGGCCGTTCTTGTTATTCGTTTCGAGCATCAGAACTGCGAAAATTTTGAGTTTCTCAAGCGTTTCTTACCTCCAAACTGCCATATCTCGCGAACGGATTGACCAATCCGCAAAATTTCTGTTGCTTCTGAAAGTAGAAACTCGCCCGATTACAACGGTATGCGCACTTTTCCCCTAGGCCGTACTAGTTATTCGTTTCGAGCATCAAAAGTGCGAAAATTTTGAGTTTCTCAAGCGTTTCTTATCTCCAAACTGCCATATCTCGCGAACGGATTGATCAATCCGCAAAATTTCTGTTGCATCTGAAAGTAGAAACTCGCCCGATTACAACGGTATGCGCACTTTTCCCCTAGGCGGTTCTAGTTATTCGTTTCGAGCATCAGAACTGCGAAAATTTTGAGTTTCTCAAGCGTTTCTTACCTCCAAACTGCCATATCTCGCGAACGGATTGACCAATCCGCAAAATTTCTGTTGCATCTGAAAGTAGAAACTCGCCCGATTACAACGGTATGCGCACTTTTCCCCTAGGCCGTTCTTGTTATTCGTTTCGAGCATCAGAACTGCGAAAATTTTGAATTTCTCAAGCGTTTCTTACCTCCAAACTGCCATATCTCGCGATCGGATTGACCAATCCGCAAAATTTCTGTTGCTTCTGAAAGTAGAAACTCGCCCGAATACAACGGTATGCGCACTCTTCCCCTAGGGCGTACTAGTTATTCGTTTCGAGCATCAAAAATGCGAAAATTTTGAGTTTCTCAAGCGTTAGTTACCTCCAAACTGCCATATCTCGCGAACGGATTAACCAATTCGCAAAATTTCTATTGCATCTGAAAGTAGAAACTCGCCCGATTACAACGGTATGCGCACTTTGCCCCTAGGCCGTTCTTGTTATTCGTTTCGAGCATCAGAACTGCGAATATTTTGAGTTTCTCAAGCGTTTCTTACCTCCAAACTGCCATATCTCGCGAACGGGTTGACCAATCCGCAAAATTTCTGTTGCATCTGAAAGTAGAAACTCGCCCGATTACAACGGTAGGTGTAGTTTTCCCCTAGGCCTTTCTAGTTATTCGTTTCGAGCATCAGAACTGCGAAAATTTTGAGTTTCTCAAGCGTTTCTTACCTCCAAACTGCCATATCTCGCGAACGGATTGACCAATCCGCAAAATTTCTGTTGCTTCTGAAAGTAGAAACTCGCCCGATTACAACGGTATGCGCACTTATCCCCTAGGCCGTTCTAGTTATTCGTATCGAGCATCAGAACTGCGAAAATTTTGAGTTTCTCAAGCGTTTCTTATCTCCAAACTGCCATATCTTGCGAACGGATTGATCAATCCGCAAAATTTCTGTTGCATCTGAAAGTAGAAACTCGCCCGATTACAACGGGAGGTGTAGTTTTCCCCTAGGCCGTTCCAGTTATTCATTTCGAGCATCAGAACTGCGAAAATTTTGAGTTTCTGAAGCGTTTCTTACCTCCAAACTGCCATATCTCTCGAACGGATTGACCAATCCGCAAAATTTCTGTTGCATCTGAAAGTAGAAACTCTCCCGATTACAACGGTATGCGTACTTCTCCCCTAGGCCGTTCTAGTCATTCGTTTCGAGCATCAGAACTGCGAAAATTTTGAGTTTCTCAAGCGTTTCTTATCTCCAAACAGCCATATCTCGCGAACGGATTGATCAATCCGCAAAATTTCTGTTGCATCTGAAAGTAGAAACTCGCCCGATTACAACGGTAGGTGTAGTTTTCCCCTAGGCCGTTCCAGTTCTGCATTTCGAGCATCAGAGCTGCGAAAATTTTGAGTCTCTCAAGCGTTTCTTACCTCCAAACTGCCATATCTCGCGAACGGATTGACAATCCGCAAAATTTCTGTTGCTTCTGAAAGTAGAAACTCGCCCGATTACAACGGTATGCGCACTTTTCCCCTAGGCCGTTCTAGTTATTCGTATCGAGCATCAGAAATGCGAAAATTTTGAGTTTCTCAAGCGTTTCTTATCTCCAAACTGCCATATCTCGCGAACGGATTGATCAATCCGCAAAATTTCTGTTGCATCTGAAAGTAGAAACTGGCCCGATTACAACGGGAGGTGTAGTTTTCCCCTAGGCCGTTCCAGTTATTCATTTCGAGCATCAGAACTGCGAAAATTTTGAGTTTCTGAAGCGTTTCTTACCTCCAAACTGCCATATCTCTCGAACGGATTGACCAATCCGCAAAATTTCTGTTGCATCTGAAAGTAGAAACTCTCCCGATTACAACGGTATGCGTACTTCTCCCCTAGGCCGTTCTAGTCATTCGTTTCGAGCATCAGAACTGCGAAAATTTTGAGTTTCTCAAGCGTTTCTTATCTCCAAACTGCCATATCTCGCGAACGGATTGATCAATCCGCAAAATTTCTGTTGCATCTGAAAGTAGAAACTCGCCCGATTACAACGGGAGGTGTAGTTTTCCCCTAGGCCGTTCCAGTTATTCATTTCGAGCATCAGAACTGCGAAAATTTTGAGTTTCTGAAGCGTTTCTTACCTCCAAACTGCCATATCTCGCGAACGGATTGACCAATCCGCAAAATTTCTGTTGCATCTGAAAGTAGAAACTCTCCCGATTACAACGGTATGCGTACTTCTCCCCTAGGCCGTTCTAGTCATTCGTTTCGAGCATCAGAACTGCGAAAATTTTGAGTTTCTCAAGCGTTTCTTATCTCCAAACTGCCATATCTCGCGAACGGATTGATCAATCCGCAAAATTTCTGTTGCATCTGAAAGTAGAAACTCGCCCGATTACAAAGGTAGGTGTAGTTTTCCCCTAGGCCGTTCCAGTTATTCATTTCGAGCATCAGAACTGCGAAAATTTTGAGTTTCTGAAGCGTTTCTTACCTCCAAACTGCCATATCTCTCGAACGGATTGACCAATCCGCAAAATTTCTGTTGCTTCTGAAAGTAGAAACTCGCCCGATTACAACGGTATGCGCACTTTTCCCCTAGGCCGTACTAGTTATTCGTTTCGAGCATCAAAAATGCGAAAATTTTGAGTTTCTCAAGCGTTAGTTACCTCCAAACTGCCATATCTCGCGAACGGATTAACCAATTCGCAAAATTTCTGTTGCATCTGAAAGTAGAAACTCGCCCGATTACAACGGTATGCGCACTTTTCCCCTAGGCCGTTCTTGTTATTCGTTTCGAGCATCAGAACTGCGAATATTTTGTGTTTCTCAAGCGTTTCTTACATCCAAACTGCCATATCTCGCGAACGGATTGACCAATCCGCAAAATTTCTGTTGCATCTGAAAGTAGAAGCTCGCCCGATTACAACGGTATGCGCACTTTTCCCCTAGGCCGTACTAGTTATTCGTTTCGAGCATCAAAATTGCGAAAATTTTGAGTTTCTCAAGCGTTTCTTACCTCCAAACTGCCATATCTCGCGAACGGGTTGACCAATCCGCAAAATTTCTGTTGCATCTGAAAGTAGAAACTCGCCCGATTACAACGGTAGGTGTAGTTTTCCCCTAGGCCTTTCTAGTTATTCGTTTCGAGCATCAGAACTGCGAAAATTTTGAGTTTCTCAAGCGTTTCTTACCTCCAAACTGCCATATCTCGCGAACGGATTGACCAATCCGCAAAATTTCTGTTGCATCTGAAAGTAGAAACTCTCCCGATTACAACGGTATGCGTACTTCTCCCCTAGGCCGTTCTAGTCATTCGTTTCGAGCATCAGAACTGCGAAAATTTTGAGTTTCTCAAGCGTTTCTTATCTCCAAACTGCCATATCTCGCTAACGGATGGATCAATCCGCAAAATTTTTGTTGCATCTGAAAGTAGAAACTCGCCCGATTACAACGGTAGGTGTAGTTTTCCCCTAGGCCGTCCCAGTTATTCATTCCGAGCATCAGAACTGCGAAAATTTTGAGTTTCTCCTAGCGTTTCTTACCTCCAAACTGCCATATCTCGCGAACGGATTGACCAATCCGCAAAATTTCTGTTGCTTCTGAAAGTAGAAACTCGCCCGATTACAAAGGTATGCGCACTTTTCCCCTAGGCCGTTCTAGTTATTCGTATCGAGCATCAGAAATGCGAAAATTTTGAGTTTCTCAAGCGTTTCTTATTTCCAAACTGCCATATCTCGCGAACGGATTGATCAATCCGCAACATTTCTGTTGCATCTGAAAGTAGAAACTCTCCCGATTACAACGGGAGGTGTAGTTTTCCCCTAGGCCGTTCCAGTTATTCATTTCGAGCATCAGAACTGCGAAAATTTTGAGTTTCTGAAGCGTTTCTTACCTCCAAACTGCCATATCTCTCGAACGGATTGACCAATCCGCAAAATTTCTGTTGCATCTGAAAGTAGAAACTCTCCCGATTACAACGGTATGCGTACTTCTCCCCTAGGCCGTTCTAGTCATTCGTTTCGAGCATCAGAACTGCGAAAATTTTGAGTTTCTCAAGCGTTTCTTATCTCCAAACTGCCATATCTCGCGAACGGATTGATCAATCCGCAAAATTTCTGTTGCATCTGAAAGTAGAAACTCGCCCGATTACAACGGGAGGTGTAGTTTTCCCCTAGGCCGTTCCAGTTATTCATTTCGAGCATCAGAACTGCGAAAATTTTGAGTTTCTGAAGCGTTTCTTACCTCCAAACTGCCATATCTCTCGAACGGATTGACCAATCCGCAAAATTTCTGTTGCATCTGAAAGTAGAAACTCTCCCGATTACAACGGTATGCGTACTTCTCCCCTAGGCCGTTCTAGTCATTCGTTTCGAGCATCAGAAATGCGAAAATTTTGAGTTTCTCAAGCGTTTCTTATCTCCAAACTGCCATATCTCGCGAACGGATTGATCAATCCGCAAAATTTCTGTTGCATCTGAAAGTAGAAACTCGCCCGATTACAACGGGAGGTGTAGTTTTCCCCTAGACCGTTCCAGTTATTCATTTCGAGCATCAGAACTGCGAAAATTTTGAGTTTCTGAAGCGTTTCTTACCTCCAAACTGCCATATCTCTCGAACGGATTGACCAATCCGCAAAATTTCTGTTGCATCTGAAAGTAGAAACTCTCCCGATTACAACGGTATGCGTACTTCTTCCCTAGGCCGTTCTAGTCATTCGTTTCGAGCATCAGAACTGCGAAAATTTTGAGTTTCTCAAGCGTTTCTTATCTCCAAACTGCCATATCTCGCGAACGGATTTATCAATCCGCAAAATTTCTGTTGCATCTGAAAGTAGAAACTCGCCCGATTACAACGGGAGGTGTAGTTTTCCCCTAGGCCGTTCCAGTTATTCATTTCGAGCATCAGAACTACGAAAATTTTGAGTTTCTGAAGCGTTTCTTACCTCCAAACTGCCATATCTCGCGAACGGATTGACCAATCCGCAAAATTTCTGTTGCATCTGAAAGTAGAAACTCTCCCGATTACAACGGTATGTGTACTTCTCCCCTAGGCCGTTCTAGTCATTCGTTTCGAGCATCAGAACTGCGAAAATTTTGAGTTTCTCAAGCGTTTCTTATCTCCAAACTGCCATATCTCGCGAACGGATTGATCAATCCGCAAAATTTCTGTTGCATCTGAAAGTAGAAACTCGCCCGATTACAAAGGTAGGTGTAGTTTTCCCCTAGGCCGTTCCAGTTATTCATTTCGAGCATCAGAACTGCGAAAATTTTGAGTTTCTGAAGCGTTTCTTACCTCCAAACTGCCATATCTCTCGAACGGATTGACCAATCCGCAAAATTTCTGTTGCATCTGAAAGTAGAAACTCTCCCGATTACAACGGTATGCGTACTTCTCCCCTAGGCCGTTCTAGTCATTCGTTTCGAGCATCAGAACTGCGAAAATTCTGAGTTTCTCAAGCGTTTCTTATCTCCAAACAGCCATATCTCGCGAAAGGATTGATCAATCCGCAAAATTTCTGTTGCATCTGAAAGTAGAAACTCGCCCGATTACAACGGTAGGTGTAGTTTTCCCCTAGGCCGTTCCAGTTATTCATTTCGAGCATCAGACCTGCGAAAATTTTGAGTCTCTCAAGCGTTTCTTACCTCCAAACTGCCATATCTCGCGAACGGATTGACAATCCGCAAAATTTCTGTTGCTTCTGAAAGTAGAAATTCGCCTGATTACAACGGTATGCGCACTTTTCCCCTAGGCCGTTCTAGTTATTCGTATCGAGCATCAGAAATGCGAAAATTTTGAGTTTCTCAAGCGTTTCTTATCTCCAAACTGCCATATCTCGCGAACGGATTGATCAATCCGCAAAATTTCTGTTGCATCTGAAAGTAGAAACTCGCCCGATTACAACGGGGGGTGTAGTTTTCCCCTAGGCCGTTCCAGTTATTCATTTCGAGCATCAGAACTGCGAAAATTTTGAGTTTCTGAAGCGTTTCTTACCTCCAAACTGCCATATCTCTCGAACGGATTGACCAATCCGCAAAATTTCTGTTGCATCTGAAAGTAGAAACTCTCCCGATTACAACGGTATGCGTACTTCTCCCCTAGGCCGTTCTAGTCATTCGTTTCGAGCATCAGAACTGCGAAAATTTTGAGTTTCTCAAGCGTTTCTTATCTCCAAACAGCCATATCTCGCGAAAGGATTGATCAATCCGCAAAATTTCTGTTGCATCTGAAAGTAGAAACTCGCCAGATTACAACGGGAGGTGTAGTTTTCCCCTAGGCCGTTCCAGTTATTCATTTCGAGCATCAGAACTGCGAAAATTTTGAGTTTCTGAAGCGTTTCTTACCTCCAAACTGCCATATCTCGCGAACGGATTGACCAATCCGCAAAATTTCTGTTGCATCTGAAAGTAGAAACTCTCCCGATTACAACGGTATGCGTACTTCTCCCCTAGGCCGTTCTAGTCATTCGTTTCGAGCATCAGAACTGCGAAAATTTTGAGTTTCTCAAGCGTTTCTTACCTCCAAACTGCCATATCTCGCGAACGGATTGACAATCCGCAAAATTTCTGTTGCTTCTGAAAGTAGAAACTCGCCTGATTACAACGGTATGCGCACTTTTCCCCTAGGCCGTTCTAGTTATTCGTATCGAGCATCAGAAATGCGAAAATTTTGAGTTTCTCAAGCGTTTCTTATCTCCAAACTGCCATATCTCGCGAACGGATTGATCAATCCGCAAAATTTCTGTTGCATCTGAAAGTAGAAACTCGCCCGATTACAACGGGAGGTGTAGTTTTCCCCTAGGCCGTTCCAGTTATTCATTTCGAGCATCAGAACTGCGAAAATTTTGAGTTTCTGAAGCGTTTCTTACCTCCAAACTGCCATATCTCGCGAACGGATTGACCAATCCGCAAAATTTCTGTTGCATCTGAAAGTGGAAACTCTCCCGATTACAACGGTATGCGTACTTCTCCCCTAGGCCGTTCTAGTCATTCGTTTCGAGCATCAGAACTGCGAAAATTTTGAGTTTCTCAAGCGTTTCTTATCTCCAAACTGCCATATCTCGCGAACGGATTGATCAATCCGCAAAATTTCTGTTGCATCTGAAAGTAGAAACTCGCCCGATTACAAAGGTAGGTGTAGTTTTCCCCTAGGCCGTTCCAGTTATTCATTTCGAGCATCAGAACTGCGAAAATTTTGAGTTTCTGAAGCGTTTCTTACCTCCAAACTGCCATATCTCTCGAACGGATTGACCAATCCGCAAAATTTCTGTTGCATCTGAAAGTAGAAACTCTCCCGATTACAACGGTATGCGTACTTCTCCCCTAGGCCGTTCTAGTCATTCGTTTCGAGCATCAGAACTGCGAAAATTCTGAGTTTCTCAAGCGTTTCTTATCTCCAAACAGCCATATCTCGCGAAAGGATTGATCAATCCGCAAAATTTCTGTTGCATCTGAAAGTAGAAACTCGCCCGATTACAACGGTAGGTGTAGTTTTCCCCTAGGCCGTTCCAGTTATTCATTTCGAGCATCAGACCTGCGAAAATTTTGAGTCTCTCAAGCGTTTCTTACCTCCAAACTGCCATATCTCGCGAACGGATTGACAATCCGCAAAATTTCTGTTGCTTCTGAAAGTAGAAATTCGCCTGATTACAACGGTATGCGCACTTTTCCCCTAGGCCGTTCTAGTTATTCGTATCGAGCATCAGAAATGCGAAAATTTTGAGTTTCTCAAGCGTTTCTTATCTCCAAACTGCCATATCTCGCGAACGGATTGATCAATCCGCAAAATTTCTGTTGCATCTGAAAGTAGAAACTCGCCCGATTACAACGGGAGGTGTAGTTTTCCGCTAGGCCGTTCCAGTTATTCATTTCGAGCATCAGAACTGCGAAAATTTTGAGTTTCTGAAGCGTTTCTTACCTCCAAACTGCCATATCTCTCGAACGGATTGACCAATCCGCAAAATTTCTGTTGCATCTGAAAGTAGAAACTCTCCCGATTACAACGGTATGCGTACTTCTCCCCTAGGCCGTTCTAGTCATTCGTTTCGAGCATCAGAACTGCGAAAATTTTGTGTTTCTCAAGCGTTTCTTATCTCCAAACAGCCATATCTCGCGAAAGGATTGATCAATCCGCAAAATTTCTGTTGCATCTGAAAGTAGAAACTCGCCAGATTACAACGGGAGGTGTAGTTTTCCCCTAGGCCGTTCCAGTTATTCATTTCGAGCATCAGAACTGCGAAAATTTTGAGTTTCTGAAGCGTTTCTTACCTCCAAACTGCCATATCTCGCGAACGGATTGACCAATCCGCAAAATTTCTGTTGCATCTGAAAGTAGAAACTCTCCCGATTACAACGGTATGCGTACTTCTCCCCTAGGCCGTTCTAGTCATTCGTTTCGAGCATCAGAACTGCGAAAATTTTGAGTTTCTCAAGCGTTTCTTACCTCCAAACTGCCATATCTCGCGAACGGATTGACAATCGGCAAAATTTCTGTTGCTTCTGAAAGTAGAAACTCGCCTGATTACAACGGTATGCGCACTTTTCCCCTAGGCCGTTCTAGTTATTCGTATCGAGCATCAGAAATGCGAAAATTTTGAGTTTCTCAAGCGTTTCTTATCTCCAAACTGCCATATCTCGCGAACGGATTGATCAATCCGCAAAATTTCTGTTGCATCTGAAAGTAGAAACTCGCCCGATTACAACGGGAGGTGTAGTTTTCCCCTAGGCCGTTCCAGTTATTCATTTCGAGCATCAGAACTGCGAAAATTTTGAGTTTCTGAAGCGTTTCTTACCTCCAAACTGCCATATCTCGCGAACGGATTAACCAATTCGCAAAATTTCTATTGCATCTGAAGGTAGAAACTCGCCCGATTACAACGGTATGCGCACTTTGCCCCTAGGCCGTTCTTGTTATTCGTTTCGAGCATCAGAACTGCGAATATTTTGAGTTTCTCAAGCGTTTCTTACCTCCAAACTGCCATATCTCGCGAACGGATTGACCAATCCGCAAAATTTCTGTTGCATCTAAAAGTAGAAACTCGCCCGATTACAACGGTATGCGTACTTTTCCCCCAGGCCGTTCTTGTTATTCGTTTCGAGCATCAGAACTGCGAAAATTTTGAGTTCCTCAAGCGTTTCTTATCTCCAAACTGCCATATCTCGCGAACGGATTGATCAATCCGCAAAATTTCTGTTGCATCTGAAAGTAGAAACTCGCCCGATTACAACGGGAGGTGTAGTTTTCCCCTAGGCCGTTCCAGTTATTCATTTCGAGCATCAGAACTGGGAAAATTTTGAGTTTCTGAAGCTGTTCTTACCTCCAAACTGCCATATCTCGCGAACGGATTGACCAATCCGCAAAGTTTCTGTTGCATCTGAAAGTAGAAACTCTCCCGATTACAACGGTATGCGTACTTCTCCCCTAGGCCGTTCTAGTCATTCGTTTCGAGCATCAGAACTGCGAAAATTTTGAGTTTCTCAAGCGTTTCTTATCTCCAAACTGCCATATCTCGCGAACGGATGGATCAATCCGCAAAATTTTTGTTGCATCTGAAGGTAGAAACTCGCCCGATTACAACGGTAGGTGTAGTTTTCCCATAGGCCGTCCCAGTTATTCATTTCGAGCATCAGAACTGCGAAAATTTTGAGTTTCTCCTAGCGTTTCTTACCTCCAAACTGCCATATCTCGCGAACGGATTGACCAATCCGCAAAATTTCTGTTGCTTCTGAAAGTAGAAACTCGCCCGATTACAACGGTATGCGCACTTTTCCCCTAGGCCGTACTAGTTATTCGTTTCGAGCATCAGAACTGCGAATATTTTGAATTTCTCAAGCGTTTCTTACCTCCAAACTGCCATATCTCGCGAACGGATTGATCAATCCGCAAAATTTCTGTTGCATCTGAAAGTAGAAACTCGCCCGATTACAACGGTATGCGCACTTTTCCCCTAGGCCGTTCTTGTTATTCGTTTCGAGCATCAGAACTGCGAAAATTTTGAATTTCTCAAGCGTTTCTTACCTCCAAACTGCCATATCTCGCGATCGGATTGACCAATCCGCAAAATTTCTATTGCTTCTGAAAGTAGAAACTCGCCCGAATACAACGGTATGCGCACTCTTCCCCTAGGGCGTACTAGTTATTCGTTTCGAGCATCAAAAATGCGAAAATTTTGAGTTTCTCAAGCGTTAGTTACCTCCAAACTGCCATATCTCGCGAACAGATTAACCAATTCGCAAAATTTCTATTGCATCTGAAGGTAGAAACTCGCCCGATTACAACGGTATGCGCACTTTGCCCCTAGGCCGTTCTTGATATTCGTTTCGAGCATCAGAACTGCGAATATTTTGAGTTTCTCAAGCGTATCTTACCTCCAAACTGCCATATCTCGCGAACGGATTGACCAATCCGCAAAATTTCTGTTGCATCTGAAAGTAGAAACTCGCCCGATTACAACGGTAGGTGTAGTTTTCCCCTAGGCCTTTCTAGTTATTCGTTTCGAGCATCAGAACTGCGAAAATTTTGAGTTTCTCAAGCGTTTCTTACCTCCAAACTGCCATATCTCGCGAACGGATTGACCAATCCGCAAAATTTCTGTTGCATCTAAAAGTAGAAACTCGCCCGATTACAACGGTATGCGTACTTTTCCCCCAGGCCGTTCTTGTTATTCGTTTCGAGCATCAGAACTGCGAAAATTTTGAGTTTCTCAAGCGTTTCTTATCTCCAAACTGCCATATCTCGCGAACGGATTGATCAATCCGCAAAATTTCTGTTGCATCTGAAAGTAGAAACTCGCCCGATTACAACGGGAGGTGTAGTTTTCCCCTAGGCCGTTCCAGTTATTCATTTCGAGCATCAGAACTGGGAAAATTTTGAGTTTCTGAAGCTGTTCTTACCTCCAAACTGCCATATCTCGCGAACGGATTGACCAATCCGCAAAGTTTCTGTTGCATCTGAAAGTAGAAACTCTCCCGATTACAACGGTATGCGTACTTCTCCCCTAGGCCGTTCTAGTCATTCGTTTCGAGCATCAGAACTGCGAAAATTTTGAGTTTCTCAAGCGTTTCTTATCTCCAAACTGCCATATCTCGCGAACGGATGGATCAATCCGCAAAATTTTTGTTGCATCTGAAGGTAGAAACTCGCCCGATTACAACGGTAGGTGTAGTTTTCCCATAGGCCGTCCCAGTTATTCATTTCGAGCATCAGAACTGCGAAAATTTTGAGTTTCTCCTAGCGTTTCTTACCTCCAAACTGCCATATCTCGCGAACGGATTGACCAATCCGCAAAATTTCTGTTGCATCTGAAAGTAGAAACTCGCCCGATTACAACGGGAGGTGTAGTTTTCCCCTAGGCCGTTCCAGTTATTCATTTCGAGCATCAGAACTGCGAAAATTTTGAGTTTCTGAAGCGTTTCTTACCTCCAAACTGCCATATCTCTCGAACGGATTGACCAATCCGCAAAATTTCTGTTGCATCTGAAAGTAGAAACTCTCCCGATTACAACGGTATGCGTACTTCTCCCCTAGGCCGTTCTAGTCATTCGTTTCGAGCATCAGAACTGCGAAAATTTTGAGTTTCTCAAGCGTTTCTTATCTCCAAACAGCCATATCTCGCGAACGGATTGATCAATCCGCAAAATTTCTGTTGCATCTGAAAGTAGAAACTCGCCCGATTACAACGGTAGGTGTAGTTTTCCCCTAGGCCGTTCCAGTTATTCATTTCGAGCATCAGAACTGCGAAAATTTTGAGTCTCTCAAGCGTTTCTTACCTCCAAACTGCCATATCTCGCGAACGGATTGACAATCCGCAAAATTTCTGTTGCTTCTGAAAGTAGAAACTCGCTCGATTACAACGGTATGCGCACTTTTCCCCTAGGCCGTTCTAGTTATTCGTATCGAGCATCAGAAATGCGAAAATTTTGAGTTTCTCAAGCGTTTCTTATCTCCAAACTGCCATATCTCGCGAACGGATTGATCAATCCGCAAAATTTCTGTTGCATCTGAAAGTAGAAACTCGCCCGATTACAACGGGAGGTGTAGTTTTCCCCTAGACCGTTCCAGTTATTCATTTCGAGCATCAGAACTGCGAAAATTTTGAGTTTCTGAAGCGTTTCTTACCTCCAAACTGCCATATCTCTCGAACGGATTGACCAATCCGCAAAATTTCTGTTGCATCTGAAAGTAGAAACTCTCCCGATTACAACGGTATGCGTACTTCTTCCCTAGGCCGTTCTAGTCATTCGTTTCGAGCATCAGAACTGCGAAAATTTTGAGTTTCTCAAGCGTTTCTTATCTCCAAACTGCCATATCTCGCGAACGGATTGATCAATCCGCAAAATTTCTGTTGCATCTGAAAGTAGAAACTCGCCCGATTACAACGGGAGGTGTAGTTTTCCCCTAGGCCGTTCCAGTTATTCATTTCGAGCATCAGAACTACGAAAATTTTGAGTTTCTGAAGCGTTTCTTACCTCCAAACTGCCATATCTCGCGAACGGATTGACCAATCCGCAAAATTTCTGTTGCATCTGAAAGTAGAAACTCTCCCGATTACAACGGTATGCGTACTTCTCCCCTAGGCCGTTCTAGTCATTCGTTTCGAGCATCAGAACTGCGAAAATTTTGAGTTTCTCAAGCGTTTCTTATCTCCAAACTGCCATATCTCGCGAACGGATTGATCAATCCGCAAAATTTCTGTTGCATCTGAAAGTAGAAACTCGCCCGATTACAAAGGTAGGTGTAGTTTTCCCCTAGGCCGTTCCAGTTATTCATTTCGAGCATCAGAACTGCGAAAATTTTGAGTTTCTGAAGCGTTTCTTACCTCCAAACTGCCATATCTCTCGAACGGATTGACCAATCCGCAAAATTTCTGTTGCATCTGAAAGTAGAAACTCTCCCGATTACAACGGTATGCGTACTTCTCCCCTAGGCCGTTCTAGTCATTCGTTTCGAGCATCAGAACTGCGAAAATTCTGAGTTTCTCAAGCGTTTCTTATCTCCAAACAGCCATATCTCGCGAAAGGATTGATCAATCCGCAAAATTTCTGTTGCATCTGAAAGTAGAAACTCGCCCGATTACAACGGTAGGTGTAGTTTTCCCCTAGGCCGTTCCAGTTATTCATTTCGAGCATCAGACCTGCGAAAATTTTGAGTCTCTCAAGCGTTTCTTACCTCCAAACTGCCATATCTCGCGAACGGATTGACAATCCGCAAAATTTCTGTTGCTTCTGAAAGTAGAAATTCGCCTGATTACAACGGTATGCGCACTTTTCCCCTAGGCCGTTCTAGTTATTCGTATCGAGCATCAGAAATGCGAAAATTTTGAGTTTCTCAAGCGTTTCTTATCTCCAAACTGCCATATCTCGCGAACGGATTGATCAATCCGCAAAATTTCTGTTGCATCTGAAAGTAGAAACTCGCCCGATTACAACGGGAGGTGTAGTTTTCCCCTAGGCCGTTCCAGTTATTCATTTCGAGCATCAGAACTGCGAAAATTTTGAGTTTCTGAAGCGTTTCTTACCTCCAAACTGCCATATCTCTCGAACGGATTGACCAATCCGCAAAATTTCTGTTTCATCTGAAAGTAGAAACTCTCCCGATTACAACGGTATGCGTACTTCTCCCCTAGGCCGTTCTAGTCATTCGTTTCGAGCATCAGAACTGCGAAAATTTTGAGTTTCTCAAGCGTTTCTTACCTCCAAACTGCCATATCTCGCGAACGGATTGAAAATCCGCAAAATTTCTGTTGCTTCTGAAAGTAGAAACTCGCCTGATTACAACGGTATGCGCACTTTTCCCCTAGGCCGTTCTAGTTATTCGTATCGAGCATCAGAAATGCGAAAATTTTGAGTTTCTCAAGCGTTTCTTATCTCCAAACTGCCATATCTCGCGAACGGTTTGATCAATCCGCAAAATTTCTGTTGCATCTGAAAGTAGAAACTCGCCCGATTACAACGGGAGGTGTAGTTTTCCCCTAGGCCGTTCCAGTTATTCATTTCGAGCATCAGAACTGCGAAAATTTTGAGTTTCTGAAGCGTTTCTTACCTCCAAACTGCCATATCTCGCGAACGGATTGACCAATCCGCAAAATTTCTGTTGCATCTGAAAGTAAAAACTCTCCCGATTACAACGGTATGCGTACTTCTCCCCTAGGCCGTTCTAGTCATTCGTTTCGAGCATCAGAACTGCGAAAATTTTGAGTTTCTCAAGCGTTTCTTACCTCCAAACTGCCATATCTCGCGAACGGATTGAAAATCCGCAAAATTTCTGTTGCTTCTGAAAGTAGAAACTCGCCTGATTACAACGGTATGCGCACTTTTCCCCTAGGCCGTTCTAGTTATTCGTATCGAGCATCAGAAATGCGAAAATTTTGAGTTTCTCAAGCGTTTCTTATCTCCAAACTGCCATATCTCGCGAACGGATTGATCAATCCGCAAAATTTCTGTTGCATCTGAAAGTAGAAACTCGCCCGATTACAACGGGAGGTGTAGTTTTCCCCTAGGCCGTTCCAGTTATTCATTTCGAGCATCAGAACTGCGAAAATTTTGAGTTTCTGAAGCGTTTCTTACCTCCAAACTGCCATATCTCGCGAACGGATTGACCAATCCGCAAAATTTCTGTTGCATCTGAAAGTAAAAACTCTCCCGATTACAACGGTATGCGTACTTCTCCCCTAGGCCGTTCTAGTCATTCGTTTCGAGCATCAGAACTGCGAAAATTTTGAGTTTCTCAAGCGTTTCTTACCTCCAAACTGCCATATCTCGCGAACGGATTGTCCAATCCGCAAAATTTCTGTTGCTTCTGAAAGTAGAAACTCGCCCGATTACAACGGTATGCGCACTTTTCCCCTAGGCCGTACTAGTTATTCGTTTCTAGCATCAGAACTGCGAATATTTTGAATTTCTCAAGCGTTTCTTACCTCCAAACTGCCATATCTCGCGAACGGATTGATCAATCCGCAAAATTTCTGTTGCATCTGAAAGTAGAAACTCGCCCGATTACAACGGTATGCGCACTTTTCCCCTAGGCGGTTCTAGTTATTCGTTTCGAGCATCAGAACTGCGAAAATTTTGAGTTTCTCAAGCGTTTCTTACCTCCAAACTGCCATATCTCGCGAACGGATTGACCAATCCGCAAAATTTCTGTTGCATCTGAAAGTAGAAACTCGCCCGATTACAACGGTAAGTGTAGTTTTCCCCTAGGCCTTTCTAGTTATTCGTTTCGAGCATCAGAACTGCGAAAATTTTGGGTTTCTCAAGCGTTTCTTACCTCCAAACTGCCATATCTCGCGAACGGATTGACCAATCCGCAAAATTTCTGTTGCATCTAAAAGTAGAAACTCGCCCGATTACAACGGTATGCGTACTTTTCCCCCAGGCCGTTCTTGTTATTCGTTTCGAGCATCAGAACTGCGAAAATTTTGAGTTTCTCAAGCGTTTCTTATCTCCAAACTGCCATATCTCGCGAACGGATTGATCAATCCGCAAAATTTCTGTTGCATCTGAAAGTAGAAACTCGCCCGATTACAACGGGAGGTGTAGTTTTCCCCTAGGCCGTTCCAGTTATTCATTTCGAGCATCAGAACTGGGAAAATTTTGAGTTTCTGAAGCTGTTCTTACCTCCAAACTGCCATATCTCGCGAACGGATTGACCAATCCGGAAAGTTTCTGTTGCATCTGAAAGTAGAAACTCTCCCGATTACAACGGTATGCGTACTTCTCCCCTAGGCCGTTCTACTCATTCGTTTCGAGCATCAGAACTGCGAAAATTTTGAGTTTCTCAAGCGTTTCTTATCTCCAAACTGCCATATCTCGCGAACGGATGGATCAATCCGCAAAATTTTTGTTGCATCTGAAGGTAGAAACTCGCCCGATTACAACGGTAGGTGTAGTTTTCCCATAGGCCGTCCCAGTTATTCATTTCGAGCATCAGAACTGCGAAAATTTTGAGTTTCTCCTAGCGTTTCTTACCTCCAAACTGCCATATCTCGCGAACGGATTGACCAATCCGCAAAATTTCTGTTGCATCTGAAAGTAGAAACTCTCCCGATTACAACGGTATGCGTACTTTTCCCCCAGGCCGTTCTTGTTATTCGTTTCGAGCATCAGAACTGCGAAAATTTTGAGTTTCTCAAGCGTTTCTTACCTCCAAACTGCCATATCTCTCGAACGGATTGACCAATCCGCAAAATTTCTGTTGCATCTGAAAGTAGAAACTCTCCCGATTACAACGGTATGCGTACTTCTCCCCTAGGCCGTTCTATTCATTCGTTTCGAGCATCAGAACTGCGAAAATTTTGAGTTTCTCAAGCGTTTCTTATCTCCAAACAGCCATATCTCGCGAACGGATTGATCAATCCGCAAAATTTCTGTTGCATCTGAAAGTAGAAACTCGCCCGATTACAACGGTAGGTGTAGTTTTCCCCTAGGCCGTTCCAGTTATTCATTTCGAGCATCAGAACTGCGAAAATTTTGAGTCTCTCAAGCGTTTCTTACCTCCAAACTGCCATATCTCGCGAACGGATTGACAATCCGCAAAATTTCTGTTGCTTCTGAAAGTAGAAACTCGCCCGATTACAACGGTATGCGCACTTTTCCCCTAGGCCGTTCTAGTTATTCGTATCGAGCATCAGAAATGCGAAAATTTTGAGTTTCTCAAGCGTTTCTTATCTCCAAACTGCCATATCTCGCGAACGGATTGATCAATCCGCAAAATTTCTGTTGCATCTGAAAGTAGAAACTCGCCCGATTACAACGGGAGGTGTAGTTTTCCCCTAGGCCGTTCCAGTTATTCATTTCGAGCATCAGAACTGGGAAAATTTTGAGTTTCTGAAGCTGTTCTTACCTCCAAACTGCCATACCTCGCGAACGGATTGACCAATCCGCAAAATTTCTGTTGCATCTGAAAGTAGAAACTCTCCCGATTACAACGGTATGCGTACTTCTCCCCTAGGCCGTTCTAGTCATTCGTTTCGAGCATCAGAACTGCGAAAATTTTGAGTTTCTCAAGCGTTTCTTATCTCCAAACTACCATATCTCGCGAACGGATGGATCAATCCGCAAAATTTTTGTTGCATCTGAAAGTAGAAACTCGCCCGATTACAACGGTAGGTGTAGTTTTCCCCTAGGCCGTCCCAGTTATTCATTTCGAGCATCAGAACTGCGAAAATTTTGAGTTTCCCCTAGCGTTTCTTACCTCCAAACTGCCATATCTCGCGAACGGATTGACCAATCCGCAAAATTTCTGTTGCTTCTGAAAGTAGAAACTCGCCCGATTATAAAGGTATGCGCACTTTTCCCCTAGGCCGTTCTAGTTATTCGTATCGAGCATCAGAAATGCGAAAATTTTGAGTTTCTCAAGCGTTTCTTATCTCCAAACTGCCATATCTCGCGAACGGATTGATCAATCCGCAAAATTTCTGTTGCATCTGAAAGTAGAAACTCGCCCGATTACAACGGGAGGTGTAGTTTTCCCCTAGGCCGTTCCAGTTATTCATTTCGAGCATCAGAACTGCGAAAATTTTGAGTTTCTGAAGCGTTTCTTACCTCCAAACTGCCATATCTCTCGAACGGATTGACCAATCCGCAAAATTTCTGTTGCATCTGAAAGTAGAAACTCTCCCGATTACAACGGTATGCGTACTTCTCCCCTAGGCCGTTCTAGTCATTCGTTTCGAGCATCAGAACTGCGAAAATTTTGAGTTTCTCAAGCGTTTCTTATCTCCAAACAGCCATATCTCGCGAACGGATTGATCAATCCGCAAAATTTCTGTTGCATCTGAAAGTAGAAACTCGCCCGATTACAACGGTAGGTGTAGTTTTCCCCTAGGCCGTTCCAGTTATTCATTTCGAGCATCAGAACTGCGAAAATTTTGAGTCTCTCAAGCGTTTCTTACCTCCAAACTGCCATATCTCGCGAACGGATTGACAATCCGCAAAATTTCTGTTGCTTCTGAAAGTAGAAACTCGCCTGATTACAACGGTATGCGCACTTTTCCCCTAGGCCGTTCTAGTTATTCGTATCGAGCATCAGAAATGCGAAAATTTTGAGTTTCTCAAGCGTTTCTTATCTCCAAACTGCCATATCTCGCGAACGGATTGATCAATCCGCAAAATTTCTGTTGCATCTGAAAGTAGAAACTCGCCCGATTACAACGGGAGGTGTAGTTTTCCCCTAGGCCGTTCCAGTTATTCATTTCGAGCATCAGAACTGCGAAAATTTTGAGTTTCTGAAGCGTTTCTTACCTCCAAACTGCCATATCTCGCGAACGGATTGACCAATCCGCAAAATTTCTGTTGCATCTGAAAGTAGAAACTCTCCCGATTACAACGGTATGCGTACTTCTCCCCTAGGCCTTTCTAGTCATTCGTTTCGAGCATCAGAACTGCGAAAATTTTGAGTTTCTCAAGCGTTTCTTATCTCCAAACTGCCATATCTCGCGAACGGATTGATCAATCCGCAAAATTTCTGTTGCATCTGAAAGTAGAAACTCGCCCGATTACAAAGGTAGGTGTAGTTTTCCCCTAGGCCGTTCCAGTTATTCATTTCGAGCATCAGAACTGCGAAAATTTTGAGTTTCTCAAGCGTTTCTTACCTCCAAACTGCCATATCTCGCGAACGGATTGACCAATCCGCAAAATTTTTGTTGCTTCTGAAAGTAGAAACTCGCCCGATTACAACGGTATGCGCACTTTTCCCCTAGGCCGTTCTAGTTATTCGTTTCGGGCATCAGAACTGCGAAAATTTTGAGTTTCTCAAGCGTTTCTTATCTCCAAACAGCCATATCTCGCGAAAGGATTGATCAATCCGCAAAATTTCTGTTGCATCTGAAAGTAGAAACTCGCCAGATTACAACGGGAGGTGTAGTTTTCCCCTAGGCCGTTCCAGTTATTCATTTCGAGCATCAGAACTGCGAAAATTTTGAGTTTCTGAAGCGTTTCTTACCTCCAAACTGCCATATCTCGCGAACGGATTGACCAATCCGCAAAATTTCTGTTGCATCTGAAAGTAGAAACTCTCCCGATTGCAACGGTATGCGTACTTCTCCCCTAGGCCGTTCTAGTTATTCGTTTCGAGCATCAGAACTGCGAAAATTTTGAGTTTCTGAAGCGTTTCTTACCTCCAAACTGCCATATCACGCGAACGGATTGACCAATCCGCAAAATTTCTGTTGCTTCTGAAAGTAGAAACTCGCCCGATTACAACCGTATGCGCACTTTTCCCCTCGGCCGTACTAGTTATTCGTTTCGAGCATCAAAAATGCGAAAATTTTGAGTTTCTCAAGCGTTAGTTACCTCCAAACTGCCATATCTCGCGAACGGATTAACCAATCCGCAAAATTTCTGTTGCATCTGAAAGCAGAAACTCGCCCGATTACAACGGTATGCGCACTTTTCCCCTAGGCCGTTCTTGTTATTCGTTTCGAGCATCAGAACTGCGAAAATTTTGAGTTTCTCAAGCGTTTCTTATCTCCAAACGGCCATATCTCGCGAACGGATTGATCAATCCGCAAAATTTCTGTTGCATCTGAAAGTAGAAACTCGCCCGATTACAACGGGAGGTGTAGTTTTCCCCTAGGCCTTTCTAGTTATTCGTTTCGAGCATCAGAACTAAGAAAATTTTGAGTTTCTGAAGCGTTTCTTACCTCCAAACTGCCATATCTCGCGAACGGATTGACCATTCCGCAAAATTTCTGTTGCTTCTGAAAGTAGAAACTCGCCCGATTACAACGGTATGCGCACTTTTCCCCTAGGCCGTACTAGTTATTCGTTTCGAGCATCAAAAATGCGAAAATTTTGAGTTTCTCAAGCGTTAGTTACCTCCAAACTGCCATATCTCGCGAACGGATTAACCAATTCGCAAAATTTCTGTTGCATCTGAAAGTAGAAACTCGCCCGATTACAACGGTATGCGCACTTTTCCCCTAGGCCGTTCTTGTTATTCGTTTCGAGCATCAGAACTGCGAATATTTTGAATTTCTCAAGCGTTTCTTACCTCCAAACTGCCATATCTCGCGAACGGATTGACCAATCCGCAAAATTTCTGTTGCATCTGAAAGTAGAAACTCGCCCGATTACAACGGTAGGTGTAGTTTTCCCCTAGGCCTTTCTAGTTATTCGTTTCGAGCATCAGATCTGCGAAAATTTGGAGTTTCTGAAGCGTTTCTTACCTCCAAACTGCCATATCTCGCGAACGGATTGACCAATCCGCAAAATTTCTGTTGCATCTGAAAGTAGAAACTCGCCCGATTACAACGGTATGCGCACTTTTCCCCTAGGCCGTTCTAGTTATTCGTGTCGAGCATTAGAACTGCGAAAATTTTGAGTTTCTCAAGCGTTTCTTACCTCCAAACTGCCATATCTCGCGAACGGATTGACCAATACGCAAAATTTCTGTTGCTTCTGAAAGTAGAAACTCGCCCGAATACAACGGTATGAGCACTCTTCCCCTAGGGCGTACTAGTTATTCGTTTCGAGCATCAAAAATGCGAAAATTTTGAGTTTCTCAAGCGTTAGTTACCTCCAAACTGCCATATCTCGCGAACGGATTAACCAATTCGCAAAATTTCTATTGCATCTGAAAGTAGAAACTCGCCCGATTACAACGGTATGCGCACTTTGCCCCTAGGCCGTTCTTGTTATTCGTTTCGAGCATCAGAACTGCGAATATTTTGAGTTTCTCAAGCGTTTCTTACCTCCAAACTGCCATATCTCGCGAACGGATTGACCAATCCGCAAAATTTCTGTTGCATCTGAAAGTAGAAACTCGCCCGATTACAACGGTATGCGTACTTCTCCCCTAGGCCGTTCTAGTCATTCGTTTCGAGCATCAGAACTGCGAAAATTTTGAGTCTCTCAAGCGTTTCTTATCTCCAAACAGCCATATCTCGCGAACGGATTGATCAATCCGCAAAATTTCTGTTGCATCTGAAAGTAGAAACTCGCCCGATTACAACGGTATGTGTAGTTTTCCCCTAGGCCGTTCCAGTTATTCATTTCGAGCATCAGAACTGCGAAAATTTTGAGTCTCTCAAGCGTTTCTTACCTCCAAACTGCCATATCTCGCGAACGGATTGTCCAATCCGCAAAATTTCTGTTGCATCTGACAGAAGAAACTCGCCCGATTACAACGGTAGGTGTAGTTTTCCCCTAGGAAGTTCTAGTTACTCGTGTCGAGCATCAGAACTGCGAAAATTTTGAGTTTCTCAAGCGTTTCTTACCTCCCAACTGCCATATCTCGCGAACGGATTGACCAATCCGCAAAATTTCTGTTGCATCTGAAAGTAGAAACTCGCCCGATTACAACGGTATGCGCACTTTGCCCCTAGGCCGTTCTAGTTATTCGTGTCGAGCATCAGAACTGCGAAAATTTTGAGGTTCTCAAGCGTTTCTTACCTCAAAACTGCCATATCTCGCGAACGGATTGACCAATCCGCATAATTTCTGTTGCATCTGAAAGTAGAAACTCGCCCGATTACAACGGTATGCGCACTTTTCCCCTAGACGGTTCTAGTTATTCGTTTCGAGCATCAGAACTGCGAAAATTTTGAGTTTCTCAAGCGTTTCTTACCTCCAAACTGCCATATCTCGCGAACGGATTGATCAATCCGCAAAATTTCTGTTGCATCTGAAAGTAGAAACTCGCCCGATTACAACGGTATGCGCACTTTTCCCTTAGGAGGTTCTAGTTATTCGTTTCGAGCATCAGAAATGCGAAAATTTTGAGTTTCTCAAGCGTTTCTTACTTCCAAACTGCCACATCTCGCGAACGGATCGACCAATCCGCAAAATTTCTGTTGCATCTGAAAGTAGAAACTCGCCCGATTACAACGGTATGCGCACTTTGCCCCTAGGCCGTTCTAGTTATTCGTGTCGAGCATCAGAACTCCGAAAATCTTGAGTTTCTCAAGCGTTTCTTAATTCCAAACTGCCACATCTCGCGAACGGATTGAC
The DNA here is from genome assembly GCF_051014685.1 of Ptiloglossa arizonensis. Taxonomy (NCBI): domain Eukaryota; kingdom Metazoa; phylum Arthropoda; class Insecta; order Hymenoptera; family Colletidae; genus Ptiloglossa; species Ptiloglossa arizonensis. The sequence goes on from NW_027478723.1 coordinate 325,310, forward strand.
CAATCCGCAAAATTTTTGTTGCATTTGAAAGTAGAAACTCGCCCGATTACAACGGTATGCGCACTTTTCCTCTAGGCCGTTCTAGTTATTCGTGTGGAGCATCAGAACTGCGAAAATTTTTAGTTTCTCAAGCGTTTCTTACCTCCAAACTGCCATATCTCGCGAACGGATTGACCAATCCGCAAAATTTCTGTTGCGTCTGAAAGTAGAAACTCGCCCGATTACAACGGTATGCGCACTTTGCGCCTAGGCCGTTCTAGTTATTCGTGTCGAGCATCAGAACTGCGAAAATTTTGAGTTTCTCAAGCGTTTCTTACCTCAAAACTGCCATATCTCGCGAACGGATTGACCAATCCGCATAATTTCTGTTGCATCTGAAAGTAGAAACTCGCCCGATTACAACGGTATGCGCACTTTTCCCCTAGACGGTTCTAGTTATTCGTTTCGAGCATCAGAACTGCGAAAATTTTGAGTTTCTCAAGCGTTTCTTACCTCCAAACTGCCATATCTCGCGAACGGATTGATCAATCCGCAAAATTTCTGTTGCATCTGAAAGTAGAAACTCGCCCGATTACAACGGTATGCGCACTTTTCCCCTGGGAGGTTCTAGTTATTCGTTTCGAGCATCAGAAATGCGAAAATTTTGAGTTTCTCAAGCGTTTCTTACCTCCAAACTGCCATATCTCGCGAATGTATTGACCAATCCGCATAATTTCTGTTGCATCTGAAAGTAGAAACTCGTCCGATTACAACGGTATGCGTACTTCTCCCCTAGGCCGTTCTAGTCATTCGTTTCGAGCATCAGAACTGCGAAAATTTTGAGTTTCTCAAGCGTTTCTTACTTCCAAACTGCCACATCTCGCGAACGGATCGACCAATCCGCAAAATTTCTGTAGCATCTGAAAGTAGAAACTTGCCCGATTACAACGGTATGCGCACTTTGCCCCTAGGCCGTTCTAGTTATTCGTGTCGAGCATCAGAACTCCGAAAATTTTGAGTTTCTCAAGCGTTTCTTTCCTCCAAACTGCCATATCTCGCGAACGGATTGACCAATCCGCAAAATTTCTGTTGCATCTGACAGTAGAAACTCGCCCGATTACAACGGTAGGTGTAGTTTTCCCCTAGGAAGTTCTAGTTACTCGTTTCGAGCATCAAAACTGCGAAAATTTTGAGTTTCTCAAGCGTTTCTTATCTGCAAACTGCCATATCACGCGAACGGATTGAGCAATCCGCAAAATTTCTGTGCCATCTGAAAGTAGAAACTCGCCCGATTACAACGGTATGCGTACTTCACCCCTAGGCCGTTCTAGTTATTCGTTTCGAGCATCAGAAATGCGAAAATTTTGAGTTTCTCAAGCGTTTCTTACTTCCAAACTGCCACATCTCGCGAACGGATCGACCAATCCGCAAAATTTCTGTTGCATCTGAAAGTAGAAACTCTCCCGATTACAACGGTATGCGTACTTCTTCCCAAGGCCGTTCTAGTCATTCGTTTCGAGCATCAGAACTGCGAAAATTTTGAGTTTCTCAAGCGTTTCTTATCTCCAAACTGCCATATCTCGCGAACGGATTGATCAATCCGCAAAATTTCTGTTGCATCTGAAAGTAGAAACTCGCCCGATTACAACGGGAGGTGTAGTTTTCCCCTAGGCCGTTCCAGTTATTCATTTCGAGCATCAGAACTACGAAAATTTTGAGTTTCTGAAGTGTTTCTTACCTCCAAACTGCCATATCTCGCGAACGGATTGACCAATCCGCAAAATTTCTGTTGCATCTGAAAGTAGAAACTCTCCCGATTACAACGGTATGCGTACTTCTCCCCTAGGCCGTTCTAGTCATTCGTTTCGAGCATCAGAACTGCGAAAATTTTGAGTTTCTCAAGCGTTTCTTATCTCCAAACTGCCATATCTCGCGAACGGATTGATCAATCCGCAAAATTTCTGTTGCATCTGAAAGTAGAAACTCGCCCGATTACAAAGGTAGGTGTAGTTTTCCCCTAGGCCGTTCCAGTTATTCATTTCGAGCATCAGAACTGCGAAAATTTTGAGTTTCTGAAGCGTTTCTTACCTCCAAACTGCCATATCTCTCGAACGGATTGACCAATCCGCAAAATTTCTGTTGCATCTGAAAGTAGAAACTCTCCCGATTACAACGGTATGCGTACTTCTCCCCTAGGCCGTTCTAGTCATTCGTTTCGAGCATCAGAACTGCGAAAATTCTGAGTTTCTCAAGCGTTTCTTATCTCCAAACAGCCATATCTCGCGAAAGGATTGATGAATCCGCAAAATTTCTGTTGCATCTGAAAGTAGAAACTCGCCCGATTACAACGGTAGGTGTAGTTTTCCCCTAGGCCGTTCCAGTTATTCATTTCGAGCATCAGACCTGCGAAAATTTTGAGTCTCTCAAGCGTTTCTTACCTCCAAACTGCCATATCTCGCGAACGGATTGACAATCCGCAAAATTTCTGTTGCTTCTGAAAGTAGAAATTCGCCTGATTACAACGGTATGCGCACTTTTCCCCTAGGCCGTTCTAGTTATTCGTATCGAGCATCAGAAATGCGAAAATTTTGAGTTTCTCAAGCGTTTCTTATCTCCAAACTGCCATATCTCGCGAACGGATTGATCAATCCGCAAAATTTCTGTTGCATCTGAAAGTAGAAACTCGCCCGATTACAACGGGAGGTGTAGTTTTCCCCTAGGCCGTTCCAGTTATTCATTTCGAGCATCAGAAATGCGAAAATTTTGAGTTTCTGAAGCGTTTCTTACCTCCAAACTGCCATATCTCTCGAACGGATTGACCAATCCGCAAAATTTCTGTTGCATCTGAAAGTAGAAACTCTCCCGATTACAACGGTATGCGTACTTCTCCCCTAGGCCGTTCTAGTTATTCGTGTCGAGCATCAGAACTCCGAAAATTTTGAGTTTCTCAAGCGTTTCTTACCTCCAAACTGCCATATCTCGCGAACGGATTGACCAATCCGCAAAATTTCTGTTGCATCTGACAGTAGAAACTCGCCCGATTACAACGGTAGGTGTAGTTTTCCCCTAGGAAGTTCTAGTTACTCGTTTCGAGCATCAAAACTGCGAAAATTTTGAGTTTCTCAAGCGTTTCTTATCTGCAAACTGCCATATCACGCGAACGGATTGAGCAATCCGCAAAATTTCTGTGCCATCTGAAAGTAGAAACTCGCCCGATTACAACGGTATGCGTACTTCACCCCTAGGCCGTTCTAGTTATTCGTTTCGAGCATCAGAAATGCGAAAATTTTGAGTTTCTCAAGCGTTTCTTACTTCCAAACTGCCATATCTCGCGAACGGATTGACCAATCCGCAAAATTTCTGTTGCATCTGAAAGTAGAAACTCTCCCGATTACAACGGTATGCGTACTTCTCCCCTAGGCCGTTCTAGTCATTCGTTTCGAGCATCAGAACTGCGAAAATTTTGAGTTTCTCAAGCGTTTCTTATCTCCAAACTGCCATATCTCGCGAACGGATTGATCAATCCGCAAAATTTCTGTTGCATCTGAAAGTAGAAACTCGCCCGATTACAAAGGTAGGTGTAGTTTTCCCCTAGGCCGTTCCAGTTATTCATATCGAGCATCAGAACTGCGAAAATTTTGAGTTTCTGAAGCGTTTCTTACATCCAAACTGCCATATCTCTCGAACGGATTGACCAATCCGCAAAATTTCTGTTGCATCTGAAAGTAGAAACTCTCCCGATTACAACGGTATGCGTACTTCTCCCCTAGGCCGTTCTAGTCATTCGTTTCGAGCATCAGAACTGCGAAAATTCTGAGTTTCTCAAGCGTTTCTTATCTCCAAACAGCCATATCTCGCGAAAGGATTGATCAATCCGCAAAATTTCTGTTGCATCTGAAAGTAGAAACTCGCCCGATTACAACGGTAGGTGTAGTTTTCCCCTAGGCCGTTCCAGTTATTCATTTCGAGCATCAGACCTGGGAAAATTTTGAGTCTCTCAAGCGTTTCTTACCTCCAAACTGCCATATCTCGCGAACGGATTGACAATCCGCAAAATTTCTGTTGCTTCTGAAAGTAGAAATTCGCCTGATTACAACGGTATGCGCACTTTTCCCCTAGGCCGTTCTAGTTATTCGTATCGAGCATCAGAATTGCGAAAATTTTGAGTTTCTCAAGCGTTTCTTATCTCCAAACTGCCATATCTCGCGAACGGATTGATCAATCCGCAAAATTTCTGTTGCATCTGAAAGTAGAAACTCGCCCGATTACAACGGGAGGTGTAGTTTTCCCCTAGGCCGTTCCAGTTATTCATTTCGAGCATCAGAACTGCGAAAATTTTGAGTTTCTGAAGCGTTTCTTACCTCCAAACTGCCATATCTCTCGAACGGATTGACCAATCCGCAAAATTTCTGTTGCATCTGAAAGTAGAAACTCTCCCGATTACAACGGTATGCGTACTTCTCCCCTAGGCCGTTCTAGTCATTCGTTTCGAGCATCAGAACTGCGAAAATTTTGAGTTTCTCAAGCGTTTCTTACCTCCAAACTGCCATATCTCGCGAACGGATTGAAAATCCGCAAAATTTCTGTTGCTTCTGAAAGTAGAAACTCGCCTGATTACAACGGTATGCGCACTTTTCCCCTAGGCCGTTCTAGTTATTCGTATCGAGCATCAGAAATGCGAAAATTTTGAGTTTCTCAAGCGTTTCTTATCTCCAAACTGCCATATCTCGCGAACGGATTGATCAATCCGCAAAATTTCTGTTGCATCTGAAAGTAGAAACTCGCCCGATTACAACGGGAGGTGTAGTTTTCCCCTAGGCCGTTCCAGTTATTCATTTCGAGCATCAGAACTGCGAAAATTTTGAGTTTCTGAAGCGTTTCTTACCTCCAAACTGCCATATCTCGCGAACGGATTGACCAATCCGCAAAATTTCTGTTGCATCTGAAAGTAAAAACTCTCCCGATTACAACGGTATGCGTACTTCTCCCCTAGGCCGTTCTAGTCATTCGTTTCGAGCATCAGAACTGCGAAAATTTTGAGTTTCTCAAGCGTTTCTTACCTCCAAACTGCCATATCTCGCGAACGGATTGACCAATCCGCAAAATTTCTGTTGCTTCTGAAAGTAGAAACTCGCCCGATTACAACGGTATGCGCACTTTTCCCCTAGGCCGTACTAGTTATTCGTTTCGAGCATCAGAACTGCGAATATTTTGAATTTCTCAAGCGTTTCTTACCTCCAAACTGCCATATCTCGCGAACGGATTGATCAATCCGCAAAATTTCTGTTGCATCTGAAAGTAGAAACTCGCCCGATTACAACGGTATGCGTACTTCACCCCTAGGCCGTTCTAGTTATTCGTTTCGAGCATCAGAAATGCGAAAATTTTGAGTTTCTCAAGCGTTTCTTACTTCCAAACTGCCACATCTCGCGAACGGATCGACCAATCCGCAAAATTTCTGTTGCATCTGAAAGTAGAAACTCGCCCGATTACAACGGTATGCGCACTTTGCCCCTAGGCCGTTCTAGTTATTCGTGTCGAGCATCAGAACTGCGAAAATTTTGAGTTTCTCAAGCGTTTCTTACCTCCAAACTGCCATATCTCGCGAACGGATTGACCAATCCGCAAAATTTCTGTTGCATCTGAAAGTAGAAACTCGCCCGATTACAACGGTATGCGCACTTTGCCCCTAGGCCGTTCCAGTTATTCGTGTCGAGCATCAGAACTCCGAAAATCTTGAGTTTCTCAAGCGTTTCTTAATTCCAAACTGCCACATCTCGCGAACGGATTGACCAATCCGCAAAATTTTTGTTGCATTTGAAAGTAGAAACTCGCCCGATTACAACGGTATGCGCACTTTTCCCCTAGGCCGTTCTAGTTATTCGTGTGGAGCATCAGAACTGCGAAAATTTTTAGTTTCTCAAGCGTTTCTTACCTCCAAACTGCCATATCTCGCGAACGGATTGACCAATCCGCAAAATTTCTGTTGCGTCTGAAAGTAGAAACTCGCCCGATTACAACGGTATGCGCACTTTGCGCCTAGGCCGTTCTAGTTATTCGTGTCGAGCATCAGAACTGCGAAAATTTTGAGTTTCTCAAGCGTTTCTTACCTCAAAACTGCCATATCTCGCGAACGGATTGACCAATCCGCATAATTTCTGTTGCATCTGAAAGTAGAAACTCGCCCGATTACAACGGTATGCGCACTTTTCCCCTAGACGGTTCTAGTTATTCGTTTCGAGCATCAGAACTGCGAAAATTTTGAGTTTCTCAAGCGTTTCTTACCTCCAAACTGCCATATCTCGCGAACGGATTGATCAATCCGCAAAATTTCTGTTGCATCTGAAAGTAGAAACTCGCCCGATTACAACGGTATGCGCACTTTTCCCCTGGGAGGTTCTAGTTATTCGTTTCGAGCATCAGAAATGCGAAAATTTTGAGTTTCTCAAGCGTTTCTTACCTCCAAACTGCCATATCTCGCGAATGTATTGACCAATCCGCATAATTTCTGTTGCATCTGAAAGTAGAAACTCGTCCGATTACAACGGTATGCGTACTTCTCCCCTAGGCCGTTCTAGTCATTCGTTTCGAGCATCAGAACTGCGAAAATTTTGAGTTTCTCAAGCGTTTCTTACTTCCAAACTGCCACATCTCGCGAACGGATCGACCAATCCGCAAAATTTCTGTAGCATCTGAAAGTAGAAACTTGCCCGATTACAACGGTATGCGCACTTTGCCCCTAGGCCGTTCTAGTTATTCGTGTCGAGCATCAGAACTCCGAAAATTTTGAGTTTCTCAAGCGTTTCTTTCCTCCAAACTGCCATATCTCGCGAACGGATTGACCAATCCGCAAAATTTCTGTTGCATCTGACAGTAGAAACTCGCCCGATTACAACGGTAGGTGTAGTTTTCCCCTAGGAAGTTCTAGTTACTCGTTTCGAGCATCAAAACTGCGAAAATTTTGAGTTTCTCAAGCGTTTCTTATCTGCAAACTGCCATATCACGCGAACGGATTGAGCAATCCGCAAAATTTCTGTGCCATCTGAAAGTAGAAACTCGCCCGATTACAACGGTATGCGTACTTCACCCCTAGGCCGTTCTAGTTATTCGTTTCGAGCATCAGAAATGCGAAAATTTTGAGTTTCTCAAGCGTTTCTTACTTCCAAACTGCCACATCTCGCGAACGGATCGACCAATCCGCAAAATTTCTGTTGCATCTGAAAGTAGAAACTCTCCCGATTACAACGGTATGCGTACTTCTTCCCTAGGCCGTTCTAGTCATTCGTTTCGAGCATCAGAACTGCGAAAATTTTGAGTTTCTCAAGCGTTTCTTATCTCCAAACTGCCATATCTCGCGAACGGATTGATCAATCCGCAAAATTTCTGTTGCATCTGAAAGTAGAAACTCGCCCGATTACAACGGGAGGTGTAGTTTTCCCCTAGGCCGTTCCAGTTATTCATTTCGAGCATCAGAACTACGAAAATTTTGAGTTTCTGAAGTGTTTCTTACCTCCAAACTGCCATATCTCGCGAACGGATTGACCAATCCGCAAAATTTCTGTTGCATCTGAAAGTAGAAACTCTCCCGATTACAACGGTATGCGTACTTCTCCCCTAGGCCGTTCTAGTCATTCGTTTCGAGCATCAGAACTGCGAAAATTTTGAGTTTCTCATGCGTTTCTTATCTCCAAACTGCCATATCTCGCGAACGGATTGATCAATCCGCAAAATTTCTGTTGCATCTGAAAGTAGAAACTCGCCCGATTACAAAGGTAGGTGTAGTTTTCCCCTAGGCCGTTCCAGTTATTCATTTCGAGCATCAGAACTGCGAAAATTTTGAGTTTCTGAAGCGTTTCTTACCTCCAAACTGCCATATCTCTCGAACGGATTGACCAATCCGCAAAATTTCTGTTGCATCTGAAAGTAGAAACTCTCCCGATTACAACGGTATGCGTACTTCTCCCCTAGGCCGTTCTAGTCATTCGTTTCGAGCATCAGAACTGCGAAAATTCTGAGTTTCTCAAGCGTTTCTTATCTCCAAACAGCCATATCTCGCGAAAGGATTGATGAATCCGCAAAATTTCTGTTGCATCTGAAAGTAGAAACTCGCCCGATTACAACGGTAGGTGTAGTTTTCCCCTAGGCCGTTCCAGTTATTCATTTCGAGCATCAGACCTGCGAAAATTTTGAGTCTCTCAAGCGTTTCTTACCTCCAAACTGCCATATCTCGCGAACGGATTGACAATCCGCAAAATTTCTGTTGCTTCTGAAAGTAGAAATTCGCCTGATTACAACGGTATGCGCACTTTTCCCCTAGGCCGTTCTAGTTATTCGTATCGAGCATCAGAAATGCGAAAATTTTGAGTTTCTCAAGCGTTTCTTATCTCCAAACTGCCATATCTCGCGAACGGATTGATCAATCCGCAAAATTTCTGTTGCATCTGAAAGTAGAAACTCGCCCGATTACAACGGGAGGTGTAGTTTTCCCCTAGGCCGTTCCAGTTATTCATTTCGAGCATCAGAAATGCGAAAATTTTGAGTTTCTGAAGCGTTTCTTACCTCCAAACTGCCATATCTCTCGAACGGATTGACCAATCCGCAAAATTTCTGTTGCATCTGAAAGTAGAAACTCTCCCGATTACAACGGTATGCGTACTTCTCCCCTAGGCCGTTCTAGTTATTCGTGTCGAGCATCAGAACTCCGAAAATTTTGAGTTTCTCAAGCGTTTCTTACCTCCAAACTGCCATATCTCGCGAACGGATTGACCAATCCGCAAAATTTCTGTTGCATCTGACAGTAGAAACTCGCCCGATTACAACGGTAGGTGTAGTTTTCCCCTAGGAAGTTCTAGTTACTCGTTTCGAGCATCAAAACTGCGAAAATTTTGAGTTTCTCAAGCGTTTCTTATCTGCAAACTGCCATATCACGCGAACGGATTGAGCAATCCGCAAAATTTCTGTGCCATCTGAAAGTAGAAACTCGCCCGATTACAACGGTATGCGTACTTCACCCCTAGGCCGTTCTAGTTATTCGTTTCGAGCATCAGAAATGCGAAAATTTTGAGTTTCTCAAGCGTTTCTTACTTCCAAACTGCCACATCTCGCGAACGGATCGACCAATCCGCAAAATTTCTGTTGCATCTGAAAGTAGAAACTCTCCCGATTACAACGGTATGCGTACTTCTTCCCTAGGCCGTTCTAGTCATTCGTTTCGAGCATCAGAACTGCGAAAATTTTGAGTTTCTCAAGCGTTTCTTATCTCCAAACTGCCATATCTCGCGAACGGATTGATCAATCCGCAAAATTTCTGTTGCATCTGGAAGTAGAAACTCGCCCGATTACAACGGGAGGTGTAGTTTTCCCCTAGGCCGTTCCAGTTATTCATTTCGAGCATCAGAACTACGAAAATTTTGAGTTTCTGAAGTGTTTCTTACCTCCAAACTGCCATATCTCGCGAACGGATTGACCAATCCGCAAAATTTCTGTTGCATCTGAAAGTAGAAACTCTCCCGATTACAACGGTATGCGTACTTCTCCCCTAGGCCGTTCTAGTCATTCGTTTCGAGCATCAGAACTGCGAAAATTTTGAGTTTCTCAAGCGTTTCTTATCTCCAAACTGCCATATCTCGCGAACGGATTGATCAATCCGCAAAATTTCTGTTGCATCTGAAAGTAGAAACTCGCCCGATTACAAAGGTAGGTGTAGTTTTCCCCTAGGCCGTTCCAGTTATTCATTTCGAGCATCAGAACTGCGAAAATTTTGAGTTTCTGAAGCGTTTCTTACATCCAAACTGCCATATCTCTCGAACGGATTGACCAATCCGCAAAATTTCTGTTGCATCTGAAAGTAGAAACTCTCCCGATTACAACGGTTTGCGTACTTCTCCCCTAGGCCGTTCTAGTCATTCGTTTCGAGCATCAGAACTGCGAAAATTCTGAGTTTCTCAAGCGTTTCTTATCTCCAAACAGCCATATCTCGCGAAAGGATTGATCAATCCGCAAAATTTCTGTTGCATCTGAAAGTAGAAACTCGCCCGATTACAACGGTAGGTGTAGTTTTCCCCTAGGCCGTTCCAGTTATTCATTTCGAGCATCAGACCTGCGAAAATTTTGAGTCTCTCAAGCGTTTCTTACCTCCAAACTGCCATATCTCGCGAACGGATTGACAATCCGCAAAATTTCTGTTGCTTCTGAAAGTAGAAATTCGCCTGATTACAACGGTATGCGCACTTTTCCCCTAGGCCGTTCTAGTTATTCGTATCGAGCATCAGAATTGCGAAAATTTTGAGTTTCTCAAGCGTTTCTTATCTCCAAACTGCCATATCTCGCGAACGGATTGATCAATCCGCAAAATTTCTGTTGCATCTGAAAGTAGAAACTCGCCCGATTACAACGGGAGGTGTAGTTTTCCCCTAGGCCGTTCCAGTTATTCATTTCGAGCATCAGAACTGCGAAAATTTTGAGTTTCTGAAGCGTTTCTTACCTCCAAACTGCCATATCTCTCGAACGGATTGACCAATCCGCAAAATTTCTGTTGCATCTGAAAGTAGAAACTCTCCCGATTACAACGGTATGCGTACTTCTCCCCTAGGCCGTTCTAGTCATTCGTTTCGAGCATCAGAACTGCGAAAATTTTGAGTTTCTCAAGCGTTTCTTACCTCCAAACAGCCATATCTCGCGAACGGATTGAAAATCCGCAAAATTTCTGTTGCTTCTGAAAGTAGAAACTCGCCTGATTACAACGGTATGCGCACTTTTCCCCTAGGCCGTTCTAGTTATTCGTATCGAGCATCAGAAATGCGAAAATTTTGAGTTTCTCAAGCGTTTCTTATCTCCAAACTGCCATATCTCGCGAACGGATTGATCAATCCGCAAAATTTCTGTTGCATCTGAAAGTAGAAACTCGCCCGATTACAACGGGAGGTGTAGTTTTCCCCTAGGCCGTTCCAGTTATTCATTTCGAGCATCAGAACTGCGAAAATTTTGAGTTTCTGAAGCGTTTCTTACCTCCAAACTGCCATATCTCGCGAACGGATTGACCAATCCGCAAAATTTCTGTTGCATCTGAAAGTAAAAACTCTCCCGATTACAACGGTATGCGTACTTCTCCCCTAGGCCGTTCTAGTCATTCGTTTCGAGCATCAGAACTGCGAAAATTTTGAGTTTCTCAAGCGTTTCTTACCTCCAAACTGCCATATCTCGCGAACGGATTGACCAATCCGCAAAATTTCTGTTGCTTCTGAAAGTAGAAACTCGCCCGATTACAACGGTATGCGCACTTTTCCCCTAGGCCGTACTAGTTATTCGTTTCGAGCATCAGAACTGCGAATATTTTGAATTTCTCAAGCGTTTCTTACCTCCAAACTGCCATATCTCGCGAACGGATTGATCAATCCGCAAAATTTCTGTTGCATCTGAAAGTAGAAACTCGCCCGATTACAACGGTATGCGCACTTTTCCCCTAGGCGGTTCTAGTTATTCGTTTCGAGCATCAGAACTGCGAAAATTTTGAGTTTCTCAAGCGTTTCTTACCTCCAAACTGCCATATCTCGCGAACGGATTGACCAATCCGCAAAATTTCTGTTGCATCTGAAAGTAGAAACTCGCCCGATTACAACGGTATGCGCACTTTTCCCCTAGGCCGTTCTTGTTATTCGTTTCGAGCATCAGAACTGCGAAAATTTTGAATTTCTCAAGCGTTTCTTACCTCCAAACTGCCATATCTCGCGATCGGATTGACCAATCCGCAAAATTTCTATTGCTTCTGAAAGTAGAAACTCGCCCGAATACAACGGTATGCGCACTCTTCCCCTAGGGCGTACTAGTTATTCGTTTCGAGCATCAAAAATGCGAAAATTTTGAGTTTCTCAAGCGTTAGTTACCTCCAAACTGCCATATCTCGCGAACGGATTAACCAATTCGCAAAATTTCTATTGCATCTGAAGGTAGAAACTCGCCCGATTACAACGGTATGCGCACTTTGCCCCTAGGCCGTTCTTGTTATTCGTTTCGAGCATCAGAACTGCGAATATTTTGAGTTTCTCAAGCGTTTCTTACCTCCAAACTGCCATATCTCGCGAACGGATTGACCAATCCGCAAAATTTCTGTTGCATCTGAAAGTAGAAACTCGCCCGATTACAACGGTAAGTGTAGTTTTCCCCTAGGCCTTTCTAGTTATTCGTTTCGAGCATCAGAACTGCGAAAATTTTGGGTTTCTCAAGCGTTTCTTACCTCCAAACTGCCATATCTCGCGAACGGATTGACCAATCCGCAAAATTTCTGTTGCATCTAAAAGTAGAAACTCGCCCGATTACAACGGTATGCGTACTTTTCCCCCAGGCCGTTCTTGTTATTCGTTTCGAGCATCAGAACTGCGAAAATTTTGAGTTTCTCAAGCGTTTCTTATCTCCAAACTGCCATATCTCGCGAACGGATTGATCAATCCGCAAAATTTCTGTTGCATCTGAAAGTAGAAACTCGCCCGATTACAACGGGAGGTGTAGTTTTCCCCTAGGCCGTTCCAGTTATTCATTTCGAGCATCAGAACTGGGAAAATTTTGAGTTTCTGAAGCTGTTCTTACCTCCAAACTGCCATATCTCGCGAACGGATTGACCAATCCGCAAAGTTTCTGTTGCATCTGAAAGTAGAAACTCTCCCGATTACAACGGTATGCGTACTTCGCCCCTAGGCCGTTCTAGTCATTCGTTTCGAGCATCAGAACTGCGAAAATTTTGAGTTTCTCAAGCGTTTCTTATCTCCAAACTGCCATATCTCGCGAACGGATGGATCAATCCGCAAAATTTTTGTTGCATCTGAAGGTAGAAACTCGCCCGATTACAACGGTAGGTGTAGTTTTCCCATAGGCCGTCCCAGTTATTCATTTCGAGCATCAGAACTGCGAAAATTTTGAGTTTCTCCTAGCGTTTCTTACCTCCAAACTGCCATATCTCGCGAACGGATTGACCAATCCGCAAAATTTCTGTTGCATCTGAAAGTAGAAACTCGCCCGATTACAACGGGGGGTGTAGTTTTCCCCTAGGCCGTTCCAGTTATTCATTTCGAGCATCAGAACTGCGAAAATTTTGAGTTTCTGAAGCGTTTCTTACCTCCAAACTGCCATATCTCTCGAACGGATTGACCAATCCGCAAAATTTCTGTTGCATCTGAAAGTAGAAACTCTCCCGATTACAACGGTATGCGTACTTCTCCCCTAGGCCGTTCTAGTCATTCGTTTCGAGCATCAGAACTGCGAAAATTTTGAGTTTCTCAAGCGTTTCTTATCTCCAAACAGCCATATCTCGCGAACGGATTGATCAATCCGCAAAATTTCTGTTGCATCTGAAAGTAGAAACTCGCCCGATTACAACGGTAGGTGTAGTTTTCCCCTAGGCCGTTCCAGTTATTCATTTCGAGCATCAGAACTGCGAAAATTTTGAGTCTCTCAAGCGTTTCTTACCTCCAAACTGCCATATCTCGCGAACGGATTGACAATCCGCAAAATTTCTGTTGCTTCTGAAAGTAGAAACTCGCCCGATTACAACGGTATGCGCACTTTTCCCCTAGGCCGTTCTAGTTATTCGTATCGAGCATCAGAAATGCGAAAATTTTGAGTTTCTCAAGCGTTTCTTATCTCCAAACTGCCATATCTCGCGAACGGATTGATCAATCCGCAAAATTTCTGTTGCATCTGAATGTAGAAACTCGCCCGATTACAACGGGAGGTGTAGTTTTCCCCTAGGCCGTTCCAGTTATTCATTTCGAGCATCAGAACTGGGAAAATTTTGAGTTTCTGAAGCTGTTCTTACCTCCAAACTGCCATACCTCGCGAACGGATTGACCAATCCGCAAAATTTCTGTTGCATCTGAAAGTAGAAACTCTCCCGATTACAACGGTATGCGTACTTCTCCCCTAGGCCGTTCTAGTCATTCGTTTCGAGCATCAGAACTGCGAAAATTTTGAGTTTCTCAAGCGTTTCTTATCTCCAAACTGCCATATCTCGCGAACGGATGGATCAATCCGCAAAATTTTTGTTGCATCTGAAAGTAGAAACTCGCCCGATTACAACGGTAGGTGTAGTTTTCCCCTAGGCCGTCCCAGTTATTCATTTCGAGCATCAGAACTGCGAAAATTTTGAGTTTCCCCTAGCGTTTCTTACCTCCAAACTGCCATATCTCGCGAACGGATTGACCAATCCGCAAAATTTCTGTTGCTTCTGAAAGTAGAAACTCGCCCGATTATAAAGGTATGCGCACTTTTCCCCTAGGCCGTTCTAGTTATTCGTATCGAGCATCAGAAATGCGAAAATTTTGAGTTTCTCAAGCGTTTCTTATCTCCAAACTGCCATATCTCGCGAACGGATTGATCAATCCGCAAAATTTCTGTTGCATCTGAAAGTAGAAACTCGCCCGATTACAACGGGAGGTGTAGTTTTCCCCTAGGCCGTTCCAGTTATTCATTTCGAGCATCAGAACTGCGAAAATTTTGAGTTTCTGAAGCGTTTCTTACCTCCAAACTGCCATATCTCTCGAACGGATTGACCAATCCGCAAAATTTCTGTTGCATCTGAAAGTAGAAACTCTCCCGATTACAACGGTATGCGTACTTCTCCCCTAGGCCGTTCTAGTCATTCGTTTCGAGCATCAGAACTGCGAAAATTTTGAGTTTCTCAAGCGTTTCTTATCTCCAAACAGCCATATCTCGCGAACGGATTGATCAATCCGCAAAATTTCTGTTGCATCTGAAAGTAGAAACTCGCCCGATTACAACGGTAGGTGTAGTTTTCCCCTAGGCCGTTCCAGTTATTCATTTCGAGCATCAGAACTGCGAAAATTTTGAGTCTCTCAAGCGTTTCTTACCTCCAAACTGCCATATCTCGCGAACGGATTGACAATCCGCAAAATTTCTGTTGCTTCTGAAAGTAGAAACTCGCCTGATTACAACGGTATGCGCACTTTTCCCCTAGGCCGTTCTAGTTATTCGTATCGAGCATCAGAAATGCGAAAATTTTGAGTTTCTCAAGCGTTTCTTATCTCCAAACTGCCATATCTCGCGAACGGATTGATCAATCCGCAAAATTTCTGTTGCATCTGAAAGTAGAAACTCGCCCGATTACAACGGGAGGTGTAGTTTTCCCCTAGGCCGTTCCAGTTATTCATTTCGAGCATCAGAACTGCGAAAATTTTGAGTTTCTGAAGCGTTTCTTACCTCCAAACTGCCATATCTCGCGAACGGATTGACCAATCCGCAAAATTTCTGTTGCATCTGAAAGTAGAAACTCTCCCGATTACAACGGTATGCGTACTTCTCCCCTAGGCCGTTCTAGTCATTCGTTTCGAGCATCAGAACTGCGAAAATTTTGAGTTTCTCAAGCGTTTCTTATCTCCAAACTGCCATATCTCGCGAACGGATTGATCAATCCGCAAAATTTCTGTTGCATCTGAAAGTAGAAACTCGCCCGATTACAAAGGTAGGTGTAGTTTTCCCCTAGGCCGTTCCAGTTATTCATTTCGAGCATCAGAACTGCGAAAATTTTGAGTTTCTCAAGCGTTTCTTACCTCCAAACTGCCATATCTCGCGAACGGATTGACCAATCCGCAAAATTTTTGTTGCTTCTGAAAGTAGAAACTCGCCCGATTACAACGGTATGCGCACTTTTCCCCTAGGCCGTTCTAGTTATTCGTATCGAGCATCAGAAATGCGAAAATTTTGAGTTTCTCAAGCGTTTCTTATCTCCAAACTGCCATATCTCGCGAACGGATTGATCAATCCGCAAAATTTCTGTTGCATCTGAAAGTAGAAACTCGCCCGATTACAACGGGAGGTGTAGTTTTCCCCTAGGCCGTCCCAGTTATTCATTTCGAGCATCAGAACTGCGAAAATTTTGAGTTTCCCCTAGCGTTTCTTACCTCCAAACTGCCATATCTCGCGAACGGATTGACCAATCCGCAAAATTTCTGTTGCTTCTGAAAGTAGAAACTCGCCCGATTATAAAGGTATGCGCACTTTTCCCCTAGGCCGTTCTAGTTATTCGTATCGAGCATCAGAAATGCGAAAATTTTGAGTTTCTCAAGCGTTTCTTATCTCCAAACTGCCATATCTCGCGAACGGATTGATCAATCCGCAAAATTTCTGTTGCATCTGAAAGTAGAAACTCGCCCGATTACAACGGGAGGTGTAGTTTTCCCCTAGGCCGTTCCAGTTATTCATTTCGAGCATCAGAACTGCGAAAATTTTGAGTTTCTGAAGCGTTTCTTACCTCCAAACTGCCATATCTCTCGAACGGATTGACCAATCCGCAAAATTTCTGTTGCATCTGAAAGTAGAAACTCTCCCGATTACAACGGTATGCGTACTTCTCCCCTAGGCCGTTCTAGTCATTCGTTTCGAGCATCAGAACTGCGAAAATTTTGAGTTTCTCAAGCGTTTCTTATCTCCAAACAGCCATATCTCGCGAACGGATTGATCAATCCGCAAAATTTCTGTTGCATCTGAAAGTAGAAACTCGCCCGATTACAACGGTAGGTGTAGTTTTCCCCTAGGCCGTTCCAGTTATTCATTTCGAGCATCAGAACTGCGAAAATTTTGAGTCTCTCAAGCGTTTCTTACCTCCAAACTGCCATATCTCGCGAACGGATTGACAATCCGCAAAATTTCTGTTGCTTCTGAAAGTAGAAACTCGCCTGATTACAACGGTATGCGCACTTTTCCCCTAGGCCGTTCTAGTTATTCGTATCGAGCATCAGAAATGCGAAAATTTTGAGTTTCTCAAGCGTTTCTTATCTCCAAACTGCCATATCTCGCGAACGGATTGATCAATCCGCAAAATTTCTGTTGCATCTGAAAGTAGAAACTCGCCCGATTACAACGGGAGGTGTAGTTTTCCCCTAGGCCGTTCCAGTTATTCATTTCGAGCATCAGAACTGCGAAAATTTTGAGTTTCTGAAGCGTTTCTTACCTCCAAACTGCCATATCTCGCGAACGGATTGACCAATCCGCAAAATTTCTGTTGCATCTGAAAGTAGAAACTCTCCCGATTACAACGGTATGCGTACTTCTCCCCTAGGCCGTTCTAGTCATTCGTTTCGAGCATCAGAACTGCGAAAATTTTGAGTTTCTCAAGCGTTTCTTATCTCCAAACTGCCATATCTCGCGAACGGATTGATCAATCCGCAAAATTTCTGTTGCATCTGAAAGTAGAAACTCGCCCGATTACAAAGGTAGGTGTAGTTTTCCCCTAGGCCGTTCCAGTTATTCATTTCGAGCATCAGAACTGCGAAAATTTTGAGTTTCTCAAGCGTTTCTTACCTCCAAACTGCCATATCTCGCGAACGGATTGACCAATCCGCAAAATTTTTGTTGCTTCTGAAAGTAGAAACTCGCCCGATTACAACGGTATGCGCACTTTTCCCCTAGGCCGTTCTAGTTATTCGTTTCGGGCATCAGAACTGCGAAAATTTTGAGTTTCTCAAGCGTTTCTTATCTCCAAACAGCCATATCTCGCGAAAGGATTGATCAATCCGCAAAATTTCTGTTGCATCTGAAAGTAGAAACTCGCCAGATTACAACGGGAGGTGTAGTTTTCCCCTAGGCCGTTCCAGTTATTCATTTCGAGCATCAGAACTGCGAAAATTTTGAGTTTCTGAAGCGTTTCTTACCTCCAAACTGCCATATCTCGCGAACGGATTGACCAATCCGCAAAATTTCTGTTGCATCTGAAAGTAGAAACTCTCCCGATTACAACGGTATGCGTACTTCTCCCCTAGGCCGTTCTAGTTATTCGTTTCGAGCATCAGAACTGCGAAAATTTTGAGTTTCTGAAGCGTTTCTTACCTCCAAACTGCCATATCTCGCGAACGGATTGACCAATCCGCAAAATTTCTGTTGCTTCTGAAAGTAGAAACTCGCCCGATTACAACCGTATGCGCACTTTTCCCCTAGGCCGTACTAGTTATTCGTTTCGAGCATCAAAAATGCGAAAATTTTGAGTTTCTCAAGCGTTAGTTACCTCCAAACTGCCATATCTCGCGAACGGATTAACCAATCCGCAAAATTTCTGTTGCATCTGAAAGCAGAAACTCGCCCGATTACAACGGTATGCGCACTTTTCCCCTAGGCCGTTCTTGTTATTCGTTTCGAGCATCAGAACTGCGAAAATTTTGAGTTTCTCAAGCGTTTCTTATCTCCAAACGGCCATATCTCGCGAACGGATTGATCAATCCGCAAAATTTCTGTTGCATCTGAAAGTAGAAACTCGCCCGATTACAAAGGTAGGTGTAGTTTTCCCCTAGGCCGTTCCAGTTATTCATTTCGAGCATCAGAACTGCGAAAATTTTGAGTTTCTGAAGCGTTTCTTACCTCCAAACTGCCATATCTCTCGAACGGATTGACCAATCCGCAAAATTTCTGTTGCATCTGAAAGTAGAAACTCTCCCGATTACAACGGTATGCGTACTTCTCCCCTAGGCCGTTCTAGTCATTCGTTTCGAGCATCAGAACTGCGAAAATTCTGAGTTTCTCAAGCGTTTCTTATCTCCAAACTGCCATATCTCGCGAACGGATTGACCAATCCGCAAAATTTTTGTTGCTTCTGAAAGTAGAAACTCGCCCGATTACAACGGTATGCGCACTTTTCCCCTAGGCCGTTCTAGTTATTCGTTTCGGGCATCAGAACTGCGAAAATTTTGAGTTTCTCAAGCGTTTCTTATCTCCAAACAGCCATATCTCGCGAAAGGATTGATCAATCCGCAAAATTTCTGTTGCATCTGAAAGTAGAAACTCGCCAGATTACAACGGGAGGTGTAGTTTTCCCCTAGGCCGTTCCAGTTATTCATTTCGAGCATCAGAACTGCGAAAATTTTGAGTTTCTGAAGCGTTTCTTACCTCCAAACTGCCATATCTCGCGAACGGATTGACCAATCCGCAAAATTTCTGTTGCATCTGAAAGTAGAAACTCTCCCGATTACAACGGTATGCGTACTTCTCCCCTAGGCCGTTCTAGTTATTCGTTTCGAGCATCAGAACTGCGAAAATTTTGAGTTTCTGAAGCGTTTCTTACCTCCAAACTGCCATATCTCGCGAACGGATTGACCAATCCGCAAAATTTCTGTTGCTTCTGAAAGTAGAAACTCGCCCGATTACAACCGTATGCGCACTTTTCCCCTAGGCCGTACTAGTTATTCGTTTCGAGCATCAAAAATGCGAAAATTTTGAGTTTCTCAAGCGTTAGTTACCTCCAAACTGCCATATCTCGCGAACGGATTAACCAATCCGCAAAATTTCTGTTGCATCTGAAAGCAGAAACTCGCCCGATTACAACGGTATGCGCACTTTTCCCCTGGGCCGTTCTTGTTATTCGTTTCGAGTATCAGAACTGCGAAAATTTTGAGTTTCTCAAGCGTTTCTTATCTCCAAACGGCCATATCTCGCGAACGGATTGATCAATCCGCAAAATTTCTGTTGCATCTGAAAGTAGAAACTCGCCCGATTACAACGGGAGGTGTAGTTTTCCCCTAGGCCTTTCTAGTTATTCGTTTCGAGCATCAGAACTGCGAAAATTTTGAGTTTCTGAAGCGTTTCTTACCTCCAAACTGCCATATCTCGCGAACGGATTGACCATTCCGCAAAATTTCTGTTGCTTCTGAAAGTAGAAACTCGCCCGATTACAACGGTATGCGCACTTTTCCCCTAGGCCGTACTAGTTATTCGTTTCGAGCATCAAAAATGCGAAAATTTTGAGTTTCTCAAGCGTTAGTTACCTCCAAACTGCCATATCTCGCGAACGGATTAACCAATTCGCAAAATTTCTGTTGCATCTGAAAGTAGAAACTCGCCCGATTACAACGGTATGCGCACTTTTCCCCTAGGCCGTTCTTGTTATTCGTTTCGAGCATCAGAACTGCGAATATTTTGAATTTCTCAAGCGTTTCTTACCTCCAAACTGCCATATCTCGCGAACGGATTGACCAATCCGCAAAATTTCTGTTGCATCTGAAAGTAGAAACTCGCCCGATTACAACGGTAGGTGTAGTTTTCCCCTAGGCCTTTCTAGTTATTCGTTTCGAGCATCAGATCTGCGAAAATTTGGAGTTCCTGAAGCGTTTCTTACCTCCAAACTGCCATATCTCGCGAACGGATTGACCAATACGCAAAATTTCTGTTGCTTCTGAAAGTAGAAACTCGCCCGAATACAACGGTATGAGCACTCTTCCCCTAGGGCGTACTAGTTATTCGTTTCGAGCATCAAAAATGCGAAAATTTTGAGTTTCTCAAGCGTTAGTTACCTCCAAACTGCCATATCTCGCGAACGGATTAACCAGTTCGCAAAATTTCTATTGCATCTGAAAGTAGAAACTCGCCCGATTACAACGGTATGCGCACTTTGCCCCTAGGCCGTTCTTGTTATTCGTTTCGAGCATCAGAACTGCGAATATTTTGAGTTTCTCAAGCGTTTCTTACCTCCAAACTGCCATATCTCGCGTACGGATTGACCAATCCGCAAAATTTCTGTTGCATCTGAAAGTAGAAACTCGCCCGATTACAACGGTATGCGTACTTCTCCCCTAGGCCGTTCTAGTCATTCGTTTCGAGCATCAGAACTGCGAAAATTTTGAGTCTCTCAAGCGTTTCTTATCTCCAAACAGCCATATCTCGCGAACGGATTGATCAATCCGCAAAATTTCTGTTGCATCTGAAAGTAGAAACTCGCCCGATTACAACGGTATGTGTAGTTTTCCCCTAGGCCGTTCCAGTTATTCATTTCGAGCATCAGAACTGCGAAAATTTTGAGTCTCTCAAGCGTTTCTTACCTCCAAACTGCCATATCTCGCGAACGGATTGTCCAATCCGCAAAATTTCTGTTGCATCTGACAGAAGAAACTCGCCCGATTACAACGGTAGGTGTAGTTTTCCCCTAGGAAGTTCTAGTTACTCGTTTCGAGCATCAAAACTGCGAAAATTTTGAGTTTCTCAAGCGTTTCTTACCTCCCAACTGCCATATCTCGCGAACGGATTGACCAATCCGCAAAATTTCTGTTGCATCTGAAAGTAGAAACTCGCCCGATTACAACGGTATGCGCACTTTGCCCCTAGGCCGTTCTAGTTATTCGTGTCGAGCATCAGAACTGCGAAAATTTTGAGGTTCTCAAGCGTTTCTTACCTCAAAACTGCCATATCTCGCGAACGGATTGACCAATCCGCATAATTTCTGTTGCATCTGAAAGTAGAAACTCGCCCGATTACAACGGTATGCGCACTTTTCCCCTAGACGGTTCTAGTTATTCGTTTCGAGCATCAGAACTGCGAAAATTTTGAGTTTCTCAAGCGTTTCTTACCTCCAAACTGCCATATCTCGCGAACGGATTGATCAATCCGCAAAATTTCTGTTGCATCTGAAAGTAGAAACTCGCCCGATTACAACGGTATGCGCACTTTTCCCTTAGGAGGTTCTAGTTATTCGTTTCGAGCATCAGAAATGCGAAAATTTTGAGTTTCTCAAGCGTTTCTTACTTCCAAACTGCCACATCTCGCGAACGGATCGACCAATCCGCAAAATTTCTGTTGCATCTGAAAGTAGAGACTCGCCCGATTACAACGGTATGCGCACTTTGCCCCTAGGCCGTTCTAGTTATTCGTGTCGAGCATCAGAACTGCGAAAATTTTGAGTTTCTCAAGCGTTTCTTACCTCCAAACTGCCATATCTCGCGAACGGATTGACCAATCCGCAAAATTTCTGTTGCATCTGAAAGTAGAAACTCGCCCGATTACAACGGTATGCGCACTTTGCCCCTAGGCCGTTCCAGTTATTCGTGTCGAGCATCAGAACTCCGAAAATCTTGAGTTTCTCAAGCGTTTCTTAATTCCAAACTGCCACATCTCGCGAACGGATTGACCAATCCGCAAAATTTTTGTTGCATTTGAAAGTAGAAACTCGTCCGATTACAACGGTATGCGCACTTTTCCCCTAGGCCGTTCTAGTTATTCGTGTGGAGCATCAGAACTGCGAAAATTTTTAGTTTCTCAAGCGTTTCTTACCTCCAAACTGCCATATCTCGCGAACGGATTGACCAATCCGCAAAATTTCTGTTGCGTCTGAAAGTAGAAACTCGCCCGATTACAACGGTATGCGCACTTTGCGCCTAGGCCGTTCTAGTTATTCGTGTCGAGCATCAGAACTGCGAAAATTTTGAGTTTCTCAAGCGTTTCTTATCTCAAAACTGCCATATCTCGCGAACGGATTGACCAATCCGCATAATTTCTGTTGCATCTGAAAGTAGAAACTCGCCCGATTACAACGGTATGCGCACTTTTCCCCTAGACGGTTCTAGTTATTCGTTTCGAGCATCAGAACTGCGAAAATTTTGAGTTTCTCAAGCGTTTCTTACCTCCAAACTGCCATATCTCGCGAACGGATTGATCAATCCGCAAAATTTCTGTTGCATCTGAAAGTAGAAACTCGCCCGATTACAACGGTATGCGCACTTTTCCCCTAGGAGGTTCTAGTTATTCGTTTCGAGCATCAGAAATGCGAAAATTTTGAGTTTCTCAAGCGTTTCTTACCTCCAAACTGCCATATCTCGCGAAAGGATTGACCAATCAGCATAATTTCTGTTGCATCTGAAAGTAGAAACTCGTCCGATTACAACGGTATGCGTACTTCTCCCCTAGGCCGTTCTAGTCATTCGTTTCGAGCATCAGAACTGCGAAAATTTTGAGTTTCTCAAGCGTTTCTTACTTCCAAACTGCCACATCTCGCGAACGGATCGACCAATCCGCAAAATTTCTGTAGCATCTGAAAGTAGAAACTTGCCCGATTACAACGGTATGCGCACTTTGCCCCTAGGCCGTTCTAGTTATTCGTGTCGAGCATCAGAACTCCGAAAATTTTGAGTTTCTCAAGCGTTTCTTACCTCCAAACTGCCATATCTCGCGAACGGATTGACCAATCCGCAAAATTTCTGTTGCATCTGACAGTAGAAACTCGCCCGATTACAACGGTAGGTGTAGTTTTCCCCTAGGAAGTTCTAGTTACTCGTTTCGAGCATCAAAACTGCGAAAATTTTGAGTTTCTCAAGCGTTTCTTATCTGCAAACTGCCATATCACGCGAACGGATTGAGCAATCCGCAAAATTTCTGTGCCATCTGAAAGTAGAAACTCGCCCGATTACAACGGTATGCGTACTTCACCCCTAGGCCGTTCTAGTCATTCGTTTCGAGCATCAGAACTGCGAAAATTTTGAGTTTCTCAAGCGTTTCTTATCTCGAAACTGCCATATCTCGCGAACGGATTGATCAATCCGCAAAATTTCTGTTGCATCTGAAAGTAGAAACTCGCCCGATTACAACGGTATGCGCACTTTTCGCCTAGGCCGTTCTAGTTATTCGTTTCGAGCATCAGAACTGCGAAAATTTTGAGTTTCTCAAGCGTTTCTTACCTCCAAGCTGCCACATCACGCGAACGGATTGACCAATCCGCAAAATTTTTGTTGCATTTGAAAGTAGAAACTCGCCCGATTACAACGGTATGCGCACTTTTCCCCTAGGCCGTTCTAGTTTTTCGTTTCGAGCATCAGAACTGCCAAAATTTTGAGTTTCTCAAGCGTTTCTTACTTCCAAACTGCCACATCTCGCGAACGGATCGACCAATCCGCAAAATTTCTGTTGCATCTGAAAGTAGAAACTCGCCCGATTACAACGGTAGGTGTAGTTTTCCCCTAGGAAGTTCTAGTTACTCGTTTCGAGCATCAAAACTGCCAAAATTTTGAGTTTCTCAAGCGTTTCTTACTTCCAAACTGCCACATCTCGCGAACGGATCGACCAATCCGCAAAATTTCTGTTGCATCTGAAAGTAGAAACTCGCCCGATTACAACGGTATGCGCACTTTGCCCCTAGGCCGTTCTAGTTATTCTTGTCGAGCATCAGAACTGGGAAAATTTTGAGTTTCTCAAGCGTTTCTTACCTCCAAACTGCCATATCTCGCGAACGGATTGACCAATCCGCAAAATTTCTGTTGCATCTGAAAGTAGAAACTCGCCCGATTACAACGGTATGCGCACTTTGCCCCTAGGCCGTTCTAGTTATTCGTGTCGAGCATCAGAACTGCGAAAATTTTGAGTTTCTCAAGCGTTTCTTACCTCAAAACTGCCATATCTCGCGAACGGAGTGACCAATCCGCATAATTTCTGTTGCATCTGAAAGTAGAAACTCGCCCGATTACAACGGTATGCGCACTTTTCCCCTAGACGGTTCTAGTTATTCGTTTCGAGCATCAGAACTGCGAAAATTTTGAGTTTCTCAAGCGTTTCTTACCTCCAAACTGCCATATCTCGCGAACGGATTGATCAATCCGCAAAATTTCTGTTGCATCTGAAAGTAGAAACTCGCCCGATTACAACGGTATGCGCACTTTTCCCTTAGGAGCTTCTAGTTATTCGTTTCGAGCATCAGAAATGCGAAAATTTTGAGTTTCTCAAGCGTTTCTTACATCCAAACGGCCATATCACGCGAACGGATTGACCAATCCGCATAATTTCTGTTGCATCTGAAAGTAGAAACTCGCCCGATTACAACGATATGCGCACTTTTCCCCTAGGCCGTTCTAGTTTTTCGTTTCGAGCATCAGAACTGCCAAAATTTTGAGTTTCTCAAGCGTTTCTTACTTCCAAACTGCCACATCTCGCGAACGGATCGACCAATCCGCAAAATTTCTGTTGCATCTGAAAGTAGAAACTCGCCCGATTACAACGGTATGCGCACTTTGCCCCTAGGCCGTTCTAGTTATTCGTGTCGAGCATCAGAACTGCGAAAATTTTGAGTTTCTCAAGCGTTTCTTACCTCCAAACTGCCATATCTCGCGAACGGATTGACCAATCCGCATAATTTCTGTTGCATCTGAAAGTAGAAACTCGCCCGATTACAACGGTATGCGCAATTTTCCCCTAGGCCGTTCTAGTTATTCGTTTCGAGCATCAGAACTGCGAAAATTTTGAGTTTCTCAAGCGTTTCTTACATCCAAACGGCCATATCTCGCGAACGATTTGACCAATCCGCATAATTTCTGTTGCATCTGAAAGTAGAAACTCGCCCGATTACAACGGTATGCGCAATTTTCCCCTAGGCCGTTCTAGTTATTCGTGACGAGCATCAGAACTCCGAAAATTTTGAGTTTCTCAAGCGTTTCTTACCTCCAAGCTGCCATATCTCGCGAACGAATTGACCAATCTGCAAAATTTCTGTTGCATCTGAAAGTAGAAACTCGCCCGATTACAACGATCTGTGTAGTTTTCCCCTAGGCCGTTCCAGTTATTCGTTTCGAGCATCAGAACTGCGAAAATTTCGAGTTTCTCAAGCGTTTCTAACCTCCAAACTGCTATATCTCGCGAACGGATTGACCAATCCGCAAAATTTCTGTTGCATCTGACAGTAGAAACTCGCCCGATTACAACGGTAGGTGTAGTTTTCCCCTAGGAAGTTCTAGTTACTCGTTTCGAGCATCAAAACTGCGAAAATTTTGAGTTTCTCAAGCGTTTCTTATCTCCAAACTGCCATATCACGCGAACGGATAGAGCAATCCGCAAAATTTCTGTGCCATCTGAAAGCAGAAACTCGCCCGATTACAACGGTATGCGTACTTCTCCCCTAGGCCGTTCTAGTCATTCGTTTCGAGCATCAGAACTGCGAAAATTTTGAGTTTCTCAAGCGTTTCTTATCTCCAAACTGCCATATCTCGCGAACGGATTGATCAATCCGCAATATTTCTGTTGCATCTGAAAGTAGAGACTCGCCCGATTACAACGGTATGCGCACTTTTCCCCTAGGCCGTTCTATTTATTCGTTTCGAGCATCAGAACAGCGAAAATTTTGAGTTTCTCAAGCGTTTCTTACATCCAAACGGCCATATCACGCGAACGGATTGACCAATCCGCATAATTTCTGTTGCATCTGAAAGTAGAAACTCGCCCGATTACAACGGTATGCGCAATTTTCCCCTAGGCCGTTCTAGTTATTCGTTTCGAGCATCAGAACTGCGAAAATTTTGAGTTTCTCAAGCGTTTCTTACATCCAAACGGCCATATCTCGCGAACGATTTGACCAATCCGCATAATTTCTGTTGCATCTGAAAGTAGAAACTCGCCCGATTACAACGGTATGCGCACTTTGCCCCTAGGCCGTTCTAGTTATTCGTGACGAGCATCAGAACTCCGAAAATTTTGAGTTTCTCAAGCGTTTCTTACCTCCAAGCTGCCATATCTCGCGAACGGATTGACCAATCCGCAAAATTTCTGTTGCATCTGACAGTAGAAACTCGCCCGATTACAACGGTAGGTGTAGTTTTCCCCTAGGAAGTTCTAGTTACTCGTTTCGAGCATCAAAACTGCGAAAATTTTGAGTTTCTCAAGCGTTTCTTATCTGCAAACTGCCATATCACGCGAACGGATTGAGCAATCCGCAAAATTTCTGTGCCATCTGAAAGTAGAAACTCGCCCGATTACAACGGTATGCGTACTTCACCCCTAGGCCGTTCTAGTCATTCGTTTCGAGCATCAGAACTGCGAAAATTTTGAGTTTCTCAAGCGTTTCTTATCTCGAAACTGCCATATCTCGCGAACGGATTGATCAATCCGCAAAATTTCTGTTGCATCTGAAAGTAGAAACTCGCCCGATTACAACGGTATGCGCACTTTTCGCCTAGGCCGTTCTAGTTATTCGTTTCGAGCATCAGAACTGCGAAAATTTTGAGTTTCTCAAGCGTTTCTTACCTCCAAGCTGCCATATCTCGCGAACCGATTGACCAATCCGCAAAATTTCTGTTGCATCTGAAAGTAGAAACTCTCCCGATTACAACGGTAGGTGTAGTTTTCCCCTAGGCCGTTCCAGTTATTCATTTCGAGCATCAGAACTGCGAAAATTTTGAGTTTCTCAAGCGTTCCTTACCTCCAAACTGCCATATCTCGCGAACGGATTGACCAATCCGCAAAATTTCTGTTGCATCTGAAAGTAGAAACTCGCCCGATTACAACGGTATGCGCACTTTGCCCCTAGGCCGTTCCAGTTATTCGTGTCGAGCATCAGAACTCCGAAAATCTTGAGTTTCTCAAGCGTTTCTTAATTCCAAACTGCCACATCACGCGAACGGATTGACCAATCCGCAAAATTTTTGTTGCATTTGAAAGTAGAAACTCGCCCGATTACAACGGTATGCGCACTTTTCCCCTAGGCCGTTCTAGTTTTTCGTTTCGAGCATCAGAACTGCCAAAATTTTGAGTTTCTCAAGCGTTTCTTACTTCCAAACTGCCACATCTCGCGAACGGATCGACCAATCCGCAAAATTTCTGTTGCATCTGAAAGTAGAAACTCGCCCGATTACAACGGTAGGTGTAGTTTTCCCCTAGGAAGTTCTAGTTACTCGTTTCGAGCATCAAAACTGCCAAAATTTTGAGTTTCTCAAGCGTTTCTTACTTCCAAACTGCCACATCTCGCGAACGGATCGACCAATCCGCAAAATTTCTGTTGCATCTGAAAGTAGAAACTCGCCCGATTACAACGGTATGCGCACTTTGCCCCTAGGCCGTTCTAGTTATTCTTGTCGAGCATCAGAACTGGGAAAATTTTGAGTTTCTCAAGCGTTTCTTACCTCCAAACTGCCATATCTCGCGAACGGATTGACCAATCCGCAAAATTTCTGTTGCATCTGAAAGTAGAAACTCGCCCGATTACAACGGTATGCGCACTTTGCCCCTAGGCCGTTCTAGTTATTCGTGTCGAGCATCAGAACTGCGAAAATTTTGAGTTTCTCAAGCGTTTCTTACCTCAAAACTGCCATATCTCGCGAACGGAGTGACCAATCCGCATAATTTCTGTTGCATCTGAAAGTAGAAACTCGCCCGATTACAACGGTATGCGCACTTTTCCCCTAGACGGTTCTAGTTATTCGTTTCGAGCATCAGAACTGCGAAAATTTTGAGTTTCTCAAGCGTTTCTTACCTCCAAACTGCCATATCTCGCGAACGGATTGATCAATCCGCAAAATTTCTGTTGCATCTGAAAGTAGAAACTCGCCCGATTACAACGGTATGCGCACTTTTCCCTTAGGAGCTTCTAGTTATTCGTTTCGAGCATCAGAAATGCGAAAATTTTGAGTTTCTCAAGCGTTTCTTACATCCAAACGGCCATATCACGCGAACGGATTGACCAATCCGCATAATTTCTGTTGCATCTGAAAGTAGAAACTCGCCCGATTACAACGATATGCGCACTTTTCCCCTAGGCCGTTCTAGTTTTTCGTTTCGAGCATCAGAACTGCCAAAATTTTGAGTTTCTCAAGCGTTTCTTACTTCCAAACTGCCACATCTCGCGAACGGATCGACCAATCCGCAAAATTTCTGTTGCATCTGAAAGTAGAAACTCGCCCGATTACAACGGTATGCGCACTTTGCCCCTAGGCCGTTCTAGTTATTCGTGTCGAGCATCAGAACTGCGAAAATTTTGAGTTTCTCAAGCGTTTCTTACCTCCAAACTGCCATATCTCGCGAACGGATTGACCAATCCGCATAATTTCTGTTGCATCTGAAAGTAGAAACTCGCCCGATTACAACGGTATGCGCAATTTTCCCCTAGGCCGTTCTAGTTATTCGTTTCGAGCATCAGAACTGCGAAAATTTTGAGTTTCTCAAGCGTTTCTTACATCCAAACGGCCATATCTCGCGAACGATTTGACCAATCCGCATAATTTCTATTGCATCTGAAAGTAGAAACTCGCCCGATTACAACGGTATGCGCACTTTGCCCCTAGGCCGTTCTAGTTATTCGTGACGAGCATCAGAACTCCGAAAATTTTGAGTTTCTCAAGCGTTTCTTACCTCCAAGCTGCCATATCTCGCGAACGAATTGACCAATCTGCAAAATTTCTGTTGCATCTGAAAGTAGAAACTCGCCCGATTACAACGATCTGTGTAGTTTTCCCCTAGGCCGTTCCAGTTATTCGTTTCGAGCATCAGAACTGCGAAAATTTCGAGTTTCTCAAGCGTTTCTAACCTCCAAACTGCTATATCTCGCGAACGGATTGACCAATCCGCAAAATTTCTGTTGCATCTGACAGTAGAAACTCGCCCGATTACAACGGTAGGTGTAGTTTTCCCCTAGGAAGTTCTAGTTACTCGTTTCGAGCATCAAAACTGCGAAAATTTTGAGTTTCTCAAGCGTTTCTTATCTCCAAACTGCCATATCACGCGAACGGATAGAGCAATCCGCAAAATTTCTGTGCCATCTGAAAGCAGAAACTCGCCCGATTACAACGGTATGCGTACTTCTCCCCTAGGCCGTTCTAGTCATTCGTTTCGAGCATCAGAACTGCGAAAATTTTGAGTTTCTCAAGCGTTTCTTATCTCCAAACTGCCATATCTCGCGAACGGATTGATCAATCCGCAATATTTCTGTTGCATCTGAAAGTAGAGACTCGCCCGATTACAACGGTATGCGCACTTTTCCCCTAGGCCGTTCTATTTATTCGTTTCGAGCATCAGAACAGCGAAAATTTTGAGTTTCTCAAGCGTTTCTTACATCCAAACGGCCATATCACGCGAACGGATTGACCAATCCGCATAATTTCTGTTGCATCTGAAAGTAGAAACTCGCCCGATTACAACGGTATGCGCAATTTTCCCCTAGGCCGTTCTAGTTATTCGTTTCGAGCATCAGAACTGCGAAAATTTTGAGTTTCTCAAGCGTTTCTTACATCCAAACGGCCATATCTCGCGAACGATTTGACCAATCCGCATAATTTCTGTTGCATCTGAAAGTAGAAACTCGCCCGATTACAACGGTATGCGCACTTTGCCCCTAGGCCGTTCTAGTTATTCGTGACGAGCATCAGAACTCCGAAAATTTTGAGTTTCTCAAGCGTTTCTTACCTCCAAGCTGCCA
This sequence comes from Ptiloglossa arizonensis, assembly GCF_051014685.1. Classification (NCBI taxonomy): domain Eukaryota; kingdom Metazoa; phylum Arthropoda; class Insecta; order Hymenoptera; family Colletidae; genus Ptiloglossa; species Ptiloglossa arizonensis. Next base: position 355,209 of record NW_027478723.1, read on the forward strand.
TATCTCGCGAACGAATTGACCAATCTGCAAAATTTCTGTTGCATCTGAAAGTAGAAACTCGCCCGATTACAACGATCTGTGTAGTTTTCCCCTAGGCCGTTCCAGTTATTCGTTTCGAGCATCAGAACTGCGAAAATTTTGAGTTTCTCAAGCGTTTCTAACCTCCAAACTGCCATATCTCGCGAACGGATTGACCAATCCGCAAAATTTCTGTTGCATCTGACAGTAGAAACTCGCCCGATTACAACGGTAGGTGTAGTTTTCCCCTAGGAAGTTCTAGTTACTCGTTTCGAGCATCAAAACTGCGAAAATTTTGAGTTTCTCAAGCGTTTCTTATCTCCAAACTGCCATATCACGCGAACGGATAGAGCAATCCGCAAAATTTCTGTGCCATCTGAAAGCAGAAACTCGCCCGATTACAACGGTATGCGTACTTCTCCCCTAGGCCGTTCTAGTCATTCGTTTCGAGCATCAGAACTGCGAAAATTTTGAGTTTCTCAAGCGTTTCTTATCTCCAAACTGCCATATCTCGCGAACGGATTGATCAATCCGCAATATTTCTGTTGCATCTGAAAGTAGAGACTCGCCCGATTACAACGGTATGCGCACTTTTCCCCTAGGCCGTTCTATTTATTCGTTTCGAGCATCAGAACAGCGAAAATTTTGAGTTTCTCAAGCGTTTCTTACATCCAAACGGCCATATCACGCGAACGGATTGACCAATCCGCATAATTTCTGTTGCATCTGAAAGTAGAAACTCGCCCGATTACAACGGTATGCGCAATTTTCCCCTAGGCCGTTCTAGTTATTCGTTTCGAGCATCAGAACTGCGAAAATTTTGAGTTTCTCAAGCGTTTCTTACATCCAAACGGCCATATCTCGCGAACGATTTGACCAATCCGCATAATTTCTGTTGCATCTGAAAGTAGAAACTCGCCCGATTACAACGGTATGCGCACTTTGCCCCTAGGCCGTTCTAGTTATTCGTGACGAGCACCAGAACTCCGAAAATTTTGAGTTTCTCAAGCGTTTCTTACCTCCAAGCTGCCATATCTCGCGAACGAATTGACCAATCTGCAAAATTTCTGTTGCATCTGAAAGTAGAAACTCGCCCGATTACAACGATCTGTGTAGTTTTCCCCTAGGCCGTTCCAGTTATTCGTTTCGAGCATCAGAACTGCGAAAATTTTGAGTTTCTCAAGCGTTTCTAACCTCCAAACTGCCATATCTCGCGAACGGATTGACCAATCCGCAAAATTTCTGTTGCATCTGACAGTAGAAACTCGCCCGATTACAACGGTAGGTGTAGTTTTCCCCTAGGAAGTTCTAGTTACTCGTTTCGAGCATCAAAACTGCGAAAATTTTGAGTTTCTCAAGCGTTTCTTATCTCCAAACTGCCATATCACGCGAACGGATAGAGCAATCCGCAAAATTTCTGTGCCATCTGAAAGCAGAAACTCGCCCGATTACAACGGTATGCGTACTTCTCCCCTAGGCCGTTCTAGTCATTCGTTTCGAGCATCAGAACTGCGAAAATTTTGAGTTTCTCAAGCGTTTCTTATCTCCAAACTGCCATATCTCGCGAACGGATTGATCAATCCGCAATATTTCTGTTGCATCTGAAAGTAGAGACTCGCCCGATTACAACGGTATGCGCACTTTTCCCCTAGGCCGTTCTATTTATTCGTTTCGAGCATCAGAGCAGCGAAAATTTTGAGTTTCTCAAGCGTTTCTTACATCCAAACGGCCATATCACGCGAACGGATTGACCAATCCGCATAATTTCTGTTGCATCTGAAAGTAGAAACTCGCCCGATTACAACGATATGCGCACTTTTCCCCTAGGCCGTTCTTGTTATTCGTTTCGAGCATCAGAACTGCCAAAATTTTGAGTTTCTCAAGCGTTTCTTACTTCCAAACTGCCACATCTCGCGAACGGATCGACCAATCCGCAAAATTTCTGTTGCATCTGAAAGTAGAAACTCGCCCGATTACAACGGTATGCGCACTTTGCCCCTAGGCCGTTCTAGTTATTCTTGTCGAGCATCAGAACTGCGAAAATTTTGAGTTTCTCAAGCGTTTCTTACCTCCAAACTGCCATATCTCGCGAACGGATTGACCAATCCGCAAAATTTCTGTTGCATCTGAAAGTAGAAACTCGCCCGATTACAACGGTATGCGCACTTTGCCCCTAGGCCGTTCTAGTTATTCGTGTCGAGCATCAGAACTGCGAAAATTTTGAGTTTCTCAAGCGTTTCTTACATCAAAACTGCCATATCTCGCGAACGGAGTGACCAATCCGCATAATTTCTGCTGCATCTGAAAGTAGAAACTCGCCCGATTACAACGGTATGCGCACTTTTCCCCTAGACGGTTCTAGTTATTCGTTTCGAGCATCAGAACTGCGAAAATTTTGAGTTTCTCAAGCGTTTCTTACCTCCAAACTGCCATATCTCGCGAACGGATCGATCAATCCGCAAAATTTCTGTTGCATCTGAAAGTAGAAACTCGCCCGATTACAACGGTATGCGCACTTTTCCCTTAGGAGGTTCTAGTTATTCGTTTCGAGCATCAGAAATGCGAAAATTTTGAGTTTCTCAAGCGTTTCTTACTTCCAAACTGCCACATCTCGCGAACGGATCGACCAATCCGCAAAATTTCTGTTGCATCTGAAAGTAGAAACTCGCCCGATTACAACGGTATGCGCACTTTGCCCCTAGGCCGTTCTAGTTATTCGTGTCGAGCATCAGAACTGCGAAAATTTTGAGTTTCTCAAGCGGTTCTTACCACCAAACGGCCATATCTCGCGAACGGATTGACCAATCCGCAAAATTTCTGTTGCATCTGACAGTAGAAACTCGCCCGATTACAACGGTAGGTGTAGTTTTCCCCTAGGAAGTTCTAGTTACTCGTTTCGAGCATCAAAACTGCGAAAATTTTGAGTTTCTCAAGCGTTTCTTATCTCCAAACTGCCATATCACGCGAACGGATAGAGCAATCCGCAAAATTTCTGTGCCATCTGAAAGTAGAAACTCGCCCGATTACAACGGTATGCGTACTTCTCCCCTAGGCCGTTCTAGTCATTCGTTTCGAGCATCAGAACTGCGAAAATTTTGAGTTTCTCAAGCGTTTCTTATCTCCAAACTGCCATATCTCGCGAACGGATTGATCAATCAGCAAAATTTCTGTTGCATCTGAAAGTAGAAACTCGCCCGATTACAACGGTATGCGCACTTTTCCCCTAGGCCGTTCTATTTATTCGTTTCGAGCATCAGAACTGCCAAAATTTTGAGTTTCTCAAGCGTTTCTTACTTCCAAACTGCCACATCTCGCGAACGGATCGACCAGTCCGCAAAATTTCTGTTGCATCTGAAAGTAGAAACTCGCCCGATTACAACGGTATGCGCACTTTGCCCCTAGGCCGTTCTAGTTATTCTTGTCGAGCATCAGAACTGCGAAAATTTTGAGTTTCTCAAGCGTTTCTTACATCCAAACTGCCATATCTCGCGAACGGATTGACCAATCCGCAAAATTTCTGTTGCATCTGAAAGTAGAAACTCGCCCGATTACAACGGTATGCGCACTTTTCCCCTAGGCCGTTCTATTTATTCGTTTCGAGCATCAGAACTGCCAAAATTTTGAGTTTCTCAAGCGTTTCTTACTTCCAAACTGCCACATCTCGCGAACGGATCGACCAGTCCGCAAAATTTCTGTTGCATCTGAAAGTAGAAACTCGCCCGATTACAACGGTATGCGCACTTTGCCCCTAGGCCGTTCTAGTTATTCTTGTCGAGCATCAGAACTGCGAAAATTTTGAGTTTCTCAAGCGTTTCTTACCTCAAAACTGCCATATCTCGCGAACGGAGTGACCAATCCGCATAATTTCTGCTGCATCTGAAAGTAGAAACTCGCCCGATTACACCGGTATGCGCACTTTGCCCCTAGGCCGTTCTAGTTATTCTTGTCGAGCATCAGAACTGCGAAAATTTTGAGTTTCTCAAGCGTTTCTTACATCCAAACTGCCATATCTCGCGAACGGATTGACCAATCCGCAAAATTTCTGTTGCATCTGACAGTAGAAACTCGCCCGATTACAACGGTAGGTGTAGTTTTCCCCTAGGAAGTTCTAGTTACTCGTTTCGAGCATCAAAACTGCGAAAATTTTGAGTTTCTCAAGCGTTTCTTATCTCCAAACTGCCATATCACGCGAACGGATAGAGCAATCCGCAAAATTTCTGTGCCATCTGAAAGTAGAAACTCGCCCGATTACAACGGTATGCGTACTTCTCCCCTAGGCCGTTCTAGTCATTCGTTTCGAGCATCAGAACTGCGAAAATTTTGAGTTTCTCAAGCGTTTCTTATCTCCAAACTGCCATATCTCGCGAACGGATTGATCAATCCGCAAAATTTCTGTTGCATCTGAAAGTAGAAACTCGCCCGATTACAACGGTATGCGCACTTTTCCCCTAGGCCGTTCTATTTATTCGTTTCGAGCATCAGAACTGCCAAAATTTTGAGTTTCTCAAGCGTTTCTTACTTCCAAACTGCCACATCTCGCGAACGGATCGACCAGTCCGCAAAATATCTGTTGCATCTGAAAGTAGAAACTCGCCCGATTACAACGGTATGCGCACTTTGCCCCTAGGCCGTTCTAGTTATTCTTGTCGAGCATCAGAACTGCGAAAATTTTGAGTTTCTCAAGCGTTTCTTACATCCAAACTGCCATATCTCGCGAACGGATTGACCAATCCGCAAAATTTCTGTTGCATCTGAAAGTAGAAACTCGCCCGATTACAACGGTATGCGCACTTTGCCCCTAGGCCGTTCTAGTTATTCGTTTCGAGCATCAGAACTGCCAAAATTTTGAGTTTCTCAAGCGTTTCTTACTTCCAAACTGCCACATCTCGCGAACGGATCGACCAGTCCGCAAAATTTCTGTTGCATCTGAAAGTAGAAACTCGCCCGATTACAACGGTATGCGCACTTTGCCCCTAGGCCGTTCTAGTTATTCGTGTCGAGCATCAGAACTGCGAAAATTTTGAGTTTCTCAAGCGTTTCTTACCTCCAAACTGCCATATCTCGCGAACGGATTGACCAATCCGCAAAATTTCTGTTGCATCTGAAAGTAGAAACTCGCCCGATTACAACGGTATGCGCACTTTGCCCCTAGGCCGTTCGAGTTATTCGTGTCGAGCATCAGAACTGCGAAAATTTTGAGTTTCTAAAGCGTTTCTTACCTCAAAACTGCCATATCTCGCGAACGGATTGATCAATCCGCAAAATTTCTGTTGCATCTGAAAGTAGAAACTCGCCCGATTACAACGGTATGCGCACTTTTCCCCTAGGATGTTCTAGTTATTCGTTTCGAGCATCAGAAATGCGAAAATTTTGAGTTTCTCAAGCGTTTCTTACTTCCAAACTGCCACATCTCGCGAACGGATCGACCAGTCCGCAAAATTTCTGTTGCATCTGAAAGTAGAAACTCGCCCGATTACAACGGTATGCGCACTTTGCCCCTAGGCCGTTCTAGTTATTCGTGTCGAGCATCAGAACTGCGAAAATTTTGAGTTTCTCAAGCGTTTCTTACTTCCAAACTGCCATATCTCGCGAACGGATTGACCAATCCGCAAAATTTCTGTTGCATCTGAAAGTAGAATCTCGCCCGATTACAACGGTAGGTGTAGTTTTCCCCTAGGCCGTTCTAGTTATTCGTTTCGAGCATCAGAACTGCGAAAATTTTGAGTTTCTCAAGCGTTTCTTACCTCCAAACTGCCATATCTCGCGCACGGATTGACCAATCCGCATAATTTCTGTTGCATCTGAAAGTAGAAACTCGCCCGATTACAACGGTATGCGCAATTTTCCCCTAGGCCGTTCTAGTTATTCGTTTCGAGCATCAGAACTGCGAAAATTTTGAGTTTCTCAAGCGTTTCTTACATCCAAACGGACATATCTCGCGAACGATTTGACCAATCCGCATAATTTCTGTTGCATCTGAAAGTAGAAACTCGCCCGATTACAACGGTATGCGCACTTTGCCCCTAGGCCGTTCTAGTTATTCGTGTCGAGCATCAGAACTCCGAAAATTTTGAGTTTCTCAAGCGTTTCTTACCTCCAAGCTGCCATATCTCGCGAACGAATTGACCAATCCGCAAAATTTCTGTTGCATCTGAAAGTAGAAACTCGCCCGATTACAACGATATGTGTAGTTTTCCCCTAGGCCGTTCCAGTTATTCGTTTCGAGCATCAGAACTGCGAAAATTTTGAGTTTCTCAAGCGTTTCTTACCTCCAAACTGCCATATCTCGCGAACGGATTGACCAATCCGCAAAATTTCTGTTGCATCTGACAGTAGAAACTCGCCCGATTACAACAGTAGGTGTAGTTTTCCCCTAGGAAGTTCTAGTTACTCGTTTCGAGCATCAAAACTGCGAAAATTTTGAGTTTCTCAAGCGTTTCTTATCTCTAAACTGCCATATCACGCGAACGGATAGAGCAATCCGCAAAATTTCTGTGCCATCTGAAAGTAGAAACTCGCCCGATTACAACGGTATGCGTACTTCTCCCCTAGGCCGTTCTAGTCATTCGTTTCGAGCATCAGAACTGCGAAAATTTTGAGTTTCTCAAGCGTTTCTTATCTCCAAACTGCCATATCTCGCGAACGGATTGATCAATCCGCAAAATTTCTGTTGCATCTGAAAGTAGAAACTCGCCCAATTACAACGGTATGCGCACTTTTCCCCTAGGCCGTTCTATTTATTCGTTTCGAGCATCAGAACAGCGAAAATTTTGAGTTTCTCAAGCGTTTCTTACATCCAAACGGCCATATCACGCGAACGGATTGACCAATCCGCATAATTTCTATTGCATCTGAAAGTAGAAACTCGCCCGATTACAACGATATGCGCACTTTTCCCCTAGGCCGTTCTATTTATTCGTGTCGAGCATCAGAACAGCGAAAATTTTGAGTTTCTCAAGCGTTTCTTACATCCAAACGGCCATATCACGCGAACGGATTGACCAATCCGCATAATTTCTGTTGCATCTGAAAGTAGAAACTCGCCCGATTACAACGATATGCGCACTTTTCCCCTAGACGGTTCTAGTTATTCGTTTCGAGCATCAGAACTGCGAAAATTTTGAGTTTCTCAAGCGTTTCTTACCTCCAAACTGCCATATCTCGCGAACGGATTGATCAATCCGCAAAATTTCTGTTGCATCTGAAAGTAGAAACTCGCCCGATTACAACGGTATGCGCACTTTTCCCCTAGGAGGTTCTAGTTATTCGTTTCGAGCATCAGAACTGCGAAAATTTTGAGTTTCTCAAGCGTTTCTTACTTCCAAACTGCCATATCTCGCGAACGGATTGACCAATCCGCAAAATTTCTGTTGCATCTGAAAGTAGAAGCTCGCCCGATTACAACGGTATGCGCACTTTGCCCCTAGGCCGTTCCAGTTATTCGTGTCGAGCATCAGAACTCCGAAAATCTTGAGTTTCTCAAGCGTTTCTTAATTCCAAACTGCCACATCTCGCGAACGGATTGACCAATCCGAAAAATTTTTGTTGCATTTGAAAGTAGAAACTCGCCCGATTACAACGGTATGCGCACTTTTCCCCTAGGCCGTTCTAGTTATTCGTGTGGAGCATCAGAACTGCGAAAATTTTGAGTTTCTCAAGCGTTTCTTACCTCCAAACTGCCATATCTCGCGAACGGATTGACCAATCCGCAAAATTTCTGTTGCGTCTGAAAGTAGAAACTCGCCCGATTACAACGGTATGCGCACTTTGCGCCTAGGCCGTTCTAGTTATTCGTGTCGAGCATCAGAACTGCGAAAATTTTGAGTTTCTCAAGCGTTTCTTACCTCCAAACTGCCATATCTCGGGAACGGATTGACCAATCCGCATAATTTCTGTTGCATCTGAAAGTAGAAACTCGTCCGATTACAACGGTATGCGCACTTTTCCCCTAGGCCGTTCTATTTATTCGTTTCGAGCATCAGAACAGCGAAAATTTTGAGTTTCTCAAGCGTTTCTTACATCCAAACGGCCATATCACGCGAACGGATTGACCAATCCGCATAATTTCTGTTGCATCTGAAAGTAGAAACTCGCCCGATTACAACGATATGCGCACTTTTCCCCTAGGCCGTTCTTGTTATTCGTTTCGAGCATCAGAACTGCCAAAATTTTGAGTTTCTCAAGCGTTTCTTACTTCCAAACTGCCACATCTCGCGAACGGATCGACCAGTCCGCAAAATTTCTGTTGCATCTGAAAGTAGAAACTCGCCCGATTACAACGGTATGCGCACTTTGCCCCTAGGCCGTTCTAGTTATTCGTGTCGAGCATCAGAACTGCGAAAATTTTGAGTTTCTCAAGCGTTTCTTACCTCCAAACTGCCATATCTCGCGAACGGATTGACCAATCCGCAAAATTTCTGTTGCATCTGAAAGTAGAAACACGCCCGATTACAACGGTATGCGCACTTTGCCCCTAGGCCGTTCTAGTTATTCGTGTCGAGCATCAGAACTGCGAAAATTTTGAGTTTCTCAAGCGTTTCTTACATCCAAACGGCCATATCTCGCGAACGATTTGACCAATCCGCATAATTTCTGTTGCATCTGAAAGTAGAAACTCGCCCGATTACAACAGTATGCGCACTTTGCCCCTAGGCCGTTCCAGTTATTCGTGTCGAGCATCAGAACTCCGAAAATATTGAGTTTCTCAAGCGTTTCTTACCTCCAAACTGCCATATCTCGCGAACGGATTGACCAATCCGCAAAATTTCTGTTGCATCTGAAAGTAGAAACTCGCCCGATTACAACGGTAGGTGTAGTTTTCCCCTAGGAAGTTCTAGTTACTCGTTTCGAGCATCAAAACTGCGAAAATTTTGAGTTTCTCAAGCGTTTCTTATCTCCAAACTGCCATATCACGCGAACGGATTGAGCAATCCGCAAAATTTCTGTGCCATCTGAAAGTAGAAACTCGCCCGATTACAACGGTATGCGCACTTTGCCCCTAGGCCGTTCTAGTTATTCGTGTCGAGCATCAGAACTGCGAAAATTTTGAGTTTCTCAAGCGTTTCTTACCTCCAAACTGCCATATCTCGCGAACGGATTGACCAATCCGCAAAATTTCTGTTGCATCTGAAAGTAGAAACACGCCCGATTACAACGGTATGCGCACTTTGCCCCTAGGCCGTTCTAGTTATTCGTGTCGAGCATCAGAACTGCGAAAATTTTGAGTTTCTCAAGCGTTTCTTACCTCCAAACTGCCATATCTCGCGAACGGATTGACCAATCCGCAAAATTTCTGTTGCATCTGAAAGTAGAAACACGCCCGATTACAACGGTATGCGCACTTTGCCCCTAGGCCGTTCTAGTTATTCGTGTCGAGCATCAGAACTGCGAAAATTTTGAGTTTCTCAAGCGTTTCTTACCTCAAAACTGCCATATCTCGCGAACGGATTGACCAATCCGCATAATTTCTGTTGCATCTGAAAGTAGAAACTCGCCCGATTACAACGGTATGCGCACTTTTCCCCTAGACGGTTCTAGTTATTCGTTTCGAGCATCAGAACTGCGAAAATTTTGAGTTTCTCAAGCGTTTCTTACCTCCAAACTGCCATATCTCGCGAACGGATTGATCAATCCGCAAAATTTCTGTTGCATCTGAAAGTAGAAACTCGCCCGATTACAACGGTATGCGCACTTTTCCCCTAGGAGGTTCTAGTTATTCGTTTCGAGCATCAGAACTGCGAAAATTTTGAGTTTCTCAAGCGTTTCTTATCTCCAAACTGCCATATCTCGCGAACGGATTGATCAATCCGCAAAATTTCTGTTGCATCTGAAAGTAGAAACTCGCCCAATTACAACGGTATGCGCACTTTTCCCCTAGGCCGTTCTATTTATTCGTGTCGAGCATCAGAACAGCGAAAATTTTGAGTTTCTCAAGCGTTTCTTACATCCAAACGGCCATATCACGCGAACGAATTGACCAATCCGCATAATTTCTGTTGCATCTGAAAGTAGAAACTCGCCCGATTACAACGATATGCGCACTTTGACCCTAGGCCGTTCTAGTTATTCGTGTCGAGCATCAGAACTGCGAAAATTTTGAGTTTCTCAAGCGTTTCTTACCTCAAAACTGCCATATCTCGCGAACGGATTGACCAATCCGCATAATTTCTGTTGCATCTGAAAGTAGAAACTCGCCCGATTACAACGGTATGCGAACTTTTCCCCTAGACGGTTCTAGTTATTCGTTTCGAGCATCAGAACTGCGAAAATTTTGAGTTTCTCAAGCGTTTCTTACCTCCAAACTGCCATATCTCGCGAACGGATCGATCAATCCGCAAAATTTCTGTTGCATCTGAAAGTAGAAACTCGCCCGATTACAACGGTATGCGCACTTTTCCCCTAGGAGGTTCTAGTTATTCGCTTCGAGCATCAGAAATGCGAAAATTTTGAGTTTCTCAAGCGTTTCTTACTTCCAAACTGCCATATCTCGCGAACGGATTGACCAATCCGCAAAATTTCTGTTGCATCTGAAAGTAGAATCTCGCCCGATTACAACGGTAGGTGTAGTTTTCCCCTAGGCCGTTCTAGTTATTCGTTTCGAGCATCAGAACTGCGAAAATTTTGAGTTTCTCAAGCGTTTCTTATCTCCAAACTGCCATATCTCCCGTACGGATTGATCAATCCACAAAATTTCTGTTGCATCTGAAAGTAGAAACTCGCCCGATTACAACGGTATGCGCACCTTTCCCCTAGGCCGTTCTAGTTATTCGTGTCGAGCATCAGAACTGCGAAAATCTTGAGTTTCTCAAGCGTTTCTTACCTCCAAACTGCCATATCTCGCGAACGGATTGACCAATCCGCAAAATTTCTGTTGCATCTGAAAGTAGAAACTCGCCCGATTACAACGGTATGCGCACTTTTCCCCTAGGCCGTTCTAGTTATTCGTGTCGAGCATCAGAACTGCGAAAATTTTGAGTTTCTCAAGCGTTTCTTAATTCGAAACTGCCACATCTCGCGAACGGATTGACCAATCCGCAAAATTTTTGTTGCATTTGAAAGTAGAAACTCGCCCAATTACAACGGTATGCGCACTTTTCCCCTAGGCCGTTCTAGTTATTCGTTTCGAGCATCAGAACTGCGAAAATTTTGAGTTTCTCAAGGGTTTCTTACATCCAAACGGCCATATCTCGCGAACGGATTGACCAAGCCGCATAATTTCTGTTGCATCTGAAAGTAGAAACTCGCCCGATTACAACGGTATGCGCAATTTTCCCCTAGGCCGTTCTAGTTATTCGTTTCGAGCATCAGAACTGCGAAAATTTTGAGTTTCTCAAGCGTTTCTTACATCCAAACGGCCATATCTCGCGAACGATTTGACCAATCCGCATAATTACTGTTGCATCTGAAAGTAGAAACTCGCCCGATTACAACGGTATGCGCACTTTGCCCCTAGGCCGTTCTAGTTATTCGTGTCGAGCATCAGAACTCCGAAAATTTTGAGTTTCTCAAGCGTTTCTTACCTCCAAGCTGCCATATCTCGCGAACCGATTGACCAATCCGCAAAATTTCTGTTGCATCTGAAAGTAGAAACTCTCCCGATTACAACGGTAGGTGTAGTTTTCCCCTATGCCGTTCCAGTTATTCATTTCGAGCATCAGAACTGCGAAAATTTTGAGTTTCTCAAGCGTTCCTTACCTCCAAACTGCCATATCTCGCGAACGGATTGACCAATCCGCAAAATTTCTGTTGCATCTGAAAGTAGAAGCTCGCCCGATTACAACGGTATGCGCACTTTGCCCCTAGGCCGTTCCAGTTATTCGTGTCGAGCATCAGAACTCCGAAAATCTTGAGTTTCTCAAGCGTTTCTTAATTCCAAACTGCCACATCTCGCGAACGGATTGACCAATCCGAAAAATTTTTGTTGCATTTGAAAGTAGAAACTCGCCCGATTACAACGGTATGCGCACTTTTCCCCTAGGCCGTTCTGGTTATTCGTGTGGAGCATCAGAACTGCGAAAATTTTGAGTTTCTCAAGCGTTTCTTACCTCCAAACTGCCATATCTCGCGAACGGATTGACCAATCCGCAAAATTTCTGTTGCGTCTGAAAGTAGAAACTCGCCCGATTACAACGGTATGCGCACTTTGCGCCTAGGCCGTTCTAGTTATTCGTGTCGAGCATCAGAACTGCGAAAATTTTGAGTTTCTCAAGCGTTTCTTACCTCCAAACTGCCATATCTCGGGAACGGATTGACCAATCCGCATAATTTCTGTTGCATCTGAAAGTAGAAACTCGTCCGATTACAACGGTATGCGCACTTTTCCCCTAGGCCGTTCTATTTATTCGTTTCGAGCATCAGAACAGCGAAAATTTTGAGTTTCTCAAGCGTTTCTTACATCCAAACGGCCATATCACGCGAACGGATTGACCAATCCGCATAATTTCTGTTGCATCTGAAAGTAGAAACTCGCCCGATTACAACGATATGCGCACTTTTCCCCTAGGCCGTTCTTGTTATTCGTTTCGAGCATCAGAACTGCCAAAATTTTGAGTTTCTCAAGCGTTTCTTACTTCCAAACTGCCACATCTCGCGAACGGATCGACCAGTCCGCAAAATTTCTGTTGCATCTGAAAGTAGAAACTCGCCCGATTACAACGGTATGCGCACTTTGCCCCTAGGCCGTTCTAGTTATTCGTGTCGAGCATCAGAACTGCGAAAATTTTGAGTTTCTCAAGCGTTTCTTACCTCCAAACTGCCATATCTCGCGAACGGATTGACCAATCCGCAAAATTTCTGTTGCATCTGAAAGTAGAAACACGCCCGATTACAACGGTATGCGCACTTTGCCCCTAGGCCGTTCTAGTTATTCGTGTCGAGCATCAGAACTGCGAAAATTTTGAGTTTCTCAAGCGTTTCTTACCTCAAAACTGCCATATCTCGCGAACGGATTGACCAATCCGCATAATTTCTGTTGCATCTGAAAGTAGAAACCCGCCCGATTACAACGGTATGCGCACTTTTCCCCTAGACGGTTCTAGTTATTCGTTTCGAGCATCAGAACTGCGAAAATTTTGAGTTTCTCAAGCGTTTCTTACCTCAAAACTGCCATATCTCGCGAACGGATTGACCAATCCGCAAAATTTCTGTTGCATCTGAAAGTAGAATCTCGCCCGATTACAACGGTAGGTGTAGTTTTCCCCTAGGCCGTTCTAGTTATTCGTTTCGAGCATCAGAACTGCGAAAATTTTGAGTTTCTCAAGCGTTTCTTATCTCCAAACTGCCATATCTCCCGTACGGATTGATCGATCCACAAAATTTCTGTTGCATCTGAAAGTAGAAACTCGCCCGATTACAACGGTATGCGCACCTTTCCCCTAGGCCGTTCTAGTTATTCGTGTCGAGCATCAGAACTGCGAAAATCTTGAGTTTCTCAAGCGTTTCTTACCTCCAAACTGCCATATCTCGCGAACGGATTGACCAATCCGCAAAATTTCTGTTGCATCTGAAAGTAGAAACTCGCCCGATTACAACGGTATGCGCAATTTTCCCCTAGGCCGTTGTAGTTATTCGTTTCGAGCATCAGAACTGCGAAAATTTTGAGTTTCTCAAGCGTTTCTTACATCCAAACGGCCATATCTCGCGAACGATTTGACCAATCCGCATAATTTCTGTTGCATCTGAAAGTAGAAACTCGCCCGATTACAACAGTATGCGCACTTTGCCCCTAGGCCGTTCCAGTTATTCGTGTCGAGCATCAGAACTCCGAAAATATTGAGTTTCTCAAGCGTTTCTTACCTCCAAACTGCCATATCTCGCGAACGGATTGACCAATCCGCAAAATTTCTGTTGCATCTGAAAGTAGAAACTCGCCCGATTACAACGGTAGGTGTAGTTTTCCCCTAGGAAGTTCTAGTTACTCGTTTCGAGCATCAAAACTGCGAAAATTTTGAGTTTCTCAAGCGTTTCTTATCTCCAAACTGCCATATCACGCGAACGGATTGAGCAATCCGCAAAATTTCTGTGCCATCTGAAAGTAGAAACTCGCCCGATTACAACGGTATGCGCACTTTGCCCCTAGGCCGTTCTAGTTATTCGTGTCGAGCATCAGAACTGCGAAAATTTTGAGTTTCTCAAGCGTTTCTTACCTCCAAACTGCCATATCTCGCGAACGGATTGACCAATCCGCAAAATTTCTGTTGCATCTGAAAGTAGAAACACGCCCGATTACAACGGTATGCGCACTTTGCCCCTAGGCCGTTCTAGTTATTCGTGTCGAGCATCAGAGCTGCGAAAATTTTGAGTTTCTCAAGCGTTTCTTACCTCAAAACTGCCATATCTCGCGAACGGATTGACCAATCCGCATAATTTCTGTTGCATCTGAAAGTAGAAACACGCCCGATTACAACGGTATGCGCACTTTGCCCCTAGGCCGTTCTAGTTATTCGTGTCGAGCATCAGAACTGCGAAAATTTTGAGTTTCTCAAGCGTTTCTTACCTCCAAACTGCCATATCTCGCGAACGGATTGACCAATCCGCAAAATTTCTGTTGCATCTGAAAGTAGAAACACGCCCGATTACAACGGTATGCGCACTTTGCCCCTAGGCCGTTCTAGTTATTCGTGTCGAGCATCAGAACTGCGAAAATTTTGAGTTTCTCAAGCGTTTCTTACCTCAAAACTGCCATATCTCGCGAACGGATTGACCAATCCGCATAATTTCTGTTGCATCTGAAAGTAGAAACTCGCCCGATTACAACGGTATGCGCACTTTTCCCCTAGACGGTTCTAGTTATTCGTTTCGAGCATCAGAACTGCGAAAATTTTGAGTTTCTCAAGCGTTTCTTACCTCAAAACTGCCATATCTCGCGAACGGATTGACCAATCCGCAAAATTTCTGTTGCATCTGAAAGTAGAAACACGCCCGATTACAACGGTATGCGCACTTTGCCCCTAGGCCGTTCTAGTTATTCGTGTCGAGCATCAGAACTGCGAAAATTTTGAGTTTCTCAAGCGTTTCTTACCTCAAAACTGCCATATCTCGCGAACGGATTGACCAATCCGCATAATTTCTGTTGCATCTGAAAGTAGAAACTCGCCCGATTACAACGGTATGCGCACTTTTCCCCTAGACGGTTCTAGTTATTCGTTTCGAGCATCAGAACTGCGAAAATTTTGAGTTTCTCAAGCGTTTCTTACCTCAAAACTGCCATATCTCGCGAACGGATTGACCAATCCGCAAAATTTCTGTTGCATCTGAAAGTAGAATCTCGCCCGATTACAACGGTAGGTGTAGTTTTCCCCTAGGCCGTTCTAGTTATTCGTTTCGAGCATCAGAACTGCGAAAATTTTGAGTTTCTCAAGCGTTTCTTATCTCCAAACTGCCATATCTCCCGTACGGATTGATCGATCCACAAAATTTCTGTTGCATCTGAAAGTAGAAACTCGCCCGATTACAACGGTATGCGCACCTTTCCCCTAGGCCGTTCTAGTTATTCGTGTCGAGCATCAGAACTGCGAAAATCTTGAGTTTCTCAAGCGTTTCTTACCTCCAAACTGCCATATCTCGCGAACGCATTGACCAATCCGCAAAATTTCTGTTGCATCTGAAAGTAGAAACTCGCCCGATTACAACGGTATGCGCACTTTTCCCCTAGGCCGTTCTAGTTATTCGTGTCGAGCATCAGAACTGCGAAAATTTTGAGTTTCTCAAGCGTTTCTTAATTCGAAACTGCCACATCTCGCGAACGGATTGACCAATCCGCAAAATTTTTGTTGCATTTGAAAGTAGAAACTCGCCCGATTACAACGGTATGCGCACTTTTCCCCTAGGCCGTTCTAGTTATTCGTTTCGAGCATCAGAACTGCGAAAATTTTGAGTTTCTCAAGGGTTTCTTACATCCAAACGGCCATATCTCGCGAACGGATTGACCAATCCGCATAATTTCTGTTGCATCTGAAAGTAGAAACTCGCCCGATTACAACGGTATGCGCAATTTTCCCCTAGGCCGTTGTAGTTATTCGTTTCGAGCATCAGAACTGCGAAAATTTTGAGTTTCTCAAGCGTTTCTTACATCCAAACGGCCATATCTCGCGAACGATTTGACCAATCCGCATAATTTCTGTTGCATCTGAAAGTAGAAACTCGCCCGATTACAACAGTATGCGCACTTTGCCCCTAGGCCGTTCCAGTTATTCGTGTCGAGCATCAGAACTCCGAAAATATTGAGTTTCTCAAGCGTTTCTTACCTCCAAACTGCCATATCTCGCGAACGGATTGACCAATCCGCAAAATTTCTGTTGCATCTGAAAGTAGAAACTCGCCCGATTACAACGGTAGGTGTAGTTTTCCCCTAGGAAGTTCTAGTTACTCGTTTCGAGCATCAAAACTGCGAAAATTTTGAGTTTCTCAAGCGTTTCTTATCTCCAAACTGCCATATCACGCGAACGGATTGAGCAATCCGCAAAATTTCTGTGCCATCTGAAAGTAGAAACTCGCCCGATTACAACGGTATGCGCACTTTGCCCCTAGGCCGTTCTAGTTATTCGTGTCGAGCATCAGAACTGCGAAAATTTTGAGTTTCTCAAGCGTTTCTTACCTCCAAACTGCCATATCTCGCGAACGGATTGACCAATCCGCAAAATTTCTGTTGCATCTGAAAGTAGAAACACGCCCGATTACAACGGTATGCGCACTTTGCCCCTAGGCCGTTCTAGTTATTCGTGTCGAGCATCAGAGCTGCGAAAATTTTGAGTTTCTCAAGCGTTTCTTACCTCAAAACTGCCATATCTCGCGAACGGATTGACCAATCCGCATAATTTCTGTTGCATCTGAAAGTAGAAACTCGCCCGATTACAACGGTATGCGCACTTTTCCCCTAGACGGTTCTAGTTATTCGTTTCGAGCATCAGAACTGCGAAAATTTTGAGTTTCTCAAGCGTTTCTTACCTCAAAACTGCCATATCTCGCGAACGGATTGACCAATCCGCAAAATTTCTGTTGCATCTGAAAGTAGAATCTCGCCCGATTACAACGGTAGGTGTAGTTTTCCCCTAGGCCGTTCTAGTTATTCGTTTCGAGCATCAGAACTGCGAAAATTTTGAGTTTCTCAAGCGTTTCTTATCTCCAAACTGCCATATCTCCCGTACGGATTGATCAATCCACAAAATTTCTGTTGCATCTGAAAGTAGAAACTCGCCCGATTACAACGGTATGCGCACCTTTCCCCTAGGCCGTTCTACTTATTCGTGTCGAGCATCAGAACTGCGAAAATCTTTAGTTTCTCAAGCGTTTCTTACCTCCAAACTGCCATATCTCGCGAACGCATTGACCAATCCGCAAAATTTCTGTTGCATCTGAAAGTAGAAACTCGCCCGATTACAACGGTATGCGCAATTTTCCCCTAGGCCGTTGTAGTTATTCGTTTCGAGCATCAGAACTGCGAAAATTTTGAGTTTCTCAAGCGTTTCTTACATCCAAACGGCCATATCTCGCGAACGATTTGACCAATCCGCATAATTTCTGTTGCATCTGAAAGTAGAAACACGCCCGATTACAACGGTATGCGCACTTTGCCCCTAGGCCGTTCTAGTTATTCGTGTCGAGCATCAGAACTGCGAAAATTTTGAGTTTCTCAAGCGTTTCTTACCTCCAAACTGCCATATCTCGCGAACGGATTGACCAATCCGCAAAATTTCTGTTGCATCTGAAAGTAGAAACACGCCCGATTACAACGGTATGCGCACTTTGCCCCTAGGCCGTTCTAGTTATTCGTGTCGAGCATCAGAACTGCGAAAATTTTGAGTTTCTCAAGCGTTTCTTACCTCAAAACTGCCATATCTCGCGAACGGATTGACCAATCCGCATAATTTCTGTTGCATCTGAAAGTAGAAACTCGCCCGATTACAACGGTATGCGCACTTTTCCCCTAGACGGTTCTAGTTATTCGTTTCGAGCATCAGAACTGCGAAAATTTTGAGTTTCTCAAGCGTTTCTTACCTCCAAACTGCCATATCTCGCGAACGGATTGATCAATCCGCAAAATTTCTGTTGCATCTGAAAGTAGAAACTCGCCCGATTACAACGGTATGCGCACTTTTCCCCTAGGAGGTTCTAGTTATTCGTTTCGAGCATCAGAACTGCGAAAATTTTGAGTTTCTCAAGCGTTTCTTATCTCCAAACTGCCATATCTCGCGAACGGATTGATCAATCCGCAAAATTTCTGTTGCATCTGAAAGTAGAAACTCGCCCAATTACAACGGTATGCGCACTTTTCCCCTAGGCCGTTCTATTTATTCGTGTCGAGCATCAGAACAGCGAAAATTTTGAGTTTCTCAAGCGTTTCTTACATCCAAACGGCCATATCACGCGAACGAATTGACCAATCCGCATAATTTCTGTTGCATCTGAAAGTAGAAACTCGCCCGATTACAACGATATGCGCACTTTGACCCTAGGCCGTTCTAGTTATTCGTGTCGAGCATCAGAACTGCGAAAATTTTGAGTTTCTCAAGCGTTTCTTACCTCAAAACTGCCATATCTCGCGAACGGATTGACCAATCCGCATAATTTCTGTTGCATCTGAAAGTAGAAACTCGCCCGATTACAACGGTATGCGAACTTTTCCCCTAGACGGTTCTAGTTATTCGTTTCGAGCATCAGAACTGCGAAAATTTTGAGTTTCTCAAGCGTTTCTTAATTCGAAACTGCCACATCTCGCGAACGGATTGACCAATCCGCAAAATTTTTGTTGCATTTGAAAGTAGAAACTCGCCCGATTACAACGGTATGCGCACTTTTCCCCTAGGCCGTTCTAGTTATTCGTTTCGAGCATCAGAACTGCGAAAATTTTGAGTTTCTCAAGGGTTTCTTACATCCAAACGGCCATATCTCGCGAACGGATTGACCAATCCGCATAATTTCTGTTGCATCTGAAAGTAGAAACTCGCCCGATTACAACGGTATGCGCAATTTTCCCCTAGGCCGTTGTAGTTATTCGTTTCGAGCATCAGAACTGCGAAAATTTTGAGTTTCTCAAGCGTTTCTTACATCCAAACGGCCATATCTCGCGAACGATTTGACCAATCCGCATAATTTCTGTTGCATCTGAAAGTAGAAACTCGCCCGATTACAACAGTATGCGCACTTTGCCCCTAGGCCGTTCCAGTTATTCGTGTCGAGCATCAGAACTCCGAAAATATTGAGTTTCTCAAGCGTTTCTTACCTCCAAACTGCCATATCTCGCGAACGGATTGACCAATCCGCAAAATTTCTGTTGCATCTGAAAGTAGAAACTCGCCCGATTACAACGGTAGGTGTAGTTTTCCCCTAGGAAGTTCTAGTTACTCGTTTCGAGCATCAAAACTGCGAAAATTTTGAGTTTCTCAAGCGTTTCTTACATCCAAACGGCCATATCACGCGAACGAATTGACCAATCCGCATAATTTCTGTTGCATCTGAAAGTAGAAACTCGCCCGATTACAACGATATGCGCACTTTGCCCCTAGGCCGTTCTAGTTATTCGTGTCGAGCATCAGAACTGCGAAAATTTTGAGTTTCTCAAGCGTTTCTTACCTCAAAACTGCCATATCTCGCGAACGGATTGACCAATCCGCATAATTTCTGTTGCATCTGAAAGTAGAAACTCGCCCGATTACAACGGTATGCGCACTTTTCCCCTAGACGGTTCTAGTTATTCGTTTCGAGCATCAGAACTGCGAAAATTTTGAGTTTCTCAAGCGTTTCTTACCTCAAAACTGCCATATCTCGCGAACGGATTGACCAATCCGCAAAATTTCTGTTGCATCTGAAAGTAGAATCTCGCCCGATTACAACGGTAGGTGTAGTTTTCCCCTAGGCCGTTCTAGTTATTCGTTTCGAGCATCAGAACTGCGAAAATTTTGAGTTTCTCAAGCGTTTCTTATCTCCAAACTGCCATATCTCCCGTACGGATTGATCGATCCACAAAATTTCTGTTGCATCTGAAAGTAGAAACTCGCCCGATTACAACGGTATGCGCACCTTTCCCCTAGGCCGTTCTAGTTATTCGTGTCGAGCATCAGAACTGCGAAAATCTTGAGTTTCTCAAGCGTTTCTTACCTCCAAACTGCCATATCTCGCGAACGCATTGACCAATCCGCAAAATTTCTGTTGCATCTGAAAGTAGAAACTCGCCCGATTACAACGGTATGCGCACTTTTCCCCTAGGCCGTTCTAGTTATTCGTGTCGAGCATCAGAACTGCGAAAATTTTGAGTTTCTCAAGCGTTTCTTAATTCGAAACTGCCACATCTCGCGAACGGATTGACCAATCCGCAAAATTTTTGTTGCATTTGAAAGTAGAAACTCGCCCGATTACAACGGTATGCGCACTTTTCCCCTAGGCCGTTCTAGTTATTCGTTTCGAGCATCAGAACTGCGAAAATTTGAGTTTCTCAAGGGTTTCTTACATCCAAACGGCCATATCTCGCGAACGGATTGACCAATCCGCATAATTTCTGTTGCATCTGAAAGTAGAAACTCGCCCGATTACAACGGTATGCGCAATTTTCCCCTAGGCCGTTGTAGTTATTCGTTTCGAGCATCAGAACTGCGAAAATTTTGAGTTTCTCAAGCGTTTCTTACATCCAAACGGCCATATCTCGCGAACGATTTGACCAATCCGCATAATTTCTGTTGCATCTGAAAGTAGAAACTCGCCCGATTACAACAGTATGCGCACTTTGCCCCTAGGCCGTTCCAGTTATTCGTGTCGAGCATCAGAACTCCGAAAATATTGAGTTTCTCAAGCGTTTCTTACCTCCAAACTGCCATATCTCGCGAACGGATTGACCAATCCGCAAAATTTCTGTTGCATCTGAAAGTAGAAACTCGCCGATTACAACGGTAGGTGTAGTTTTCCCCTAGGAAGTTCTAGTTACTCGTTTCGAGCATCAAAACTGCGAAAATTTTGAGTTTCTCAAGCGTTTCTTATCTCCAAACTGCCATATCACGCGAACGGATTGAGCAATCCGCAAATTTCTGTGCCATCTGAAAGTAGAAACTCGCCCGATTACAACGGTATGCGCACTTTGCCCCTAGGCCGTTCTAGTTATTCGTGTCGAGCATCAGAACTGCGAAAATTTTGAGTTTCTCAAGCGTTTTTACCTCCAAACTGCCATATCTCGCGAACGGATTGACCAATCCGCAAAATTTCTGTTGCATCTGAAAGTAGAAACACGCCCGATTACAACGGTATGCGCACTTTGCCCCTAGGCCGTTCTAGTTATTCGTGTCGAGCATCAGAGCTGCGAAAATTTTGAGTTTCTCAAGCGTTTCTTACCTCAAAACTGCCATATCTCGCGAACGGATTGACCAATCCGCATAATTTCTGTTGCATCTGAAAGTAGAAACTCGCCCGATTACAACGGTATGCGCACTTTTCCCCTAGACGGTTCTAGTTATTCGTTTCGAGCATCAGAACTGCGAAAATTTTGAGTTTCTCAAGCGTTTCTTACCTCAAAACTGCCATATCTCGCGAACGGATTGACCAATCCGCAAAATTTCTGTTGCATCTGAAAGTAGAATCTCGCCCGATTACAACGGTAGGTGTAGTTTTCCCCTAGGCCGTTCTAGTTATTCGTTTCGAGCATCAGAACTGCGAAAATTTGAGTTTCTCAAGCGTTTCTTATCTCCAAACTGCCACATCTCGCGAACGGATCGACCAATCCGCAAAATTTCTGTAGCATCTGAAAGTAGAAACTTGCCCGATTACAACGGTATGCGCACTTTGCCCCTAGGCCGTTCTAGTTATTCGTTTCGAGCATCAGAACGGCGAAAATTTTGAGTTTCTCAAGCGTTTCTTACATCCAAACGGCCATATCTCGCGAACGATTTGACCAATCCGCATAATTGCTGTTGCATCTGAAAGTAGAAACTCGCCCGATTACAACGGTATGCGCACTTTTCCCCTAGGCCCGTTCTAGTTATTCGTGTCGAGCATCAGAACTGCGAAAATCTTGAGTTTCTCAAGCGTTTCTTACCTCCAAACTGCCATATCTCGCGAACGGATTGACCAATCCGCAAAATTTCTGTTGCATCTGAAAGTAGAAACTCGCCCGATTACAACGGTATGCGCACCTTTTCCCCTAGGCCGTTCTAGTTATTCGTGTCGAGCATCAGAACTGCGAAAATCTTGAGTTTCTCAAGCGTTTCTTACCTCCAAACTGCCATATCTCGCGAACGGATTGACCAATCCGCAAAATTTCTGTTGCATCTGAAAGTAGAAACTCGCCCGATTACAACGGTATGCGCACTTTTCCCCTAGGCCGTTCTAGTTATTCGTGTCCAGCATCAGAACTGCGAAAATTTGAGTTTCTCAAGCGTTTCTTAATTCCAAACTGCCACATCTCGCGAACGGATTGACCAATCCGCAAATTTTTGTTGCATTTGAAAGTAGAACTCGCCCGATTACGACGGTATGCGCACTTTTCCCCTAGGCCGTTCTAGTTATTCGTTTCGAGCATCAGAACTGCGAAAATTTTGAGTTTCTCAAGGGTTTCTTACATCCAAACGGCCATATCTCGCGAACGGATTGACCAATCCGCAAAATTTCTGTTGCATCTGAAAGTAGAAACTCGCCCGATTACAACGGTATGCGCACTTTGCCCCTAGGCCGTTCTAGTTATTCGTGTCGAGCATCAGAACTGCGAAAATTTTGAGTTTCTCAAGCGTTTCTTACCTCAAAACTGCCATATCTCGCGAACGGATTGACCAATCCGCAAAATTTCTGTTGCATCTGAAAGTAGAAACACGCCCGATTACAACGGTATGCGCACTTTGACCCTAGGCCGTTCTAGTTATTCGTGTCGAGCATCAGAACTGCGAAAATTTTGAGTTTCTCAAGCGTTTCTTACCTCAAAACTGCCATATCTCGCGAACGGATTGACCAATCCGCATAATTTCTGTTGCATCTGAAAGTAGAAACTCGCCCGATTACAACGGTATGCGCACTTTTCCCCTAGACGGTTCTAGTTATTCGTTTCGAGCATCAGAACTGCGAAAATTTTGAGTTTCTCAAGCGTTTCTTACCTCCAAACTGCCATATCTCGCGAACGGATTGACCAATCCGCAAAATTTCTGTTGCATCTGAAAGTAGAAACTCGCCCGATTACAACGGTATGCGCACTTTTCCCCTAGGCCGTTCCAGTTATTCGTGTCCAGCATCAGAACTGCGAAAATTTTGAGTTTCTCAAGCGTTTCTTAATTCCAAACTGCCACATCTCGCGAACGGATTGACCAATCCGCAAAATTTTTGTTGCATTTGAAAGTAGAAACTCGCCCGATTACAACGGTATGCGCACTTTTCCCCTAGGCCGTTCTAGTTATTCGTTTCGAGCATCAGAACTGCGAAAATTTTGAGTTTCTCAAGGGTTTCTTACATCCAAACGGCCATATCTCGCGAACGGATTGACCAATCCGCATAATTTCTGTTGCATCTGAAAGTAGAAACTCCCCCGATTACAACAGTATGCGCACTTTTCCCCAAGGCCGTTCTAGTTATTCGTGTCGAGCATCAGAACTGCGAAAATCTTGAGTTTCTCAAGCGTTTCTTACCTCCAAACTGCCATATCTCGCGAACGGATTGACCAATCCGCAAAATTTCTGTTGCATCTGAAAGTAGAAACTCGCCCGATTACAACGGTATGCGCACTTTGCCCCTAGGCCGTTCTAGTTATTCGTGTCGAGCATCAGAACTGCGAAAATTTTGAGTTTCTCAAGCGTTTCTTACCTCCAAACTGCCATATCTCGCGAACGGATTGACCAATCCGCAAAATTTCTGTTGCATCTGAAAGTAGAAACACGCCCGATTACAACGGTATGCGCACTTTGCCCCTAGGCCGTTCTAGTTATTCGTGTCGAGCATCAGAACTGCGAAAATTTTGAGTTTCTCAAGCGTTTCTTACCTCAAAACTGCCATATCTCGCGAACGGATTGACCAATCCGCATAATTTCTGTTGCATCTGAAAGTAGAAACTCGCCCGATTACAACGGTATGCGCACTTTTCCCCTAGACGGTTCTAGTTATTCGTTTCGAGCATCAGAACTGCGAAAATTTTGAGTTTCTCAAGCGTTTCTTACCTCCAAACTGCCATATCTCGCGAACGGATTGATCAATCCGCAAAATTTCTGTTGCATCTGAAAGTAGAAACTCGCCCGATTACAACGGTATGCGCACTTTTCCCCTAGGAGGTTCTAGTTATTCGTTTCGAGCATCAGAAATGCGAAAATTTTGAGTTTCTCAAGCGTTTTTTACTTCCAAACTGCCACATCTCGCGAACGGATCGACCAATCCGCAAAATTTCTGTAGCATCTGAAAGTAGAAACTTGCCCGATTACAACGGTATGCGCACTTTGCCCCTAGGCCGTTCTAGTTATTCGTTTCGAGCATCAGAACGGCGAAAATTTTGAGTTTCTCAAGCGTTTCTTACATCCAAACGGCCATATCTCGCGAACGATTTGACCAATCCGCATAATTGCTGTTGCATCTGAAAGTAGAAACTCGCCCGATTACAACGGTATGCGTACTTTTCCCCTAGGCCGTTCTAGTTATTCGTGTCGAGCATCAGAACTGCGAAAATCTTGAGTTTCTCAAGCGTTTCTTACCTCCAAACTGCCATATCTCGCGAACGGATTGACCAATCCGCAAAATTTCTGTTGCATCTGAAAGTAGAAACTCGCCCGATTACAACGGTATGCGCACTTTTCCCCTAGGCCGTTCTAGTTATTCGTGTCGAGCATCAGAACTGCGAAAATCTTGAGTTTCTCAAGCGTTTCTTACCTCCAAACTGCCATATCTCGCGAACGGATTGACCAATCCGCAAAATTTCTGTTGCATCTGAAAGTAGAAACTCGCCCGATTACAACGGTATGCGCACTTTTCCCCTAGGCCGTTCTAGTTATTCGTGTCCAGCATCAGAACAGCGAAAATTTTGAGTTTCTCAAGCGTTTCTTAACTCCAAACTGCCACATCTCGCGAACGGATTGACCAATCCGCAAAATTTTTGTTGCATTTGAAAGTAGAAACTCGCCCGATTACAACGGTATGCGCACTTTTCCCCTAGGCCGTTCTAGTTATTCGTTTCGAGCATCAGAACTGCGAAAATTTTGAGTTTCTCAAGGGTTTCTTACATCCAAACGGCCATATCTCGCGAACGGATTGACCAATCCGCAAAATTTCTGTTGCATCTGAAAGTAGAAACTCGCCCGATTACAACGGTATGCGCACTTTGCCCCTAGGCCGTTCTAGTTATTCGTGTCGAGCATCAGAACTGCGAAAATTTTGAGTTTCTCAAGCGTTTCTTACCTCAAAACTGCCATATCTCGCGAACGGATTGACCAATCCGCAAAATTTCTGTTGCATCTGAAAGTAGAAACACGCCCGATTACAACGGTATGCGCACTTTGACCCTAGGCCGTTCTAGTTATTCGTGTCGAGCATCAGAACTGCGAAAATTTTGAGTTTCTCAAGCGTTTCTTACCTCAAAACTGCCATATCTCGCGAACGGATTGACCAATCCGCATAATTTCTGTTGCATCTGAAAGTAGAAACTCGCCCGATTACAACGGTATGCGCACTTTTCCCCTAGACGGTTCTAGTTATTCGTTTCGAGCATCAGAACTGCGAAAATTTTGAGTTTCTCAAGCGTTTCTTACCTCCAAACTGCCATATCTCGCGAACGGATTGATCAATCCGCAAAATTTCTGTTGCATCTGAAAGTAGAAACTCGCCCGATTACAACGGTATGCGCACTTTTCCCCTAGGATGTTCTAGTTATTCGTTTCGAGCATCAGAAATGCGAAAATTTTGAGTTTCTCAAGCGTTTCTTACTTCCAAACTGCCACATCTCGCGAACGGATCGACCAATCCGCAAAATTTCTGTAGCATCTGAAAGTAGAAACTTGCCCGATTACAACGGTATGCGCACTTTGCCCCTAGGCCGTTCTAGTTATTCGTTTCGAGCATCAGAACGGCGAAAATTTTGAGTTTCTCAAGCGTTTCTTACATCCAAACGGCCATATCTCGCGAACGATTTGACCAATCCGCATAATTGCTGTTGCATCTGAAAGTAGAAACTCGCCCGATTACAACGGTATGCGCACTTTTCCCCTAGGCCGTTCTAGTTATTCGTGTCGAGCATCAGAACTGCGAAAATCTTGAGTTTCTCAAGCGTTTCTTACCTCCAAACTGCCATATCTCGCGAACGGATTGACCAATCCGCAAAATTTCTGTTGCATCTGAAAGTAGAAACTCGCCCGATTACAACGGTATGCGCACTTTTCCCCTAGGCCGTTCTAGTTATTCGTGTCCAGCATCAGAACTGCGAAAATTTTGAGTTTCTCAAGCGTTTCTTAATTCCAAACTGCCACATCTCTCGAACGGATTGACCAATCCGCAAAATTTTTGTTGCATTTGAAAGTAGAAACTCGCCCGATTACAACGGTATGCGCACTTTTCCCCTAGGCCGTTCTAGTTATTCGTTTCGAGCATCAGAACTGCGAAAATTTTGAGTTTCTCAAGGGTTTCTTACATCCAAACGGCCATATCTCGCGAACGGATTGACCAATCCGCATAATTTCTGTTGCATCTGAAAGTAGAAACTCCCCCGATTACAACAGTATGCGCACTTTTCCCCTAGGCCGTTCTAGTTATTCGTGTCGAGCATCAGAACTGCGAAAATCTTGAGTTTCTCAAGCGTTTCTTACCTCCAAACTGCCATATCTCGCGAACGGATTGACCAATCCGCAAAATTTCTGTTGCATCTGAAAGTAGAAACACGCCCGATTACAACGGTATGCGCACTTTGACCCTAGGCCGTTCTAGTTATTCGTGTCGAGCATCAGAACTGCGAAAATTTTGAGTTTCTCAAGGGTTTCTTACATCCAAACGGCCATATCTCGCGAACGGATTGACCAATCCGCATAATTTCTGTTGCATCTGAAAGTAGAAACTCCCCCGATTACAACAGTATGCGCACTTTTCCCCTAGGCCGTTCTAGTTATTCGTGTCGAGCATCAGAACTGCGAAAATCTTGAGTTTCTCAAGCGTTTCTTACCTCCAAACTGCCATATCTCGCGAACGGATTGACCAATCCGCAAAATTTCTGTTGCATCTGAAAGTAGAAACTCGCCCGATTACAACGGTATGCGCACTTTTCCCCTAGGCCGTTCTAGTTATTCGTGTCCAGCATCAGAACTGCGAAAATTTTGAGTTTCTCAAGCGTTTCTTAATTCCAAACTGCCACATCTCTCGAACGGATTGACCAATCCGCAAAATTTTTGTTGCATTTGAAAGTAGAAACTCGCCCGATTACAACGGTATGCGCACTTTTCCCCTAGGCCGTTCTAGTTATTCGTTTCGAGCATCAGAACTGCGAAAATTTTGAGTTTCTCAAGGGTTTCTTACATCCAAACGGCCATATCTCGCGAACGGATTGACCAATCCGCATAATTTCTGTTGCATCTGAAAGTAGAAACTCCCCCGATTACAACAGTATGCGCACTTTTCCCCTAGGCCGTTCTAGTTATTCGTGTCGAGCATCAGAACTGCGAAAATCTTGAGTTTCTCAAGCGTTTCTTACCTCCAAACTGCCATATCTCGCGAACGGATTGACCAATCCGCAAAATTTCTGTTGCATCTGAAAGTAGAAACTCGCCCGATTACAACGGTATGCGCACTTTGCCCCTAGGCCGTTCTAGTTATTCGTGTCGAGCATCAGAACTCCGAAAATTTTGAGTTTCTCAAGCGTTTCTTACCTCCAAGCTGCATATCTCGCGAACCGATTGACCAATCCGCAAAATGTCTGTTGCATCTGAAAGTAGAAACTCTCCCGATTACAACGGTATGCGCACTTTGCCCCTAGACGGTTCTAGTTATTCGTTTCGAGCATCAGAACTGCGAAAATTTTGAGTTTCTCAAGCGTTCCTTACCTCCAAACTGCCATATCTCGCGAACGGATTGACCAATCCGTAAAATTTCTATTGCATTTGAAAGTAGAAACTCGCCCGATTACAACGGTATGCGCACTTTTCCCCTAGGCCGTTCTAGTTATTCGTGTGGAGCATCAGAACTGCGAAAATTTTGAGTTTCTCAAGCGTTTCTTACCTCCAAACTGCCATATCTCGCGAACGGATTGACCAATCCGCAAAATTTCTGTTGCGTCTGAAAGTAGAAACTCGCCCGATTACAACGGTATGCGCACTTTGCCCCTAGGCCGTTCTAGTTATTCGTTTCGAGCATCAGAACGGCGAAAATTTTGAGTTTCTCAAGCGTTTCTTACATCCAAACGGCCATATCTCGCGAACGATTTGACCAATCCGCATAATTGCTGTTGCATCTGAAAGTAGAAACTCGCCCGATTACAACGGTATGCGCACTTTTCCCCTAGGCCGTTCTAGTTATTCGTGTCGAGCATCAGAACTGCGAAAATCTTGAGTTTCTCAAGCGTTTCTTACCTCCAAACTGCCATATCTCGCGAACGGATTGACCAATCCGCAAAATTTTTGTTGCATTTGAAAGTAGAAACTCGCCCGATTACAACGGTACGCGCACTTTTCCCCTAGGCCGTTCGAGTTATTCGTTTCGAGCATCAGAACTGCGAAAATTTTGAGTTTCTCAAGGGTTTCTTACATCCAAACTGCCATATCTCGGGAACGGATTGACCAATCCGCATAATTTCTGTTGCATCTGAAAGTAGAAACTCGCCCGATTACAACGGTATGCGCACTTTTCCCCTAGGCCGTTCTAGTTATTCGTGTCGAGCATCAGAACTCCGAAAATTTTGAGTTTCTCAAGCGTTTCTTACCTCCAAGCTGCATATCTCGCGAACCGATTGACCAATCCGCAAAATGTCTGTTGCATCTGAAAGTAGAAACTCTCCCGATTACAACGGTATGCGCACTTTGCCCCTAGACGGTTCTAGTTATTCGTTTCGAGCATCAGAACTGCGAAAATTTTGAGTTTCTCAAGCGTTCCTTACCTCCAAACTGCCATATCTCGCGAACGGATTGACCAATCCGCAAAATTTCTATTGCATTTGAAAGTAGAAACTCGCCCGATTACAACGGTATGCGCACTTTTCCCCTAGGCCGTTCTAGTTATTCGTGTGGAGCATCAGAACTGCGAAAATTTTGAGTTTCTCAAGCGTTTCTTACATCCAAACGGCCATATCACGCGAACGGATTGACCAATCCGCATAATTTCTGTTGCATCTGAAAGTAGAAACTCGCCCGATTACAACGATATGCGCACTTTGCCCCTAGGCCGTTCTAGTTATTCGTGTCGAGCATCAGAACTGCGAAAATTTTGAGTTTCTCAAGCGTTTCTTACCTCCAAACTGCCATATCTCGCGAAAGGATTGACCAATCCGCATAATTTCTGTTGCATCTGAAAGTAGAAACTCGTCCGATTACAACAGTATGCGTACTTCTCCCCTAGGCCGTTCTAGTCATTCGTTTCGAGCATCAGAACTGCGAAAATTTTGAGTTTCTCAAGCGTTTCTTACTTCCAAACTGCCACATCTCGCGAACGGATCGACCAATCCGCAAAATTTCTGTAGCATCTGAAAGTAGAAACTTGCCCGATTACAACGGTATGCGCACTTTGCCCCTAGGCCGTTCTAGTTATTCGTGTCGAGCATCAGAACTCCGAAAATTTTGAGTTTCTCAAGCGTTTCTTACCTCAAAACTGCCATATCTCGCGAACGGATTGACCAATCCGCATAATTTCTGTTGCATCTGAAAGTAGAAACTCGCCCGATTACAACGGTATGCGCACTTTTCCCCTAGACGGTTCTAGTTATTCGTTTCGAGCATCAGAACTGCGAAAATTTTGAGTTTCTCAAGCGTTTCTTACCTCCAAACTGCCATATCTCGCGAACGGATTGATCAATCCGCAAAATTTCTGTTGCATCTGAAAGTAGAAACTCGCCCGATTACAACGGTATGCGCACTTTTCCCCTAGGAGGTTCTAGTTATTCGTTTCGAGCATCAGAAGTGCGAAAATTTTGAGTTTCTCAAGCGTTTCTTACTTCCAAACTGCCACATCTCGCGAACGGATCGACCAATCCGCAAAATTTCTGTAGCATCTGAAAGTAGAAACTTGCCCGATTACAACGGTATGCGCACTTTGCCCCTAGGCCGTTCTAGTTATTCGTTTCGAGCATCAGAACGGCGAAAATTTTGAGTTTCTCAAGCGTTTCTTACATCCAAACGGCCATATCTCGCGAACGATTTGACCAATCCGCATAATTGCTGTTGCATCTGAAAGTAGAAACTCGCCCGATTACAACGGTATGCGCACTTTTCCCCTAGGCCGTTCTAGTTATTCGTGTCGAGCATCAGAACTGCGAAAATCTTGAGTTTCTCAAGCGTTTCTTACCTCCAAACTGCCATATCTCGCGAACGGATTGACCAATCCGCAAAATTTCTGTTGCATCTGAAAGTAGAAACTCGCCCGATTACAACGGTATGCGCACTTTTCCCCTAGGCCGTTCTAGTTATTCGTGTCCAGCATCAGAACTGCGAAAATTTTGAGTTTCTCAAGCGTTTCTTAATTCCAAACTGCCACATCTCTCGAACGGATTGACCAATCCGCAAAATTTTTGTTGCATTTGAAAGTAGAAACTCGCCCGATTACAACGGTATGCGCACTTTTCCCCTAGGCCGTTCTAGTTATTCGTTTCGAGCATCAGAACTGCGAAAATTTTGAGTTTCTCAAGGGTTTCTTACATCCAAACGGCCACATCTCGCGAACGGATTGACCAATCCGCATAATTTCTGTTGCATCTGAAAGTAGAAACTCCCCCGATTACAACAGTATGCGCACTTTTCCCCTAGGCCGTTCTAGTTATTCGTGTCGAGCATCAGAACTGCGAAAATCTTGAGTTTCTCAAGCGTTTCTTACCTCCAAACTGCCATATCTCGCGAACGGATTGACCAATCCGCAAAATTTCTGTTGCATCTGAAAGTAGAATCTCGCCCGATTACAACGGTAGGTGTAGTTTTCCCCTCGGCCGTTCTAGTTATTCGTTTCGAGCATCAGAACTGCGAAAATTTTGAGTTTCTCAAGGGTTTCTTACATCCAAACGGCCATATCTCGCGAACAGATTGACCAATCCGCATAATTTCTGTTGCATCTGAAAGTAGAAACTCGCCCGATTACAACGGTATGCGCAATTTTCCCCTAGGCCGTTCCAGTTATTCGTTTCGGGCATCAGAACTGCGAAAATTTTGAGTTTCTCAAGCGTTTCTTACATCCAAACAGCCATATCTCGCGAACGATTTGACCAATCCGCATAATTTCTGTTGCATCTGAAAGTAGAACCTCGCCCGATTACAAGGGTATGCGCACTTTGCCCCTAGGCCGTTCTAGTTATTCGTGTCGAGCATCAGAACTCCGAAAATTTTGAGTTTCTCAAGCGTTTCTTACCTCCAAGCTGCCATATCTCGCGAACCGATTGACCAATCCGCAAAATTTCTGTTGCATCTGAAAGTAGAAACTCGCCCGATTACAACGGTATGCGCACTTTTCCCCTAGGCCGTTCTAGTTATTCGTTTCGAGCATCAGAACTGCGAAAATTTTGAGTTTCTCAAGCGTTTCTTACTTCCAAACTGCCATATCTCGCGAACGGATTGACCAATCCGCAAAATTTCTGTTGCATCTGAAAGTAGAATCTCGCCCGATTACAACGGTAGGTGTAGTTTTCCCCTAGGCCGTTCTAGTTATTCGTTTCGAGCATCAGAACTGCGAAAATTTTGAGTTTCTCAAGGGTTTCTTACATCCAAACGGCCATATCTCGCGAACAGATTGACCAATCCGCATAATTTCTGTTGCATCTGAAAGTAGAAACTCGCCCGATTACAACGGTATGCGCAATTTTCCCCTAGGCCGTTCTAGTTATTCGTTTCGAGCATCAGAACTGCGAAAATTTTGAGTTTCTCAAGCGTTTCTTACATCCAAACAGCCATATCTCGCGAACGATTTGACCAATCCGCATAATATCTGTTGCATCTGAAAGTAGAACCTCGCCCGATTACAAGGGTATGCGCACTTTTCCCCTAGGCCGTTCTAGTTATTCGTGTCCAGCATCAGAACTGCGAAAATTTTGAGTTTCTCAAGCGTTTCTTAATTCCAAACTGCCACATCTCTCGAACGGATTGACCAATCCGCAAAATTTTTGTTGCATTTCAAAGTAGAAACTCGCCCGATTACAACGGTATGCGCACTTTTCCCCTAGGCCGTTCTAGTTATTCGTTTCGAGCATCAGAACTGCGAAAATTTTGAGTTTCTCAAGGGTTTCTTACATCCAAACGGCCATATCTCGCGAACGGATTGACCAATCCGCATAATTTCTGTTGCATCTGAAAGTAGAAACTCCCCCGATTACAACAGTATGCGCACTTTTCCCCTAGGCCGTTCTAGTTATTCGTGTCGAGCATCAGAACTGCGAAAATCTTGAGTTTCTCAAGCGTTTCTTACCTCCAAACTGCCATATCTCGCGAACGGATTGACCAATCCGCAAAATTTCTGTTGCATCTGAAAGTAGAATCTCGCCCGATTACAACGGTAGGTGTAGTTTTCCCCTCGGCCGTTCTAGTTATTCGTTTCGAGCATCAGAACTGCGAAAATTTTGAGTTTCTCAAGGGTTTCTTACATCCAAACGGCCATATCTCGCGAACAGATTGACCAATCCGCATAATTTCTGTTGCATCTGAAAGTAGAAACTCGCCCGATTACAACGGTATGCGCAATTTTCCCCTAGGCCGTTCCAGTTATTCGTTTCGGGCATCAGAACTGCGAAAATTTTGAGTTTCTCAAGCGTTTCTTACATCCAAACAGCCATATCTCGCGAACGATTTGACCAATCCGCATAATTTCTGTTGCATCTGAAAGTAGAACCTCGCCCGATTACAAGGGTATGCGCACTTTGCCCCTAGGCCGTTCTAGTTATTCGTGTCGAGCATCAGAACTCCGAAAATTTTGAGTTTCTCAAGCGTTTCTTACCTCCAAGCTGCCATATCTCGCGAACCGATTGACCAATCCGCAAAATTTCTGTTGCATCTGAAAGTAGAAACTCGCCCGATTACAACGGTATGCGCACTTTTCCCCTAGGCCGTTCTAGTTATTCGTTTCGAGCATCAGAACTGCGAAAATTTTGAGTTTCTCAAGCGTTTCTTACTTCCAAACTGCCATATCTCGCGAACGGATTGACCAATCCGCAAAATTTCTGTTGCATCTGAAAGTAGAATCTCGCCCGATTACAACGGTAGGTGTAGTTTTCCCCTAGGCCGTTCTAGTTATTCGTTTCGAGCATCAGAACTGCGAAAATTTTGAGTTTCTCAAGGGTTTCTTACATCCAAACGGCCATATCTCGCGAACAGATTGACCAATCCGCATAATTTCTGTTGCATCTGAAAGTAGAAACTCGCCCGATTACAACGGTATGCGCAATTTTCCCCTAGGCCGTTCTAGTTATTCGTTTCGAGCATCAGAACTGCGAAAATTTTGAGTTTCTCAAGCGTTTCTTACATCCAAACAGCCATATCTCGCGAACGATTTGACCAATCCGCATAATATCTGTTGCATCTGAAAGTAGAACCTCGCCCGATTACAAGGGTATGCGCACTTTGCCCCTAGGCCGTTCTAGTTATTCGTGTCGAGCATCAGAACTCCGAAAATTTTGAGTTTCTCAAGCGTTTCTTACCTCCAAGCTGCCATATCTCGCGAACCGTTTGACCAATCCGCAAAATTTCTGTTGCATCTGAAAGTAGAAACTCGCCCGATTACAACGGTATGCGCACTTTTCCCCTAGGCCGTTCTAGTTATTCGTTTCGAGCATCAGAACTGCGAAAATTTTGAGTTTCTCAAGGGTTTCTTACATCCAAACGGCCATATCTCGCGAACGGATTGACCAATCCGCATAATTTCTGTTGCATCTGAAAGTAGAAACTCGCCCGATTACAACGGTATGCGCAATTTTCCCCTAGGCCGTTCTAGTTATTCGTTTCGAGCATCAGAACTGCGAAAATTTTGAGTTTCTCAAGCGTTTCTTACATCCAAACGGCCATATCTCGCGAACGATTTGACCAATCCGCATAATTTCTGTTGCATCTGAAAGTAGAACCTCGCCCGATTACAAGGGTATGCGCACTTTGCCCCTAGGCCGTTCTAGTTATTCGTGTCGAGCATCAGAACTCCGAAAATTTTGAGTTTCTCAAGCGTTTCTTACCTCCAAGCTGCATATCTCGCGAACCGATTGACCAATCCGCAAAATGTCTGTTGCATCTGAAAGTAGAAACTCTCCCGATTACAACGGTATGCGCACTTTGCCCCTAGACGGTTCTAGTTATTCGTTTCGAGCATCAGAACTGCGAAAATTTTGAGTTTCTCAAGCGTTCCTTACCTCCAAACTGCCATATCTCGCGAACGGATTGACCAATCCGCAAAATTTCTATTGCATTTGAAAGTAGAAACTCGCCCGATTACAACGGTATGCGCACTTTTCCCCTAGGCCGTTCTAGTTATTCGTGTGGAGCATCAGAACTGCGAAAATTTTGAGTTTCTCAAGCGTTTCTTACCTCCAAACTGCCATATCTCGCGAACGGATTGACCAATCCGCAAAATTTCTGTTGCGTCTGAAAGTAGAAACTCGCCCGATTACAACGGTATGCGCACTTTGCGCCTAGGCCGTTCTAGTTATTCGTGTCGAGCATCAGAACTAAGAAAATTTTGAGTTTCTCAAGCGTTTCATACATCCAAACTGCCATATCTCGGGAACGGATTGACCAATCCGCATAATTTCTGTTGCATCTGAAAGTAGAAACTCGTCCGATTACAACGGTATGCGTACTTCTCCCCTAGGCCGTTCTAGTCATTCGTGTCGAGCATCAGAACTGCGAAAATTTTGAGTTTCTCAAGCGTTTCTTACCTCCCAACTGCCATATCTCGCGAACGGATTGACCAATCCGCAAAATTTCCGTTGCATCTGAAAGTAGAAACTCGCCCGATTACAACGGTAGGTGTAGTTTTCCCCTAGGCCGTTCTAGTTATTCGTTTCGAGCATCAGAACTGCGAAAATTTTGAGTTTCTCAAGCGTTTCTTACTTCCAAACTGCCACATCTCGCGAACGGATCGACCAATCCGCAAAATTTCTGTAGCATCTGAAAGTAGAAACTTGCCCGATTACAACGGTATGCGCACTTTGCCCCTAGGCCGTTCTAGTTATTCGTTTCGAGCATCAGAACGGCGAAAATTTTGAGTTTCTCAAGCGTTTCTTACATCCAAACGGCCATATCTCGCGAACGATTTGACCAATCCGCATAATTGCTGTTGCATCTGAAAGTAGAAACTCGCCCGATTACAACGGTATGCGCACTTTTCCCCTAGGCCGTTCTAGTTATTCGTGTCGAGCATCAGAACTGCGAAAATCTTGAGTTTCTCAAGCGTTTCTTACCTCCAAACTGCCATATCTCGCGAACGGATTGACCAATCCGCAAAATTTCTGTTGCATCTGAAAGTAGAAACTCGCCCGATTACAACGGTATGCGCACTTTTCCCCTAGGCCGTTCTAGTTATTCGTGT
This sequence comes from Ptiloglossa arizonensis, assembly GCF_051014685.1. Lineage (NCBI taxonomy): Eukaryota > Metazoa > Arthropoda > Insecta > Hymenoptera > Colletidae > Ptiloglossa > Ptiloglossa arizonensis. The sequence goes on from NW_027478723.1 coordinate 390,840, forward strand.
CCAGCATCAGAACTGCGAAAATTTTGAGTTTCTCAAGCGTTTCTTAATTCCAAACTGCCACATCTCTCGAACGGATTGACCAATCCGCAAAATTTTTGTTGCATTTGAAAGTAGAAACTCGCCCGATTACAACGGTACGCGCACTTTTCCCCTAGGCCGTTCGAGTTATTCGTTTCGAGCATCAGAACTGCGAAAATTTTGAGTTTCTCAAGGGTTTCTTACATCCAAACGGCCATATCTCGCGAACGGATTGACCAATCCGCATAATTTCTGTTGCATCTGAAAGTAGAAACTCCCCCGATTACAACAGTATGCGCACTTTTCCCCTAGGCCGTTCTAGTTATTCGTGTCGAGCATCAGAACTGCGAAAATCTTGAGTTTCTCAAGCGTTTCTTACCTCCAAACTGCCATATCTCGCGAACGGATTGACCAATCCGCAAAATTTCTGTTGCATCTGAAAGTAGAAACTCGCCCGATTACAACGGTATGCGCACTTTGCCCCTAGGCCGTTCTAGTTATTCGTGTCGAGCATCAGAACTCCGAAAATTTTGAGTTTCTCAAGCGTTTCTTACCTCCAAGCTGCATATCTCGCGAACCGATTGACCAATCCGCAAAATGTCTGTTGCATCTGAAAGTAGAAACTCTCCCGATTACAACGGTATGCGCACTTTGCCCCTAGACGGTTCTAGTTATTCGTTTCGAGCATCAGAACTGCGAAAATTTTGAGTTTCTCAAGCGTTCCTTACCTCCAAACTGCCATATCTCGCGAACGGATTGACCAATCCGCAAAATTTCTATTGCATTTGAAAGTAGAAACTCGCCCGATTACAACGGTATGCGCACTTTTCCCCTAGGCCGTTCTAGTTATTCGTGTGGAGCATCAGAACTGCGAAAATTTTGAGTTTCTCAAGCGTTTCTTACCTCCAAACTGCCATATCTCGCGAACGGATTGACCAATCCGCAAAATTTCTGTTGCGTCTGAAAGTAGAAACTCGCCCGATTACAACGGTATGCGCACTTTGCGCCTAGGCCGTTCTAGTTATTCGTGTCGAGCATCAGAACTAAGAAAATTTTGAGTTTCTCAAGCGTTTCTTACATCCAAACTGCCATATCTCGGGAACGGATTGACCAATCCGCATAATTTCTGTTGCATCTGAAAGTAGAAACTCGCCCGATTACAACGGTATGCGCACTTTTCCCCTAGGCCGTTCTAGTTATTCGTTTCGAGCATCAGAACTGCGAAAATTTTGAGTTTCTCAAGCGTTTCTTACATCCAAACGGCCATATCACGCGAACGGATTGACCAATCCGCATAATTTCTGTTGCATCTGAAAGTAGAAACTCGCCCGATTACAACGATATGCGCACTTTGCCCCTAGGCCGTTCTAGTTATTCGTGTCGAGCATCAGAACTGCGAAAATTTTGAGTTTCTCAAGCGTTTCTTACCTCCAAACTGCCATATCTCGCGAAAGGATTGACCAATCCGCATAATTTCTGTTGCATCTGAAAGTAGAAACTCGTCCGATTACAACAGTATGCGTACTTCTCCCCTAGGCCGTTCTAGTCATTCGTTTCGAGCATCAGAACTGCGAAAATTTTGAGTTTCTCAAGCGTTTCTTACATCCAAACGGCCATATCACGCGAACGGATTGACCAATCCGCATAATTTCTGTTGCATCTGAAAGTAGAAACTCGCCCGATTACAACGGTACGCGCACTTTTCCCCTAGGCCGTTCGAGTTATTCGTTTCGAGCATCAGAACTGCGAAAATTTTGAGTTTCTCAAGGGTTTCTTACATCCAAACGGCCATATCTCGCGAACAGATTGACCAATCCGCATAATTTCTGTTGCATCTGAAAGTAGAAACTCGCCCGATTACAACGGTATGCGCAATTTTCCCCTAGGCCGTTCCAGTTATTCGTTTCGGGCATCAGAACTGCGAAAATTTTGAGTTTCTCAAGCGTTTCTTACATCCAAACAGCCATATCTCGCGAACGATTTGACCAATCCGCATAATTTCTGTTGCATCTGAAAGTAGAACCTCGCCCGATTACAAGGGTATGCGCACTTTGCCCCTAGGCCGTTCTAGTTATTCGTGTCGAGCATCAGAACTCCGAAAATTTTGAGTTTCTCAAGCGTTTCTTACCTCCAAGCTGCCATATCTCGCGAACCGATTGACCAATCCGCAAAATTTCTGTTGCATCTGAAAGTAGAAACTCGCCCGATTACAACGGTATGCGCACTTTTCCCCTAGGCCGTTCTAGTTATTCGTTTCGAGCATCAGAACTGCGAAAATTTTGAGTTTCTCAAGCGTTTCTTACTTCCAAACTGCCATATCTCGCGAACGGATTGACCAATCCGCAAAATTTCTGTTGCATCTGAAAGTAGAATCTCGCCCGATTACAACGGTAGGTGTAGTTTTCCCCTAGGCCGTTCTAGTTATTCGTTTCGAGCATCAGAACTGCGAAAATTTTGAGTTTCTCAAGGGTTTCTTACATCCAAACGGCCATATCTCGCGAACAGATTGACCAATCCGCATAATTTCTGTTGCATCTGAAAGTAGAAACTCGCCCGATTACAACGGTATGCGCAATTTTCCCCTAGGCCGTTCTAGTTATTCGTTTCGAGCATCAGAACTGCGAAAATTTTGAGTTTCTCAAGCGTTTCTTACATCCAAACAGCCATATCTCGCGAACGATTTGACCAATCCGCATAATATCTGTTGCATCTGAAAGTAGAACCTCGCCCGATTACAAGGGTATGCGCACTTTGCCCCTAGGCCGTTCTAGTTATTCGTGTCGAGCATCAGAACTCCGAAAATTTTGAGTTTCTCAAGCGTTTCTTACCTCCAAGCTGCCATATCTCGCGAACCGTTTGACCAATCCGCAAAATTTCTGTTGCATCTGAAAGTAGAAACTCGCCCGATTACAACGGTATGCGCACTTTTCCCCTAGGCCGTTCTAGTTATTCGTTTCGAGCATCAGAACTGCGAAAATTTTGAGTTTCTCAAGGGTTTCTTACATCCAAACGGCCATATCTCGCGAACGGATTGACCAATCCGCATAATTTCTGTTGCATCTGAAAGTAGAAACTCGCCCGATTACAACGGTATGCGCAATTTTCCCCTAGGCCGTTCTAGTTATTCGTTTCGAGCATCAGAACTGCGAAAATTTTGAGTTTCTCAAGCGTTTCTTACATCCAAACGGCCATATCTCGCGAACGATTTGACCAATCCGCATAATTTCTGTTGCATCTGAAAGTAGAACCTCGCCCGATTACAAGGGTATGCGCACTTTGCCCCTAGGCCGTTCTAGTTATTCGTGTCGAGCATCAGAACTCCGAAAATTTTGAGTTTCTCAAGCGTTTCTTACCTCCAAGCTGCATATCTCGCGAACCGATTGACCAATCCGCAAAATGTCTGTTGCATCTGAAAGTAGAAACTCTCCCGATTACAACGGTATGCGCACTTTGCCCCTAGACGGTTCTAGTTATTCGTTTCGAGCATCAGAACTGCGAAAATTTTGAGTTTCTCAAGCGTTCCTTACCTCCAAACTGCCATATCTCGCGAACGGATTGACCAATCCGCAAAATTTCTATTGCATTTGAAAGTAGAAACTCGCCCGATTACAACGGTATGCGCACTTTTCCCCTAGGCCGTTCTAGTTATTCGTGTGGAGCATCAGAACTGCGAAAATTTTGAGTTTCTCAAGCGTTTCTTACCTCCAAACTGCCATATCTCGCGAACGGATTGACCAATCCGCAAAATTTCTGTTGCGTCTGAAAGTAGAAACTCGCCCGATTACAACGGTATGCGCACTTTGCGCCTAGGCCGTTCTAGTTATTCGTGTCGAGCATCAGAACTAAGAAAATTTTGAGTTTCTCAAGCGTTTCATACATCCAAACTGCCATATCTCGGGAACGGATTGACCAATCCGCATAATTTCTGTTGCATCTGAAAGTAGAAACTCGTCCGATTACAACGGTATGCGTACTTCTCCCCTAGGCCGTTCTAGTCATTCGTGTCGAGCATCAGAACTGCGAAAATTTTGAGTTTCTCAAGCGTTTCTTACCTCCCAACTGCCATATCTCGCGAACGGATTGACCAATCCGCAAAATTTCCGTTGCATCTGAAAGTAGAAACTCGCCCGATTACAACGGTAGGTGTAGTTTTCCCCTAGGCCGTTCTAGTTATTCGTTTCGAGCATCAGAACTGCGAAAATTTTGAGTTTCTCAAGCGTTTCTTACTTCCAAACTGCCACATCTCGCGAACGGATCGACCAATCCGCAAAATTTCTGTAGCATCTGAAAGTAGAAACTTGCCCGATTACAACGGTATGCGCACTTTGCCCCTAGGCCGTTCTAGTTATTCGTTTCGAGCATCAGAACGGCGAAAATTTTGAGTTTCTCAAGCGTTTCTTACATCCAAACGGCCATATCTCGCGAACGATTTGACCAATCCGCATAATTGCTGTTGCATCTGAAAGTAGAAACTCGCCCGATTACAACGGTATGCGCACTTTTCCCCTAGGCCGTTCTAGTTATTCGTGTCGAGCATCAGAACTGCGAAAATCTTGAGTTTCTCAAGCGTTTCTTACCTCCAAACTGCCATATCTCGCGAACGGATTGACCAATCCGCAAAATTTCTGTTGCATCTGAAAGTAGAAACTCGCCCGATTACAACGGTATGCGCACTTTTCCCCTAGGCCGTTCTAGTTATTCGTGTCCAGCATCAGAACTGCGAAAATTTTGAGTTTCTCAAGCGTTTCTTAATTCCAAACTGCCACATCTCTCGAACGGATTGACCAATCCGCAAAATTTTTGTTGCATTTGAAAGTAGAAACTCGCCCGATTACAACGGTACGCGCACTTTTCCCCTAGGCCGTTCGAGTTATTCGTTTCGAGCATCAGAACTGCGAAAATTTTGAGTTTCTCAAGGGTTTCTTACATCCAAACGGCCATATCTCGCGAACGGATTGACCAATCCGCATAATTTCTGTTGCATCTGAAAGTAGAAACTCCCCCGATTACAACAGTATGCGCACTTTTCCCCTAGGCCGTTCTAGTTATTCGTGTCGAGCATCAGAACTGCGAAAATCTTGAGTTTCTCAAGCGTTTCTTACCTCCAAACTGCCATATCTCGCGAACGGATTGACCAATCCGCAAAATTTCTGTTGCATCTGAAAGTAGAAACTCGCCCGATTACAACGGTATGCGCACTTTGCCCCTAGGCCGTTCTAGTTATTCGTGTCGAGCATCAGAACTCCGAAAATTTTGAGTTTCTCAAGCGTTTCTTACCTCCAAGCTGCATATCTCGCGAACCGATTGACCAATCCGCAAAATGTCTGTTGCATCTGAAAGTAGAAACTCTCCCGATTACAACGGTATGCGCACTTTGCCCCTAGACGGTTCTAGTTATTCGTTTCGAGCATCAGAACTGCGAAAATTTTGAGTTTCTCAAGCGTTCCTTACCTCCAAACTGCCATATCTCGCGAACGGATTGACCAATCCGCAAAATTTCTATTGCATTTGAAAGTAGAAACTCGCCCGATTACAACGGTATGCGCACTTTTCCCCTAGGCCGTTCTAGTTATTCGTGTGGAGCATCAGAACTGCGAAAATTTTGAGTTTCTCAAGCGTTTCTTACCTCCAAACTGCCATATCTCGCGAACGGATTGACCAATCCGCAAAATTTCTGTTGCGTCTGAAAGTAGAAACTCGCCCGATTACAACGGTATGCGCACTTTGCGCCTAGGCCGTTCTAGTTATTCGTGTCGAGCATCAGAACTAAGAAAATTTTGAGTTTCTCAAGCGTTTCTTACATCCAAACTGCCATATCTCGGGAACGGATTGACCAATCCGCATAATTTCTGTTGCATCTGAAAGTAGAAACTCGCCCGATTACAACGGTATGCGCACTTTTCCCCTAGGCCGTTCTAGTTATTCGTTTCGAGCATCAGAACTGCGAAAATTTTGAGTTTCTCAAGCGTTTCTTACATCCAAACGGCCATATCACGCGAACGGATTGACCAATCCGCATAATTTCTGTTGCATCTGAAAGTAGAAACTCGCCCGATTACAACGATATGCGCACTTTGCCCCTAGGCCGTTCTAGTTATTCGTGTCGAGCATCAGAACTGCGAAAATTTTGAGTTTCTCAAGCGTTTCTTACCTCCAAACTGCCATATCTCGCGAAAGGATTGACCAATCCGCATAATTTCTGTTGCATCTGAAAGTAGAAACTCGTCCGATTACAACAGTATGCGTACTTCTCCCCTAGGCCGTTCTAGTCATTCGTTTCGAGCATCAGAACTGCGAAAATTTTGAGTTTCTCAAGCGTTTCTTACTTCCAAACTGCCACATCTCGCGAACGGATCGACCAATCCGCAAAATTTCTGTAGCATCTGAAAGTAGAAACTTGCCCGATTACAACGGTATGCGCACTTTGCCCCTAGGCCGTTCTAGTTATTCGTGTCGAGCATCAGAACTCCGAAAATTTTGAGTTTCTCAAGCGTTTCTTACCTCAAAACTGCCATATCTCGCGAACGGATTGACCAATCCGCATAATTTCTGTTGCATCTGAAAGTAGAAACTCGCCCGATTACAACGGTATGCGCACTTTTCCCCTAGACGGTTCTAGTTATTCGTTTCGAGCATCAGAACTGCGAAAATTTTGAGTTTCTCAAGCGTTTCTTACCTCCAAACTGCCATATCTCGCGAACGGATTGATCAATCCGCAAAATTTCTGTTGCATCTGAAAGTAGAAACTCGCCCGATTACAACGGTATGCGCACTTTTCCCCTAGGAGGTTCTAGTTATTCGTTTCGAGCATCAGAAGTGCGAAAATTTTGAGTTTCTCAAGCGTTTCTTACTTCCAAACTGCCACATCTCGCGAACGGATCGACCAATCCGCAAAATTTCTGTAGCATCTGAAAGTAGAAACTTGCCCGATTACAACGGTATGCGCACTTTGCCCCTAGGCCGTTCTAGTTATTCGTTTCGAGCATCAGAACGGCGAAAATTTTGAGTTTCTCAAGCGTTTCTTACATCCAAACGGCCATATCTCGCGAACGATTTGACCAATCCGCATAATTGCTGTTGCATCTGAAAGTAGAAACTCGCCCGATTACAACGGTATGCGCACTTTTCCCCTAGGCCGTTCTAGTTATTCGTGTCGAGCATCAGAACTGCGAAAATCTTGAGTTTCTCAAGCGTTTCTTACCTCCAAACTGCCATATCTCGCGAACGGATTGACCAATCCGCAAAATTTCTGTTGCATCTGAAAGTAGAAACTCGCCCGATTACAACGGTATGCGCACTTTTCCCCTAGGCCGTTCTAGTTATTCGTGTCCAGCATCAGAACTGCGAAAATTTTGAGTTTCTCAAGCGTTTCTTAATTCCAAACTGCCACATCTCTCGAACGGATTGACCAATCCGCAAAATTTTTGTTGCATTTGAAAGTAGAAACTCGCCCGATTACAACGGTATGCGCACTTTTCCCCTAGGCCGTTCTAGTTATTCGTTTCGAGCATCAGAACTGCGAAAATTTTGAGTTTCTCAAGGGTTTCTTACATCCAAACGGCCACATCTCGCGAACGGATTGACCAATCCGCATAATTTCTGTTGCATCTGAAAGTAGAAACTCCCCCGATTACAACAGTATGCGCACTTTTCCCCTAGGCCGTTCTAGTTATTCGTGTCGAGCATCAGAACTGCGAAAATCTTGAGTTTCTCAAGCGTTTCTTACCTCCAAACTGCCATATCTCGCGAACGGATTGACCAATCCGCAAAATTTCTGTTGCATCTGAAAGTAGAATCTCGCCCGATTACAACGGTAGGTGTAGTTTTCCCCTCGGCCGTTCTAGTTATTCGTTTCGAGCATCAGAACTGCGAAAATTTTGAGTTTCTCAAGGGTTTCTTACATCCAAACGGCCATATCTCGCGAACAGATTGACCAATCCGCATAATTTCTGTTGCATCTGAAAGTAGAAACTCGCCCGATTACAACGGTATGCGCAATTTTCCCCTAGGCCGTTCCAGTTATTCGTTTCGGGCATCAGAACTGCGAAAATTTTGAGTTTCTCAAGCGTTTCTTACATCCAAACAGCCATATCTCGCGAACGATTTGACCAATCCGCATAATTTCTGTTGCATCTGAAAGTAGAACCTCGCCCGATTACAAGGGTATGCGCACTTTGCCCCTAGGCCGTTCTAGTTATTCGTGTCGAGCATCAGAACTCCGAAAATTTTGAGTTTCTCAAGCGTTTCTTACCTCCAAGCTGCCATATCTCGCGAACCGATTGACCAATCCGCAAAATTTCTGTTGCATCTGAAAGTAGAAACTCGCCCGATTACAACGGTATGCGCACTTTTCCCCTAGGCCGTTCTAGTTATTCGTTTCGAGCATCAGAACTGCGAAAATTTTGAGTTTCTCAAGCGTTTCTTACTTCCAAACTGCCATATCTCGCGAACGGATTGACCAATCCGCAAAATTTCTGTTGCATCTGAAAGTAGAATCTCGCCCGATTACAACGGTAGGTGTAGTTTTCCCCTAGGCCGTTCTAGTTATTCGTTTCGAGCATCAGAACTGCGAAAATTTTGAGTTTCTCAAGGGTTTCTTACATCCAAACGGCCATATCTCGCGAACAGATTGACCAATCCGCATAATTTCTGTTGCATCTGAAAGTAGAAACTCGCCCGATTACAACGGTATGCGCAATTTTCCCCTAGGCCGTTCTAGTTATTCGTTTCGAGCATCAGAACTGCGAAAATTTTGAGTTTCTCAAGCGTTTCTTACATCCAAACAGCCATATCTCGCGAACGATTTGACCAATCCGCATAATATCTGTTGCATCTGAAAGTAGAACCTCGCCCGATTACAAGGGTATGCGCACTTTTCCCCTAGGCCGTTCTAGTTATTCGTGTCCAGCATCAGAACTGCGAAAATTTTGAGTTTCTCAAGCGTTTCTTAATTCCAAACTGCCACATCTCTCGAACGGATTGACCAATCCGCAAAATTTTTGTTGCATTTGAAAGTAGAAACTCGCCCGATTACAACGGTATGCGCACTTTTCCCCTAGGCCGTTCTAGTTATTCGTTTCGAGCATCAGAACTGCGAAAATTTTGAGTTTCTCAAGGGTTTCTTACATCCAAACGGCCATATCTCGCGAACGGATTGACCAATCCGCATAATTTCTGTTGCATCTGAAAGTAGAAACTCCCCCGATTACAAAAGTATGCGCACTTTTCCCCTAGGCCGTTCTAGTTATTCGTGTCGAGCATCAGAACTGCGAAAATCTTGAGTTTCTCAAGCGTTTCTTACCTCCAAACTGCCATATCTCGCGAACGGATTGACCAATCCGCAAAATTTCTGTTGCATCTGAAAGTAGAATCTCGCCCGATTACAACGGTAGGTGTAGTTTTCCCCTCGGCCGTTCTAGTTATTCGTTTCGAGCATCAGAACTGCGAAAATTTTGAGTTTCTCAAGGGTTTCTTACATCCAAACGGCCATATCTCGCGAACAGATTGACCAATCCGCATAATTTCTGTTGCATCTGAAAGTAGAAACTCGCCCGATTACAACGGTATGCGCAATTTTCCCCTAGGCCGTTCCAGTTATTCGTTTCGGGCATCAGAACTGCGAAAATTTTGAGTTTCTCAAGCGTTTCTTACATCCAAACAGCCATATCTCGCGAACGATTTGACCAATCCGCATAATTTCTGTTGCATCTGAAAGTAGAACCTCGCCCGATTACAAGGGTATGCGCACTTTGCCCCTAGGCCGTTCTAGTTATTCGTGTCGAGCATCAGAACTCCGAAAATTTTGAGTTTCTCAAGCGTTTCTTACCTCCAAGCTGCCATATCTCGCGAACCGATTGACCAATCCGCAAAATTTCTGTTGCATCTGAAAGTAGAAACTCGCCCGATTACAACGGTATGCGCACTTTTCCCCTAGGCCGTTCTAGTTATTCGTTTCGAGCATCAGAACTGCGAAAATTTTGAGTTTCTCAAGCGTTTCTTACTTCCAAACTGCCATATCTCGCGAACGGATTGACCAATCCGCAAAATTTCTGTTGCATCTGAAAGTAGAATCTCGCCCGATTACAACGGTAGGTGTAGTTTTCCCCTAGGCCGTTCTAGTTATTCGTTTCGAGCATCAGAACTGCGAAAATTTTGAGTTTCTCAAGGGTTTCTTACATCCAAACGGCCATATCTCGCGAACAGATTGACCAATCCGCATAATTTCTGTTGCATCTGAAAGTAGAAACTCGCCCGATTACAACGGTATGCGCAATTTTCCCCTAGGCCGTTCTAGTTATTCGTTTCGAGCATCAGAACTGCGAAAATTTTGAGTTTCTCAAGCGTTTCTTACATCCAAACAGCCATATCTCGCGAACGATTTGACCAATCCGCATAATATCTGTTGCATCTGAAAGTAGAACCTCGCCCGATTACAAGGGTATGCGCACTTTGCCCCTAGGCCGTTCTAGTTATTCGTGTCGAGCATCAGAACTCCGAAAATTTTGAGTTTCTCAAGCGTTTCTTACCTCCAAGCTGCCATATCTCGCGAACCGTTTGACCAATCCGCAAAATTTCTGTTGCATCTGAAAGTAGAAACTCGCCCGATTACAACGGTATGCGCACTTTTCCCCTAGGCCGTTCTAGTTATTCGTTTCGAGCATCAGAACTGCGAAAATTTTGAGTTTCTCAAGGGTTTCTTACATCCAAACGGCCATATCTCGCGAACGGATTGACCAATCCGCATAATTTCTGTTGCATCTGAAAGTAGAAACTCGCCCGATTACAACGGTATGCGCAATTTTCCCCTAGGCCGTTCTAGTTATTCGTTTCGAGCATCAGAACTGCGAAAATTTTGAGTTTCTCAAGCGTTTCTTACATCCAAACGGCCATATCTCGCGAACGATTTGACCAATCCGCATAATTTCTGTTGCATCTGAAAGTAGAACCTCGCCCGATTACAAGGGTATGCGCACTTTGCCCCTAGGCCGTTCTAGTTATTCGTGTCGAGCATCAGAACTCCGAAAATTTTGAGTTTCTCAAGCGTTTCTTACCTCCAAGCTGCATATCTCGCGAACCGATTGACCAATCCGCAAAATGTCTGTTGCATCTGAAAGTAGAAACTCTCCCGATTACAACGGTATGCGCACTTTGCCCCTAGACGGTTCTAGTTATTCGTTTCGAGCATCAGAACTGCGAAAATTTTGAGTTTCTCAAGCGTTCCTTACCTCCAAACTGCCATATCTCGCGAACGGATTGACCAATCCGCAAAATTTCTATTGCATTTGAAAGTAGAACCTCGCCCGATTACAAGGGTATGCGCACTTTGCCCCTAGGCCGTTCTAGTTATTCGTGTCGAGCATCAGAACTCCGAAAATTTTGAGTTTCTCAAGCGTTTCTTACCTCCAAGCTGCCATATCTCGCGAACCGTTTGACCAATCCGCAAAATTTCTGTTGCATCTGAAAGTAGAAACTCGCCCGATTACAACGGTATGCGCACTTTTCCCCTAGGCCGTTCTAGTTATTCGTTTCGAGCATCAGAACTGCGAAAATTTTGAGTTTCTCAAGGGTTTCTTACATCCAAACGGCCATATCTCGCGAACGGATTGACCAATCCGCATAATTTCTGTTGCATCTGAAAGTAGAAACTCGCCCGATTACAACGGTATGCGCAATTTTCCCCTAGGCCGTTCTAGTTATTCGTTTCGAGCATCAGAACTGCGAAAATTTTGAGTTTCTCAAGCGTTTCTTACATCCAAACGGCCATATCTCGCGAACGATTTGACCAATCCGCATAATTTCTGTTGCATCTGAAAGTAGAACCTCGCCCGATTACAAGGGTATGCGCACTTTGCCCCTAGGCCGTTCTAGTTATTCGTGTCGAGCATCAGAACTCCGAAAATTTTGAGTTTCTCAAGCGTTTCTTACCTCCAAGCTGCATATCTCGCGAACCGATTGACCAATCCGCAAAATGTCTGTTGCATCTGAAAGTAGAAACTCTCCCGATTACAACGGTATGCGCACTTTGCCCCTAGACGGTTCTAGTTATTCGTTTCGAGCATCAGAACTGCGAAAATTTTGAGTTTCTCAAGCGTTCCTTACCTCCAAACTGCCATATCTCGCGAACGGATTGACCAATCCGCAAAATTTCTATTGCATTTGAAAGTAGAAACTCGCCCGATTACAACGGTATGCGCACTTTTCCCCTAGGCCGTTCTAGTTATTCGTGTGGAGCATCAGAACTGCGAAAATTTTGAGTTTCTCAAGCGTTTCTTACCTCCAAACTGCCATATCTCGCGAACGGATTGACCAATCCGCAAAATTTCTGTTGCGTCTGAAAGTAGAAACTCGCCCGATTACAACGGTATGCGCACTTTGCGCCTAGGCCGTTCTAGTTATTCGTGTCGAGCATCAGAACTAAGAAAATTTTGAGTTTCTCAAGCGTTTCATACATCCAAACTGCCATATCTCGGGAACGGATTGACCAATCCGCATAATTTCTGTTGCATCTGAAAGTAGAAACTCGTCCGATTACAACGGTATGCGTACTTCTCCCCTAGGCCGTTCTAGTCATTCGTGTCGAGCATCAGAACTGCGAAAATTTTGAGTTTCTCAAGCGTTTCTTACCTCCCAACTGCCATATCTCGCGAACGGATTGACCAATCCGCAAAATTTCCGTTGCATCTGAAAGTAGAAACTCGCCCGATTACAACGGTAGGTGTAGTTTTCCCCTAGGCCGTTCTAGTTATTCGTTTCGAGCATCAGAACTGCGAAAATTTTGAGTTTCTCAAGCGTTTCTTACTTCCAAACTGCCACATCTCGCGAACGGATCGACCAATCCGCAAAATTTCTGTAGCATCTGAAAGTAGAAACTTGCCCGATTACAACGGTATGCGCACTTTGCCCCTAGGCCGTTCTAGTTATTCGTTTCGAGCATCAGAACGGCGAAAATTTTGAGTTTCTCAAGCGTTTCTTACATCCAAACGGCCATATCTCGCGAACGATTTGACCAATCCGCATAATTGCTGTTGCATCTGAAAGTAGAAACTCGCCCGATTACAACGGTATGCGCACTTTTCCCCTAGGCCGTTCTAGTTATTCGTGTCGAGCATCAGAACTGCGAAAATCTTGAGTTTCTCAAGCGTTTCTTACCTCCAAACTGCCATATCTCGCGAACGGATTGACCAATCCGCAAAATTTCTGTTGCATCTGAAAGTAGAAACTCGCCCGATTACAACGGTATGCGCACTTTTCCCCTAGGCCGTTCTAGTTATTCGTGTCCAGCATCAGAACTGCGAAAATTTTGAGTTTCTCAAGCGTTTCTTAATTCCAAACTGCCACATCTCGCGAACGGATTGACCAATCCGCAAAATTTTTGTTGCATTTGAAAGTAGAAACTCGCCCGATTACAACGGTATGCGCAATTTTCCTCTAGGCCGTTCTAGTTATTCGTTTCGAGCATCAGAACTGCGAAAATTTTGAGTTTCTCAAGGGTTTCTTACATCCAAACGGCCATATCTCGCGAACGGATTGACCAATCCGCATAATTTCTGTTGCATCTGAAAGTAGAAACTCCCCCGATTACAACAGTATGCGCACTTTTCCCCTAGGCCGTTCTAGTTATTCGTGTCGAGCATCAGAACTGCGAAAATCTTGAGTTTCTCAAGCGTTTCTTACCTCCAAACTGCCATATCTCGCGAACGGATTGACCAATCCGCAAAATTTCTGTTGCATCTGAAAGTAGAAACTCGCCCGATTACAACGGTATGCGCACTTTGCCCCTAGGCCGTTCTAGTTATTCGTGTCGAGCATCAGAACTGCGAAAATTTTGAGTTTCTCAAGCGTTTCTTACCTCCAAACTGCCATATCTCGCGAACGGATTGACCAATCCGCAAAATTTCTGTTGCATCTGAAAGTAGAAACACGCCCGATTACAACGGTATGCGCACTTTGCCCCTAGGCCGTTCTAGTTATTCGTGTCGAGCATCAGAACTGCGAAAATTTTGAGTTTCTCAAGCGTTTCTTACATCCAAACTGCCATATCTCGCGAACGGATTGATCAATCCGCAAAATTTCTGTTGCATCTGAAAGTAGAAACTCGCCCGATTACAACGGTATGCGCACTTTTCCCCTAGGAGGTTCTAGTCATTCGTTTCGAGCATCAGAAATGCGAAAATTTTGAGTTTCTCAAGCGTTTCTTACTTCCAAACTGCCATATCTCGCGAACGGATTGACCAATCCGCAAAATTTCTGTTGCATCTGAAAGTAGAATCTCGCCCGATTACAACGGTATGCGCACTTTTCCCCTAGGCCGTTCTAGTTATTCGTTTCGAGCATCAGAACTGCGAAAATTTTGAGTTTCTCAAGGGTTTCTTACATCCAAACGGCCATATCTCGCGAACGGATTGACCAATCCGCATAATTTCTGTTGCATCTGAAAGTAGAAACTCCCCCGATTACAACAGTATGCGCACTTTTCCCCTAGGCCGTTCTAGTTATTCGTGTCGAGCATCAGAACTGCGAAAATCTTGAGTTTCTCAAGCGTTTCTTACCTCCAAACTGCCATATCTCGCGAACGGATTGACCAATCCGCAAAATTTCTGTTGCATCTGAAAGTAGAAACTCGCCCGATTACAACGGTATGCGCACTTTTCCCCTAGGCCGTTCTAGTTATTCGTGTCGAGCATCAGAACTGCGAAAATTTTGAGTTTCTCAAGCGTTTCTTACATCCAAACTGCCATATCTCGCGAACGGATTGATCAATCCGCAAAATTTCTGTTGCATCTGAAAGTAGAAACTCGCCCGATTACAACGGTATGCGCACTTTTCCCCTAGGAGGTTCTAGTCATTCGTTTCGAGCATCAGAAATGCGAAAATTTTGAGTTTCTCAAGCGTTTCTTACTTCCAAACTGCCATATCTCGCGAACGGATTGACCAATCCGCAAAATTTCTGTTGCATCTGAAAGTAGAATCTCGCCCGATTACAACGGTATGCGCACTTTTCCCCTAGGCCGTTCTAGTTATTCGTTTCGAGCATCAGAACTGCGAAAATTTTGAGTTTCTCAAGGGTTTCTTACATCCAAACGGCCATATCTCGCGAACGGATTGACCAATCCGCATAATTTCTGTTGCATCTGAAAGTAGAAACTCCCCCGATTACAACAGTATGCGCACTTTTCCCCTAGGCCGTTCTAGTTATTCGTGTCGAGCATCAGAACTGCGAAAATCTTGAGTTTCTCAAGCGTTTCTTACCTCCAAACTGCCATATCTCGCGAACGGATTGACCAATCCGCAAAATTTCTGTTGCATCTGAAAGTAGAAACTCGCCCGATTACAACGGTATGCGCACTTTGCCCCTAGGCCGTTCTAGTTATTCGTGTCGAGCATCAGAACTGCGAAAATTTTGAGTTTCTCAAGCGTTTCTTACCTCCAAACTGCCATATCTCGCGAACGGATTGACCAATCCGCAAAATTTCTGTTGCATCTGAAAGTAGAAACACGCCCGATTACAACGGTATGCGCACTTTGCCCCTAGGCCGTTCTAGTTATTCGTGTCGAGCATCAGAACTGCGAAAATTTTGAGTTTCTCAAGCGTTTCTTACCTCAAAACTGCCATATCTCGCGAACGGATTGACCAATCCGCATAATTTCTGTTGCATCTGAAAGTAGAAACTCGCCCGATTACAACGGTATGCGCACTTTTCCCCTAGACGGTTCTATTTATTCGTTTCGAGCATCAGAACTGCGAAAATTTTGAGTTTCTCAAGCGTTTCTTACATCCAAACTGCCATATCTCGCGAACGGATTGATCAATCCGCAAAATTTCTGTTGCATCTGAAAGTAGAAACTCGCCCGATTACAACGGTATGCGCACTTTTCCCCTAGGAGGTTCTAGTCATTCGTTTCGAGCATCAGAAATGCGAAAATTTTGAGTTTCTCAAGCGTTTCTTACTTCCAAACTGCCATGTCTCGCGAACGGATTGACCAATCCGCAAAATTTCTGTTGCATCTGAAAGTAGAATCTCGCCCGATTACAACGGTAGGTGTAGTTTTCCCCTAGGCCGTTCTAGTTATTCGTTTCGAGCATCAGAACTGCGAAAATTTTGAGTTTCTCAAGGGTTTCCTACATCCAAACGGCCATATCTCGCGAACAGATTGACCAATCCGCATAATTTCTGTTGCATCTGAAAGTAGAAACTCGCCCGATTACAACGGTATGCGCAATTTTCCCCTAGGCCGTTCTAGTTATTCGTTTCGAGCATCAGAACTGCGAAAATTTTGAGTTTCTCAAGCGTTTCTTACATCCAAACGGCCATATCTCGCGAACGATTTGACCAATCCGCATAATTTCTGTTGCATCTGAAAGTAGAACCTCGCCCGATTACAAGGGTATGCGCACTTTGCCCCTAGGCCGTTCTAGTTATTCGTGTCGAGCATCAGAACTCCGAAAATTTTGAGTTTCTCAAGCGTTTCTTACCTCCAAGCTGCCATATCTCGCGAACCGATTGACCAATCCGCAAAATTTCTGTTGCATCTGAAAGTAGAAACTCTCCCGATTACAACGGTATGCGCACTTTGCCCCTAGACGGTTCTAGTTATTCCTTTCGAGCATCAGAACTGCGAAAATTTTGAGTTTCTCAAGCGTTCCTTACCTCCAAACTGCCATATCTCGCGAACGGATTGACCAATCCGCAAAATTTCTGTTGCATTTGAAAGTAGAAACTCGCCCGATTACAACGGTATGCGCACTTTTCCCCTAGGCCGTTCTAGTTATTCGTGTGGGGCATCAGAACTGCGAAAATTTTGAGTTTCTCAAGCGTTTCTTACCTCCAAACTGCCATATCTCGCGAACGGATTGACCAATCCGCAAAATTTCTGTTGCGTCTGAAAGTAGAGACTCGCCCGATTACAACGGTATGCGCACTTTGCGCCTAGGCCGTTCTAATTATTCGTGTCGAGCATCAGGACTAAGAAAATTTTGAGTTTCTCAAGCGTTTCTTACATCCAAACTGCCATATCTCGGGAACGGATTGACCAATCCGCATAATTTCTGTTGCATCTGAAAGTAGAAACTCGCCCGATTACAACGGTATGCGCACTTTTCCCCTAGGCCGTTCTAGTTATTCGTTTCGAGCATCAGAACTGCGAAAATTTTGAGTTTCTCAAGCGTTTCTTACATCCAAACGGCCATATCACGCGAACGGATTGACCAATCCGCATAATTTCTGTTGCATCTGAAAGCAGAAACTCGCCCGATTACAACGATATGCGCACTTTTCCCCTAGGCCGTTCTAGTTTTTCGTTTCGAGCATCAGAACTGCCAAAATTTTGAGTTTCTCAAGCGTTTCTTACTTCCAAACTGCCACATCTCGCGAACGGATCGACCAATCCGCAAAATTTCTGTTGCATCTGAAAGTAGAAACTCGCCCGATTACAACGGTATGCGCACTTTGCCCCTAGGCCGTTCTAGTTATTCGTGTCGAGCATCAGAACTGCGAAAATTTTGAGTTTCTCAAGCGTTTCTTACCTCCAAACTGCCATATCTCGCGAAAGGATTGACCAATCCGCATAATTTCTGTTGCATCTGAAAGTAGAAATTCGTCCGATTACAACAGTATGCGTACTTCTCCCCTAGGCCGTTCTAGTCATTCGTTTCGAGCATCAGAACTGCGAAAATTTTGAGTTTCTCAAGCGTTTCTTACTTCCAAACTGCCACATCTCGCGAACGGATCGACCAATCCGCAAAATTTCTGTAGCATCTGAAAGTAGAAACTTGCCCGATTACAACGGTATGCGCACTTTGCCCCTAGGCCGTTCTAGTTATTCGTGTCGAGCATCAGAACTCCGAAAATTTTGAGTTTCTCAAGCGTTTCTTACCTCCAAACTGCCATATCTCGCGAACGGATTGACCAATCCGCAAAATTTCTGTTGCATCTGACAGTAGAGACTCGCCCGATTACAACGGTATGCGCACTTTTCCCCTAGGCCGTTCTATTTATTCGTTTCGAGCATCAGAACAGCGAAAATTTTGAGTTTCTCAAGCGTTTCTTACATCCAAACGGCCATATCACGCGAACGGATTGACCAATCCGCATAATTTCTGTTGCATCTGAAAGTAGAAACTCGCCCGATTACAACGATATGCGCACTTTTCCCCTAGGCCGTTCTTGTTATTCGTTTCGAGCATCAGAACTGCCAAAATTTTGAGTTTCTCAAGCGTTTCTTACTTCCAAACTGCCACATCTCGCGAACGGATCGACCAATCCGCAAAATTTCTGTTGCATCTGAAAGTAGAAACTCGCCCGATTACAACGGTATGCGCACTTTGCCCCTAGGCCGTTCTAGTTATTCTTGTCGAGCATCAGAACTGCGAAAATTTTGAGTTTCTCAAGCGTTTCTTACCTCCAAAGTGCCATATCTCGCGAACGGATTGACCAATCCGCAAAATTTCTGTTGCATCTGAAAGTAGAAACTCGCCCGATTACAACGGTATGCGCACTTTGCCCCTAGGCCGTTCTAGTTATTCGTGTCGAGCATCAGAACTGCGAAAATTTTGAGTTTCTCAAGCGTTTCTTACCTCAAAACTGCCATATCTCGCGAACGGATTGACCAATCCGCAAAATTTCTGTTGCATCTGACAGTAGAAACTCGCCCGATTACAACGGTAGGTGTAGTTTTCCCCTAGGAAGTTCTAGTTACTCGTTTCGAGCATCAAAACTGCGAAAATTTTGAGTTTCTCAAGCGTTTCTTATCTGCAAACTGCCATATCACGCGAACGGATTGAGCAATCCGCAAAATTTCTGTGCCATCTGAAAGTAGAAACTCGCCCGATTACAACGGTATGCGTACTTCACCCCTAGGCCGTTCTAGTCATTCGTTTCGAGCATCAGAACTGCGAAAATTTTGAGTTTCTCAAGCGTTTCTTATCTCGAAACTGCCATATCTCGCGAACGGATTGATCAATCCGCAAAATTTCTGTTGCATCTGAAAGTAGAAACTCGCCCGATTACAACGGTATGCGCACTTTTCGCCTAGGCCGTTCTAGTTATTCGTTTCGAGCATCAGAACTGCGAAAATTTTGAGTTTCTCAAGCGTTTCTTACCTCCAAGCTGCCATATCTCGCCAACCGATTGACCAATCCGCATAATTTCTGTTGCATCTGAAAGTAGAAACTCGCCCGATTACAACGGTATGCGCACTTTTCCCCTAGGCCGTTCTAGTTATTCGTTTCGAGCATCAGAACTGCGAAAATTTTGAGTTTCTCAAGCGTTTCTTACATCCAAACGGCCATATCACGCGAACGGATTGACCAATCCGCATAATTTCTGTTGCATCTGAAAGTAGAAACTCGCCCGATTACAACGATATGCGCACTTTTCCCCTAGGCCGTTCTAGTTTTTCGTTTCGAGCATCAGAACTGCCAAAATTTTGAGTTTCTCAAGCGTTTCTTACTTCCAAACTGCCACATCTCGCGAACGGATCGACCAATCCCAAAATTTTTGTTGCATCTGAAAGTAGAAACTCGCCCGATTACAACGGTATGCGCACTTTGCCCCTAGGCCGTTCTAGTTATTCGTGTCGAGCATCAGAACTGCGAAAATTTTGAGTTTCTCAAGCGTTTCTTACCTCCAAACTGCCATATCTCGCGAACGGATTGACCAATCCGCATAATTTCTGTTGCATCTGAAAGTAGAAACTCGCCCGATTACAACGGTATGCGCAATTTTCCCCTAGGCCGTTCTAGTTATTCGTGACGAGCATCAGAACTCCGAAAATTTTGAGTTTCTCAAGCGTTTCTTACCTCCAAGCTGCCATATCTCGCGAACGAATTGACCAATCTGCAAAATTTCTGTTGCATCTGAAAGTAGAAACTCGCCCGATTACAACGGTATGCGCACTTTGCCCCTAGGCCGTTCTAGTTATTCGTGTCGAGCATCAGAACTGCGAAAATTTTGAGTTTCTCAAGCGTTTCTTACCTCAAAACTGCCATATCTCGCGAACGGATTGACCAATCCCCAAAATTTCTGTTGCATCTGACAGTAGAAACTCGCCCGATTACAACGGTAGGTGTAGTTTTCCCCTAGGAAGTTCTAGTTACTCGTTTCGAGCATCAAAACTGCGAAAATTTTGAGTTTCTCAAGCGTTTCTTATCTGCAAACTGCCATATTACGCGAACGGATTGAGCAATCCGCAAAATTTCTGTGCCATCTGAAAGTAGAAACTCGCCCGATTACAACGGTATGCGTACTTCACCCCTAGGCCGTTCTAGTCATTCGTTTCGAGCATCAGAACTGCGAAAATTTTGAGTTTCTCAAGCGTTTCTTATCTCGAAACTGCCATATCTCGCGAACGGATTGATCAATCCGCAAAATTTCTGTTGCATCTGAAAGTAGAAACTCGCCCGATTACAACGGTATGCGCACTTTTCGCCTAGGCCGTTCAAGTTATTCGTTTCGAGCATCAGAACTGCGAAAATTTTGAGTTTCTCAAGCGTTTCTTACCTCCAAGCTGCCATATCTCGCGAACCGATTGACCAATCCGCAAAATATCTGTTGCATCTGAAAGTAGAAACTATCCCGATTACAACGGTAGGTGTAGTTTTCCCCTAGGCCGTTCCAGTTATTCATTTCGAGCATCAGAACTGCGAAAATTTTGAGTTTCTCAAGCGTTCCTTACCTCCAAACTGCCATATCTCGCGAACGGATTGACCAATCCGCAAAATTTCTGTTGCATCTGAAAGTAGAAACTCGCCCGATTACAACGGTATGCGCACTTTGCCCCTAGGCCGTTCCAGTTATTCGTGTCGAGCATCAGAACTCCGAAAATCTTGAGTTTCTCAAGCGTTTCTTAATTCCAAACTGCCACATCTCGCGAACGGATTGACCTATCCGCAAAATTTTTGTTGCATTTGAAAGTAGAAACTCGCCCGATTACAACGGTATGCGCACTTTTCCCCTAGGCCGTTCTAGTTATTCGTGTGGAGCATCAGAACTGCGAAAATTTTGAGTTTCTCAAGCGTTTCTTACCTCCAAACTGCCATATCTCGCGAACGGATTGACCAATCCGCAAAATTTCTGTTGCGTCTGAAAGTAGAAACTCGCCCGATTACAACGGTATGCGCACTTTGCGCCTAGGCCGTTCTAGTTATTCGTGTCGAGCATCAGAACTGCGAAAATTTTGAGTTTCTCAAGCGTTTCTTACATCCAAACTGCCATATCTCGGGAACGGATTGACCAATCCGCATAATTTCTGTTGCATCTGAAAGTAGAAACTCGCCCGATTACAACGGTATGCGCACTTTTCCCCTAGGCCGTTCTAGCTATTCGTTTCGAGCATCAGAACTGCGAAAATTTTGAGTTTCTCAAGCGTTTCTTACATCCAAACGGCCATATCACGCGAACGGATTGACCAATCCGCATAATTTCTGTTGCATCTGAAAGTAGAAACTCGCCCGATTACAACGATATGCGCACTTTTCCCCTAGGCCGTTCTAGTTTTTCGTTTCGAGCATCAGAACTGCCAAAATTTTGAGTTTCTCAAGCGTTTCTTACATCCAAACTGCCACATCTCGCGAACGGATCGACCAATCCGCAAAATTTTTGTTGCATCTGAAAGTAGAAACTCGCCCGATTACAACGGTATGCGCACTTTGCCCCTAGGCCGTTCTAGTTATTCGTGTCGAGCATCAGAACTGCGAAAATTTTGAGTTTCTCAAGCGTTTCTTACCTCCAAACTGCCATATCTCGCGAACGGATTGACCAATCCGCATAATTTCTGTTGCATCTGAAAGTAGAAACTCGCCCGATTACAACGGTATGCGCAATTTTCCCCTAGGCCGTTCTAGTTATTCGTTTCGAGCATCAGAACTGCGAAAATTTTGAGTTTCTCAAGCGTTTCTTACATCCAAACGGCCATATCTCGCGAACGATTTGACCAATCCGCATAATTTCTGTTGCATCTGAAAGTAGAAACTCGCCCGATTACAACGGTATGCGCACTTTGCCCCTAGGCCGTTCTAGTTATTCCTGACGAGCATCAGAACTCCGAAAATTTTGAGTTTCTCAAGCGTTTCTTACCTCCAAGCTGCCATATCTCGCGAACGAATTGACCAATCTGCAAAATTTCTGTTGCATCTGAAAGTAGAAACTCGCCCGATTACAACGATATGTGAAGTTTTCCCCTAGGCCGTTCCAGTTATTCGTTTCGAGCATCAGAACTGCGAAAATTTTGAGTTTCTCAAGCGTTTCTTACCTTCAAACTGCCATATCTCGCGAACGGATTGACCAATCCCCAAAATTTCTGTTGCATCTGACAGTAGAAACTCGCCCGATTACAACGGTAGGTGTAGTTTTCCCCTAGGAAGTTCTAGTTACTCGTTTCGAGCATCAAAACTGCGAAAATTTTGAGTTTCTCAAGCGTTTCTTATCTCCAAACTGCCATATCACGCGAACGGATAGAGCAATCCGCAAAATTTCTGTGCCATCTGAAAGTAGAAACTCGCCCGATTACAACGGTATGCGTACTTCTCCCCTAGGTCGTTCTAGTCATTCGTTTCGAGCATCAGAACTGCGAAAATTTTGAGTTTCTCAAGCGTTTCTTATCTCCAAACTGCCATATCTCGCGAACCGATTGATCAATCCGCAAAATTTCTGTTGCATCTGAAAGTAGAGACTCGCCCGATTACAACGGTATGCGCACTTTTCCCCTAGGCCGTTCTATTTATTCGTTTCGAGCATCAGAACAGCGAAAATTTTGAGTTTCTCAAGCGTTTCTTACATCCAAACGGCCATATCACGCGAACGGATTGACCAATCCGCATAATTTCTGTTGCATCTGAAAGTAGAAACTCGCCCGATTACAACGATATGCGCACTTTTCCCCTAGGCCGTTCTTGTTATTCGTTTCGAGCATCAGAACTGCCAAAATTTTGAGTTTCTCAAGCGTTTCTTACTTCCAAACTGCCACATCTCGCGAACGGATCGACCAATCCGCAAAATTTCTGTTGCATCTGAAAGTAGAAACTCGCCCGATTACAACGGTATGCGCACTTTGCCCCTAGGCCGTTCTAGTTATTCGTGTCGAGCATCAGAACTGCGAAAATTTTGAGTTTCTCAAGCGTTTCTTACCTCAAAACTGCCATATCTCGCGAACGGAGTGACCAATCCGCATAATTTCTGTTGCATCTGAAAGTAGAAACTCGCCCGATTACAACGGTATGCGCACTTTTCCCCTAGACGGTTCTAGTTATTCGTTTCGAGCATCAGAACTGCGAAAATTTTGAGTTTCTCAAGCGTTTCTTACCTCCAAACTGCCATATCTCGCGAACGGATTGATCAATCCGCAAAATTTCTGTTGCATCTGAAAGTAGAAACTCGCCCGATTACAACGGTATGCGCACTTTTCCCTTAGGAGGCTCTAGTTATTCGTTTCGAGCATCAGAAATGCGAAAATTTTGAGTTTCTCAAGCGTTTCTTACTTCCAAACTGCCACATCTCGCGAACGGATCGAACAATCCGCAAAATTTCTGTTGCATCTGAAATTAGAAACTCGCCCGATTACAACGGTATGCGCACTTTGCCCCTAGGCCGTTCTAGTTATTCGTGTCGAGCATCAGAACTGCGAAAATTTTGAGTTTCTCAAGCGTTTCTTACTTCCAAACTGCCATATCACGCGAACGGATAGAGCAATCCGCAAAATTTCTGTGCCATCTGAAAGTAGAAACTCGCCCGATTACAACGGTATGCGTACTTCTCCCCTAGGCCGTTCTAGTCATTCGTTTCGAGCATCAGAACTGCGAAAATTTTGAGTTTCTCAAGCGTTTCTTATCTCCAAACTGCCATATCTCGCGAACGGATTGATCAATCGGCAAAATTTCTGTTGCATCTGAAAGTAGAAACTCGCCCGATTACAACGGTATGCGCACTTTTCCCCTAGGCCGTTCTATTTATTCGTTTCGAGCATCAGAACAGCGAAAATTTTGAGTTTCTCAAGCGTTTCTTACATCCAAACGGCCATATCACGCGAACGGATTGACCAATCCGCATAATTTCTGTTGCATCTGAAAGTAGAAACTCGCCCGATTACAACGATATGCGCACTTTTCCCCTAGGCCGTTCTTGTTATTCGTTTCGAGCATCAGAACTGCCAAAATTTTGAGTTTCTCAAGCGTTTCTTACTTCCAAACTGCCACATCTCGCGAACGGATCGACCAGTCCGCAAGATTTCTGTTGCATCTGAAAGTAGAAACTCGCCCGATTACAACGGTATGCGCACTTTGCCCCTAGGCCGTTCTAGTTATTCGTGTCGAGCATCACAACTGCGAAAATTTTGAGTTTCTCAAGCGTTTCTTACCTCCAAACTGCCATATCTCGCGAACGGATTGACCAATCCGCAAAATTTCTGTTGCATCTGAAAGTAGAAACTCGCCCGATTACAACGGTATGCGCACTTTGCACCTAGGCCGTTCGAGTTATTCGTGTCGAGCATCAGAACTGCGAAAATTTTGAGTTTCTAAAGCGTTTCTTACCTCAAAACTGCCATATCTCGCGAACGGATTGACCAATCCGCATAATTTCTGTTGCATCTGAAAGTAGAAACTCGCCCGATTACAACGGTATGCGCACTTTTCCCCTAGACGGTTCTAGTTATTCGTTTCGAGCATCAGAACTGCGAAAATTTTGAGTTTCTCAAGCGTTTCTTACCTCCAAACTGCCATATCTCGCGAACGGATTGATCAATCCGCAAAATTTCTGTTGCATCTGAAAGTAGAAACTCGCCCGATTACAACGGTATGCGCACTTTTCCCCTAGCATGTTCTAGTTATTCGTTTCGAGCATCAGAAATGCGAAAATTTTGAGTTTCTCAAGCGTTTCTTATCTCCAAACTGCCATATCACGCGAACGGATTGAGCAATCCGCAAAATTTCTGTGCCATCTGAAAGTAGAAACTCGCCCGATTACAACGGTATGCGTACTTCACCCCTAGGCCGTTCTAGTCATTCGTTTCGAGCATCAGAACTGCGAAAATTTTGAGTTTCTCAAGCGTTTCTTATCTCCAAACTGCCATATCTCGCGAACCGATTGACCAATCCGCAAAATTTCTGTTGCATCTGAAAGTAGAAACTCTCCCGATTACAACGGTAGGTGTAGTTTTCCCCTAGGCCGTTCCAGTTATTCATTTCGAGCATCAGAACTGCGAAAATTTTGAGTTTCTCAAGCGTTCCTTACCTCCAAACTGCCATATCTCGCGAACGGATTGACCAATCCGCAAAATTTCTGTTGCATCTGAAAGTAGAAACTCGCCCGATTACAACGGTATGCGCACTTTGCCCCTAGGCCGTTCCAGTTATTCGTGTCGAGCATCAGAACTCCGAAAATCTTGAGTTTCTCAAGCGTTTCTTAATTCCAAACTGCCACATCTCGCGAACGGATTGACCAATCCGCAAAATTTTTGTTGCATTTGAAAGTAGAAACTCGCCCGATTACAACGGTATGCGCACTTTTCCCCTAGGCCGTTCTAGTTATTCGTGTGGAGCACCAGAACTGCGAAAATTTTGAGTTTCTCAAGCGTTTCTTACCTCCAAACTGCCATATCTCGCGAACGGATTGACCAATCCGCAAAATTTCTGTTGCGTCTGAAAGTAGAAACTCGCCCGATTACAACGGTATGCGCACTTTGCGCCTAGGCCGTTCTAGTTATTCGTGTCGAGCATCAGAACTGCGAAAATTTTGAGTTTCTCAAGCGTTTCTTACCTCCAAACTGCCATATCTCGGGAACGGATTGACCAATCCGCATAATTTCTGTTGCATCTGAAAGTAGAAACTCGCCCGATTACAACGGTATGCGCACTTTTCCCCTAGGCCGTTCTAGTTATTCGTTTCGAGCATCAGAACTGCGAAAATTTTGAGTTTCTCAAGCGTTTCTTACATCCAAACGGCCATATCACGCGAACGGATTGACCAATCCGCATAATTTCTGTTGCATCTGAAAGTAGAAACTCGCCCGATTACAACGGTATGCGCACTTTGCCCCTAGGCCGTTCTAGTTATTCGTGTCGAGCATCAGAACTGCGAAAATTTTGAGTTTCTCCAGCGTTTCTTACCTCCAAACTGCCATATCTCGCGAACGGATTGACCAATCCGCAAAATTTCTGTTGCATCTGAAAGTAGAAACACGCCCGATTACAACGGTATGCGCACTTTGCCCCTAGGCCGTTCTAGTTATTCGTGTCGAGCATCAGAACTGCGAAAATTTTGAGTTTCTCAAGCGTTTCTTACCTCAAAACTGCCATATCTCGCGAACGGATTGACCAATCCGCATAATTTCTGTTGCATCTGAAAGTAGAAACTCGCCCGATTACAACGGTATGCGCACTTTGCCCCTAGGCCGTTCTAGTTATTCGTGTCGAGCATCAGAACTGCGAAAATTTTGAGTTTCTCAAGCGTTTCTTACCTCCAAACTGCCATATCTCGCGAACGAATTGACCAATCCGCAAAATTTCTGTTGCATCTGAAAGTAGAAACTCGCCCGATTACAACGATATGTGTAGTTTTCCCCTAGGCCGTTCCAGTTATTCGTTTCGAGCATCAGAACTGCGAAAATTTTGAGTTTCTCAAGCGTTTCTTACATCCAAACGGCCATATCACGCGAACGGATTGACCAATCCGCAAAATTTCTGTTGCATCTGA
The DNA here is from genome assembly GCF_051014685.1 of Ptiloglossa arizonensis. Taxonomy (NCBI): domain Eukaryota; kingdom Metazoa; phylum Arthropoda; class Insecta; order Hymenoptera; family Colletidae; genus Ptiloglossa; species Ptiloglossa arizonensis. Next base: position 417,542 of record NW_027478723.1, read on the forward strand.
AAGTAGAACCTCGCCCGATTACAAGGGTATGCGCACTTTGCCCCTAGGCCGTTCTAGTTATTCGTGTCGAGCATCAGAACTCCGAAAATTTTGAGTTTCTCAAGCGTTTCTTACCTCCAAGCTGCATATCTCGCGAACCGATTGACCAATCCGCAAAATGTCTGTTGCATCTGAAAGTAGAAACTCTCCCGATTACAACGGTATGCGCACTTTGCCCCTAGACGGTTCTAGTTATTCGTTTCGAGCATCAGAACTGCGAAAATTTTGAGTTTCTCAAGCGTTCCTTACCTCCAAACTGCCATATCTCGCGAACGGATTGACCAATCCGCAAAATTTCTATTGCATTTGAAAGTAGAAACTCGCCCGATTACAACGGTATGCGCACTTTTCCCCTAGGCCGTTCTAGTTATTCGTGTGGAGCATCAGAACTGCGAAAATTTTGAGTTTCTCAAGCGTTTCTTACCTCCAAACTGCCATATCTCGCGAACGGATTGACCAATCCGCAAAATTTCTGTTGCGTCTGAAAGTAGAAACTCGCCCGATTACAACGGTATGCGCACTTTGCGCCTAGGCCGTTCTAGTTATTCGTGTCGAGCATCAGAACTAAGAAAATTTTGAGTTTCTCAAGCGTTTCATACATCCAAACTGCCATATCTCGGGAACGGATTGACCAATCCGCATAATTTCTGTTGCATCTGAAAGTAGAAACTCGTCCGATTACAACGGTATGCGTACTTCTCCCCTAGGCCGTTCTAGTCATTCGTGTCGAGCATCAGAACTGCGAAAATTTTGAGTTTCTCAAGCGTTTCTTACCTCCCAACTGCCATATCTCGCGAACGGATTGACCAATCCGCAAAATTTCCGTTGCATCTGAAAGTAGAAACTCGCCCGATTACAACGGTAGGTGTAGTTTTCCCCTAGGCCGTTCTAGTTATTCGTTTCGAGCATCAGAACTGCGAAAATTTTGAGTTTCTCAAGCGTTTCTTACTTCCAAACTGCCACATCTCGCGAACGGATCGACCAATCCGCAAAATTTCTGTAGCATCTGAAAGTAGAAACTTGCCCGATTACAACGGTATGCGCACTTTGCCCCTAGGCCGTTCTAGTTATTCGTTTCGAGCATCAGAACGGCGAAAATTTTGAGTTTCTCAAGCGTTTCTTACATCCAAACGGCCATATCTCGCGAACGATTTGACCAATCCGCATAATTGCTGTTGCATCTGAAAGTAGAAACTCGCCCGATTACAACGGTATGCGCACTTTTCCCCTAGGCCGTTCTAGTTATTCGTGTCGAGCATCAGAACTGCGAAAATCTTGAGTTTCTCAAGCGTTTCTTACCTCCAAACTGCCATATCTCGCGAACGGATTGACCAATCCGCAAAATTTCTGTTGCATCTGAAAGTAGAAACTCGCCCGATTACAACGGTATGCGCACTTTTCCCCTAGGCCGTTCTAGTTATTCGTGTCCAGCATCAGAACTGCGAAAATTTTGAGTTTCTCAAGCGTTTCTTAATTCCAAACTGCCACATCTCGCGAACGGATTGACCAATCCGCAAAATTTTTGTTGCATTTGAAAGTAGAAACTCGCCCGATTACAACGGTATGCGCAATTTTCCTCTAGGCCGTTCTAGTTATTCGTTTCGAGCATCAGAACTGCGAAAATTTTGAGTTTCTCAAGGGTTTCTTACATCCAAACGGCCATATCTCGCGAACGGATTGACCAATCCGCATAATTTCTGTTGCATCTGAAAGTAGAAACTCCCCCGATTACAACAGTATGCGCACTTTTCCCCTAGGCCGTTCTAGTTATTCGTGTCGAGCATCAGAACTGCGAAAATCTTGAGTTTCTCAAGCGTTTCTTACCTCCAAACTGCCATATCTCGCGAACGGATTGACCAATCCGCAAAATTTCTGTTGCATCTGAAAGTAGAAACTCGCCCGATTACAACGGTATGCGCACTTTGCCCCTAGGCCGTTCTAGTTATTCGTGTCGAGCATCAGAACTGCGAAAATTTTGAGTTTCTCAAGCGTTTCTTACCTCCAAACTGCCATATCTCGCGAACGGATTGACCAATCCGCAAAATTTCTGTTGCATCTGAAAGTAGAAACACGCCCGATTACAACGGTATGCGCACTTTGCCCCTAGGCCGTTCTAGTTATTCGTGTCGAGCATCAGAACTGCGAAAATTTTGAGTTTCTCAAGCGTTTCTTACATCCAAACTGCCATATCTCGCGAACGGATTGATCAATCCGCAAAATTTCTGTTGCATCTGAAAGTAGAAACTCGCCCGATTACAACGGTATGCGCACTTTTCCCCTAGGAGGTTCTAGTCATTCGTTTCGAGCATCAGAAATGCGAAAATTTTGAGTTTCTCAAGCGTTTCTTACTTCCAAACTGCCATATCTCGCGAACGGATTGACCAATCCGCAAAATTTCTGTTGCATCTGAAAGTAGAATCTCGCCCGATTACAACGGTATGCGCACTTTTCCCCTAGGCCGTTCTAGTTATTCGTTTCGAGCATCAGAACTGCGAAAATTTTGAGTTTCTCAAGGGTTTCTTACATCCAAACGGCCATATCTCGCGAACGGATTGACCAATCCGCATAATTTCTGTTGCATCTGAAAGTAGAAACTCCCCCGATTACAACAGTATGCGCACTTTTCCCCTAGGCCGTTCTAGTTATTCGTGTCGAGCATCAGAACTGCGAAAATCTTGAGTTTCTCAAGCGTTTCTTACCTCCAAACTGCCATATCTCGCGAACGGATTGACCAATCCGCAAAATTTCTGTTGCATCTGAAAGTAGAAACTCGCCCGATTACAACGGTATGCGCACTTTTCCCCTAGGCCGTTCTAGTTATTCGTGTCGAGCATCAGAACTGCGAAAATTTTGAGTTTCTCAAGCGTTTCTTACATCCAAACTGCCATATCTCGCGAACGGATTGATCAATCCGCAAAATTTCTGTTGCATCTGAAAGTAGAAACTCGCCCGATTACAACGGTATGCGCACTTTTCCCCTAGGAGGTTCTAGTCATTCGTTTCGCGCATCAGAAATGCGAAAATTTTGAGTTTCTCAAGCGTTTCTTACTTCCAAACTGCCATATCTCGCGAACGGATTGACCAATCCGCAAAATTTCTGTTGCATCTGAAAGTAGAATCTCGCCCGATTACAACGGTATGCGCACTTTTCCCCTAGGCCGTTCTAGTTATTCGTTTCGAGCATCAGAACTGCGAAAATTTTGAGTTTCTCAAGGGTTTCTTACATCCAAACGGCCATATCTCGCGAACGGATTGACCAATCCGCATAATTTCTGTTGCATCTGAAAGTAGAAACTCCCCCGATTACAACAGTATGCGCACTTTTCCCCTAGGCCGTTCTAGTTATTCGTGTCGAGCATCAGAACTGCGAAAATCTTGAGTTTCTCAAGCGTTTCTTACCTCCAAACTGCCATATCTCGCGAACGGATTGACCAATCCGCAAAATTTCTGTTGCATCTGAAAGTAGAAACTCGCCCGATTACAACGGTATGCGCACTTTGCCCCTAGGCCGTTCTAGTTATTCGTGTCGAGCATCAGAACTGCGAAAATTTTGAGTTTCTCAAGCGTTTCTTACCTCCAAACTGCCATATCTCGCGAACGGATTGACCAATCCGCAAAATTTCTGTTGCATCTGAAAGTAGAAACACGCCCGATTACAACGGTATGCGCACTTTGCCCCTAGGCCGTTCTAGTTATTCGTGTCGAGCATCAGAACTGCGAAAATTTTGAGTTTCTCAAGCGTTTCTTACCTCAAAACTGCCATATCTCGCGAACGGATTGACCAATCCGCATAATTTCTGTTGCATCTGAAAGTAGAAACTCGCCCGATTACAACGGTATGCGCACTTTTCCCCTAGACGGTTCTATTTATTCGTTTCGAGCATCAGAACTGCGAAAATTTTGAGTTTCTCAAGCGTTTCTTACATCCAAACTGCCATATCTCGCGAACGGATTGATCAATCCGCAAAATTTCTGTTGCATCTGAAAGTAGAAACTCGCCCGATTACAACGGTATGCGCACTTTTCCCCTAGGAGGTTCTAGTCATTCGTTTCGAGCATCAGAAATGCGAAAATTTTGAGTTTCTCAAGCGTTTCTTACTTCCAAACTGCCATGTCTCGCGAACGGATTGACCAATCCGCAAAATTTCTGTTGCATCTGAAAGTAGAATCTCGCCCGATTACAACGGTAGGTGTAGTTTTCCCCTAGGCCGTTCTAGTTATTCGTTTCGAGCATCAGAACTGCGAAAATTTTGAGTTTCTCAAGGGTTTCCTACATCCAAACGGCCATATCTCGCGAACAGATTGACCAATCCGCATAATTTCTGTTGCATCTGAAAGTAGAAACTCGCCCGATTACAACGGTATGCGCAATTTTCCCCTAGGCCGTTCTAGTTATTCGTTTCGAGCATCAGAACTGCGAAAATTTTGAGTTTCTCAAGCGTTTCTTACATCCAAACGGCCATATCTCGCGAACGATTTGACCAATCCGCATAATTTCTGTTGCATCTGAAAGTAGAACCTCGCCCGATTACAAGGGTATGCGCACTTTGCCCCTAGGCCGTTCTAGTTATTCGTGTCGAGCATCAGAACTCCGAAAATTTTGAGTTTCTCAAGCGTTTCTTACCTCCAAGCTGCCATATCTCGCGAACCGATTGACCAATCCGCAAAATTTCTGTTGCATCTGAAAGTAGAAACTCTCCCGATTACAACGGTATGCGCACTTTGCCCCTAGACGGTTCTAGTTATTCCTTTCGAGCATCAGAACTGCGAAAATTTTGAGTTTCTCAAGCGTTCCTTACCTCCAAACTGCCATATCTCGCGAACGGATTGACCAATCCGCAAAATTTCTGTTGCATTTGAAAGTAGAAACTCGCCCGATTACAACGGTATGCGCACTTTTCCCCTAGGCCGTTCTAGTTATTCGTGTGGGGCATCAGAACTGCGAAAATTTTGAGTTTCTCAAGCGTTTCTTACCTCCAAACTGCCATATCTCGCGAACGGATTGACCAATCCGCAAAATTTCTGTTGCGTCTGAAAGTAGAGACTCGCCCGATTACAACGGTATGCGCACTTTGCGCCTAGGCCGTTCTAATTATTCGTGTCGAGCATCAGAACTAAGAAAATTTTGAGTTTCTCAAGCGTTTCTTACATCCAAACTGCCATATCTCGGGAACGGATTGACCAATCCGCATAATTTCTGTTGCATCTGAAAGTAGAAACTCGCCCGATTACAACGGTATGCGCACTTTTCCCCTAGGCCGTTCTAGTTATTCGTTTCGAGCATCAGAACTGCGAAAATTTTGAGTTTCTCAAGCGTTTCTTACATCCAAACGGCCATATCACGCGAACGGATTGACCAATCCGCATAATTTCTGTTGCATCTGAAAGCAGAAACTCGCCCGATTACAACGATATGCGCACTTTTCCCCTAGGCCGTTCTAGTTTTTCGTTTCGAGCATCAGAACTGCCAAAATTTTGAGTTTCTCAAGCGTTTCTTACTTCCAAACTGCCACATCTCGCGAACGGATCGACCAATCCGCAAAATTTCTGTTGCATCTGAAAGTAGAAACTCGCCCGATTACAACGGTATGCGCACTTTGCCCCTAGGCCGTTCTAGTTATTCGTGTCGAGCATCAGAACTGCGAAAATTTTGAGTTTCTCAAGCGTTTCTTACCTCCAAACTGCCATATCTCGCGAAAGGATTGACCAATCCGCATAATTTCTGTTGCATCTGAAAGTAGAAATTCGTCCGATTACAACAGTATGCGTACTTCTCCCCTAGGCCGTTCTAGTCATTCGTTTCGAGCATTAGAACTGCGAAAATTTTGAGTTTCTCAAGCGTTTCTTACTTCCAAACTGCCACATCTCGCGAACGGATCGACCAATCCGCAAAATTTCTGTAGCATCTGAAAGTAGAAACTTGCCCGATTACAACGGTATGCGCACTTTGCCCCTAGGCCGTTCTAGTTATTCGTGTCGAGCATCAGAACTCCGAAAATTTTGAGTTTCTCAAGCGTTTCTTACCTCCAAACTGCCATATCTCGCGAACGGATTGACCAATCCGCAAAATTTCTGTTGCATCTGACAGTAGAGACTCGCCCGATTACAACGGTATGCGCACTTTTCCCCTAGGCCGTTCTATTTATTCGTTTCGAGCATCAGAACAGCGAAAATTTTGAGTTTCTCAAGCGTTTCTTACATCCAAACGGCCATATCACGCGAACGGATTGACCAATCCGCATAATTTCTGTTGCATCTGAAAGTAGAAACTCGCCCGATTACAACGATATGCGCACTTTTCCCCTAGGCCGTTCTTGTTATTCGTTTCGAGCATCAGAACTGCCAAAATTTTGAGTTTCTCAAGCGTTTCTTACTTCCAAACTGCCACATCTCGCGAACGGATCGACCAATCCGCAAAATTTCTGTTGCATCTGAAAGTAGAAACTCGCCCGATTACAACGGTATGCGCACTTTGCCCCTAGGCCGTTCTAGTTATTCTTGTCGAGCATCAGAACTGCGAAAATTTTGAGTTTCTCAAGCGTTTCTTACCTCCAAAGTGCCATATCTCGCGAACGGATTGACCAATCCGCAAAATTTCTGTTGCATCTGAAAGTAGAAACTCGCCCGATTACAACGGTATGCGCACTTTGCCCCTAGGCCGTTCTAGTTATTCGTGTCGAGCATCAGAACTGCGAAAATTTTGAGTTTCTCAAGCGTTTCTTACCTCAAAACTGCCATATCTCGCGAACGGATTGACCAATCCGCAAAATTTCTGTTGCATCTGACAGTAGAAACTCGCCCGATTACAACGGTAGGTGTAGTTTTCCCCTAGGAAGTTCTAGTTACTCGTTTCGAGCATCAAAACTGCGAAAATTTTGAGTTTCTCAAGCGTTTCTTATCTGCAAACTGCCATATCACGCGAACGGATTGAGCAATCCGCAAAATTTCTGTGCCATCTGAAAGTAGAAACTCGCCCGATTACAACGGTATGCGTACTTCACCCCTAGGCCGTTCTAGTCATTCGTTTCGAGCATCAGAACTGCGAAAATTTTGAGTTTCTCAAGCGTTTCTTATCTCGAAACTGCCATATCTCGCGAACGGATTGATCAATCCGCAAAATTTCTGTTGCATCTGAAAGTAGAAACTCGCCCGATTACAACGGTATGCGCACTTTTCGCCTAGGCCGTTCTAGTTATTCGTTTCGAGCATCAGAACTGCGAAAATTTTGAGTTTCTCAAGCGTTTCTTACCTCCAAGCTGCCATATCTCGCCAACCGATTGACCAATCCGCATAATTTCTGTTGCATCTGAAAGTAGAAACTCGCCCGATTACAACGGTATGCGCACTTTTCCCCTAGGCCGTTCTAGTTATTCGTTTCGAGCATCAGAACTGCGAAAATTTTGAGTTTCTCAAGCGTTTCTTACATCCAAACGGCCATATCACGCGAACGGATTGACCAATCCGCATAATTTCTGTTGCATCTGAAAGTAGAAACTCGCCCGATTACAACGATATGCGCACTTTTCCCCTAGGCCGTTCTAGTTTTTCGTTTCGAGCATCAGAACTGCCAAAATTTTGAGTTTCTCAAGCGTTTCTTACTTCCAAACTGCCACATCTCGCGAACGGATCGACCAATCCCAAAATTTTTGTTGCATCTGAAAGTAGAAACTCGCCCGATTACAACGGTATGCGCACTTTGCCCCTAGGCCGTTCTAGTTATTCGTGTCGAGCATCAGAACTGCGAAAATTTTGAGTTTCTCAAGCGTTTCTTACCTCCAAACTGCCATATCTCGCGAACGGATTGACCAATCCGCATAATTTCTGTTGCATCTGAAAGTAGAAACTCGCCCGATTACAACGGTATGCGCAATTTTCCCCTAGGCCGTTCTAGTTATTCGTGACGAGCATCAGAACTCCGAAAATTTTGAGTTTCTCAAGCGTTTCTTACCTCCAAGCTGCCATATCTCGCGAACGAATTGACCAATCTGCAAAATTTCTGTTGCATCTGAAAGTAGAAACTCGCCCGATTACAACGGTATGCGCACTTTGCCCCTAGGCCGTTCTAGTTATTCGTGTCGAGCATCAGAACTGCGAAAATTTTGAGTTTCTCAAGCGTTTCTTACCTCAAAACTGCCATATCTCGCGAACGGATTGACCAATCCGCAAAATTTCTGTTGCATCTGACAGTAGAAACTCGCCCGATTACAACGGTAGGTGTAGTTTTCCCCTAGGAAGTTCTAGTTACTCGTTTCGAGCATCAAAACTGCGAAAATTTTGAGTTTCTCAAGCGTTTCTTATCTGCAAACTGCCATATTACGCGAACGGATTGAGCAATCCGCAAAATTTCTGTGCCATCTGAAAGTAGAAACTCGCCCGATTACAACGGTATGCGTACTTCACCCCTAGGCCGTTCTAGTCATTCGTTTCGAGCATCAGAACTGCGAAAATTTTGAGTTTCTCAAGCGTTTCTTATCTCGAAACTGCCATATCTCGCGAACGGATTGATCAATCCGCAAAATTTCTGTTGCATCTGAAAGTAGAAACTCGCCCGATTACAACGGTATGCGCACTTTTCGCCTAGGCCGTTCAAGTTATTCGTTTCGAGCATCAGAACTGCGAAAATTTTGAGTTTCTCAAGCGTTTCTTACCTCCAAGCTGCCATATCTCGCGAACCGATTGACCAATCCGCAAAATATCTGTTGCATCTGAAAGTAGAAACTATCCCGATTACAACGGTAGGTGTAGTTTTCCCCTAGGCCGTTCCAGTTATTCATTTCGAGCATCAGAACTGCGAAAATTTTGAGTTTCTCAAGCGTTCCTTACCTCCAAACTGCCATATCTCGCGAACGGATTGACCAATCCGCAAAATTTCTGTTGCATCTGAAAGTAGAAACTCGCCCGATTACAACGGTATGCGCACTTTGCCCCTAGGCCGTTCCAGTTATTCGTGTCGAGCATCAGAACTCCGAAAATCTTGAGTTTCTCAAGCGTTTCTTAATTCCAAACTGCCACATCTCGCGAACGGATTGACCTATCCGCAAAATTTTTGTTGCATTTGAAAGTAGAAACTCGCCCGATTACAACGGTATGCGCACTTTTCCCCTAGGCCGTTCTAGTTATTCGTGTGGAGCATCAGAACTGCGAAAATTTTGAGTTTCTCAAGCGTTTCTTACCTCCAAACTGCCATATCTCGCGAACGGATTGACCAATCCGCAAAATTTCTGTTGCGTCTGAAAGTAGAAACTCGCCCGATTACAACGGTATGCGCACTTTGCGCCTAGGCCGTTCTAGTTATTCGTGTCGAGCATCAGAACTGCGAAAATTTTGAGTTTCTCAAGCGTTTCTTACATCCAAACTGCCATATCTCGGGAACGGATTGACCAATCCGCATAATTTCTGTTGCATCTGAAAGTAGAAACTCGCCCGATTACAACGGTATGCGCACTTTTCCCCTAGGCCGTTCTAGCTATTCGTTTCGAGCATCAGAACTGCGAAAATTTTGAGTTTCTCAAGCGTTTCTTACATCCAAACGGCCATATCACGCGAACGGATTGACCAATCCGCATAATTTCTGTTGCATCTGAAAGTAGAAACTCGCCCGATTACAACGATATGCGCACTTTTCCCCTAGGCCGTTCTAGTTTTTCGTTTCGAGCATCAGAACTGCCAAAATTTTGAGTTTCTCAAGCGTTTCTTACATCCAAACTGCCACATCTCGCGAACGGATCGACCAATCCGCAAAATTTTTGTTGCATCTGAAAGTAGAAACTCGCCCGATTACAACGGTATGCGCACTTTGCCCCTAGGCCGTTCTAGTTATTCGTGTCGAGCATCAGAACTGCGAAAATTTTGAGTTTCTCAAGCGTTTCTTACCTCCAAACTGCCATATCTCGCGAACGGATTGACCAATCCGCATAATTTCTGTTGCATCTGAAAGTAGAAACTCGCCCGATTACAACGGTATGCGCAATTTTCCCCTAGGCCGTTCTAGTTATTCGTTTCGAGCATCAGAACTGCGAAAATTTTGAGTTTCTCAAGCGTTTCTTACATCCAAACGGCCATATCTCGCGAACGATTTGACCAATCCGCATAATTTCTGTTGCATCTGAAAGTAGAAACTCGCCCGATTACAACGGTATGCGCACTTTGCCCCTAGGCCGTTCTAGTTATTCCTGACGAGCATCAGAACTCCGAAAATTTTGAGTTTCTCAAGCGTTTCTTACCTCCAAGCTGCCATATCTCGCGAACGAATTGACCAATCTGCAAAATTTCTGTTGCATCTGAAAGTAGAAACTCGCCCGATTACAACGATATGTGAAGTTTTCCCCTAGGCCGTTCCAGTTATTCGTTTCGAGCATCAGAACTGCGAAAATTTTGAGTTTCTCAAGCGTTTCTTACCTTCAAACTGCCATATCTCGCGAACGGATTGACCAATCCCCAAAATTTCTGTTGCATCTGACAGTAGAAACTCGCCCGATTACAACGGTAGGTGTAGTTTTCCCCTAGGAAGTTCTAGTTACTCGTTTCGAGCATCAAAACTGCGAAAATTTTGAGTTTCTCAAGCGTTTCTTATCTCCAAACTGCCATATCACGCGAACGGATAGAGCAATCCGCAAAATTTCTGTGCCATCTGAAAGTAGAAACTCGCCCGATTACAACGGTATGCGTACTTCTCCCCTAGGTCGTTCTAGTCATTCGTTTCGAGCATCAGAACTGCGAAAATTTTGAGTTTCTCAAGCGTTTCTTATCTCCAAACTGCCATATCTCGCGAACCGATTGATCAATCCGCAAAATTTCTGTTGCATCTGAAAGTAGAGACTCGCCCGATTACAACGGTATGCGCACTTTTCCCCTAGGCCGTTCTATTTATTCGTTTCGAGCATCAGAACAGCGGAAATTTTGAGTTTCTCAAGCGTTTCTTACATCCAAACGGCCATATCACGCGAACGGATTGACCAATCCGCATAATTTCTGTTGCATCTGAAAGTAGAAACTCGCCCGATTACAACGATATGCGCACTTTTCCCCTAGGCCGTTCTTGTTATTCGTTTCGAGCATCAGAACTGCCAAAATTTTGAGTTTCTCAAGCGTTTCTTACTTCCAAACTGCCACATCTCGCGAACGGATCGACCAATCCGCAAAATTTCTGTTGCATCTGAAAGTAGAAACTCGCCCGATTACAACGGTATGCGCACTTTGCCCCTAGGCCGTTCTAGTTATTCGTGTCGAGCATCAGAACTGCGAAAATTTTGAGTTTCTCAAGCGTTTCTTACCTCAAAACTGCCATATCTCGCGAACGGAGTGACCAATCCGCATAATTTCTGTTGCATCTGAAAGTAGAAACTCGCCCGATTACAACGGTATGCGCACTTTTCCCCTAGACGGTTCTAGTTATTCGTTTCGAGCATCAGAACTGCGAAAATTTTGAGTTTCTCAAGCGTTTCTTACCTCCAAACTGCCATATCTCGCGAACGGATTGATCAATCCGCAAAATTTCTGTTGCATCTGAAAGTAGAAACTCGCCCGATTACAACGGTATGCGCACTTTTCCCTTAGGAGGCTCTAGTTATTCGTTTCGAGCATCAGAAATGCGAAAATTTTGAGTTTCTCAAGCGTTTCTTACTTCCAAACTGCCACATCTCGCGAACGGATCGAACAATCCGCAAAATTTCTGTTGCATCTGAAATTAGAAACTCGCCCGATTACAACGGTATGCGCACTTTGCCCCTAGGCCGTTCTAGTTATTCGTGTCGAGCATCAGAACTGCGAAAATTTTGAGTTTCTCAAGCGTTTCTTACTTCCAAACTGCCATATCACGCGAACGGATAGAGCAATCCGCAAAATTTCTGTGCCATCTGAAAGTAGAAACTCGCCCGATTACAACGGTATGCGTACTTCTCCCCTAGGCCGTTCTAGTCATTCGTTTCGAGCATCAGAACTGCGAAAATTTTGAGTTTCTCAAGCGTTTCTTATCTCCAAACTGCCATATCTCGCGAACGGATTGATCAATCGGCAAAATTTCTGTTGCATCTGAAAGTAGAAACTCGCCCGATTACAACGGTATGCGCACTTTTCCCCTAGGCCGTTCTATTTATTCGTTTCGAGCATCAGAACAGCGAAAATTTTGAGTTTCTCAAGCGTTTCTTACATCCAAACGGCCATATCACGCGAACGGATTGACCAATCCGCATAATTTCTGTTGCATCTGAAAGTAGAAACTCGCCCGATTACAACGATATGCGCACTTTTCCCCTAGGCCGTTCTTGTTATTCGTTTCGAGCATCAGAACTGCCAAAATTTTGAGTTTCTCAAGCGTTTCTTACTTCCAAACTGCCACATCTCGCGAACGGATCGACCAGTCCGCAAGATTTCTGTTGCATCTGAAAGTAGAAACTCGCCCGATTACAACGGTATGCGCACTTTGCCCCTAGGCCGTTCTAGTTATTCGTGTCGAGCATCACAACTGCGAAAATTTTGAGTTTCTCAAGCGTTTCTTACCTCCAAACTGCCATATCTCGCGAACGGATTGACCAATCCGCAAAATTTCTGTTGCATCTGAAAGTAGAAACTCGCCCGATTACAACGGTATGCGCACTTTGCACCTAGGCCGTTCGAGTTATTCGTGTCGAGCATCAGAACTGCGAAAATTTTGAGTTTCTAAAGCGTTTCTTACCTCAAAACTGCCATATCTCGCGAACGGATTGACCAATCCGCATAATTTCTGTTGCATCTGAAAGTAGAAACTCGCCCGATTACAACGGTATGCGCACTTTTCCCCTAGACGGTTCTAGTTATTCGTTTCGAGCATCAGAACTGCGAAAATTTTGAGTTTCTCAAGCGTTTCTTACCTCCAAACTGCCATATCTCGCGAACGGATTGATTAATCCGCAAAATTTCTGTTGCATCTGAAAGTAGAAACTCGCCCGATTACAACGGTATGCGCACTTTTCCCCTAGCATGTTCTAGTTATTCGTTTCGAGCATCAGAAATGCGAAAATTTTGAGTTTCTCAAGCGTTTCTTATCTCCAAACTGCCATATCACGCGAACGGATTGAGCAATCCGCAAAATTTCTGTGCCATCTGAAAGTAGAAACTCGCCCGATTACAACGGTATGCGTACTTCACCCCTAGGCCGTTCTAGTCATTCGTTTCGAGCATCAGAACTGCGAAAATTTTGAGTTTCTCAAGCGTTTCTTATCTCCAAACTGCCATATCTCGCGAACCGATTGACCAATCCGCAAAATTTCTGTTGCATCTGAAAGTAGAAACTCTCCCGATTACAACGGTAGGTGTAGTTTTCCCCTAGGCCGTTCCAGTTATTCATTTCGAGCATCAGAACTGCGAAAATTTTGAGTTTCTCAAGCGTTCCTTACCTCCAAACTGCCATATCTCGCGAACGGATTGACCAATCCGCAAAATTTCTGTTGCATCTGAAAGTAGAAACTCGCCCGATTACAACGGTATGCGCACTTTGCCCCTAGGCCGTTCCAGTTATTCGTGTCGAGCATCAGAACTCCGAAAATCTTGAGTTTCTCAAGCGTTTCTTAATTCCAAACTGCCACATCTCGCGAACGGATTGACCAATCCGCAAAATTTTTGTTGCATTTGAAAGTAGAAACTCGCCCGATTACAACGGTATGCGCACTTTTCCCCTAGGCCGTTCTAGTTATTCGTGTGGAGCACCAGAACTGCGAAAATTTTGAGTTTCTCAAGCGTTTCTTACCTCCAAACTGCCATATCTCGCGAACGGATTGACCAATCCGCAAAATTTCTGTTGCGTCTGAAAGTAGAAACTCGCCCGATTACAACGGTATGCGCACTTTGCGCCTAGGCCGTTCTAGTTATTCGTGTCGAGCATCAGAACTGCGAAAATTTTGAGTTTCTCAAGCGTTTCTTACCTCCAAACTGCCATATCTCGGGAACGGATTGACCAATCCGCATAATTTCTGTTGCATCTGAAAGTAGAAACTCGCCCGATTACAACGGTATGCGCACTTTTCCCCTAGGCCGTTCTAGTTATTCGTTTCGAGCATCAGAACTGCGAAAATTTTGAGTTTCTCAAGCGTTTCTTACATCCAAACGGCCATATCACGCGAACGGATTGACCAATCCGCATAATTTCTGTTGCATCTGAAAGTAGAAACTCGCCCGATTACAACGGTATGCGCACTTTGCCCCTAGGCCGTTCTAGTTATTCGTGTCGAGCATCAGAACTGCGAAAATTTTGAGTTTCTCCAGCGTTTCTTACCTCCAAACTGCCATATCTCGCGAACGGATTGACCAATCCGCAAAATTTCTGTTGCATCTGAAAGTAGAAACACGCCCGATTACAACGGTATGCGCACTTTGCCCCTAGGCCGTTCTAGTTATTCGTGTCGAGCATCAGAACTGCGAAAATTTTGAGTTTCTCAAGCGTTTCTTACCTCAAAACTGCCATATCTCGCGAACGGATTGACCAATCCGCATAATTTCTGTTGCATCTGAAAGTAGAAACTCGCCCGATTACAACGGTATGCGCACTTTGCCCCTAGGCCGTTCTAGTTATTCGTGTCGAGCATCAGAACTGCGAAAATTTTGAGTTTCTCAAGCGTTTCTTACCTCCAAACTGCCATATCTCGCGAACGAATTGACCAATCCGCAAAATTTCTGTTGCATCTGAAAGTAGAAACTCGCCCGATTACAACGATATGTGTAGTTTTCCCCTAGGCCGTTCCAGTTATTCGTTTCGAGCATCAGAACTGCGAAAATTTTGAGTTTCTCAAGCGTTTCTTACATCCAAACGGCCATATCACGCGAACGGATTGACCAATCCGCAAAATTTCTGTTGCATCTGAAAGTAGAAACACGCCCGATTACAACGGTATGCGCACTTTGCCCCTAGGCCGTTCTAGTTATTCGTGTCGAGCATCAGAACTGCGAAAATTTTGAGTTTCTCAAGCGTTTCTTACCTCAAAACTGCCATATCTCGCGAACGGATTGACCAATCCGCATAATTTCTGTTGCATCTGAAAGTAGAAACTCGCCAGATTACAACGGTATGCGCACTTTTCCCCTAGACGGTTCTAGTTATTCGTTTCGAGCATCAGAACTGCGAAAATTTTGAGTTTCTCAAGCGTTTCTTACCTCCAAACTGCCATATCTCGCGAACGGATTGATCAATCCGCAAAATTTCTGTTGCATCTGAAAGTAGAAACTCGCCCGATTACAACGGTATGCGCACTTTTCCCCTAGGAGGTTCTAGTTATTCGTTTCGAGCATCAGAAATGCGAAAATTTTGAGTTTCTCAAGCGTTTCTTACTTCCAAACTGCCATATCTCGCGAACGGATTGACCAATCCGCAAAATTTCTGTTGCATCTGAAAGTAGAATCTCGCCCGATTACAACGGTAGGTGTAGTTTTCCCCTAGGCCGTTCTAGTTATTCGTTTCGAGCATCAGAACTGCGAAAATTTTGAGTTTCTCAAGCGTTTCTTACCTCCAAACTGCCATATCTCGCGAACGGATTGACCAATCCGCATAATTTCTGTTGCATCTGAAAGTAGAAACTCGCCCGATTACAACGGTATGCGCACTTTGCCCCTAGGCCGTTCTAGTTATTCGTGTCGAGCATCAGAACTCCGAAAATTTTGAGTTTCTCAAGCGTTTCTTACCTCCAAGCTGCCATATCTCGCGAACGAATTGACCAATCCGCAAAATTTCTGTTGCATCTGAAAGTAGAAACTCGCCCGATTACAACGATATGTGTAGTTTTCCCCTAGGCCGTTCCAGTTATTCGTTTCGAGCATCAGAACTGCGAAAATTTTGAGTTTCTCAAGCGTTTCTTACCTCCAAACTGCCATATCTCGCGAACGGATTGACCAATCCGCATAATTTCTGTTGCATCTGAAAGTAGAAACTCGCCCGATTACAACGGTATGCGTACTTCTCCCCTAGGCCGTTCTAGTCATTCGTTTCGAGCATCAGAACTGCGAAAATTTTGAGTTTCTCAAGCGTTTCTTATCTCCAAACTGCCATATCTCGCGAACGGATTGATCAATCCGCAAAATTTCTGTTGCATCTGAAAGTAGAAACTCGCCCAATTACAACGGTATGCGCACTTTTCCCCTAGGCCGTTCTATTTATTCGTTTCGAGCATCAGAACAGCGAAAATTTTGAGTTTCTCAAGCGTTTCTTACATCCAAACGGCCATATCACGCGAACGGATTGACCAATCCGCATAATTTCTGTTGCACCTGAAAGTAGAAACTCGCCCGATTACAACGATATGCGCACTTTTCCCCTAGGCCGTTCTTGTTATTCGTTTCGAGCATCAGAACTGCCAAAATTTTGAGTTTCTCAAGCGTTTCTTACTTCCAAACTGCCACATCTCGCGAACGGATCGACCAGTCCGCAAAATTTCTGTTGCATCTGAAAGTAGAAACTCGCCCGATTACAACGGTATGCGCACTTTTCCCCTAGGAGGTTCTAGTTATTCGTTTCGAGCATCAGAAATGCGAAAATTTTGAGTTTCTCAAGCGTTTCTTACTTCCAAACTGCCATATCTCGCGAACGGATTGACCAATCCGCAAAATTTCTGTTGCATCTGAAAGTAGAATCTCGCCCGATTACAACGGTAGGTGTAGTTTTCCCCTAGGCCGTTCTAGTTATTCGTTTCGAGCATCAGAACTGCGAAAATTTTGAGTTTCTCAAGCGTTTCTTACCTCCAAACTGCCATATCTCGCGAACGGATTGACCAATCCGCATAATTTCTGTTGCATCTGAAAGTAGAAACTCGCCCGATTACAACGGTATGCGCACTTTGCCCCTAGGCCGTTCTAGTTATTCGTGTCGAGCATCAGAACTCCGAAAATTTTGAGTTTCTCAAGCGTTTCTTACCTCCAAGCTGCCATATCTCGCGAACGAATTGACCAATCCGCAAAATTTCTGTTGCATCTGAAAGTAGAAACTCGCCCGATTACAACGATATGTGTAGTTTTCCCCTAGGCCGTTCCAGTTATTCGTTTCGAGCATCAGAACTGCGAAAATTTTGAGTTTCTCAAGCGTTTCTTACCTCCGAACTGCCATATCTCGCGAACGGATTGACCAATCCGCAAAATTTCTGTTGCATCTGACAGTAGAAACTCGCCCGATTACAACAGTAGGTGTAGTTTTCCCCTAGGAAGTTCTAGTTACTCGTTTCGAGCATCAAAACTGCGAAAATTTTGAGTTTCTCAAGCGTTTCTTATCTCTAAACTGCCATATCACGCGAACGGATAGAGCAATCCGCAAAATTTCTGTGCCATCTGAAAGTAGAAACTCGCCCGATTACAACAGTATGCGTACTTCTCCCCTAGGCCGTTCTAGTCATTCGTTTCGAGCATCAGAACTGCGAAAATTTTGAGTTTCTCAAGCGTTTCTTATCTCCAAACTGCCATATCTCGCGAACGGATTGATCAATCCGCAAAATTTCTGTTGCATCTGAAAGTAGAAACTCGCCCAATTACAACGGTATGCGCACTTTTCCCCTAGGCCGTTCTATTTATTCGTTTCGAGCATCAGAACAGCGAAAATTTTGAGTTTCTCAAGCGTTTCTTACATCCAAACGGCCATATCACGCGAACGGATTGACCAATCCGCATAATTTCTGTTGCACCTGAAAGTAGAAACTCGCCCGATTACAACGATATGCGCACTTTTCCCCTAGGCCGTTCTTGTTATTCGTTTCGAGCATCAGAACTGCCAAAATTTTGAGTTTCTCAAGCGTTTCTTACTTCCAAACTGCCACATCTCGCGAACGGATCGACCAGTCCGCAAAATTTCTGTTGCATCTGAAAGTAGAAACTCGCCCGATTACAACGGTATGCGCACTTTGCCCCTAGGCCGTTCTAGTTATTCGTGTCGAGCATCAGAACTGCGAAAATTTTGAGTTTCTCCAGCGTTTCTTACCTCCAAACTGCCATATCTCGCGAACGGATTGACAAATCCGCAAAATTTCTGTTGCATCTGAAAGTAGAAACTCGCCCGATTACAACGGTATGCGCACTTTTCCCCTAGGAGGTTCTAGTTATTCGTTTCGAGCATCAGAAATGCGAAAATTTTGAGTTTCTCAAGCGTTTCTTACCTCCAAACTGCCATATCTCGCGAACGGATTGATCAATCCGCAAAATTTCTGTTGCATCTGAAAGTAGAAACTCGCCCGATTACAACGGTATGCGCACTTCTCCCCTAGGAGGTTCTAGTTATTCGTTTCGAGCATCAGAAATGCGAAAATTTTGAGTTTCTCAAGCGTTTCTTACTTCCAAACTGCCATATCTCGCGAACGGATTGACCAATCCGCAAAATTTCTGTTGCATCTGAAAGTAGAATCTCGCCCGATTACAACGGTAGGTGTAGTTTTCCCCTAGGCCGTTCTAGTTATTCGTTTCGAGCATCAGAACTGCGAAAATTTTGAGTTTCTCAAGCGTTTCTTACCTCCAAACTGCCATATCTCGCGAACGGATTGACCAATCCGCATAATTTCTGTTGCATCTGAAAGTAGAAACTCGCCCGATTACAACGGTATGCGCAATTTTCCCCTAGGCCGTTCTAGTTATTCGTTTCGAGCATCAGAACTGCGAAAATTTTGAGTTTCTCAAGCGTTTCTTACATCCAAACGGCCATATCTCGCGAACGATTTGACCAATCCGCATAATTTCTGTTGCATCTGAAAGTAGAAACTCGCCCGATTACAACGGTATGCGCACTTTGCCCCTAGGCCGTTCTAGTTATTCGTGTCGAGCATCAGAACTCCGAAAATTTTGAGTTTCTCAAGCGTTTCTTACCTCCAAGCTGTCATATCTCGCGAACGAATTGACCAATCCGCAAAATTTCTGTTGCATCTGAAAGTAGAAACTCGCCCGATTACAACGGTATGGGCACTTTTCCCCTAGGCCGTTCTATTTATTCGTTTCGAGCATCAGAACAGCGAAAATTTTGAGTTTCTCAAGCGTTTCTTACATCCAAACGGCCATATCACGCGAACGGATTGAACAATCCGCATAATTTCTGTTGCATCTGAAAGTAGAAACTCGCCCGATTACAACGATATGCGCTCTTTTCCCATAGGCCGTTCTTGTTATTCGTTTCGAGCATCAGAACTGCCAAAATTTTGAGTTTCTCAAGCGTTTCTTACTTCCAAACTGCCACATCTCGCGAACGGATCGACCAGTCCGCAAAATTTCTGTTGCATCTGAAAGTAGAAACTCGCCCGATTACAACGGTATGCGCACTTTGCCCCTAGGCCGTTCTAGTTATTCGTGTCGAGCAGCAGAACTGCGAAAATTTTGAGTTTCTCAAGCGTTTCTTTCCTCCAAACTGCCATATCTCGCGAACGGATTGACCAATCCGCAAAATTTCTGTTGCATCTGAAAGTAGAAACACGCCCGATTACAACGGTATGCGCACTTTGCCCCTAGGCCGTTCTAGTTATTCGTGTCGAGCATCAGAACTGCGAAAATTTTGAGTTTCTCAAGCGTTTCTTACCTCAAAACTGCCATATCTCGCGAACGGATTGACCAATCCGCATAATTTCTGTTGCATCTGAAAGTAGAAACTCGCCCGATTACAACGGTATGCGCACTTTTCCCCTAGACGGTTCTAGTTATTCGTTTCGAGCATCAGAACTGCGAAAATTTTGAGTTTCTCAAGCGTTTCTTACCTCCAAACTGCCATATCTCGCGAACGGATTGATCAATCCGCAAAATTTCTGTTGCATCGGAAAGTAGAAACTCGCCCGATTACAACGGTATGCGCACTTTTCCCCTAGGAGGTTCTAGTTATTCGTTTCGAGCATCAGAAATGCGAAAATTTTGAGTTTCTCAAGCGTTTCTTACTTCCAAACTGCCATATCTCGCGAACGGATTGACCAATCCGCAAAATTTCTGTTGCATCTGAAAGTAGAATCTCGCCCGATTACAACGGTAGGTGTAGTTTTCCCCTAGGCCGTTCTAGTTATTCGTTTCGAGCATCAGAACTGCGAAAATTTTGAGTTTCTCAAGCGTTTCTTACCTCCAAACTGCCATATCTCGCGAACGGATTGACCAATCCGCATAATTTCTGTTGCATCTGAAAGTAGAAACTCGCCCGATTACAACGGTATGCGCAATTTTCCCCTAGGCCGTTCTAGTTATTCGTTTCGAGCATCAGAACTGCGAAAATTTTGAGTTTCTCAAGCGTTTCTTACATCCAAACGGCCATATCTCGCGAACGATTTGACCAATCCGCATAATTTCTGTTGCATCTGAAAGTAGAAACTCGCCCGATTACAACGGTATGCGCACTTTGCCCCTAGGCCGTTCTAGTTATTCGTGTCGAGCATCAGAACTCCGAAAATTTTGAGTTTCTCAAGCGTTTCTTACCTCCAAGCTGCCATATCTCGCGAACGAATTGACCAATCCGCAAAATTTCTGTTGCATCTGAAAGTAGAAACTCGCCCGATTACAACGATATGTGTAGTTTTCCCCTAGGCCGTTCCAGTTATTCGTTTCGAGCATCAGAACTGCGAAAATTTTGAGTTTCTCAAGCGTTTCTTACCTCCAAACTGCCATATCTCGCGAACGGATTGACCAATCCGCAAAATTTCTGTTGCATCTGACAGTAGAAACTCGCCCGATTACAACAGTAGGTGTAGTTTTCCCCTAGGAAGTTCTAGTTACTCGTTTCGAGCATCAAAACTGCGAAAATTTTGAGTTTCTCAAGCGTTTCTTATCTCTAAACTGCCATATCACGCGAACGGATAGAGCAATCCGCAAAATTTCTGTGCCATCTGAAAGTAGAAACTCGCCCGATTACAATGGTATGCGTACTTCTCCCCTAGGCCGTTCTAGTCATTCGTTTCGAGCATCAGAACTGCGAAAATTTTGAGTTTCTCAAGCGTTTCTTATCTCCAAACTGCCATATCTCGCGAACGGATTGATCAATCCGCAAAATTTCTGTTGCATCTGAAAGTAGAAACTCGCCCAATTACAACGGTATGCGCACTTTTCCCCTAGGCCGTTCTATTTATTCGTTTCGAGCATCAGAACAGCGAAAATTTTGAGTTTCTCAAGCGTTTCTTACATCCAAACGGCCATATCACGCGAACGGATTGACCAATCCGCATAATTTCTGTTGCATCTGAAAGTAGAAACTCGCCCGATTACAACGATATGCGCACTTTGCCCCTAGGCCGTTCTAGTTATTCGTGTCGAGCATCAGAACTGCGAAAATTTTGAGTTTCTCCAGCGTTTCTTACCTCCAAACTGCCATATCTCGCGAACGGATTGACCAATCCGCAAAATTTCTGTTGCATCTGAAAGTAGAAACACGCCCGATTACAACGGTATGCGCACTTTGCCCCTAGGCCGTTCTAGTTATTCGTGTCGAGCATCAGAACTGCGAAAATTTTGAGTTTCTCAAGCGTTTCTTACCTCAAAACTGCCATATCTCGCGAACGGATTGACCAATCCGCATAATTTCTGTTGCATCTGAAAGTCGAATCTCGCCCGATTACAACGGTAGGTGTAGTTTTCCCCTAGGCCGTTCTAGTTATTCGTTTCGAGCATCAGAACTGCGAAAATTTTGAGTTTCTCAAGCGTTTCTTACCTCCAAACTGCCATATCTCGCGAACGGATTGACCAATCCGCATAATTTCTGTTGCAACTGAAAGTAGAAACTCGCCCGATTACAACGGTATGCGCAATTTTCCCCTAGGCCGTTCTAGTTATTCGTTTCGAGCATCAGAACTGCGAAAATTTTGAGTTTCTCAAGCGTTTCTTACATCCAAACGGCCATATCTCGCGAACGATTTGACCAATCCGCATAATTTCTGTTGCATCTGAAAGTAGAAACTCGCCCGATTACAACGGTATGCGCACTTTGCCCCTAGGCCGTTCTAGTTACTCGTGTCGAGCATCAGAACTCCGAAAATTTTGAGTTTCTCAAGCGTTTCTTACCTCCAAGCTGCCATATCTCGCGAACGAATTGACCAATCCGCAAAATTTCTGTTGCATCTGAAAGTAGAAACTCGCCCGATTACAACGATATGTGTAGTTTTCCCCTAGGCCGTTCCAGTTATTCGTTTCGAGCATCAGAACTGCGAAAATTTTGAGTTTCTCAAGCGTTTCTTACCTCCAAACTGCCATATCTCGCGAACGGATTGACCAATCCGCAAAATTTCTGTTGCATCTGACAGTAGAAACTCGCCCGATTACAACAGTAGGTGTAGTTTTCCCCTAGGAAGTTCTAGTTACTCGTTTCGAGCATAAAAACTGCGAAAATTTTGAGTTTCTCAAGCGTTTCTTATCTCTAAACTGCCATATCACGCGAACGGATAGAGCAATCCGCAAAATTTCTGTGCCATCTGAAAGTAGAAACTCGCCCGATTACAACGGTATGCGTACTTCTCCCCTAGGCCGTTGTAGTCATTCGTTTCGAGCATCAGAACTGCGAAAATTTTGAGTTTCTCAAGCGTTTCTTATCTCCAAACTGCCATATCTCGCGAACGGATTGATCAATCCGCAAAATTTCTGTTGCATCTGAAAGTAGAAACTCGCCCAATTACAACGGTATGCGCACTTTGCCCCTAGGCCGTTCTAGTTATTCGTGTCGAGCATCAGAACTCCGAAAATTTTGAGTTTCTCAAGCGTTTCTTACCTCCAAGCTGCCATATCTCGCGAACGAATTGACCAATCCGCAAAATTTCTGTTGCATCTGAAAGTAGAAACTCGCCCGATTACAACGATATGTGTAGTTTTCCCCTAGGCCGTTCCAGTTATTCGTGTCGAGCATCAGAACTGCGAAAATTTTGAGTTTCTCAAGCGTTTCTTACCTCCAAACTGCCATATCTCGCGAACGGATTGACCAATCCGCAAAATTTCTGTTGCATCTGACAGTAGAAACTCGCCCGATTACAACATTAGGTGTAGTTTTCCCCTAGGAAGTTCTAGTTACTCGTTTCGAGCATCAAAACTGCGAAAATTTTGAGTTTCTCAAGCGTTTCTTATCTCTAAACTGCCATATCACGCGAACGGATAGAGCAATCCGCAAAATTTCTGTGCCATCTGAAAGTAGAAACTCGCCCGATTACAATGGTATGCGTACTTCTCCCCTAGGCCGTTCTAGTCATTCGTTTCGAGCATCAGAACTGCGAAAATTTTGAGTTTCTCAAGCGTTTCTTATCTCCAAACTGCCATATCTCGCGAACGGATTGATCAATCCGCAAAATTTCTGTTGCATCTGAAAGTAGAAACTCGCCCAATTACAACGGTATGCGCACTTTTCCCCTAGGCCGTTCTATTTATTCGTTTCGAGCATCAGAACAGCGAAAATTTTGAGTTTCTCAAGCGTTTCTTACATCCAAACGGCCATATCACGCGAACGGATTGACCAATCCGCATAATTTCTGTTGCATCTGAAAGTAGAAACTCGCCCGATTACAACGATATGCGCACTTTTCCCCTAGGCCGTTCTTGTTATTCGTTTCGAGCATCAGAACTGCCAAAATTTTGAGTTTCTCAAGCGTTTCTTACTTCCAAACTGCCACATCTCGCGAACGGATCGACCAGTCCGCAAAATTTCTGTTGCATCTGAAAGTAGAAACTCGCCCGATTACAACGGTATGCGCACTTTGCCCCTAGGCCGTTCTAGTTATTCGTGTCGAGCATCAGAACTGCGAAAATTTTGAGTTTCTCCAGCGTTTCTTACCTCCAAACTGCCATATCTCGCGAACGGATTGACCAATCCGCAAAATTTCTGTTGCATCTGAAAGTAGAAACACGCCCGATTACAACGGTATGCGCACTTTGCCCCTAGGCCGTTCTAGTTATTCGTGTCGAGCATCAGAACTGCGAAAATTTTGAGTTTCTCAAGCGTTTCTTACCTCCAAACTGCCATATCTCGCGAACGGATTGACCAATCCGCAAAATTTCTGTTGCATCTGAAAGTAGAATCTCGCCCGATTACAACGGTAGGTGTAGTTTTCCCCTAGGCCGTTCTAGTTATTCGTTTCGAGCATCAGAACTGCGAAAATTTTGAGTTTCTCAAGCGTTTCTTACCTCCAAACTGCCATATCTCGCGAACGGATTGACCAATCCGCATAATTTCTGTTGCATCTGAAAGTAGAAACTCGCCCGATTACAACGGTATGCGCAATTTTCCCCTAGGCCGTTCTAGTTATTCGTTTCGAGCATCAGAACTGCGAAAATTTTGAGTTTCTCAAGCGTTTCTTACATCCAAACGGCCATATCTCGCGAACGATTTGACCAATCCGCATAATTTCTGTTGCATCTGAAAGTAGAAACTCGCCCGATTACAACGGTATGCGCACTTTGCCCCTAGGCCGTTCTAGTTATTCGTGTCGAGCATCAGAACTCCGAAAATTTTGAGTTTCTCAAGCGTTTCTTACCTCCAAGCTGCCATATCTCGCGAACGAATTGACCAATCCGCAAAATTTCTGTTGCATCTGAAAGTAGAAACTCGCCCGATTACAACGATATGTGTAGTTTTCCCCTAGGCCGTTCCAGTTATTCGTTTCGAGCATCAGAACTGCGAAAATTTTGAGTTTCTCAAGCGTTTCTTACCTCCAAACTGCCATATCTCGCGAACGGATTGACCAATCCGCAAAATTTCTGTTGCATCTGACAGTAGAAACTCGCCCGATTACAACAGTAGGTGTAGTTTTCCCCTAGGAAGTTCTAGTTACTCGTTTCGAGCATCAAAACTGCGAAAATTTTGAGTTTCTCAAGCGTTTCTTATCTCTAAACTGCCATATCACGCGAACGGATAGAGCAATCCGCAAAATTTCTGTGCCATCTGAAAGTAGAAACTCGCCCGATTACAATGGTATGCGTACTTCTCCCCTAGGCCGTTCTAGTCATTCGTTTCGAGCATCAGAACTGCGAAAATTTTGAGTTTCTCAAGCGTTTCTTATCTCCAAACTGCCATATCTCGCGAACGGATTGATCAATCCGCAAAATTTCTGTTGCATCTGAAAGTAGAAACTCGCCCAATTACAACGGTATGCGCACTTTTCCCCTAGGCCGTTCTATTTATTCGTTTCGAGCATCAGAACAGCGAAAATTTTGAGTTTCTCAAGCGTTTCTTACATCCAAACGGCCATATCACGCGAACGGATTGACCAATCCGCATAATTTCTGTTGCATCTGAAAGTAGAAACTCGCCCGATTACAACGATATGCGCACTTTTCCCCTAGGCCGTTCTTGTTATTCGTTTCGAGCATCAGAACTGCCAAAATTTTGAGTTTCTCAAGCGTTTCTTACTTCCAAACTGCCACATCTCGCGAACGGATCGACCAGTCCGCAAAATTTCTGTTGCATCTGAAAGTAGAAACTCGCCCGATTACAACGGTATGCGCACTTTGCCCCTAGGCCGTTCTAGTTATTCGTGTCGAGCATCAGAACTGCGAAAATTTTGAGTTTCTCCAGCGTTTCTTACCTCCAAACTGCCATATCTCGCGAACGGATTGACCAATCCGCAAAATTTCTGTTGCATCTGAAAGTAGAAACACGCCCGATTACAACGGTATGCGCACTTTGCCCCTAGGCCGTTCTAGTTATTCGTGTCGAGCATCAGAACTGCGAAAATTTTGAGTTTCTCAAGCGTTTCTTACTTCCAAACTGCCATATCTCGCGAACGGATTGACCAATCCGCAAAA
This sequence comes from Ptiloglossa arizonensis, assembly GCF_051014685.1. NCBI lineage: Eukaryota > Metazoa > Arthropoda > Insecta > Hymenoptera > Colletidae > Ptiloglossa > Ptiloglossa arizonensis. The sequence continues at coordinate 443,249 of NW_027478723.1, forward strand.
TTTCTTTTGCATCTGAAAGTAGAATCTCGCCCGATTACAACGGTAGGTGTAGTTTTCCCCTAGGCCGTTCTAGTTATTCGTTTCGAGCATCAGAACTGCGAAAATTTTGAGTTTCTCAAGCGTTTCTTACCTCCAAACTGCCATATCTCGCGAACGGATTGACCAATCCGCATAATTTCTGTTGCATCTGAAAGTAGAAACTCGCCCGATTACAACGGTATGCGCAATTTTCCCCTAGGCCGTTCTAGTTATTCGTTTCGAGCATCAGAACTGCGAAAATTTTGAGTTTCTCAAGCGTTTCTTACATCCAAACGGCCATATCTCGCGAACGATTTGACCAATCCGCATAATTTCTGTTGCATCTGAAAGTAGAAACTCGCCCGATTACAACGGTATGCGCACTTTGCCCCTAGGCCGTTCTAGTTATTCGTGTCGAGCATCAGAACTCCGAAAATTTTGAGTTTCTCAAGCGTTTCTTACCTCCAAGCTGCCATATCTCGCGAACGAATTGACCAATCCGCAAAATTTCTGTTGCATCTGAAAGTAGAAACTCGCCCGATTACAACGATATGTGTAGTTTTCCCCTAGGCCGTTCCAGTTATTCGTTTCGAGCATCAGAACTGCGAAAATTTTGAGTTTCTCAAGCGTTTCTTACCTCCAAACTGCCATATCTCGCGAACGGATTGACCAATCCGCAAAATTTCTGTTGCATCTGACAGTAGAAACTCGCCCGATTACAACAGTAGGTGTAGTTTTCCCCTAGGAAGTTCTAGTTACTCGTTTCGAGCATCAAAACTGCGAAAATTTTGAGTTTCTCAAGCGTTTCTTATCTCTAAACTGCCATATCACGCGAACGGATAGAGCAATCTGCAAAATTTCTGTGCCATCTGAAAGTAGAAACTCGCCCGATTACAACGGTATGCGTACTTCTCCCCTAGGCCGTTCTAGTCATTCGTTTCGAGCATCAGAACTGCGAAAATTTTGAGTTTCTCAAGCGTTTCTTATCTCCAAACTGCCATATCTCGCGAACGGATTGATCAATCCGCAAAATTTCTGTTGCATCTGAAAGTAGAAACTCGCCCAATTACAACGGTATGCGCACTTTTCCCCTAGGCCGTTCTATTTATTCGTTTCGAGCATCAGAACAGCGAAAATTTTGAGTTTCTCAAGCGTTTCTTACATCCAAACGGCCATATCACGCGAACGGATTGACCAATCCGCATAATTTCTGTTGCATCTGAAAGTAGAAACTCGCCCGATTACAACGATATGCGCACTTTTCCCCTAGGCCGTTCTTGTTATTCGTTTCGAGCATCAGAACTGCCAAAATTTTGAGTTTCTCAAGCGTTTCTTACTTCCAAACTGCCACATCTCGCGAACGGATCGACCAGTCCGCAAAATTTCTGTTGCATCTGAAAGTAGAAACTCGCCCGATTACAACGGTATGCGCACTTTGCCCCTAGGCCGTTCTAGTTATTCGTGTCGAGCATCAGAACTGCGAAAATTTTGAGTTTCTCAAGCGTTTCTTATCTCCAAACTGCCATATCTCGCGAACGGATTGACCAATCCGCAAAATTTCTGTTGCATCTGAAAGTAGAAACACGCCCGATTACAACGGTATGCGCACTTTGCCCCTAGGCCGTTCTAGTTATTCGTGTCGAGCATCAGAACTGCGAAAATTTTGAGTTTCTCAAGCGTTTCTTACCTCCAAACTGCCATATCTCGCGAACGGATTGACCAATCCGCATAATTTCTGTTGCATCTGAAAGTAGAAACTCGCCCGATTACAACGGTATGCGCACTTTTCCCCTAGACGGTTCTAGTTATTCGTTTCGAGCATCAGAACTGCGAAAATTTTGAGTTTCTCAAGCGTTTCTTACCTCCAAACTGCCATATCTCGCGAACGGATTGACCAATCCGCATAATTTCTGTTGCATCTGAAAGTAGAAACTCGCCCGATTACAACGGTATGCGCAATTTTCCCCTAGGCCGTTCTAGTTATTCGTTTCGAGCATCAGAACTGCGAAAATTTTGAGTTTCTCAAGCGTTTCTTACATCCAAACGGCCATATCTCGCGAACGATTTGACCAATCCGCATAATTTCTGTTGCATCTGAAAGTAGAAACTCGCCCGATTACAACGGTATGCGCACTTTGCCCCTAGGCCGTTCTAGTTATTCGTGTCGAGCATCAGAACTCCGAAAATTTTGAGTTTCTCAAGCGTTTCTTACCTCCAAGCTGCCATATCTCGCGAACGAATTGACCAATCCGCAAAATTTCTGTTGCATCTGAAAGTAGAAACTCGCCCGATTACAACGATATATGTAGTTTTCCCCTAGGCCGTTCCAGTTATTCGTTTCGAGCATCAGAACTGCGAAAATTTTGAGTTTCTCAAGCGTTTCTTACCTCCAAACTGCCATATCTCGCGAACGGATTGACCAATCCGCAAAATTTCTGTTGCATCTGACAGTAGAAACTCGCCCGATTACAACAGTAGGTGTAGTTTTCCCCTAGGAAGTTCTAGTTACTCGTTTCGAGCATCAAAACTGTGAAAATTTTGAGTTTCTCAAGCGTTTCTTATCTCTAAACTGCCATATCACGCGAACGGATAGAGCAATCCGCAAAATTGCTGTGCCATCTGAAAGTAGAAACTCGCCCGATTACAACGGTATGCGTACTTCTCCCCTAGGCCGTTCTAGTCATTCGTTTCGAGCATCAGAACTGCGAAAATTTTGAGTTTCTCAAGCGTTTCTTATCTCCAAACTGCCATATCTCGCGAACGGATTGATCAATCCGCAAAATTTCTGTTGCATCTGAAAGTAGAAACTCGCCCAATTACAACGGTATGCGCACTTTTCCCCTAGGCCGTTCTATTTATTCGTTTCGAGCATCAGAACAGCGAAAATTTCGAGTTTCTCAAGCGTTTCTTACATCCAAACGGCCATATCACGCGAACGGATTGACCAATCCGCATAATTTCTGTTGCATCTGAAAGTAGAAACTCGCCCGATTACAACGATATGCGCACTTTTCCCCTAGGCCGTTCTTGTTATTCGTTTCGAGCATCAGAACTGCCAAAATTTTGAGTTTCTCAAGCGTTTCTTACTTCCAAACTGCCACATCTCGCGAACGGATCGACCAGTCCGCAAAATTTCTGTTGCATCTGAAAGTAGAAACTCGCCCGATTACAACGGTATGCGCACTTTGCCCCTAGGCCGTTCTAGTTATTCGTGTCGAGCATCAGAACTGCGAAAATTTTGAGTTTCTCAAGTGTTTCTTACCTCCAAACTGCCATATCTCGCGAACGGATTGACCAATCCGCATAATTTCTGTTGCATCTGAAAGTAGAAACTCGCCCGATTACAACGGTATGCGCAATTTTCCCCTAGGCCGTTCTAGTTATTCGTTTCGAGCATCAGAACTGCGAAAATTTTGAGTTTCTCAAGCGTTTCTTACATCCAAACGGCCATATCTCGCGAACGATTTGACCAATCCGCATAATTTCTGTTGCATCTGAAAGTAGAAACTCGCCCGATTACAACGGTATGCGCACTTTGCCCCTAGGCCGTTCTAGTTATTCGTGTCGAGCATCAGAACTCCGAAAATTTTGAGTTTCTCAAGCGTTTCTTACCTCCAAGCTGCCATATCTCGCGAACGAATTGACCAATCCGCAAAATTTCTGTTGCATCTGAAAGTAGAAACTCGCCCGATTACAACGATATATGTAGTTTTCCCCTAGGCCGTTCCAGTTATTCGTTTCGAGCATCAGAACTGCGAAAATTTTGAGTTTCTCAAGCGTTTCTTACCTCCAAACTGCCATATCTCGCGAACGGATTGACCAATCTGCAAAATTTCTGTTGCATCTGACAGTAGAAACTCGCCCGATTACAACAGTAGGTGTAGTTTTCCCCTAGGAAGTTCTAGTTACTCGTTTCAAGCATCAAAACTGCGAAAATTTTGAGTTTCTCAAGCGTTTCTTATCTCTAAACTGCCATATCACGCGAACGGATAGAGCAATCCGCAAAATTTCTGTGCCATCTGAAAGTAGAAACTCGCCCGATTACAACGGTATGCGTACTTCTCCCCTAGGCCGTTCTAGTCATTCGTTTCGAGCATCAGAACTGCGAAAATTTTGAGTTTCTCAAGCGTTTCTTATCTCCAAACTGCCATATCTCGCGAACGGATTGATCAATCCGCAAAATTTCTATTGCATCTGAAAGTAGAAACTCGCCCAATTACAACGGTATGCGCACTTTTCCCCTAGGCCGTTCTATTTATTCGTTTCGAGCATCAGAACAGCGAAAATTTCGAGTTTCTCAAGCGTTTCTTACATCCAAACGACCATATCACGCGAACGGATTGACCAATCCGCATAATTTCTGTTGCATCTGAAAGTAGAAACTCGCCCGATTACAACGATATGCGCACTTTTCCCCTAGGCCGTTCTTGTTATTCGTTTCGAGCATCAGAACTGCCAAAATTTTGAGTTTCTCAAGCGTTTCTTACTTCCAAACTGCCACATCTCGCGAACGGATCGACCAGTCCGCAAAATTTCTGTTGCATCTGAAAGTAGAAACTCGCCCGATTACAACGGTATGCGCACTTTGCCCCTAGGCCGTTCTAGTTATTCGTGTCGAGCATCAGAACTGCGAAAATTTTGAGTTTCTCAAGCGTTTCTTACCTCCAAACTGCCATATCTCGCGAACGGATTGACCAATCCGCAAAATTTCTGTTGCATCTGAAAGTAGAAACACGCCCGATTACAACGGTATGCGCACTTTGCCCCTAGGCCGTTCTAGTTATTCGTGTCGAGCATCAGAACTGCGAAAATTTTGAGTTTCTCAAGCGTTTCTTACCTCAAAACTGCCATATCTCGCGAACGGATTGACCAATCCGCATAATTTCTGTTGCATCTGAAAGTAGAAACTCGCCCGATTACAACGGTATGCGCACTTTTCCCCTAGACGGTTCTAGTTATTCGTTTCGAGCATCAGAACTGCGAAAATTTTGAGTTTCTCAAGCGTTTCTTACCTCCAAACTGCCACATCTCGCGAACGGATCGACCAGTCCGCAAAATTTCTGTTGCATCTGAAAGTAGAAACTCGCCCGATTACAACGGTATGCGCACTTTTCCCCTAGGTCGTTCTAGTTATTCGTTTCGAGCATCAGAACTGCGAAAATTTTGAGTTTCTCAAACGTTTCTTACCTCAAAACTGCCATATCTCGCGAACGGATTGACCAATCCGCATAATTTCTGTTGCATCTGAAAGTAGAAACTCGCCCGATTACAACGGTATGCGCACTTTTCCCCTAGACGGTTCTAGTTATTCGTTTCGAGCATCAGAACTGCGAAAATTTTGAGTTTCTCAAGCGTTTCTTACCTCCAAACTGCCACATCTCGCGAACGGATCGACCAGTCCGCAAAATTTCTGTTGCATCTGAAAGTAGAAACTCGCCCGATTACAACGGTATGCGCACTTTGCCCCTAGGCCGTTCTGGTTATTCGTGTCGAGCATCAGAACTGCGAAAATTTTGAGTTTCTCAAGCGTTTCTTACCTCCAAACTGCCATATCTCGCGAACGGATTGACCAATCCGCAAAATTTCTGTTGCATCTGAAAGTAGAAACACGCCCGATTACAACGGTATGCGCACTTTGCCCCTAGGCCGTTCTAGTTATTCGTGTCGAGCATCAGAACTGCGAAAATTTTGAGTTTCTCAAGCGTTTCTTATCTCCAAACTGCCATATCTCCCGTACGGATTGATCAATCCACAAAATTTCTGTTGCATCTGAAAGTAGAAACTCGCCCGATTACAACGGTATGCGCACCATTCCCCTAGGCCGTTCTAGTTATTCGTGTCGAGCATCAGAACTGCGAAAATCTTGAGTTTCTCAAGCGTTTCTTACCTCCAAACTGCCATATCTCGCGAACGGATTGACCAATCCGCAAAATTTCTGTTGCATCTGAAAGTAGAAACTCGCCCGATTACAACGGTATGCGCACTTTTCCCCTAGGTCGTTCTAGTTATTCGTTTCGAGCATCAGAACTGCGAAAATTTTGAGTTTCTCAAGGGTTTCTTACATCCAAACGGCCATATCTCGCGAACGGATTGACCAATCCGCATAATTTCTGTTGCATCTGAAAGTAGAAACTCGCCCGATTACAACGGTATGCGCAATTTTCCCCTAGGCCGTTCTAGTTATTCGTTTCGAGCATCAGAACTGCGAAAATTTTGAGTTTCTCAAGCGTTTCTTACCTCAAAACTGCCATATCTCGCGAACGGATTGACCAATCCGCATAATTTCTGTTGCATCTGAAAGTAGAAACTCGCCCGATTACAACGGTATGCGCACTTTTCCCCTAGACGGTTCTAGTTATTCGTTTCGAGCATCAGAACTGCGAAAATTTTGAGTTTCTCAAGCGTTTCTTACCTCCAAACTGCCACATCTCGCGAACGGATCGACCAGTCCGCAAAATTTCTGTTGCATCTGAAAGTAGAAACTCGCCCGATTACAACGGTATGCGCACTTTGCCCCTAGGCCGTTCTAGTTATTCGTGTCGAGCATCAGAACTGCGAAAATTTTGAGTTTCTCAAGCGTTTCTTACCTCCAAACTGCCATATCTCGCGAACGGATTGACCAATCCGCAAAATTTCTGTTGCATCTGAAAGTAGAAACACGCCCGATTACAACGGTATGCGCACTTTGCCCCTAGGCCGTTCTAGTTATTCGTGTCGAGCATCAGAACTGCGAAAATTTTGAGTTTCTCAAGCGTTTCTTACCTCAAAACTGCCATATCTCGCGAACGGATTGACCAATCCGCATAATTTCTGTTGCATCTGAAAGTAGAAACTCGCCCGATTACAACGGTATGCGCACTTTTCCCCTAGACGGTTCTAGTTATTCGTTTCGAGCATCAGAACTGCGAAAATTTTGAGTTTCTCAAGCGTTTCTTACCTCCAAACTGCCATATCTCGCGAACGGATTGATCAATCCGCAAAATTTCTGTTGCATCTGAAAGTAGAAACTCGCCCGATTACAACGGTATGCGCACTTTTCCACTAGGAGGTTCTAGTTATTCGTTTCGAGCATCAGAAATGCGAAAATTTTGAGTTTCTCAAGCGTTTCTTACTTCCAAACTGCCATATCTCGCGAACGGATTGACCAATCCGCAAAATTTCTGTTGCATCTGAAAGTAGAATCTCGCCCGATTACAACGGTAGGTGTAGTTTTCCCCTAGGTCGTTCTAGTTATTCGTTTCGAGCATCAGAACTGCGAAAATTTTGAGTTTCTCAAGCGTTTCTTATCTCCAAACTGCCATATCTCCCGTACGGATTGATCAATCCACAAAATTTCTGTTGCATCTGAAAGTAGAAACTCGCCCGATTACAACGGTATGCGCACCATTCCCCTAGGCCGTTCTAGTTATTCGTGTCGAGCATCAGAACTGCGAAAATCTTGAGTTTCTCAAGCGTTTCTTACCTCCAAACTGCCATATCTCGCGAACGGATTGACCAATCCGCAAAATTTCTGTTGCATCTGAAAGTAGAAACTCGCCCGATTACAACGGTATGCGCAATTTTCCCCTAGGCCGTTCTAGTTATTCGTTTCGAGCATCAGAACTGCGAAAATTTTGAGTTTCTCAAGCGTTTCTTACATCCAAACGGCCATATCTCGCGAACGATTTGACCAATCCGCATAATTTCTGTTGCATCTGAAAGAAGAAACTCGCCCGATTACAACGGTATGCGCACTTTTCCCCTAGACGGTTCTAGTTATTCGTGTCGAGCATCAGAACTCCGAAAATTTTGAGTTTCTCAAGCGTTTCTTACCTCCAAGCTGCCATATCTCGCGAACGAATTGACCAATCCGCAAAATTTCTGTTGCATCTGAAAGTAGAAACTCGCCCGATTACAACGATATATGTAGTTTTCCCCTAGGCCGTTCCAGTTATTCGTTTCGAGCATCAGAACTGCGAAAATTTTGAGTTTCTCAAGCGTTTCTTACCTCCAAACTGCCATATCTCGCGAACGGATTGACCAATCCGCAAAATTTCTGTTGCATCTGACAGTAGAAACTCGCCCGATTACAACAGTAGGTGTAGTTTTCCCCTAGGAAGTTCTAGTTACTCGTTTCGAGCATCAAAACTGTGAAAATTTTGAGTTTCTCAAGCGTTTCTTATCTCTAAACTGCCATATCACGCGAACGGATAGAGCAATCCGCAAAATTGCTGTGCCATCTGAAAGTAGAAACTCGCCCGATTACAACGGTATGCGTACTTCTCCCCTAGGCCGTTCTAGTCATTCGTTTCGAGCATCAGAACTGCGAAAATTTTGAGTTTCTCAAGCGTTTCTTATCTCCAAACTGCCATATCTCGCGAACGGATTGATCAATCCGCAAAATTTCTGTTGCATCTGAAAGTAGAAACTCGCCCAATTACAACGGTATGCGCACTTTTCCCCTAGGCCGTTCTATTTATTCGTTTCGAGCATCAGAACAGCGAAAATTTCGAGTTTCTCAAGCGTTTCTTACATCCAAACGGCCATATCACGCGAACGGATTGACCAATCCGCATAATTTCTGTTGCATCTGAAAGTAGAAACTCGCCCGATTACAACGATATGCGCACTTTTCCCCTAGGCCGTTCTTGTTATTCGTTTCGAGCATCAGAACTGCCAAAATTTTGAGTTTCTCAAGCGTTTCTTACTTCCAAACTGCCACATCTCGCGAACGGATCGACCAGTCCGCAAAATTTCTGTTGCATCTGAAAGTAGAAACTCGCCCGATTACAACGGTATGCGCACTTTGCCCCTAGGCCGTTCTAGTTATTCGTGTCGAGCATCAGAACTGCGAAAATTTTGAGTTTCTCAAGTGTTTCTTACCTCCAAACTGCCATATCTCGCGAACGGATTGACCAATCCGCATAATTTCTGTTGCATCTGAAAGTAGAAACTCGCCCGATTACAACGGTATGCGCAATTTTCCCCTAGGCCGTTCTAGTTATTCGTTTCGAGCATCAGAACTGCGAAAATTTTGAGTTTCTCAAGCGTTTCTTACATCCAAACGGCCATATCTCGCGAACGATTTGACCAATCCGCATAATTTCTGTTGCATCTGAAAGTAGAAACTCGCCCGATTACAACGGTATGCGCACTTTGCCCCTAGGCCGTTCTAGTTATTCGTGTCGAGCATCAGAACTCCGAAAATTTTGAGTTTCTCAAGCGTTTCTTACCTCCAAGCTGCCATATCTCGCGAACGAATTGACCAATCCGCAAAATTTCTGTTGCATCTGAAAGTAGAAACTCGCCCGATTACAACGATATATGTAGTTTTCCCCTAGGCCGTTCCAGTTATTCGTTTCGAGCATCAGAACTGCGAAAATTTTGAGTTTCTCAAGCGTTTCTTACCTCCAAACTGCCATATCTCGCGAACGGATTGACCAATCCGCAAAATTTCTGTTGCATCTGACAGTAGAAACTCGCCCGATTACAACAGTAGGTGTAGTTTTCCCCTAGGAAGTTCTAGTTACTCGTTTCGAGCATCAAAACTGCGAAAATTTTGAGTTTCTCAAGCGTTTCTTATCTCTAAACTGCCATATCACGCGAACGGATAGAGCAATCCGCAAAATTTCTGTGCCATCTGAAAGTAGAAACTCGCCCGATTACAACGGTATGCGTACTTCTCCCCTAGGCCGTTCTAGTCATTCGTTTCGAGCATCAGAACTGCGAAAATTTCGAGTTTCTCAAGCGTTTCTTACATCCAAACGACCATATCACGCGAACGGATTGACCAATCCGCATAATTTCTGTTGCATCTGAAAGTAGAAACTCGCCCGATTACAACGATATGCGCACTTTTCCCCTAGGCCGTTCTTGTTATTCGTTTCGAGCATCAGAACTGCCAAAATTTTGAGTTTCTCAAGCGTTTCTTACTTCCAAACTGCCACATCTCGCGAACGGATCGACCAGTCCGCAAAATTTCTGTTGCATCTGAAAGTAGAAACTCGCCCGATTACAACGGTATGCGCACTTTGCCCCTAGGCCGTTCTAGTTATTCGTGTCGAGCATCAGAACTGCGAAAATTTTGAGTTTCTCAAGCGTTTCTTACTTCCAAACTGCCATATCTCGCGAACGGATTGACCAATCCGCAAAATTTCTGTTGCATCTGAAAGTAGAAACACGCCCGATTACAACGGTATGCGCACTTTGCCCCTAGGCCGTTCTAGTTATTCGTGTCGAGCATCAGAACTGCGAAAATTTTGAGTTTCTCAAGCGTTTCTTACCTCAAAACTGCCATATCTCGCGAACGGATTGACCAATCCGCATAATTTCTGTTGCATCTGAAAGTAGAAACTCGCCCGATTACAACGGTATGCGCACTTTTCCCCTAGACGGTTCTAGTTATTCGTTTCGAGCATCAGAACTGCGAAAATTTTGAGTTTCTCAAGCGTTTCTTACCTCCAAACTGCCACATCTCGCGAACGGATCGACCAGTCCGCAAAATTTCTGTTGCATCTGAAAGTAGAAACTCGCCCGATTACAACGGTATGCGCACTTTGCCCCTAGGCCGTTCTAATTATTCGTGTCGAGCATCAGAACTGCGAAAATTTTGAGTTTCTCAAGCGTTTCTTACCTCCAAACTGCCATATCTCGCGAACGGATTGACCAATCCGCAAAATTTCTGTTGCATCTGAAAGTAGAAACACGCCCGATTACAACGGTATGCGCACTTTGCCCCTAGGCCGTTCTAGTTATTCGTGTCGAGCATCAGAACTGCGAAAATTTTGAGTTTCTCAAGCGTTTCTTAGCTCAAAACTGCCATATCTCGCGAACGGATTGACCAATCCGCATAATTTCTGTTGCATCTGAAAGTAGAAACTCGCCCGATTACAACGGTATGCGCACTTTTCCCCTAGACGGTTCTAGTTATTCGTTTCGAGCATCAGAACTGCGAAAATTTTGAGTTTCTCAAGCGTTTCTTACCTCCAAACTGCCATATCTCGCGAACGGATTGACCAATCCGCAAAATTTCTGTTGCATCTGACAGTAGAAACTCGCTCGATTACAACGGTAGGTGTAGTTTTCCCCTAGGAGGTTCTAGTTATTCGTTTCGAGCATCAGAAATGCGAAAATTTTGAGTTTCTCAAGCGTTTCTTACTTCCAAACTGCCATATCTCGCGAACGGATTGACCAATCCGCAAAATTTCTGTTGCATCTGAAAGTAGAATCTCGCCCGATTACAACGGTAGGTGTAGTTTTCCCCTAGGCCGTTCTAGTTATTCGTTTCGAGCATCAGAACTGCGAAAATTTTGAGTTTCTCAAGCGTTTCTTATCTCCAAACTGCCATATCTCCCGTACGGATTGATCAATCCACAAAATTTCTGTTGCATCTGAAAGTAGAAACTCGCCCGATTACAACGGTATGCGCACCATTCCCCTAGGCCGTTCTAGTTATTCGTGTCGAGCATCAGAACTGCGAAAATCTTGAGTTTCTCAAGCGTTTCTTACCTCCAAACTGCCATATCTCGCGAACGGATTGACCAATCCGCAAAATTTCTGTTGCATCTGAAAGTAGAAACTCGCCCGATTACAACGGTATGCGCACTTTTCCCCTAGGTCGTTCTAGTTATTCGTTTCGAGCATCAGAACTGCGAAAATTTTGAGTTTCTCAAGGGTTTCTTACATCCAAACGGCCATATCTCGCGAACGGATTGACCAATCCGCATAATTTCTGTTGCATCTGAAAGTAGAAACTCGCCCGATTACAACGGTATGCGCACTTTTCCCCTAGACGGTTCTAGTTATTCGTTTCGAGCATCAGAACTGCGAAAATTTTGAGTTTCTCAAATGTTTCTTACCTCCAAACTGCCACATCTCGCGAACGGATCGACCAGTCCGCAAAATTTCTGTTGCATCTGAAAGTAGAAACTCGCCCGATTACAACGGTATGCGCACTTTGCCCCTAGGCCGTTCTAGTTATTCGTGTCGAGCATCAGAACTGCGAAAATTTTGAGTTTCTCAAGCGTTTCTTATCTCCAAACTGCCATATCTCCCGTACGGATTGATCAATCCACAAAATTTCTGTTGCATCTGAAAGTAGAAACTCGCCCGATTACAACGGTATGCGTACTTCTCCCCTAGGCCGTTCTAGTCATTCGTTTCGAGCATCAGAACTGCGAAAATTTTGAGTTTCTCAAGCGTTTCTTATCTCCAAACTGCCATATCTCGCGAACGGATTGATCAATCCGCAAAATTTCTGTTGCATCTGAAAGTAGAAACTCGCCCAATTACAACGGTATGCGCACTTTTCCCCTAGGCCGTTCTATTTATTCGTTTCGAGCATCAGAACAGCGAAAATTTCGAGTTTCTCAAGCGTTTCTTACATCCAAACGGCCATATCACGCGAACGGATTGACCAATCCGCATAATTTCTGTTGCATCTGAAAGTAGAAACTCGCCCGATTACAACGATATGCGCACTTTTCCCCTAGGCCGTTCTTGTTATTCGTTTCGAGCATCAGAACTGCCAAAATTTTGAGTTTCTCAAGCGTTTCTTACTTCCAAACTGCCACATCTCGCGAACGGATCGACCAGTCCGCAAAATTTCTGTTGCATCTGAAAGTAGAAACTCGCCCGATTACAACGGTATGCGCACTTTGCCCCTAGGCCGTTCTAGTTATTCGTGTCGAGCATCAGAACTGCGAAAATTTTGAGTTTCTCAAGTGTTTCTTACCTCCAAACTGCCATATCTCGCGAACGGATTGACCAATCCGCATAATTTCTGTTGCATCTGAAAGTAGAAACTCGCCCGATTACAACGGTATGCGCAATTTTCCCCTAGGCCGTTCTAGTTATTCGTTTCGAGCATCAGAACTGCGAAAATTTTGAGTTTCTCAAGCGTTTCTTACATCCAAACGGCCATATCTCGCGAACGATTTGACCAATCCGCATAATTTCTGTTGCATCTGAAAGTAGAAACTCGCCCGATTACAACGGTATGCGCACTTTGCCCCTAGGCCGTTCTAGTTATTCGTGTCGAGCATCAGAACTCCGAAAATTTTGAGTTTCTCAAGCGTTTCTTACCTCCAAGCTGCCATATCTCGCGAACGAATTGACCAATCCGCAAAATTTCTGTTGCATCTGAAAGTAGAAACTCGCCCGATTACAACGATATATGTAGTTTTCCCCTAGGCCGTTCCAGTTATTCGTTTCGAGCATCAGAACTGCGAAAATTTTGAGTTTCTCAAGCGTTTCTTACCTCCAAACTGCCATATCTCGCGAACGGATTGACCAATCCGCAAAATTTCTGTTGCATCTGACAGTAGAAACTCGCCCGATTACAACAGTAGGTGTAGTTTTCCCCTAGGAAGTTCTAGTTACTCGTTTCGAGCATCAAAACTGCGAAAATTTTGAGTTTCTCAAGCGTTTCTTATCTCTAAACTGCCATATCACGCGAACGGATAGAGCAATCCGCAAAATTTCTGTGCCATCTGAAAGTAGAAACTCGCCCGATTACAACGGTATGCGTACTTCTCCCCTAGGCCGTTCTAGTCATTCGTTTCGAGCATCAGAACTGCGAAAATTTCGAGTTTCTCAAGCGTTTCTTACATCCAAACGACCATATCACGCGAACGGATTGACCAATCCGCATAATTTCTGTTGCATCTGAAAGTAGAAACTCGCCCGATTACAACGATATGCGCACTTTTCCCCTAGGCCGTTCTTGTTATTCGTTTCGAGCATCAGAACTGCCAAAATTTTGAGTTTCTCAAGCGTTTCTTACTTCCAAACTGCCACATCTCGCGAACGGATCGACCAGTCCGCAAAATTTCTGTTGCATCTGAAAGTAGAAACTCGCCCGATTACAACGGTATGCGCACTTTGCCCCTAGGCCGTTCTAGTTATTCGTGTCGAGCATCAGAACTGCGAAAATTTTGAGTTTCTCAAGCGTTTCTTACTTCCAAACTGCCATATCTCGCGAACGGATTGACCAATCCGCAAAATTTCTGTTGCATCTGAAAGTAGAAACACGCCCGATTACAACGGTATGCGCACTTTGCCCCTAGGCCGTTCTAGTTATTCGTGTCGAGCATCAGAACTGCGAAAATTTTGAGTTTCTCAAGCGTTTCTTACCTCAAAACTGCCATATCTCGCGAACGGATTGACCAATCCGCATAATTTCTGTTGCATCTGAAAGTAGAAACTCGCCCGATTACAACGGTATGCGCACTTTTCCCCTAGACGGTTCTAGTTATTCGTTTCGAGCATCAGAACTGCGAAAATTTTGAGTTTCTCAAGCGTTTCTTACCTCCAAACTGCCACATCTCGCGAACGGATCGACCAGTCCGCAAAATTTCTGTTGCATCTGAAAGTAGAAACTCGCCCGATTACAACGGTATGCGCACTTTGCCCCTAGGCCGTTCTAATTATTCGTGTCGAGCATCAGAACTGCGAAAATTTTGAGTTTCTCAAGCGTTTCTTACCTCCAAACTGCCATATCTCGCGAACGGATTGACCAATCCGCAAAATTTCTGTTGCATCTGAAAGTAGAAACACGCCCGATTACAACGGTATGCGCACTTTGCCCCTAGGCCGTTCTAGTTATTCGTGTCGAGCATCAGAACTGCGAAAATTTTGAGTTTCTCAAGCGTTTCTTAGCTCAAAACTGCCATATCTCGCGAACGGATTGACCAATCCGCATAATTTCTGTTGCATCTGAAAGTAGAAACTCGCCCGATTACAACGGTATGCGCACTTTTCCCCTAGACGGTTCTAGTTATTCGTTTCGAGCATCAGAACTGCGAAAATTTTGAGTTTCTCAAGCGTTTCTTACCTCCAAACTGCCATATCTCGCGAACGGATTGACCAATCCGCAAAATTTCTGTTGCATCTGACAGTAGAAACTCGCTCGATTACAACGGTAGGTGTAGTTTTCCCCTAGGAGGTTCTAGTTATTCGTTTCGAGCATCAGAAATGCGAAAATTTTGAGTTTCTCAAGCGTTTCTTACTTCCAAACTGCCATATCTCGCGAACGGATTGACCAATCCGCAAAATTTCTGTTGCATCTGAAAGTAGAATCTCGCCCGATTACAACGGTAGGTGTAGTTTTCCCCTAGGCCGTTCTAGTTATTCGTTTCGAGCATCAGAACTGCGAAAATTTTGAGTTTCTCAAGCGTTTCTTATCTCCAAACTGCCATATCTCCCGTACGGATTGATCAATCCACAAAATTTCTGTTGCATCTGAAAGTAGAAACTCGCCCGATTACAACGGTATGCGCACTTTGCCCCTAGGCCGTTCTAATTATTCGTGTCGAGCATCAGAACTGCGAAAATTTTGAGTTTCTCAAGCGTTTCTTACCTCCAAACTGCCATATCTCGCGAACGGATTGACCAATCCGCAAAATTTCTGTTGCATCTGAAAGTAGAAACACGCCCGATTACAACGGTATGCGCACTTTGCCCCTAGGCCGTTCTAGTTATTCGTGTCGAGCATCAGAACTGCGAAAATTTTGAGTTTCTCAAGCGTTTCTTAGCTCAAAACTGCCATATCTCGCGAACGGATTGACCAATCCGCATAATTTCTGTTGCATCTGAAAGTAGAAACTCGCCCGATTACAACGGTATGCGCACTTTTCCCCTAGACGGTTCTAGTTATTCGTTTCGAGCATCAGAACTGCGAAAATTTTGAGTTTCTCAAGCGTTTCTTACCTCCAAACTGCCATATCTCGCGAACGGATTGACCAATCCGCAAAATTTCTGTTGCATCTGACAGTAGAAACTCGCTCGATTACAACGGTAGGTGTAGTTTTCCCCTAGGAGGTTCTAGTTATTCGTTTCGAGCATCAGAAATGCGAAAATTTTGAGTTTCTCAAGCGTTTCTTACTTCCAAACTGCCATATCTCGCGAACGGATTGACCAATCCGCAAAATTTCTGTTGCATCTGAAAGTAGAATCTCGCCCGATTACAACGGTAGGTGTAGTTTTCCCCTAGGCCGTTCTAGTTATTCGTTTCGAGCATCAGAACTGCGAAAATTTTGAGTTTCTCAAGCGTTTCTTATCTCCAAACTGCCATATCTCCCGTACGGATTGATCAATCCACAAAATTTCTGTTGCATCTGAAAGTAGAAACTCGCCCGATTACAACGGTATGCGCACCATTCCCCTAGGCCGTTCTAGTTATTCGTGTCGAGCATCAGAACTGCGAAAATCTTGAGTTTCTCAAGCGTTTCTTACCTCCAAACTGCCATATCTCGCGAACGGATTGACCAATCCGCAAAATTTCTGTTGCATCGGAAAGTAGAAACTCGCCCGATTACAACGGTATGCGCACTTTTCCCCTAGGTCGTTCTAGTTATTCGTTTCGAGCATCAGAACTGCGAAAATTTTGAGATTCTCAAGGGTTTCTTACATCCAAACGGCCATATCTCGCGAACGGATTGACCAATCCGCATAATTTCTGTTGCATCTGAAAGTAGAAACTCGCCCGATTACAACGGTATGCGCACTTTTCCCCTAGACGGTTCTAGTTATTCGTTTCGAGCATCAGAACTGCGAAAATTTTGAGTTTCTCAAATGTTTCTTACCTCCAAACTGCCACATCTCGCGAACGGATCGACCAGTCCGCAAAATTTCTGTTGCATCTGAAAGTAGAAACTCGCCCGATTACAACGGTATGCGCACTTTGCCCCTAGGCCGTTCTAGTTATTCGTGTCGAGCATCAGAACTGCGAAAATTTTGAGTTTCTCAAGCGTTTCTTACCTCCAAACTGCCATATCTCGCGAACGGATTGACCAATCCGCAAAATTTCTGTTGCATCTGAAAGTAGAAACACGCCCGATTACAACGGTATGCGCACTTTGCCCCTAGGCCGTTCTAGTTATTCGTGTCGAGCATCAGAACTGCGAAAATTTTGAGTTTCTCAAGCGTTTCTTACCTCAAAACTGCCATATCTCGCGAACGGATTGACCAATCCGCATAATTTCTGTTGCATCTGAAAGTAGAAACTCGCCCGATTACAACGGTATGCGCACTTTTCCCCTAGACGGTTCTAGTTATTCGTTTCGAGCATCAGAACTGCGAAAATTTTGAGTTTCTCAAGCGTTTCTTACCTCCAAACTGCCATATCTCGCGAACGGATTGATCAATCCGCAAAATTTCTGTTGCATCTGAAAGTAGAAACTCGCCCGATTACAACGGTATGCGCACTTTTCCACTAGGAGGTTCTAGTTATTCGTTTCGAGCATCAGAAATGCGAAAATTTTGAGTTTCTCAAGCGTTTCTTACTTCCAAACTGCCATATCTCGCGAACGGATTGACCAATCCGCAAAATTTCTGTTGCATCTGAAAGTAGAATCTCGCCCGATTACAACGGTAGGTGTAGTTTTCCCCTAGGTCGTTCTAGTTATTCGTTTCGAGCATCAGAACTGCGAAAATTTTGAGTTTCTCAAGCGTTTCTTATCTCCAAACTGCCATATCTCCCGTACGGATTGATCAATCCACAAAATTTCTGTTGCATCTGAAAGTAGAAACTCGCCCGATTACAACGGTATGCGCACCATTCCCCTAGGCCGTTCTAGTTATTCGTGTCGAGCATCAGAACTGCGAAAATCTTGAGTTTCTCAAGCGTTTCTTACCTCCAAACTGCCATATCTCGCGAACGGATTGACCAATCCGCAAAATTTCTGTTGCATCTGAAAGTAGAAACTCGCCCGATTAGAACGGTATGCGCACTTTTCCCCTAGGTCGTTCTAGTTATTCGTTTCGAGCATCAGAACTGCGAAAATTTTGAGTTTCTCAAGGGTTTCTTACATCCAAACGGCCATATCTCGCGAACGGATTGACCAATCCGCATAATTTCTGTTGCATCTGAAAGTAGAAACTCGCCCGATTACAACGGTATGCGCAATTTTCCCCTAGGCCGTTCTAGTTATTCGTTTCGAGCATCAGAACTGCGAAAATTTTGAGTTTCTCAAGCGTTTCTTACCTCAAAACTGCCATATCTCGCGAACGGATTGACCAATCCGCATAATTTCTGTTGCATCTGAAAGTAGAAACTCGCCCGATTACAACGGTATGCGCACTTTTCCCCTAGACGGTTCTAGTTATTCGTTTCGAGCATCAGAACTGCGAAAATTTTGAGTTTCTCAAGCGTTTCTTACCTCCAAACTGCCACATCTCGCGAACGGATCGACCAGTCCGCAAAATTTCTGTTGCATCTGAAAGTAGAAACTCGCCCGATTACAACGGTATGCGCACTTTGCCCCTAGGCCGTTCTAGTTATTCGTGTCGAGCATCAGAACTGCGAAAATTTTGAGTTTCTCAAGCGTTTCTTACCTCCAAACTGCCATATCTCGCGAACGGATTGACCAATCCGCAAAATTTCTGTTGCATCTGAAAGTAGAAACACGCCCGATTACAACGGTATGCGCACTTTGCCCCTAGGCCGTTCTAGTTATTCGTGTCGAGCATCAGAACTGCGAAAATTTTGAGTTTCTCAAGCGTTTCTTACCTCAAAACTGCCATATCTCGCGAACGGATTGACCAATCCGCATAATTTCTGTTGCATCTGAAAGTAGAAACTCGCCCGATTACAACGGTATGCGCACTTTTCCCCTAGACGGTTCTAGTTATTCGTTTCGAGCATCAGAACTGCGAAAATTTTGAGTTTCTCAAGCGTTTCTTACCTCCAAACTGCCATATCTCGCGAACGGATTGATCAATCCGCAAAATTTCTGTTGCATCTGAAAGTAGAAACTCGCCCGATTACAACGGTATGCGCACTTTTCCACTAGGAGGTTCTAGTTATTCGTTTCGAGCATCAGAAATGCGAAAATTTTGAGTTTCTCAAGCGTTTCTTACTTCCAAACTGCCATATCTCGCGAACGGATTGACCAATCCGCAAAATTTCTGTTGCATCTGAAAGTAGAATCTCGCCCGATTACAACGGTAGGTGTAGTTTTCCCCTAGGTCGTTCTAGTTATTCGTTTCGAGCATCAGAACTGCGAAAATTTTGAGTTTCTCAAGCGTTTCTTATCTCCAAACTGCCATATCTCCCGTACGGATTGATCAATCCACAAAATTTCTGTTGCATCTGAAAGTAGAAACTCGCCCGATTACAACGGTATGCGCACCATTCCCCTAGGCCGTTCTAGTTATTCGTGTCGAGCATCAGAACTGCGAAAATCTTGAGTTTCTCAAGCGTTTCTTACCTCCAAACTGCCATATCTCGCGAACGGATTGACCAATCCGCAAAATTTCTGTTGCATCTGAAAGTAGAAACTCGCCCGATTACAACGGTATGCGCACTTTTCCCCTAGGTCGTTCTAGTTATTCGTTTCGAGCATCAGAACTGCGAAAATTTTGAGTTTCTCAAGGGTTTCTTACATCCAAACGGCCATATCTCGCGAACGGATTGACCAATCCGCATAATTTCTGTTGCATCTGAAAGTAGAAACTCGCCCGATTACAACGGTATGCGCACTTTTCCCCTAGACGGTTCTAGTTATTCGTTTCGAGCATCAGAACTGCGAAAATTTTGAGTTTCTCAAATGTTTCTTACCTCCAAACTGCCACATCTCGCGAACGGATCGACCAGTCCGCAAAATTTCTGTTGCATCTGAAAGTAGAAACTCGCCCGATTACAACGGTATGCGCACTTTGCCCCTAGGCCGTTCTAGTTATTCGTGTCGAGCATCAGAACTGCGAAAATTTTGAGTTTCTCAAGCGTTTCTTATCTCCAAACTGCGATATCTCCCGTACGGATTGATCAATCCACAAAATTTCTGTTGCATCTGAAAGTAGAAACTCGCCCGATTACAACGGTATGCGTACTTCTCCCCTAGGCCGTTCTAGTCATTCGTTTCGAGCATCAGAACTGCGAAAATTTTGAGTTTCTCAAGCGTTTCTTATCTCCAAACTGCCATATCTCGCGAACGGATTGATCAATCCGCAAAATTTCTGTTGCATCTGAAAGTAGAAACTCGCCCAATTACAACGGTATGCGCACTTTTCCCCTAGGCCGTTCTATTTATTCGTTTCGAGCATCAGAACAGCGAAAATTTCGAGTTTCTCAAGCGTTTCTTACATCCAAACGGCCATATCACGCGAACGGATTGACCAATCCGCATAATTTCTGTTGCATCTGAAAGTAGAAACTCGCCCGATTACAACGATATGCGCACTTTTCCCCTAGGCCGTTCTTGTTATTCGTTTCGAGCATCAGAACTGCCAAAATTTTGAGTTTCTCAAGCGTTTCTTACTTCCAAACTGCCACATCTCGCGAACGGATCGACCAGTCCGCAAAATTTCTGTTGCATCTGAAAGTAGAAACTCGCCCGATTACAACGGTATGCGCACTTTGCCCCTAGGCCGTTCTAGTTATTCGTGTCGAGCATCAGAACTGCGAAAATTTTGAGTTTCTCAAGTGTTTCTTACCTCCAAACTGCCATATCTCGCGAACGGATTGACCAATCCGCATAATTTCTGTTGCATCTGAAAGTAGAAACTCGCCCGATTACAACGGTATGCGCAATTTTCCCCTAGGCCGTTCTAGTTATTCGTTTCGAGCATCAGAACTGCGAAAATTTTGAGTTTCTCAAGCGTTTCTTACATCCAAACGGCCATATCTCGCGAACGATTTGACCAATCCGCATAATTTCTGTTGCATCTGAAAGTAGAAACTCGCCCGATTACAACGGTATGCGCACTTTGCCCCTAGGCCGTTCTAGTTATTCGTGTCGAGCATCAGAACTCCGAAAATTTTGAGTTTCTCAAGCGTTTCTTACCTCCAAGCTGCCATATCTCGCGAACGAATTGACCAATCCGCAAAATTTCTGTTGCATCTGAAAGTAGAAACTCGCCCGATTACAACGATATATGTAGTTTTCCCCTAGGCCGTTCCAGTTATTCGTTTCGAGCATCAGAACTGCGAAAATTTTGAGTTTCTCAAGCGTTTCTTACCTCCAAACTGCCATATCTCGCGAACGGATTGACCAATCCGCAAAATTTCTGTTGCATCTGACAGTAGAAACTCGCCCGATTACAACAGTAGGTGTAGTTTTCCCCTAGGAAGTTCTAGTTACTCGTTTCGAGCATCAAAACTGCGAAAATTTTGAGTTTCTCAAGCGTTTCTTATCTCTAAACTGCCATATCACGCGAACGGATAGAGCAATCCGCAAAATTTCTGTGCCATCTGAAAGTAGAAACTCGCCCGATTACAACGGTATGCGTACTTCTCCCCTAGGCCGTTCTAGTCATTCGTTTCGAGCATCAGAACTGCGAAAATTTCGAGTTTCTCAAGCGTTTCTTACATCCAAACGACCATATCACGCGAACGGATTGACCAATCCGCATAATTTCTGTTGCATCTGAAAGTAGAAACTCGCCCGATTACAACGATATGCGCACTTTTCCCCTAGGCCGTTCTTGTTATTCGTTTCGAGCATCAGAACTGCCAAAATTTTGAGTTTCTCAAGCGTTTCTTACTTCCAAACTGCCACATCTCGCGAACGGATCGACCAGTCCGCAAAATTTCTGTTGCATCTGAAAGTAGAAACTCGCCCGATTACAACGGTATGCGCACTTTGCCCCTAGGCCGTTCTAGTTATTCGTGTCGAGCATCAGAACTGCGAAAATTTTGAGTTTCTCAAGCGTTTCTTACTTCCAAACTGCCATATCTCGCGAACGGATTGACCAATCCGCAAAATTTCTGTTGCATCTGAAAGTAGAAACACGCCCGATTACAACGGTATGCGCACTTTGCCCCTAGGCCGTTCTAGTTATTCGTGTCGAGCATCAGAACTGCGAAAATTTTGAGTTTCTCAAGCGTTTCTTACCTCAAAACTGCCATATCTCGCGAACGGATTGACCAATCCGCATAATTTCTGTTGCATCTGAAAGTAGAAACTCGCCCGATTACAACGGTATGCGCACTTTTCCCCTAGACGGTTCTAGTTATTCGTTTCGAGCATCAGAACTGCGAAAATTTTGAGTTTCTCAAGCGTTTCTTACCTCCAAACTGCCACATCTCGCGAACGGATCGACCAGTCCGCAAAATTTCTGTTGCATCTGAAAGTAGAAACTCGCCCGATTACAACGGTATGCGCACTTTGCCCCTAGGCCGTTCTAATTATTCGTGTCGAGCATCAGAACTGCGAAAATTTTGAGTTTCTCAAGCGTTTCTTACCTCCAAACTGCCATATCTCGCGAACGGATTGACCAATCCGCAAAATTTCTGTTGCATCTGAAAGTAGAATCTCGCCCGATTACAACGGTAGGTGTAGTTTTCCCCTAGGCCGTTCTAGTTATTCGTTTCGAGCATCAGAACTGCGAAAATTTTGAGTTTCTCAAGCGTTTCTTATCTCCAAACTGCCATATCTCGCGAACGGATTGACCAATCCGCAAAATTTCTGTTGCATCTGACAGTAGAAACTCGCTCGATTACAACGGTAGGTGTAGTTTTCCCCTAGGAGGTTCTAGTTATTCGTTTCGAGCATCAGAAATGCGAAAATTTTGAGTTTCTCAAGCGTTTCTTACTTCCAAACTGCCATATCTCGCGAACGGATTGACCAATCCGCAAAATTTCTGTTGCATCTGAAAGTAGAATCTCGCCCGATTACAACGGTATGTGTAGTTTTCCCCTAGGCCGTTCTAGTTATTCGTTTCGAGCATCAGAACTGCGAAAATTTTGAGTTTCTCAAGCGTTTCTTATCTCCAAACTGCCATATCTCCCGTACGGATTGATCAATCCACAAAATTTCTGTTGCATCTGAAAGTAGAAACTCGCCCGATTACAACGGTATGCGCACCATTCCCCTAGGCCGTTCTAGTTATTCGTGTCGAGCATCAGAACTGCGAAAATCTTGAGTTTCTCAAGCGTTTCTTACCTCCAAACTGCCATATCTCGCGAACGGATTGACCAATCCGCAAAATTTCTGTTGCATCGGAAAGTAGAAACTCGCCCGATTACAACGGTATGCGCACTTTTCCCCTAGGTCGTTCTAGTTATTCGTTTCGAGCATCAGAACTGCGAAAATTTTGAGTTTCTCAAGGGTTTCTTACATCCAAACGGCCATATCTCGCGAACGGATTGACCAATCCGCATAATTTCTGTTGCATCTGAAAGTAGAAACTCGCCCGATTACAACGGTATGCGCACTTTTCCCCTAGACGGTTCTAGTTATTCGTTTCGAGCATCAGAACTGCGAAAATTTTGAGTTTCTCAAATGTTTCTTACCTCCAAACTGCCACATCTCGCGAACGGATCGACCAGTCCGCAAAATTTCTGTTGCATCTGAAAGTAGAAACTCGCCCGATTACAACGGTATGCGCACTTTGCCCCTAGGCCGTTCTAGTTATTCGTGTCGAGCATCAGAACTGCGAAAATTTTGAGTTTCTCAAGCGTTTCTTACCTCCAAACTGCCATATCTCGCGAACGGATTGACCAATCCGCAAAATTTCTGTTGCATCTGAAAGTAGAAACACGCCCGATTACAACGGTATGCGCACTTTGCCCCTAGGCCGTTCTAGTTATTCGTGTCGAGCATCAGAACTGCGAAAATTTTGAGTTTCTCAAGCGTTTCTTACCTCAAAACTGCCATATCTCGCGAACGGATTGACCAATCCGCATAATTTCTGTTGCATCTGAAAGTAGAAACTCGCCCGATTACAACGGTATGCGCACTTTTCCCCTAGACGGTTCTAGTTATTCGTTTCGAGCATCAGAACTGCGAAAATTTTGAGTTTCTCAAGCGTTTCTTACCTCCAAACTGCCATATCTCGCGAACGGATTGATCAATCCGCAAAATTTCTGTTGCATCTGAAAGTAGAAACTCGCCCGATTACAACGGTATGCGCACTTTTCCACTAGGAGGTTCTAGTTATTCGTTTCGAGCATCAGAAATGCGAAAATTTTGAGTTTCTCAAGCGTTTCTTACTTCCAAACTGCCATATCTCGCGAACGGATTGACCAATCCGCAAAATTTCTGTTGCATCTGAAAGTAGAATCTCGCCCGATTACAACGGTAGGTGTAGTTTTCCCCTAGGTCGTTCTAGTTATTCGTTTCGAGCATCAGAACTGCGAAAATTTTGAGTTTCTCAAGCGTTTCTTATCTCCAAACTGCCATATCTCCCGTACGGATTGATCAATCCACAAAATTTCTGTTGCATCTGAAAGTAGAAACTCGCCCGATTACAACGGTATGCGCACCATTCCCCTAGGCCGTTCTAGTTATTCGTGTCGAGCATCAGAACTGCGAAAATCTTGAGTTTCTCAAGCGTTTCTTACCTCCAAACTGCCATATCTCGCGAACGGATTGACCAATCCGCAAAATTTCTGTTGCATCTGAAAGTAGAAACTCGCCCGATTAGAACGGTATGCGCACTTTTCCCCTAGGTCGTTCTAGTTATTCGTTTCGAGCATCAGAACTGCGAAAATTTTGAGTTTCTCAAGGGTTTCTTACATCCAAACGGCCATATCTCGCGAACGGATTGACCAATCCGCATAATTTCTGTTGCATCTGAAAGTAGAAACTCGCCCGATTACAACGGTATGCGCAATTTTCCCCTAGGCCGTTCTAGTTATTCGTTTCGAGCATCAGAACTGCGAAAATTTTGAGTTTCTCAAGCGTTTCTTACATCAAAACTGCCATATCTCGCGAACGGATTGACCAATCCGCATAATTTCTGTTGCATCTGAAAGTAGAAACTCGCCCGATTACAACGGTATGCGCACTTTTCCCCTAGACGGTTCTAGTTATTCGTTTCGAGCATCAGAACTGCGAAAATTTTGAGTTTCTCAAGCGTTTCTTACCTCCAAACTGCCACATCTCGCGAACGGATCGACCAGTCCGCAAAATTTCTGTTGCATCTGAAAGTAGAAACTCGCCCGATTACAACGGTATGCGCACTTTGCCCCTAGGCCGTTCTAGTTATTCGTGTCGAGCATCAGAACTGCGAAAATTTTGAGTTTCTCAAGCGTTTCTTACCTCCAAACTGCCATATCTCGCGAACGGATTGACCAATCCGCAAAATTTCTGTTGCATCTGAAAGTAGAAACACGCCCGATTACAACGGTATGCGCACTTTGCCCCTAGGCCGTTCTAGTTATTCGTGTCGAGCATCAGAACTGCGAAAATTTTGAGTTTCTCAAGCGTTTCTTACCTCAAAACTGCCATATCTCGCGAACGGATTGACCAATCCGCATAATTTCTGTTGCATCTGAAAGTAGAGACTCGCCCGATTACAACGGTATGCGCACGTTTCCCCTAGACGGTTCTAGTTATTCGTTTCGAGCATCAGAACTGCGAAAATTTTGAGTTTCTCAAGCGTTTCTTACCTCCAAACTGCCATATCTCGCGAACGGATTGATCAATCCGCAAAATTTCTGTTGCATCTGAAAGTAGAAACTCGCCCGATTACAACGGTATGCGCACTTTTCCACTAGGAGGTTCTAGTTATTCGTTTCGAGCATCAGAAATGCGAAAATTTTGAGTTTCTCAAGCGTTTCTTACTTCCAAACTGCCATATCTCGCGAACGGATTGACCAATCCGCAAAATTTCTGTTGCATCTGAAAGTAGAATCTCGCCCGATTACAACGGTAGGTGTAGTTTTCCCCTAGGCCGTTCTAGTTATTCGTTTCGAGCATCAGAACTGCGAAAATTTTGAGTTTCTCAAGCGTTTCTTATCTCCAAACTGCCATATCTCCCGTACGGATTGATCAATCCACAAAATTTCTGTTGCATCTGAAAGTAGAAACTCGCCCGATTACAACGGTATGCGCACCTTTCCCCTAGGCCGTTCTAGTTATTCGTGTCGAGCATCAGAACTGCGAAAATCTTGAGTTTCTCAAGCGTTTCTTACCTCCAAACTGCCATATCTCGCGAACGGATTGACCAATCCGCAAAATTTCTGTTGCGTCTGAAAGTAGAAACTCGCCCGATTACAACGGTATGCGCACTTTGCGCCTAGGCCGTTCTAGTTATTCGTGTCGAGCATCAGAACTGCGAAAATTTTGAGTTTCTCAAGCGTTTCTTACCTCCAAACTGCCATATCTCGGGAACGGATTGACCAATCCGCATAATTTCTGTTGCATCTGAAAGTAGATACTCGCCCGATTACAACGGTATGCGCACTTTTCCCCTAGGCCGTTCTAGTTATTCGTTTCGAGCATCAGAACTGCGAAAATTTTGAGTTTCTCAAGCGTTTCTTACATCCAAACGGCCATATCACGCGAAAGGATTGACCAATCCGCATAATTTCTGTTGCATCTGAAAGTAGAAACTCGTCCGATTACAACGGTATGCGTACTTCTTCCCTAGGCCGTTCTAGTCATTCGTTTCGAGCATCAGAACTGCGAAAATTTTGAGTTTCTCAAGCGTTTCTTACTTCCAAACTGCCACATCTCGCGAACGGATCGACCAATCCGCAAAATTTCTGTTGCATCTGAAAGTAGAAACTTGCCCGATTACAACGGTATGCGCACTTTGCCCCTAGGCCGTTCTAGTTATTCGTGTCGAGCATCAGAACTCCGAAAATTTTGAGTTTCTCAAGCGTTTCTTACCTCCAAACTGCCATATCTCGCGAACGGATTGACCAATCCGCAAAATTTCTGTTGCATCTGAAAGTAGAATCTCGCCCGATTACAACGGTAGGTGTAGTTTTCCCCTAGGCCGTTCTAGTTATTCGTTTCGAGCATCAAAACTGCGAAAATTTTGAGTTTCTCAAGCGTTTCTTATCTCCAAACTGCCATATCACGCGAACGGATTGAGCAATCCGCAAAATTTCCGTGCCATCTGAAAGCAGAAACTCGCCCGATTACAACGGTATGCGTACTTCTCCCCTAGGCCGTTCTAGTTATTCGTTTCGAGCATCAGAACTGCGAAAATTTTGAGTTTCTCAAGCGTTTCTTACATCCAAACGGCCATATCTCGCGAACGATTTGACCAATCCGCATAATTTCTGTTGCATCTGAAAGTAGAAACTCGCCCGATTACAACGGTATGCGCACTTTGCCCCTAGGCGGTTCTAGTTATTCGTGTCGAGCATCAGAACTCCGAAAATTTTGAGTTTCTCAAGCGTTTCTTACCTCCAAGCTGCCATATCTCGCGAACGAATTGACCAATCCGCAAAATTTCTGTTGCATCTGAAAGTAGAAACTCTCCCGATTACAACGGTATGTGTAGTTTTCGCCTAGGCCGTTCTAGTTATTCGTTTCGAGCATCAGAACTGCGAAAATTTTGAGTTTCTCAAGCGTTTCTTACCTCCAAGCTGCCATATCTCGCGAACCGATTGACCAATCCGCAAAATTTCTGTTGCATCTGAAAGTAGAAACTCTCCCGATTACAACGGTAGGTGTAGTCTTCCCCTAGGCCGTTCCAGTTATTCATTTCGAGCATCAGAACTGCGAAAATTTTGAGTTTCTCAAGCGTTCCTTACCTCCAAACTGCCATATCTCGCGAACGGATTGACCAATCCGCAAAATTTCTGTTGCATCTGAAAGTAGAAACTCGCCCGATTACAACGATATGCGCACTTTTCCCCTAGGCCGTTCTAGTTTTTCGTTTCGAGCATCAGAACTGCCAAAATTTTGAGTTTCTCAAGCGTTTCTTACTTCCAAACTGCCACATCTCGCGAACGGATCGACCAATCCGCAAAATTTCTGTTGCATCTGAAAGTAGAAACTTGCCCGATTACAACGGTATGCGCACTTTGCCCCTAGGCCGTTCTAGTTATTCGTGTCGAGCATCAGAACTCCGAAAATTTTGAGTTTCTCAAGCGTTTCTTACCTCCAAACTGCCATATCTCGCGAACGGATTGACCAATCCGCAAAATTTCTGTTGCATCTGACAGTAGAAACTCGCCCGATTACAACGGTAGGTGTAGTTTTCCCCTAGGAAGTTCTAGTTACTCGTTTCGAGCATCAAAACTGCGAAAATTTTGAGTTTCTCAAGCGTTTCTTATCTCCAAACTGCCATATCACGCGAACGGATTGAGCAATCCGCAAAATTTCTGTGCCATCTGAAAGTAGAAACTCGCCCGATTACAACGGTATGCGTACTTCTCCCCTAGGCCGTTCTAGTTATTCGTTTCGAGCATCAGAACTGCGAAAATTTTGAGTTTCTCAAGCGTTTCTTACATCTAAACGGCCATATCTCGCGAACGATTTGACCAATCCGCAAAATTTTGTTGCATCTGAAAGTAGAAACTCTCCCGATTACAACGGTATGTGTAGTTTTCGCCTAGGCCGTTCTAGTTATTCGTTTCGAGCATCAGAACTGCGAAAATTTTGAGTTTCTCAAGCGTTTCTTACCTCCAAGCTGCCATATCTCGCGAACCGATTGACCAATCCACAAAATTTCTGTTGCATCTGAAAGTAGAAACTCTCCCGATTACAACGGTAGGTGTAGTCTTCCCCTAGGCCGTTCCAGTTATTCATTTCGAGCATCAGAACTGCGAAAATTTTGAGTTTCTCAAGCGTTCCTTACCTCCAAACTGCCATATCTCGCGAACGGATTGACCAATCCGCAAAATTTCTGTTGCATCTGAAAGTAGAAACTCGCCCGATTACAACGGTATGCGCACTTTGCCCCTAGGCCGTTCCAGTTATTCGTGTCGAGCATCAGAACTCCGAAAATATTGAGTTTCTCAAGCGTTTCTTACCTCCAAACTGCCATATCTCGCGAACGGATTGACCAATCCGCAAAATTTCTGTTGCATCTGAAAGTAGAAACTCGCCCGATTACAACGATATGCGCTCTTTTCCCCTAGGCCGTTCTAGTTTTTCGTTTCGAGCATCAGAACTGCCAAAATTTTGAGTTTCTCAAGCGTTTCTTACTTCCAAACTGCCACATCTCGCGAACGGATCGACCAATCCGCAAAATTTCTGTTGCATCTGAAAGTAGAAACTCGCCCGATTACAAAGGTATGCGCACTTTGCCCCTAGGCCGTTCTAGTTATTCGTGTCGAGCATCAGAACTGCGAAAATTTTGAGTTTCTCAAGCGTTTCTTACCTCCAAACTGCCATATCTCGCGAAAGGATTGACCAATCCGCATAATTTCTGTTGCATCTGAAAGTAGAAACTCGTCCGATTACAACGGTATGCGTACTTCTCCCCTAGGCCGTTCTAGTCATTCGTGTCGAGCATCAGAACTGCGAAAATTTTGAGTTTCTCAAGCGTTTCTTACCTCCCAACTGCCATATCTCGCGAACGGATTGACCAATCCGCAAAATTTCTGTTGCATCTGAAAGTAGAAACTCGCCCGATTACAACGGTAGGTGTAGTTTTCCCCTAGGCCGTTCTAGTTATTCGTTTCGAGCATCAAAACTGCGAAAATTTTGAGTTTCTCAAGCGTTTCTTATCTCCAAACTGCCATATCACGCGAACGGATTGAGCAATCCGCAAAATTTCCGTGCCATCTGAAAGCAGAAACTCGCCCGATTACAACGGTATGCGTACTTCTCCCCTAGGCCGTTCTAGTTATTCGTTTCGAGCATCAGAACTGCGAAAATTTTGAGTTTCTCAAGCGTTTCTTACATCCAAACGGCCATATCTCGCGAACGATTTGACCAATCCGCATAATTTCTGTTGCATCTGAAAGTAGAAACTCGCCCGATTACAACGGTATGCGCACTTTGCCCCTAGGCGGTTCTAGTTATTCGTGTCGAGCATCAGAACTCCGAAAATTTTGAGTTTCTCAAGCGTTTCTTACCTCCAAGCTGCCATATCTCGCGAACGAATTGACCAATCCGCAAAATTTCTGTTGCATCTGAAAGTAGAAACTCTCCCGATTACAACGGTATGTGTAGTTTTCGCCTAGGCCGTTCTAGTTATTCGTTTCGAGCATCAGAACTGCGAAAATTTTGAGTTTCTCAAGCGTTTCTTACCTCCAAGCTGCCATATCTCGCGAACCGATTGACCAATCCGCAAAATTTCTGTTGCATCTGAAAGTAGAAACTCTCCCGATTACAACGGTAGGTGTAGTCTTCCCCTAGGCCGTTCCAGTTATTCATTTCGAGCATCAGAACTGCGAAAATTTTGAGTTTCTCAAGCGTTCCTTACCTCCAAACTGCCATATCTCGCGAACGGATTGACCAATCCGCAAAATTTCTGTTGCATCTGAAAGTAGAAACACGCCCGATTACAACGGTATGCGCACTTTGCCCCTAGGCCGTTCTAGTTATTCGTGTCGAGCATCAGAACTGCGAAAATTTTGAGTTTCTCAAGCGTTTCTTACCTCAAAACTGCCATATCTCGCGAACGGATTGACCAATCCGCATAATTTCTGTTGCATCTGAAAGTAGAGACTCGCCCGATTACAACGGTATGCGCACGTTTCCCCTAGACGGTTCTAGTTATTCGTTTCGAGCATCAGAACTGCGAAAATTTTGAGTTTCTCAAGCGTTTCTTACCTCCAAACTGCCATATCTCGCGAACGGATTGATCAATCCGCAAAATTTCTGTTGCATCTGAAAGTAGAAACTCGCCCGATTACAACGGTATGCGCACTTTTCCACTAGGAGGTTCTAGTTATTCGTTTCGAGCATCAGAAATGCGAAAATTTTGAGTTTCTCAAGCGTTTCTTACTTCCAAACTGCCATATCTCGCGAACGGATTGACCAATCCGCAAAATTTCTGTTGCATCTGAAAGTAGAATCTCGCCCGATTACAACGGTAGGTGTAGTTTTCCCCTAGGCCGTTCTAGTTATTCGTTTCGAGCATCAGAACTGCGAAAATTTTGAGTTTCTCAAGCGTTTCTTATCTCCAAACTGCCATATCTCCCGTACGGATTGATCAATCCACAAAATTTCTGTTGCATCTGAAAGTAGAAACTCGCCCGATTACAACGGTATGCGCACCTTTCCCCTAGGCCGTTCTAGTTATTCGTGTCGAGCATCAGAACTGCGAAAATCTTGAGTTTCTCAAGCGTTTCTTACCTCCAAACTGCCATATCTCGCGAACGGATTGACCAATCCGCAAAATTTCTGTTGCGTCTGAAAGTAGAAACTCGCCCGATTACAACGGTATGCGCACTTTGCGCCTAGGCCGTTCTAGTTATTCGTGTCGAGCATCAGAACTGCGAAAATTTTGAGTTTCTCAAGCGTTTCTTACCTCCAAACTGCCATATCTCGGGAACGGATTGACCAATCCGCATAATTTCTGTTGCATCTGAAAGTAGATACTCGCCCGATTACAACGGTATGCGCACTTTTCCCCTAGGCCGTTCTAGTTATTCGTTTCGAGCATCAGAACTGCGAAAATTTTGAGTTTCTCAAGCGTTTCTTACATCCAAACGGCCATATCACGCGAAAGGATTGACCAATCCGCATAATTTCTGTTGCATCTGAAAGTAGAAACTCGTCCGATTACAACGGTATGCGTACTTCTTCCCTAGGCCGTTCTAGTCATTCGTTTCGAGCATCAGAACTGCGAAAATTTTGAGTTTCTCAAGCGTTTCTTACTTCCAAACTGCCACATCTCGCGAACGGATCGACCAATCCGCAAAATTTCTGTTGCATCTGAAAGTAGAAACTTGCCCGATTACAACGGTATGCGCACTTTGCCCCTAGGCCGTTCTAGTTATTCGTGTCGAGCATCAGAACTCCGAAAATTTTGAGTTTCTCAAGCGTTTCTTACCTCCAAACTGCCATATCTCGCGAACGGATTGACCAATCCGCAAAATTTCTGTTGCATCTGAAAGTAGAATCTCGCCCGATTACAACGGTAGGTGTAGTTTTCCCCTAGGCCGTTCTAGTTATTCGTTTCGAGCATCAAAACTGCGAAAATTTTGAGTTTCTCAAGCGTTTCTTATCTCCAAACTGCCATATCACGCGAACGGATTGAGCAATCCGCAAAATTTCCGTGCCATCTGAAAGCAGAAACTCGCCCGATTACAACGGTATGCGTACTTCTCCCCTAGGCCGTTCTAGTTATTCGTTTCGAGCATCAGAACTGCGAAAATTTTGAGTTTCTCAAGCGTTTCTTACATCCAAACGGCCATATCTCGCGAACGATTTGACCAATCCGCATAATTTCTGTTGCATCTGAAAGTAGAAACTCGCCCGATTACAACGGTATGCGCACTTTGCCCCTAGGCGGTTCTAGTTATTCGTGTCGAGCATCAGAACTCCGAAAATTTTGAGTTTCTCAAGCGTTTCTTACCTCCAAGCTGCCATATCTCGCGAACGAATTGACCAATCCGCAAAATTTCTGTTGCATCTGAAAGTAGAAACTCTCCCGATTACAACGGTATGTGTAGTTTTCGCCTAGGCCGTTCTAGTTATTCGTTTCGAGCATCAGAACTGCGAAAATTTTGAGTTTCTCAAGCGTTTCTTACCTCCAAGCTGCCATATCTCGCGAACCGATTGACCAATCCGCAAAATTTCTGTTGCATCTGAAAGTAGAAACTCTCCCGATTACAACGGTAGGTGTAGTCTTCCCCTAGGCCGTTCCAGTTATTCATTTCGAGCATCAGAACTGCGAAAATTTTGAGTTTCTCAAGCGTTCCTTACCTCCAAACTGCCATATCTCGCGAACGGATTGACCAATCCGCAAAATTTCTGTTGCATCTGAAAGTAGAAACTCGCCCGATTACAACGATATGCGCACTTTTCCCCTAGGCCGTTCTAGTTTTTCGTTTCGAGCATCAGAACTGCCAAAATTTTGAGTTTCTCAAGCGTTTCTTACTTCCAAACTGCCACATCTCGCGAACGGATCGACCAATCCGCAAAATTTCTGTTGCATCTGAAAGTAGAAACTTGCCCGATTACAACGGTATGCGCACTTTGCCCCTAGGCCGTTCTAGTTATTCGTGTCGAGCATCAGAACTCCGAAAATTTTGAGTTTCTCAAGCGTTTCTTACCTCCAAACTGCCATATCTCGCGAACGGATTGACCAATCCGCAAAATTTCTGTTGCATCTGACAGTAGAAACTCGCCCGATTACAACGGTAGGTGTAGTTTTCCCCTAGGAAGTTCTAGTTACTCGTTTCGAGCATCAAAACTGCGAAAATTTTGAGTTTCTCAAGCGTTTCTTATCTCCAAACTGCCATATCACGCGAACGGATTGAGCAATCCGCAAAATTTCTGTGCCATCTGAAAGTAGAAACTCGCCCGATTACAACGGTATGCGTACTTCTCCCCTAGGCCGTTCTAGTTATTCGTTTCGAGCATCAGAACTGCGAAAATTTTGAGTTTCTCAAGCGTTTCTTACATCTAAACGGCCATATCTCGCGAACGATTTGACCAATCCGCAAAATTTTGTTGCATCTGAAAGTAGAAACTCTCCCGATTACAACGGTATGTGTAGTTTTCGCCTAGGCCGTTCTAGTTATTCGTTTCGAGCATCAGAACTGCGAAAATTTTGAGTTTCTCAAGCGTTTCTTACCTCCAAGCTGCCATATCTCGCGAACCGATTGACCAATCCACAAAATTTCTGTTGCATCTGAAAGTAGAAACTCTCCCGATTACAACGGTAGGTGTAGTCTTCCCCTAGGCCGTTCCAGTTATTCATTTCGAGCATCAGAACTGCGAAAATTTTGAGTTTCTCAAGCGTTCCTTACCTCCAAACTGCCATATCTCGCGAACGGATTGACCAATCCGCAAAATTTCTGTTGCATCTGAAAGTAGAAACTCGCCCGATTACAACGGTATGCGCACTTTGCCCCTAGGCCGTTCCAGTTATTCGTGTCGAGCATCAGAACTCCGAAAATATTGAGTTTCTCAAGCGTTTCTTACCTCCAAACTGCCATATCTCGCGAACGGATTGACCAATCCGCAAAATTTCTGTTGCATCTGAAAGTAGAAACTCGCCCGATTACAACGATATGCGCTCTTTTCCCCTAGGCCGTTCTAGTTTTTCGTTTCGAGCATCAGAACTGCCAAAATTTTGAGTTTCTCAAGCGTTTCTTACTTCCAAACTGCCACATCTCGCGAACGGATCGACCAATCCGCAAAATTTCTGTTGCATCTGAAAGTAGAAACTCGCCCGATTACAAAGGTATGCGCACTTTGCCCCTAGGCCGTTCTAGTTATTCGTGTCGAGCATCAGAACTGCGAAAATTTTGAGTTTCTCAAGCGTTTCTTACCTCCAAACTGCCATATCTCGCGAAAGGATTGACCAATCCGCATAATTTCTGTTGCATCTGAAAGTAGAAACTCGTCCGATTACAACGGTATGCGTACTTCTCCCCTAGGCCGTTCTAGTCATTCGTGTCGAGCATCAGAACTGCGAAAATTTTGAGTTTCTCAAGCGTTTCTTACCTCCCAACTGCCATATCTCGCGAACGGATTGACCAATCCGCAAAATTTCTGTTGCATCTGAAAGTAGAAACTCGCCCGATTACAACGGTAGGTGTAGTTTTCCCCTAGGCCGTTCTAGTTATTCGTTTCGAGCATCAAAACTGCGAAAATTTTGAGTTTCTCAAGCGTTTCTTATCTCCAAACTGCCATATCACGCGAACGGATTGAGCAATCCGCAAAATTTCCGTGCCATCTGAAAGCAGAAACTCGCCCGATTACAACGGTATGCGTACTTCTCCCCTAGGCCGTTCTAGTTATTCGTTTCGAGCATCAGAACTGCGAAAATTTTGAGTTTCTCAAGCGTTTCTTACATCCAAACGGCCATATCTCGCGAACGATTTGACCAATCCGCATAATTTCTGTTGCATCTGAAAGTAGAAACTCGCCCGATTACAACGGTATGCGCACTTTGCCCCTAGGCGGTTCTAGTTATTCGTGTCGAGCATCAGAACTCCGAAAATTTTGAGTTTCTCAAGCGTTTCTTACCTCCAAGCTGCCATATCTCGCGAACGAATTGACCAATCCGCAAAATTTCTGTTGCATCTGAAAGTAGAAACTCTCCCGATTACAACGGTATGTGTAGTTTTCGCCTAGGCCGTTCTAGTTATTCGTTTCGAGCATCAGAACTGCGAAAATTTTGAGTTTCTCAAGCGTTTCTTACCTCCAAGCTGCCATATCTCGCGAACCGATTGACCAATCCGCAAAATTTCTGTTGCATCTGAAAGTAGAAACTCTCCCGATTACAACGGTAGGTGTAGTCTTCCCCTAGGCCGTTCCAGTTATTCATTTCGAGCATCAGAACTGCGAAAATTTTGAGTTTCTCAAGCGTTCCTTACCTCCAAACTGCCATATCTCGCGAACGGATTGACCAATCCGCAAAATTTCTGTTGCATCTGAAAGTAGAAACTCGCCCGATTACAACGATATGCGCACTTTTCCCCTAGGCCGTTCTAGTTTTTCGTTTCGAGCATCAGAACTGCCAAAATTTTGAGTTTCTCAAGCGTTTCTTACTTCCAAACTGCCACATCTCGCGAACGGATCGACCAATCCGCAAAATTTCTGTTGCATCTGAAAGTAGAAACTTGCCCGATTACAACGGTATGCGCACTTTGCCCCTAGGCCGTTCTAGTTATTCGTGTCGAGCATCAGAACTCCGAAAATTTTGAGTTTCTCAAGCGTTTCTTACCTCCAAACTGCCATATCTCGCGAACGGATTGACCAATCCGCAAAATTTCTGTTGCATCTGACAGTAGAAACTCGCCCGATTACAACGGTAGGTGTAGTTTTCCCCTAGGAAGTTCTAGTTACTCGTTTCGAGCATCAAAACTGCGAAAATTTTGAGTTTCTCAAGCGTTTCTTATCTCCAAACTGCCATATCACGCGAACGGATTGAGCAATCCGCAAAATTTCTGTGCCATCTGAAAGTAGAAACTCGCCCGATTACAACGGTATGCGTACTTCTCCCCTAGGCCGTTCTAGTTATTCGTTTCGAGCATCAGAACTGCGAAAATTTTGAGTTTCTCAAGCGTTTCTTACATCTAAACGGCCATATCTCGCGAACGATTTGACCAATCCGCAAAATTTTGTTGCATCTGAAAGTAGAAACTCTCCCGATTACAACGGTATGTGTAGTTTTCGCCTAGGCCGTTCTAGTTATTCGTTTCGAGCATCAGAACTGCGAAAATTTTGAGTTTCTCAAGCGTTTCTTACCTCCAAGCTGCCATATCTCGCGAACCGATTGACCAATCCACAAAATTTCTGTTGCATCTGAAAGTAGAAACTCTCCCGATTACAACGGTAGGTGTAGTCTTCCCCTAGGCCGTTCCAGTTATTCATTTCGAGCATCAGAACTGCGAAAATTTTGAGTTTCTCAAGCGTTCCTTACCTCCAAACTGCCATATCTCGCGAACGGATTGACCAATCCGCAAAATTTCTGTTGCATCTGAAAGTAGAAACTCGCCCGATTACAACGGTATGCGCACTTTGCCCCTAGGCCGTTCCAGTTATTCGTGTCGAGCATCAGAACTCCGAAAATATTGAGTTTCTCAAGCGTTTCTTACCTCCAAACTGCCATATCTCGCGAACGGATTGACCAATCCGCAAAATTTCTGTTGCATCTGAAAGTAGAAACTCGCCCGATTACAACGATATGCGCTCTTTTCCCCTAGGCCGTTCTAGTTTTTCGTTTCGAGCATCAGAACTGCCAAAATTTTGAGTTTCTCAAGCGTTTCTTACTTCCAAACTGCCACATCTCGCGAACGGATCGACCAATCCGCAAAATTTCTGTTGCATCTGAAAGTAGAAACTCGCCCGATTACAACGGTATGCGCACTTTGCCCCTAGGCCGTTCTAGTTATTCGTGTCGAGCATCAGAACTGCGAAAATTTTGAGTTTCTCAAGCGTTTCTTACCTCCAAACTGCCATATCTCGCGAAAGGATTGACCAATCCGCATAATTTCTGTTGCATCTGAAAGTAGAAACTCGTCCGATTACAACGGTATGCGTACTTCTCCCCTAGGCCGTTCTAGTCATTCGTGTCGAGCATCAGAACTGCGAAAATTTTGAGTTTCTCAAGCGTTTCTTACCTCCCAACTGCCATATCTCGCGAACGGATTGACCAATCCGCAAAATTTCTGTTGCATCTGAAAGTAGAAACTCGCCCGATTACAACGGTAGGTGTAGTTTTCCCCTAGGCCGTTCTAGTTATTCGTTTCGAGCATCAGAACTGCGAAAATTTTGAGTTTCTCAAGCGTTTCTTACTTCCAAACTGCCACATCTCGCGAACGGATCGACCAATCCGCAAAATTTCTGTAGCATCTGAAAGTAGAAACTTGCCCGATTACAACGGTATGCGCACTTTGCCCCTAGGCCGTTCTAGTTATTCGTTTCGAGCATCAGAACGGCGAAAATTTTGAGTTTCTCAAGCGTTTCTTACATCCAAACGGCCATATCTCGCGAACGATTTGACCAATCCGCATAATTTCTGTTGCATCTGAAAGTAGAAACTCGCCCAATTACAACGGTATGCGCAATTTTCCCCTAGGCCGTTCTAGTTATTCGTTTCGAGCATCAGAACTGCGAAAATTTTGAGTTTCTCAAGCGTTTCTTACATCCAAACGGCCATATCTCGCGAACGATTTGACCAATCCGCATAATTTCTGTTGCATCTGAAAGTAGAACCTCGCCCGATTACAAGGGTATGCGCACTTTGCCCCTAGGCCGTTCTAGTTATTCGTGTCGAGCATCAGAACTCCGAAAATTTTGAGTTTCTCAAGCGTTTCTTACATCCAAACGGCCATATCTCGCGAACGATTTGACCAATCCGCATAATTTCTGTTGCATCTGAAAGTAGAACCTCGCCCGATTACAAGGGTATGCGCACTTTGCCCCTAGGCCGTTCCAGTTATTCGTGTCGAGCATCAGAACTCCGAAAATCTTGAGTTTCTCAAGCGTTTCTTAATTCCAAACTGCCACATCTCGCGAACGGATTGACCAATCCGCAAAATTTTTGTTGCATTTGAAAGTAGAAACTCGCCCGATTACAACGGTATGCGCACTTTGCGCCTAGGCCGTTCTAGTTATTCGTGTCGAGCATCAGAACTGCGAAAATTTTGAGTTTCTCAAGCGTTTCTTACATCCAAACGGCCATATCTCGCGAACGATTTGACCAATGCGCATAATTTCTGTTGCATCTGAAAGTAGAAACTCGCCCGATTACAACGGTATGCGCACTTTGCCCCTAGGCCGTTCTAGTTATTCGTGTCGAGCATCAGAACTCCGAAAATTTTGAGTTTCTCAAGCGTTTCTTACCTCCAAGCTGCCATATCTCGCGAACGAATTGACCAATCCGCAAAATTTCTGTTGCATCTGAAAGTAGAAACTCTCCCGATTACAACGGTATGTGTAGTTTTCGCCTAGGCCGTTCTAGTTATTCGTTTCGAGCATCAGAACGGCGAAAATTTTGAGTTTCTCAAGCGTTTCTTACATCCAAACGGCCATATCTCGCGAACGATTTGACCAATCCGCATAATTTCTGTTGCATCTGAAAGCAGAAACTCGCCCGATTACAACGGTATGCGCACTTTGCGCCTAGGCCGTTCTAGTTATTCGTGTCGAGCATCAGAACTGCGAAAATTTTGAGTTTCTCAAGCGTTTCTTACCTCCAAACTGCCATATCTTGGGAACGGATTGACCAATCCGCATAATTTCTGTTGCATCTGAAAGTAGAAACTCGCCCGATTACAACGGTATGCGCACTTTTCCCCTAGGCCGTTCTAGTTATTCGTTTCGAGCATCAGAACTGCGAAAATTTTGAGTTTCTCAAGCGTTTCTTACATCCAAACGGCCATATCACGCGAACGGATTGACCAATCCGCATAATTTCTGTTGCATCTGAAAGTAGAAACTCGCCCGATTGCAACGATATGCGCACTTTTCCCCTAGGCCGTTCTAGTTTTTCGTTTCGAGCATCAGAACTGCCAAAATTTTGAGTTTCTCAAGCGTTTCTTACTTCCAAACTGCCACATCTCGCGAACGGATCGACCAATCCGCAAAATTTCTGTAGCATCTGAAAGTAGAAACTTGCCCGATTACAACGGTATGCGCACTTTGCCCCTAGGCCGTTCTAGTTATTCGTGTCGAGCATCAGAACTCCGAAAATTTTGAGTTTCTCAAGCGTTTCTTACCTCCAAACTGCCATATCTCGCGAACGGATTGACCAATCCGCAAAATTTCTGTTGCATCTGACAGTAGAAACTCGCCCGATTACAACGGTAGGTGTAGTTTTCCCCTAGGAAGTTCTAGTTACTCGTTTCGAGCATCAAAACTGCGAAAATTTTGAGTTTCTCAAGCGTTTCTTATCTCCAAACTGCCATATCACGCGAACTTATTGAGCAATCCGCAAAATTTCTGTGACATCCGAAAGTAGAAACTCGCCCGATTACAACGGTATGCGTACTTCTCCCCTAGGCCGTTCTAGTTATTCGTTTCGAGCATCAGAACTGCGAAAATTTTGAGTTTCTCAAGCGTTTCTTACATCCAAACGGCCATATCTCGCGAACGATTTGACCAATCCGCATAATTTCTGTTGCATCTGAAAGTAGAAACTCGCCCGATTACAACGGTATGCGCACTTTGCGCCTAGGCCGTTCTAGTTATTCGTGTCGAGCATCAGAACTGCGAAAATTTTGAGTTTCTCAAGCGTTTCTTACCTCCAAACTGCCATATCTCGCGAACGGATTGACCAATCCGCAAAATTTCTGTTGCATCTGAAAGTAGAAACTCGCCCGATTACAACGATATGCGCACTTTTCCCCTAGACCGTTCTAGTTTTTCGTTTCGAGCATCAGAACTGCCAAAATTTTGAGTTTCTCAAGCGTTTCTTACTTCCAAACTGCCACATCTCGCGAACGGATCGACCAATCCGCAAAATTTCTGTTGCATCTGAAAGTAGAAACTCGCCCGATTACAACGGAATGCGCACTTTGCCCCTAGGCCGTTCCAGTTATTCGTGTCGAGCATCAGAACTCCGAAAATCTTGAGTTTCTCAAGCGTTTCTTAATTCCAAACTGCCACATCTCGCGAACGGATTGACCAATCCGCAAAATTTTTGTTGCATTTGAAAGTAGAAACTCGCCCGATTACAACGGTATGCGCACTTTTCCCCTAGGCCGTTCTAGTTATTCGTGTGGAGCATCAGAACTGCGAAAATTTTGAGTTTCTCAAGCGTTTCTTACCTCCAAACTGCCATATCTCGCGAACGGATTGACCAATCCGCAAAATTTCTGTTGCGTCTGAAAGTAGAAACTCGCCCGATTACAACGGTATGCGCACTTTGCGCCTAGGCCGTTCTAGTTATTCGTGTCGAGCATCAGAACTGCGAAAATTTTGAGTTTCTCAAGCGTTTCTTACTTCCAAACTGCCATATCTCGCGAACGGATTGACCAATCCGCAAAATTTCTGTTGCGTCTGAAAGTAGAAACTCGCCCGATTACAACGGTATGCGCACTTTGCCCCTAGGCCGTTCTAGTTATTCGTGTCGAGCATCAGAACTCCGAAAATTTTGAGTTTCTCAAGCGTTTCTTACCTCCAAACTGCCATATCTCGCGAACGGATTGACCAATCCGCAAAATTTCTGTTGCATCTGACAGTAGAAACTCGCCCGATTACAACGGTAGGTGTAGTTTTCCCCTAGGAAGTTCTAGTTACTCGTTTCGAGCATCAAAACTGCGAAAATTTTGAGTTTCTCAAGCGTTTCTTATCTCCAAACTGCCATATCACGCGAACTTATTGAGCAATCCGCAAAATTTCTGTGCCATCCGAAAGTAGAAACTCGCCCGATTACAACGGTATGCGTACTTCTCCCCTAGGCCGTTCTAGTTATTCGTTTCGAGCATCAGAACTGCGAAAATTTTGAGTTTCTCAAGCGTTTCTTACATCCAAACGGCCATATCTCGCGAACGATTTGACCAATCCGCATAATTTCTGTTGCATCTGAAAGTAGAAACTCGCCCGATTACAACGGTATGCGCACTTTGCGCCTAGGCCGTTCTAGTTATTCGTGTCGAGCATCAGAACTGCGAAAATTTTGAGTTTCTCAAGCGTTTCTTACCTCCAAACTGCCATATCTCGCGAACGGATTGACCAATCCGCAAAATTTCTGTTGCATCTGAAAGTAGAAACTCGCCCGATTACAACGATATGCGCACTTTTCCCCTAGGCCGTCCTAGTTTTTCGTTTCGAGCATCAGAACTGCCAAAATTTTGAGTTTCTCAAGCGTTTCTTACTTCCAAACTGCCACATCTCGCGAACGGATCGACCAATCCGCAAAATTTCTGTTGCATCTGAAAGTAGAAACTCGCCCGATTACAACGGAATGCGCACTTTGCCCCTAGGCCGTTCCAGTTATTCGTGTCGAGCATCAGAACTCCGAAAATCTTGAGTTTCTCAAGCGTTTCTTACTTCCAAACTGCCACATCTCGCGAACGGATTGACCAATCCGCAAAATTTCTGTTGCATCTGACAGTAGAAACTCGCCCGATTACAACGGTAGGTGTAGTTTTCCCCTAGGAAGTTCTAGTTACTCGTTTCGAGCATCAAAACTGCGAAAATTTTGAGTTTCTCAAGCGTTTCTTATCTCCAAACTGCCATATCACGCGAACTTATTGAGCAATCCGCAAAATTTCTGTGACATCCGAAAGTAGAAACTCGCCCGATTACAACGGTATGCGTACTTCTCCCCTAGGCCGTTCTAGTTATTCTTTTCGAGCATCAGAACTGCGAAAATTTTGAGTTTCTCAAGCGTTTCTTACATCCAAACGGCCATATCTCGCGAACGATTTGACCAATCCGCATAATTTCTGTTGCATCTGAAAGTAGAAACTCGCCCGATTACAACGGTATGCGCACTTTGCGCCTAGGCCGTTCTAGTTATTCGTGTCGAGCATCAGAACTGCGAAAATTTTGAGTTTCTCAAGCGTTTCTTACCTCCAAACTGCCATATCTCGCGAACGGATTGACCAATCCGCAAAATTTCTGTTGCATCTGAAAGTAGAAACTCGCCCGATTACAACGATATGCGCACTTTTCCCCTAGGCCGTCCTAGTTTTTCGTTTCGAGCATCAGAACTGCCAAAATTTTGAGTTTCTCAAGCGTTTCTTACTTCCAAACTGCCACATCTCGCGAACGGATCGACCAATCCGCAAAATTTCTGTTGCATCTGAAAGTAGAAACTCGCCCGATTACAACGGAATGCGCACTTTGCCCCTAGGCCGTTCCAGTTATTCGTGTCGAGCATCAGAACTCCGAAAATCTTGAGTTTCTCAAGCGTTTCTTAATTCCAAACTGCCACATCTCGCGAACGGATTGACCAATCCGCAAAATTTTTGTTGCATTTGAAAGTAGAAACTCGCCCGATTACAACGGTATGCGCACTTTTCCCCTAGGCCGTTCTAGTTATTCGTGTGGAGCATCAGAACTGCGAAAATTTTGAGTTTCTCAAGCGTTTCTTACCTCCAAACTGCCATATCTCGCGAACGGATTGACCAATCCGCAAAATTTCTGTTGCGTCTGAAAGTAGAAACTCGCCCGATTACAACGGTATGCGCACTTTGCGCCTAGGCCGTTCTAGTTATTCGTGTCGAGCATCAGATCTGCGAAAATTTTGAGTTTCTCAAGCGTTTCTTACTTCCAAACTGCCACATCTCGCGAACGGATCGACCAATCCGCAAAATTTCTGTAGCATCTGAAAGTAGAAACTTGCCCGATTACAACGGTATGCGCACTTTGCCCCTAGGCCGTTCTAGTTATTCGTGTCGAGCATCAGAACTCCGAAAATTTTGAGTTTCTCAAGCGTTTCTTACCTCCAAACTGCCATATCTCGCGAACGGATTGACCAATCCGCAAAATTTCTGTTGCATCTGACAGTAGAAACTCGCCCGATTACAACGGTAGGTGTAGTTTTCCCCTAGGAAGTTCTAGTTACTCGTTTCGAGCATCAAAACTGCGAAAATTTTGAGTTTCTCAAGCGTTTCTTATCTCCAAACTGCCATATCACGCGAACTTATTGA
This sequence comes from Ptiloglossa arizonensis, assembly GCF_051014685.1. NCBI lineage: Eukaryota > Metazoa > Arthropoda > Insecta > Hymenoptera > Colletidae > Ptiloglossa > Ptiloglossa arizonensis. Next base: position 486,108 of record NW_027478723.1, read on the forward strand.
GCAATCCGCAAAATTTCTGTGCCATCCGAAAGTAGAAACTCGCCCGATTACAACGGTATGCGTACTTCTCCCCTAGGCCGTTCTAGTTATTCGTTTCGAGCATCAGAACTGCGAAAATTTTGAGTTTCTCAAGCGTTTCTTACATCCAAACGGCCATATCTCGCGAACGATTTGACCAATCCGCATAATTTCTGTTGCATCTGAAAGTAGAAACTCGCCCGATTACAACGGTATGCGCACTTTGCGCCTAGGCCGTTCTAGTTATTCGTGTCGAGCATCAGAACTCCGAAAATCTTGAGTTTCTCAAGCGTTTCTTACTTCCAAACTGCCACATCTCGCGAACGGTTCGACCAATCCGCAAAATTTCTGTTGCATCTGAAAGTAGAAACTCGCCCGATTACAACGGAATGCGCACTTTGCCCCTAGGCCGTTCCAGTTATTCGTGTCGAGCATCAGAACTCCGAAAATCTTGAGTTTCTCAAGCGTTTCTTACTTCCAAACTGCCACATCTCGCGAACGGATTGACCAATCCGCAAAATTTCTGTTGCATCTGACAGTAGAAACTCGCCCGATTACAACGGTAGGTGTAGTTTTCCCCTAGGAAGTTCTAGTTACTCGTTTCGAGCATCAAAACTGCGAAAATTTTGAGTTTCTCAAGCGTTTCTTATCTCCAAACTGCCATATCACGCGAACTTATTGAGCAATCCGCAAAATTTCTGTGACATCCGAAAGTAGAAACTCGCCCGATTACAACGGTATGCGTACTTCTCCCCTAGGCCGTTCTAGTTATTCGTTTCGAGCATCAGAACTGCGAAAATTTTGAGTTTCTCAAGCGTTTCTTACATCCAAACGGCCATATCTCGCGAACGATTTGACCAATCCGCATAATTTCTGTTGCATCTGAAAGTAGAAACTCGCCCGATTACAACGGTATGCGCACTTTGCGCCTAGGCCGTTCTAGTTATTCGTGTCGAGCATCAGAACTGCGAAAATTTTGAGTTTCTCAAGCGTTTCTTACCTCCAAACTGCCATATCTCGCGAACGGATTGACCAATCCGCAAAATTTCTGTTGCATCTGAAAGTAGAAACTCGCCCGATTACAACGATATGCGCACTTTTCCCCTAGGCCGTTCTAGTTTTTCGTTTCGAGCATCAGAACTGCCAAAATTTTGAGTTTCTCAAGCGTTTCTTACTTCCAAACTGCCACATCTCGCGAACGGATCGACCAATCCGCAAAATTTCTGTTGCATCTGAAAGTAGAAACTCGCCCGATTACAACGGAATGCGCACTTTGCCCCTAGGCCGTTCCAGTTATTCGTGTCGAGCATCAGAACTCCGAAAATCTTGAGTTTCTCAAGCGTTTCTTAATTCCAAACTGCCACATCTCGCGAACGGATTGACCAATCCGCAAAATTTTTGTTGCATTTGAAAGTAGAAACTCGCCCGATTACAACGGTATGCGCACTTTTCCCCTAGGCCGTTCTAGTTATTCGTGTGGAGCATCAGAACTGCGAAAATTTTGAGTTTCTCAAGCGTTTCTTACCTCCAAACTGCCATATCTCGCGAACGGATTGACCAATCCGCAAAATTTCTGTTGCGTCTGAAAGTAGAAACTCGCCCGATTACAACGGTATGCGCACTTTGCGCCTAGGCCGTTCTAGTTATTCGTGTCGAGCATCAGAACTGCGAAAATTTTGAGTTTCTCAAGCGTTTCTTACTTCCAAACTGCCACATCTCGCGAACGGATCGACCAATCCGCAAAATTTCTGTAGCATCTGAAAGTAGAAACTTGCCCGATTACAACGGTATGCGCACTTTGCCCCTAGGCCGTTCTAGTTATTCGTGTCGAGCATCAGAACTCCGAAAATTTTGAGTTTCTCAAGCGTTTCTTACCTCCAAACTGCCATATCTCGCGAACGGATTGACCAATCCGCAAAATTTCTGTTGCATCTGACAGTAGAAACTCGCCCGATTACAACGGTAGGTGTAGTTTTCCCCTAGGAAGTTCTAGTTACTCGTTTCGAGCATCAAAACTGCGAAAATTTTGAGTTTCTCAAGCGTTTCTTATCTCCAAACTGCCATATCACGCGAACTTATTGAGCAATCCGCAAAATTTCTGTGCCATCCGAAAGTAGAAACTCGCCCGATTACAACGGTATGCGTACTTCTCCCCTAGGCCGTTCTAGTTATTCGTTTCGAGCATCAGAACTGCGAAAATTTTGAGTTTCTCAAGCGTTTCTTACATCCAAACGGCCATATCTCGCGAACGATTTGACCAATCCGCATAATTTCTGTTGCATCTGAAAGTAGAAACTCGCCCGATTACAACGGTATGCGCACTTTGCGCCTAGGCCGTTCTAGTTATTCGTGTCGAGCATCAGAACTGCGAAAATTTTGAGTTTCTCAAGCGTTTCTTACCTCCAAACTGCCATATCTCGCGAACGGATTGACCAATCCGCAAAATTTCTGTTGCATCTGAAAGTAGAAACTCGCCCGATTACAACGATATGCGCACTTTTCCCCTAGGCCGTCCTAGTTTTTCGTTTCGAGCATCAGAACTGCCAAAATTTTGAGTTTCTCAAGCGTTTCTTACTTCCAAACTGCCACATCTCGCGAACGGATCGACCAATCCGCAAAATTTCTGTTGCATCTGAAAGTAGAAACTCGCCCGATTACAACGGAATGCGCACTTTGCCCCTAGGCCGTTCCAGTTATTCGTGTCGAGCATCAGAACTCCGAAAATCTTGAGTTTCTCAAGCGTTTCTTACTTCCAAACTGCCACATCTCGCGAACGGATCGAACAATCCGCAAAATTTCTGTAGCATCTGAAAGTAGAAACTTGCCCGATTACAACGGTATGCGCACTTTGCCCCTAGGCCGTTCTAGTTATTCGTGTCGAGCATCAGAACTCCGAAAATTTTGAGTTTCTCAAGCGTTTCTTACCTCCAAACTGCCATATCTCGCGAACGGATTGACCAATCCGCAAAATTTCTGTTGCATCTGACAGTAGAAACTCGCCCGATTACAACGGTAGGTGTAGTTTTCCCCTAGGAAGTTCTAGTTACTCGTTTCGAGCATCAAAACTGCGAAAATTTTGAGTTTCTCAAGCGTTTCTTATCTCCAAACTGCCATATCACGCGAACTTATTGAGCAATCCGCAAAATTTCTGTGCCATCCGAAAGTAGAAACTCGCCCGATTACAACGGTATGCGTACTTCTCCCCTAGGCCGTTCTAGTTATTCGTTTCGAGCATCAGAACTGCGAAAATTTTGAGTTTCTCAAGCGTTTCTTACATCCAAACGGCCATATCTCGCGAACGATTTGACCAATCCGCATAATTTCTGTTGCATCTGAAAGTAGAAACTCGCCCGATTACAACGGTATGCGCACTTTGCGCCTAGGCCGTTCTAGTTATTCGTGTCGAGCATCAGAACTGCGAAAATTTTGAGTTTCTCAAGCGTTTCTTACCTCCAAACTGCCATATCTCGCGAACGGATTGACCAATCCGCAAAATTTCTGTTGCATCTGAAAGTAGAAACTCGCCCGATTACAACGATATGCGCACTTTTCCCCTAGGCCGTTCTAGTTTTTCGTTTCGAGCATCAGAACTGCCAAAATTTTGAGTTTCTCAAGCGTTTCTTACTTCCAAACTGCCACATCTCGCGAACGGATCGACCAATCCGCAAAATTTCTGTTGCATCTGAAAGTAGAAACTCGCCCGATTACAACGGAATGCGCACTTTGCCCCTAGGCCGTTCCAGTTATTCGTGTCGAGCATCAGAACTCCGAAAATCTTGAGTTTCTCAAGCGTTTCTTAATTCCAAACTGCCACATCTCGCGAACTTATTGAGCAATCCGCAAAATTTCTGTGCCATCCGAAAGTAGAAACTCGCCCGATTACAACGGTATGCGTACTTCTCCCCTAGGCCGTTCTAGTTATTCGTTTCGAGCATCAGAACTGCGAAAATTTTGAGTTTCTCAAGCGTTTCTTACATCCAAACGGCCATATCTCGCGAACGATTTGACCAATCCGCATAATTTCTGTTGCATCTGAAAGTAGAAACTCGCCCGATTACAACGGTATGCGCACTTTGCGCCTAGGCCGTTCTAGTTATTCGTGTCGAGCATCAGAACTGCGAAAATTTTGAGTTTCTCAAGCGTTTCTTACCTCCAAACTGCCATATCTCGCGAACGGATTGACCAATCCGCAAAATTTCTGTTGCATCTGAAAGTAGAAACTCGCCCGATTACAACGATATGCGCACTTTTCCCCTAGGCCGTCCTAGTTTTTCGTTTCGAGCATCAGAACTGCCAAAATTTTGAGTTTCTCAAGCGTTTCTTACTTCCAAACTGCCACATCTCGCGAACGGATCGACCAATCCGCAAAATTTCTGTTGCATCTGAAAGTAGAAACTCGCCCGATTACAACGGAATGCGCACTTTGCCCCTAGGCCGTTCCAGTTATTCGTGTCGAGCATCAGAACTCCGAAAATCTTGAGTTTCTCAAGCGTTTCTTACTTCCAAACTGCCACATCTCGCGAACGGATCGAACAATCCGCAAAATTTCTGTAGCATCTGAAAGTAGAAACTTGCCCGATTACAACGGTATGCGCACTTTGCCCCTAGGCCGTTCTAGTTATTCGTGTCGAGCATCAGAACTCCGAAAATTTTGAGTTTCTCAAGCGTTTCTTACCTCCAAACTGCCATATCTCGCGAACGGATTGACCAATCCGCAAAATTTCTGTTGCATCTGACAGTAGAAACTCGCCCGATTACAACGGTAGGTGTAGTTTTCCCCTAGGAAGTTCTAGTTACTCGTTTCGAGCATCAAAACTGCGAAAATTTTGAGTTTCTCAAGCGTTTCTTATCTCCAAACTGCCATATCACGCGAACTTATTGAGCAATCCGCAAAATTTCTGTGCCATCCGAAAGTAGAAACTCGCCCGATTACAACGGTATGCGTACTTCTCCCCTAGGCCGTTCTAGTTATTCGTTTCGAGCATCAGAACTGCGAAAATTTTGAGTTTCTCAAGCGTTTCTTACATCCAAACGGCCATATCTCGCGAACGATTTGACCAATCCGCATAATTTCTGTTGCATCTGAAAGTAGAAACTCGCCCGATTACAACGGTATGCGCACTTTGCGCCTAGGCCGTTCTAGTTATTCGTGTCGAGCATCAGAACTGCGAAAATTTTGAGTTTCTCAAGCGTTTCTTACCTCCAAACTGCCATATCTCGCGAACGGATTGACCAATCCGCAAAATTTCTGTTGCATCTGAAAGTAGAAACTCGCCCGATTACAACGATATGCGCACTTTTCCCCTAGGCCGTTCTAGTTTTTCGTTTCGAGCATCAGAACTGCCAAAATTTTGAGTTTCTCAAGCGTTTCTTACTTCCAAACTGCCACATCTCGCGAACGGATCGACCAATCCGCAAAATTTCTGTTGCATCTGAAAGTAGAAACTCGCCCGATTACAACGGAATGCGCACTTTGCCCCTAGGCCGTTCCAGTTATTCGTGTCGAGCATCAGAACTCCGAAAATCTTGAGTTTCTCAAGCGTTTCTTAATTCCAAACTGCCACATCTCGCGAACGGATTGACCAATCCGCAAAATTTTTGTTGCATTTGAAAGTAGAAACTCGCCCGATTACAACGGTATGCGCACTTTTCCCCTAGGCCGTTCTAGTTATTCGTGTGGAGCATCAGAACTGCGAAAATTTTGAGTTTCTCAAGCGTTTCTTACCTCCAAACTGCCATATCTCGCGAACGGATTGACCAATCCGCAAAATTTCTGTTGCGTCTGAAAGTAGAAACTCGCCCGATTACAACGGTATGCGCACTTTGCGCCTAGGCCGTTCTAGTTATTCGTGTCGAGCATCAGAACTGCGAAAATTTTGAGTTTCTCAAGCGTTTCTTACCTCCAAACTGCCATATCTCGGGAACGGATTGACCAATCCGCATAATTTCTGTTGCATCTGAAAGTAGAAACTCGCCCGATTACAACGGTATGCGCACTTTTCCCCTAGGCCGTTCTAGTTATTCGTTTCGAGCATCAGAACTGCGAAAATTTTGAGTTTCTCAAGCGTTTCTTACATCCAAACGGCCATATCACGCGAACGGATTGACCAATCCGCATAATTTCTGTTGCATCTGAAAGTAGAAACTCGCCCGATTACAACGATATGCGCACTTTTCCCCTAGGCCGTTCTAGTTTTTCGTTTCGAGCATCAGAACTGCCAAAATTTTGAGTTTCTCAAGCGTTTCTTACTTCCAAACTGCCACATCTCGCGAACGGATCGACCAATCCGCAAAATTTCTGTTGCATCTGAAAGTAGAAACTCGCCTGATTACAACGGTATGCGCACTTTGCCCCTAGGCCGTTCTAGTTATTCGTGTCGAGCATCAGAACTGCGAAAATTTTGAGTTTCTCAAGCGTTTCTTACCTCCAAACTGCCATATCTCGCGAAAGGATTGACCAATCCGCATAATTTCTGTTGCATCTGAAAGTAGAAACTCGTCCGATTACAACGGTATGCGTACTTCTCCCCTAGGCCGTTCTAGTCATTCGTTTCGAGCATCAGAACTGCGAAAATTTTGAGTTTCTCAAGCGTTTCTTACTTCCAAACTGCCACATCTCGCGAACGGATCGACCAATCCGCAAAATTTCTGTAGCATCTGAAAGTAGAAACTTGCCCGATTACAACGGTGTGCGCACTTTGCCCCTAGGCCGTTCTAGTTATTCGTGTCGAGCATCAGAACTCCGAAAATTTTGAGTTTCTCAAGCGTTTCTTACCTCCAAACTGCCATATCTCGCGAACGGATTGACCAATCCGCAAAATTTCTGTTGCATCTGACAGTAGAAACTCGCCCGATTACAACGGTAGGTGTAGTTTTCCCCTAGGAAGTTCTAGTTACTCGTTTCGAGCATCAAAACTGCGAAAATTTTGAGTTTCTCAAGCGTTTCTTATCTCCAAACTGCCATATCACGTGAACGGATTGAGCAATCCGCAAAATTTCTGTGTCATCTGAAAGCAGAAACTCGCCCGATTACAACGGTATGCGTACTTCTCCCCTAGGCCGTTCTAGTTATTCGTTTCGAGCATCAGAACTGCGAAAATTTTGAGTTTCTCAAGCGTTTCTTACATCCAAACGGCCATATCTCGCGAACGATTTGACCAATCCGCATAATTTCTGTTGCATCTGAAAGTAGAAACTCGCCCGATTACAACGGTATGCGCACTTTGCCCCTAGGCGGTTCTAGTTATTCGTGTCGAGCATCAGAACTCCGAAAATTTTGAGTTTCTCAAGCGTTTCTTACCTCCAAGCTGCCATATCTCGCGAACGAATTGACCAATCCGCAAAATTTCTGTTGCATCTGAAAGTAGAAACTCTCCCGATTACAACGGTATGTGTAGTTTTCGCCTAGGCCGTTCTAGTTATTCGTTTCGAGCATCAGAACTGCCAAAATTTTGAGTTTCTCAAGCGTTTCTTACCTCCAAGCTGCCATATCTCGCGAACCGATTGACCAATCCGCAAAATTTCTGTTGCATCTGAAAGTAGAAACTCTCCCGATTACAACGGTAGGTGTAGTCTTCCCCTAGGCCGTTCCAGTTATTCATTTCGAGCATCAGAACTGCGAAAATTTTGAGTTTCTCAAGCGTTCCTTACCTCCAAACTGCCATATCTCGCGAACGGATTGACCAATCCGCAAAATTTCTGTTGCATCTGAAAGTAGAAACTCGCCCGATTACAACGGAATGCGCACTTTGCCCCTAGGCCGTTCCAGTTATTCGTGTCGAGCATCAGAACTCCGAAAATATTGAGTTTCTCAAGCGTTTCTTACCTCCAAACTGCCATATCTCGCGAACGGATTGACCAATCCGCAAAATTTCTGTTGCATCTGAAAGTAGAAACTCGCCCGATTACAACGATATGCGCACTTTTCCCCTAGGCCGTTCTAGTTTTTCGTTTCGAGCATCAGAACTGCCAAAATTTTGAGTTTCTCAAGCGTTTCTTACTTCCAAACTGCCACATCTCGCGAACGGATCGACCAATCCGCAAAATTTCTGTTGCATCTGAAAGTAGAAACTTGCCCGATTACAACGGTATGCGCACTTTGCCCCTAGGCCGTTCTAGTTATTCGTGTCGAGCATCAGAACTCCGAAAATTTTGAGTTTCTCAAGCGTTTCTTACCTCCAAACTGCCATATCTCGCGAACGGATTGACCAATCCGCAAAATTTCTGTTGCATCTGACAGTAGAAACTCGCCCGATTACAACGGTAGGTGTAGTTTTCCCCTAGGAAGTTCTAGTTACTCGTTTCGAGCATCAAAACTGCCAAAATTTTGAGTTTCTCAAGCGTTTCTTATCTCCAAACTGCCATATCACGCGAACGGATTGAGCAATCCGCAAAATTTCTGTGCCATCTGAAAGTAGAAACTCGCCCGATTACAACGGTATGCGTACTTCTCCCCTAGGCCGTTCTAGTTATTCGTTTCGAGCATCAGAACTCCGAAAATTTTGAGTTTCTCAAGCGTTTCTTACCTCCAAGCTGCCATATCTCGCGAACGAATTGACCAATCCGCAAAATTTCTGTTGCATCTGAAAGTAGAAACTCTCCCGATTACAACGGTATGTGTAGTTTTCGCCTAGGCCGTTCTAGTTATTCGTTTCGAGCATCAGAACGGCGAAAATTTTGAGTTTCTCAAGCGTTTCTTACATCCAAACGGCCATATCTCGCGAACGATTTGACCAATCCGCATAATTTCTGTTGCATCTGAAAGTAGAAACTCGCCCGATTACAACGGTATGCGCACTTTGCGCCTAGGCCGTTCTAGTTATTCGTGTCGAGCATCAGAACTGCGAAAATTTTGAGTTTCTCAAGCGTTTCTTACCTCCAAACTGCCATATCTCGGGAACGGATTGACCAATCCGCATAATTTCTGTTGCATCTGAAAGTAGAAACTCGCCCGATTACAACGGTATGCGCACTTTTCCCCTAGGCCGTTCTAGTTATTCGTTTCGAGCATCAGAACTGCGAAAATTTTGAGTTTCTCAAGCGTTTCTTACATCCAAACGGCCATATCACGCGAACGGATTGACCAATCCGCATAATTTCTGTTGCATCTGAAAGTAGAAACTCGCCCGATTACAACGATATGCGCACTTTTCCCCTAGGCCGTTCTAGTTTTTCGTTTCGAGCATCAGAACTGCCAAAATTTTGAGTTTCTCAAGCGTTTCTTACTTCCAAACTGCCACATCTCGCGAACGGATCGACCAATCCGCAAAATTTCTGTAGCATCTGAAAGTAGAAACTTGCCCGATTACAACGGTATGCGCACTTTGCCCCTAGGCCGTTCTAGTTATTCGTGTCGAGCATCAGAACTCCGAAAATTTTGAGTTTCTCAAGCGTTTCTTACCTCCAAACTGCCATATCTCGCGAACGGATTGACCAATCCGCAAAATTTCTGTTGCATCTGACAGTAGAAACTCGCCCGATTACAACGGTAGGTGTAGTTTTCCCCTAGGAAGATCTAGTTACTCGTTTCGAGCATCAAAACTGCGAAAATTTTGAGTTTCTCAAGCGTTTCTTACCTCCAAACTGCCATATCTCGCGAACGGATTGACCAATCCGCAAAATTTCTGTTGCATCTGACAGTAGAAACTCGCCCGATTACAACGGTAGGTGTAGTCTTCCCCTAGGCCGTTCCAGTTATTCATTTCGAGCATCAGAACTGCGAAAATTTTGAGTTTCTCAAGCGTTCCTTACCTCCAAACTGCCATATCTCGCGAACGGATTGACCAATCCGCAAAATTTCTGTTGCATCTGAAAGTAGAAACTCGCCCGATTACAACGGTATGCGCACTTTGCCCCTAGGCCGTTCCAGTTATTCGTGTCGAGCATCAGAACTCCGAAAATCTTGAGTTTCTCAAGCGTTTCTTAATTCCAAACTGCCACATCTCGCGAACGGATTGACCAATCCGCAAAATTTTTGTTGCATTTGAAAGTAGAAACTCGCCCGATTACAACGGTATGCGCACTTTTCCCCTAGGCCGTTCTAGTTATTCGTGTCGAGCATCAGAACTGCGAAAATTTTGAGTTTCTCAAGCGTTTCTTACATCCAAACGGCCATATCTCGCGAACGATTTGACCAATGCGCATAATTTCTGTTGCATCTGAAAGTAGAAACTCGCCCGATTACAACGGTATGAGCACTTTGCCCCTAGGCCGTTCTAGTTATTCGTGTCGAGCATCAGAACTCCGAAAATTTTGAGTTTCTCAAGCGTTTCTTACCTCCAAGCTGCCATATCTCGCGAACGAATTGACCAATCCGCAAAATTTCTGTTGCATCTGAAAGTAGAAACTCTCCCGATTACAACGGTATGTGTAGTTTTCGCCTAGGCCGTTCTAGTTATTCGTTTCGAGCATCAGAACGGCGAAAATTTTGAGTTTCTCAAGCGTTTCTTACATCCAAACGGCCATATCTCGCGAACGATTTGACCAATCCGCATAATTTCTGTTGCATCTGAAAGTAGAAACTCGCCCGATTACAACGGTATGCGCACTTTGCGCATAGGCCGTTCTAGTTATTCGTGTCGAGCATCAGAACTGCGAAAATTTTGAGTTTCTCAAGCGTTTCTTACCTCCAAACTGCCATATCTCGGGAACGGATTGACCAATCCGCATAATTTCTGTTGCATCTGAAAGTAGAAACTCGCCCGATTACAACGGTATGCGCACTTTTCCCCTAGGCCGTTCTAGTTATTCGTTTCGAGCATCAGAACTGCGAAAATTTTGAGTTTCTCAAGCGTTTCTTACATCCAAACGGCCATATCACGCGAACGGATTGACCAATCCGCATAATTTCTGTTGCATCTGAAAGTAGAAACTCGCCCGATTACAACGATATGCGCACTTTTCCCCTAGGCCGTTCTAGTTTTTCGTTTCGAGCATCAGAACTGCCAAAATCTTGAGTTTCTCAAGCGTTTCTTACTTCCAAACTTCCACATCTCGCGAACGGATCGAACAATCCGCAAAATTTCTGTAGCATCTGAAAGTAGAAACTTGCCCGATTACAACGGTATGCGCACTTTGCCCCTAGGCCGTTCTAGTTATTCGTGTCGAGCATCAGAACTCCGAAAATTTTGAGTTTCTCAAGCGTTTCTTACCTCCAAACTGCCATATCTCGCGAACGGATTGACCAATCCGCAAAATTTCTGTTGCATCTGACAGTAGAAACTCGCCCGATTACAACGGTAGGTGTAGTTTTCCCCTAGGAAGATCTAGTTACTCGTTTCGAGCATCAAAACTGCGAAAATTTTGAGTTTCTCAAGCGTTTCTTACCTCCAAACTGCCATATCTCGCGAACGGATTGACCAATCCGCAAAATTTCTGTTGCATCTGACAGTAGAAACTCGCCCGATTACAACGGTAGGTGTAGTCTTCCCCTAGGCCGTTCCAGTTATTCATTTCGAGCATCAGAACTGCGAAAATTTTGAGTTTCTCAAGCGTTCCTTACCTCCAAACTGCCATATCTCTCGAACGGATTGACCAATCCGCAAAATTTCTGCTGCATCTGAAAGTAGAAACTCGCCCGATTACAACGGTATGCGCACTTTGCCCCTAGGCCGTTCCAGTTATTCGTGTCGAGCATCAGAACTCCGAAAATATTGAGTTTCTCAAGCGTTTCTTACCTCCAAACTGCCATATCTCGCGAACGGATTGACCAATCCGCAAAATTTCTGTTGCATCTGAAAGTAGAAACTCGCCCGATTACAACGATATGCGCACTTTTCCCCTAGGCCGTTCTAGTTTTTCGTTTCGAGCATCAGAACTGCCAAAATTTTGAGTTTCTCAAGCGTTTCTTACTTCCAAACTGCCACATCTCGCGAACGGATCGACCAATCCGCAAAATTTCTGTTGCATCTGAAAGTAGAAACTCGCCCGATTACAACGGTATGCGCACTTTGCCCCTAGGCCGTTCTAGTTATTCGTGTCGAGCATCAGAACTGCGAAAATTTTGAGTTTCTCAAGCGTTTCTTACCTCCAAACTGCCATATCTCGCGAAAGGATTGACCAATCCGCATAATTTCTGTTGCATCTGAAAGTAGAAACTCGTCCGATTACAACGGTATGCGTACTTCTCCCCTAGGCCGTTCTAGTCATTCGTGTCGAGCATCAGAACTGCGAAAATTTTGAGTTTCTCAAGCGTTTCTTACCTCCCAACTGCCATATCTCGCGAACGGATTGACCAATCCGCAAAATTTCTGTTGCATCTGAAAGTAGAAACTCGCCCGATTACAACGGTAGGTGTAGTTTTCCCCTAGGCCGTTCTAGTTATTCGTTTCGAGCATCAGAACTGCGAAAATTTTGAGTTTCTCAAGCGTCTCTTACTTCCAAACTGCCACATCTCGCGAACGGATCGACCAATCCGCAAAATTTCTGTAGCATCTGAAAGTAGAAACTTGCCCGATTACAACGGTATGCGCACTTTGCCCCTAGGCCGTTCTAGTTATTCGTTTCGAGCATCAGAACGGCGAAAATTTTGAGTTTCTCAAGCGTTTCTTACATCCAAACGGCCATATCTCGCGAACGATTTGACCAATCCGCATAATTTCTGTTGCATCTGAAAGTAGAAACTCGCCCGATTACAACGGTATGCGCAATTTTCCCCTAGGCCGTTCTAGTTATTCGTTTCGAGCATCAGAACTGCGAAAATTTTGAGTTTCTCAAGCGTTTCTTACATCCAAACGGCCATATCACGCGAACAGATTGACCAATCCGCATAATTTCTGTTGCATCTGAAAGTAGAAACTCGCCCGATTACAACGATATGCGCACTTTTCCCCTAGGCCGTTCTAGTTTTTCGTTTCGAGCATCAGAACTGCCAAAATTTTGAGTTTCTCAAGCGTTTCTTACTTCCAAACTGCCACATCTCGCGAACGGATCGACCAATCCGCAAAATTTCTGTAGCATCTGAAAGTAGAAACTTGCCCGATTACAACGGTATGCGCACTTTGCCCCTAGGCCGTTCTAGTTATTCGTGTCGAGCATCAGAACTCCGAAAATTTTGAGTTTCTCAAGCGTTTCTTACCTCCAAACTGCCATATCTCGCGAACGGATTGACCAATCCGCAAAATTTCTGTTGCATCTGACAGTAGAAACTCGCCCGATTACAACGGTAGGTGTAGTTTTCCCCTAGGAAGATCTAGTTACTCGTTTCGAGCATCAAAACTGCGAAAATTTTGAGTTTCTCAAGCGTTTCTTACCTCCAAACTGCCATATCTCGCGAACGGATTGACCAATCCGCAAAATTTCTGTTGCATCTGACAGTAGAAACTCGCCCGATTACAACGGTAGGTGTAGTCTTCCCCTAGGCCGTTCCAGTTATTCATTTCGAGCATCAGAACTGCGAAAATTTTGAGTTTCTCAAGCGTTCCTTACCTCCAAACTGCCATATCTCTCGAACGGATTGACCAATCCGCAAAATTTCTGCTGCATCTGAAAGTAGAAACTCGCCCGATTACAACGGTATGCGCACTTTGCCCCTAGGCCGTTCCAGTTATTCGTGTCGAGCATCAGAACTCCGAAAATATTGAGTTTCTCAAGCGTTTCTTACCTCCAAACTGCCATATCTCGCGAACGGATTGACCAATCCGCAAAATTTCTGTTGCATCTGAAAGTAGAAACTCGCCCGATTACAACGATATGCGCACTTTTCCCCTAGGCCGTTCTAGTTTTTCGTTTCGAGCATCAGAACTGCCAAAATTTTGAGTTTCTCAAGCGTTTCTTACTTCCAAACTGCCACATCTCGCGAACGGATCGACCAATCCGCAAAATTTCTGTAGCATCTGAAAGTAGAAACTTGCCCGATTACAACGGTATGCGCACTTTGCCCCTAGGCCGTTCTAGTTATTCGTGTCGAGCATCAGAACTCCGAAAATTTTGAGTTTCTCAAGCGTTTCTTACCTCCAAACTGCCATATCTCGCGAACGGATTGACCAATCCGCAAAATTTCTGTTGCATCTGACAGTAGAAACTCGCCCGATTACAACGGTAGGTGTAGTTTTCCCCTAGGAAGATCTAGTTACTCGTTTCGAGCATCAAAACTGCGAAAATTTTGAGTTTCTCAAGCGTTTCTTACCTCCAAACTGCCATATCTCGCGAACGGATTGACCAATCCGCAAAATTTCTGTTGCATCTGACAGTAGAAACTCGCCCGATTACAACGGTAGGTGTAGTCTTCCCCTAGGCCGTTCCAGTTATTCATTTCGAGCATCAGAACTGCGAAAATTTTGAGTTTCTCAAGCGTTCCTTACCTCCAAACTGCCATATCTCTCGAACGGATTGACCAATCCGCAAAATTTCTGCTGCATCTGAAAGTAGAAACTCGCCCGATTACAACGGTATGCGCACTTTGCCCCTAGGCCGTTCCAGTTATTCGTGTCGAGCATCAGAACTCCGAAAATATTGAGTTTCTCAAGCGTTTCTTACCTCCAAACTGCCATATCTCGCGAACGGATTGACCAATCCGCAAAATTTCTGTTGCATCTGAAAGTAGAAACTCGCCCGATTACAACGATATGCGCACTTTTCCCCTAGGCCGTTCTAGTTTTTCGTTTCGAGCATCAGAACTGCCAAAATTTTGAGTTTCTCAAGCGTTTCTTACTTCCAAACTGCCACATCTCGCGAACGGATCGACCAATCCGCATAATTTCTGTTGCATCTGAAAGTAGAAACTCGTCCGATTACAACGGTATGCGTACTTCTCCCCTAGGCCGTTCTAGTCATTCGTGTCGAGCATCAGAACTGCGAAAATTTTGAGTTTCTCAAGCGTTTCTTACCTCCCAACTGCCATATCTCGCGAACGGATTGACCAATCCGCAAAATTTCTGTTGCATCTGAAAGTAGAAACTCGCCCGATTACAACGGTAGGTGTAGTTTTCCCCTAGGCCGTTCTAGTTATTCGTTTCGAGCATCAGAACTGCGAAAATTTTGAGTTTCTCAAGCGTCTCTTACTTCCAAACTGCCACATCTCGCGAACGGATCGACCAATCCGCAAAATTTCTGTAGCATCTGAAAGTAGAAACTTGCCCGATTACAACGGTATGCGCACTTTGCCCCTAGGCCGTTCTAGTTATTCGTTTCGAGCATCAGAACGGCGAAAATTTTGAGTTTCTCAAGCGTTTCTTACATCCAAACGGCCATATCTCGCGAACGATTTGACCAATCCGCATAATTTCTGTTGCATCTGAAAGTAGAAACTCGCCCGATTACAACGGTATGCGCAATTTTCCCCTAGGCCGTTCTAGTTATTCGTTTCGAGCATCAGAACTGCGAAAATTTTGAGTTTCTCAAGCGTTTCTTACATCCAAACGGCCATATCTCGCGAACGATTTGACCAATCCGCATAATTTCTGTTGCATCTGAAAGTAGAACCTCGCCCGATTACAAGGGTATGCGCACTTTGCCCCTAGGCCGTTCTAGTTATTCGTGTCGAGCATCAGAACTCCGAAAATTTTGAGTTTCTCAAGCGTTTCTTACCTCCAAGCTGCCATATCTCGCGAACCGATTGACCAATCCGCAAAATTTCTGTTGCATCTGAAAGTAGAAACTCTCCCGATTACAACGGTAGGTGTAGTTTTCCCCTAGGCCGTTCCAGTTATTCATTTCGAGCATCAGAACTGCGAAAATTTTGAGTTTCTCAAGCGTTCCTTACCTCCAAACTGCCATATCTCGCGAACGGATTGACCAATCCGCAAAATTTCTGTTGCGTCTGAAAGTAGAAACTCGCCCGATTACAACGGTATGCGCACTTTGCCCCTAGGCCGTTCCAGTTATTCGTGTCGAGCATCAGAACTCCGAAAATCTTGAGTTTCTCAAGCGTTTCTTAATTCCAAACTGCCACATCTCGCGAACGGATTGACCAATCCGCAAAATTTTTGTTGCATTTGAAAGTAGAAACTCGCCCGATTACAACGGTATGCGCACTTTTCCCCTAGGCCGTTCTAGTTATTCGTGTGGAGCATCAGAACTGCGAAAATTTTGAGTTTCTCAAGCGTTTCCTACCTCCAAACTGCCATATCTCGCGAACGGATAGACCAATCCGCAAAATTTCTGTTGCGTCTGAAAGTAGAAACTCGCCCGATTACAACGGTATGCGCACTTTGCGCCTAGGCCGTTCTAGTTATTCGTGTCGAGCATCAGAACTGCGAAAATTTTGAGTTTCTCAAGCGTTTCTTACCTCCAAACTGCCATATCTCGGGAACGGATTGACCAATCCGCATAATTTCTGTTGCATCTGAAAGTAGAAACTCGCCCGATTACAACGGTATGCGCACTTTTCCCCTAGGCCGTTCTAGTTATTCGTTTCGAGCATCAGAACTGCGAAAATTTTGAGTTTCTCAAGCGTTTCTTACATCCAAACGGCCATATCACGCGAACGGATTGACCAATCCGCATAATTTCTGTTGCATCTGAAAGTAGAAACTCGCCCGATTACAACGATATGCGCACTTTTCCCCTAGGCCGTTCTAGTTTTTCGTTTCGAGCATCAGAACTGCCAAAATTTTGAGTTCCTCAAGCGTTTCTTACTTCCAAACTGCCACATCTCGCGAACGGATCGACCAATCCGCAAAATTTCTGTAGCATCTGAAAGTAGAAACTTGCCCGATTACAACGGTATGCGCACTTTGCCCCTAGGCCGTTCTAGTTATTCGTGTCGAGCATCAGAACTCCGAAAATTTTGAGTTTCTCAAGCGTTTCTTACCTCCAAACTGCCATATCTCGCGAACGGATTGACCAATCCGCAAAATTTCTGTTGCATCTGACAGTAGAAACTCGCCCGATTACAACGGTAGGTGTAGTTTTCCCCTAGGAAGATCTAGTTACTCGTTTCGAGCATCAAAACTGCGAAAATTTTGAGTTTCTCAAGCGTTTCTTATCTCCAAACTGCCATATCACGCGAACTTATTGAGCAATCCGCAAAATTTCTGTGCCATCCGAAAGTAGAAACTCGCCCGATTACAACGGTATGCGTACTTCTCCCCTAGGCCGTTCTAGTTATTCGTTTCGAGCATCAGAACTGCGAAAATTTTGAGTTTCTCAAGCGTTTCTTATCTCCAAACTGCCATATCTCCCGTACGGATTGATCAATCCACAAAATTTCTGTTGCATCTGAAAGTAGAAACTCGCCCGATTACAACGGTATGCGCACTTTTCCCCTAGGCCGTTCTAGTTATTCGTGTCGAGCATCAGAACTGCGAAAATCTTGAGTTTCTCAAGCGTTTCTTACCTCCAAACTGCCATATCTCGCGAACGGATTGACCAATCCGCAAAATTTCTGTTGCATCTGACAGTAGAAACTCGCCCGATTACAACGGTAGGTGTAGTTTTCCCCTAGGAAGATCTAGTTACTCGTTTCGAGCATCAAAACTGCGAAAATTTTGAGTTTCTCAAGCGTTTCTTATCTCCAAACTGCCATATCACGCGAACTTATTGAGCAATCCGCAAAATTTCTGTGCCATCCGAAAGTAGAAACTCGCCCGATTACAACGGTATGCGTACTTCTCCCCTAGGCCGTTCTAGTTATTCGTTTCGAGCATCAGAACTGCGAAAATTTTGAGTTTCTCAAGCGTTTCTTATCTCCAAACTGCCATATCTCCCGTACGGATTGATCAATCCACAAAATTTCTGTTGCATCTGAAAGTAGAAACTCGCCCGATTACAACGGTATGCGCACCTTTCCCCTAGGCCGTTCTAGTTATTCGTGTCGAGCATCAGAACTGCGAAAATCTTGAGTTTCTCAAGCGTTTCTTACCTCCAAACTGCCATATCTCGCGAACGGATTGACCAATCCGCAAAATTTCTGTTGCATCTGAAAGTAGAAACTCGCCCGATTACAACGGTATGCGCACTTTTCCCCTAGGTCGTTCTAGTTATTCGTTTCGAGCATCAGAACTGCGAAAATTTTGAGTTTCTCAAGGGTTTCTTACATCCAAACGGCCATATCTCGCGAACGGATTGACCAATCCGCAAAATTTCTGTTGCATCTGAAAGTAGAAACTCGCCCGATTACAACGGTATGCGCACTTTTCCCCTAGGTCGTTCTAGTTATTCGTTTCGAGCATCAGAACTGCGAAAATTTTGAGTTTCTCAAGGGTTTCTTACATCCAAACGGCCATATCTCGCGAACGGATTGACCAATCCGCATAATTTCTGTTGCATCTGAAAGTAGAAACTCGCCCGATTACAACGATATGCGCACTTTTCCCCTAGGCCGTTCTAGTTTTTCGTTTCGAGCATCAGAACTGCCAAAATTTTGAGTTCCTCAAGCGTTTCTTACTTCCAAACTGCCACATCTCGCGAACGGATCGACCAATCCGCAAAATTTCTGTAGCATCTGAAAGTAGAAACTTGCCCGATTACAACGGTATGCGCACTTTGCCCCTAGGCCGTTCTAGTTATTCGTGTCGAGCATCAGAACTCCGAAAATTTTGAGTTTCTCAAGCGTTTCTTACCTCCAAACTGCCATATCTCGCGAACGGATTGACCAATCCGCAAAATTTCTGTTGCATCTGACAGTAGAAACTCGCCCGATTACAACGGTAGGTGTAGTTTTCCCCTAGGAAGATCTAGTTACTCGTTTCGAGCATCAAAACTGCGAAAATTTTGAGTTTCTCAAGCGTTTCTTATCTCCAAACTGCCATATCACGCGAACTTATTGAGCAATCCGCAAAATTTCTGTGCCATCCGAAAGTAGAAACTCGCCCGATTACAACGGTATGCGTACTTCTCCCCTAGGCCGTTCTAGTTATTCGTTTCGAGCATCAGAACTGCGAAAATTTTGAGTTTCTCAAGCGTTTCTTATCTCCAAACTGCCATATCTCCCGTACGGATTGATCAATCCACAAAATTTCTGTTGCATCTGAAAGTAGAAACTCGCCCGATTACAACGGTATGCGCACCTTTCCCCTAGGCCGTTCTAGTTATTCGTGTCGAGCATCAGAACTGCGAAAATCTTGAGTTTCTCAAGCGTTTCTTACCTCCAAACTGCCATATCTCGCGAACGGATTGACCAATCCGCAAAATTTCTGTTGCATCTGAAAGTAGAAACTCGCCCGATTACAACGGTATGCGCACTTTTCCCCTAGGCCGTTCTAGTTATTCGTGTCGAGCATCAGAACTCCGAAAATTTTGAGTTTCTCAAGCGTTTCTTACCTCCAAACTGCCATATCTCGCGAACGGATTGACCAATCCGCAAAATTTCTGTTGCATCTGACAGTAGAAACTCGCCCGATTACAACGGTAGGTGTAGTTTTCCCCTAGGAAGATCTAGTTACTCGTTTCGAGCATCAAAACTGCGAAAATTTTGAGTTTCTCAAGCGTTTCTTATCTCCAAACTGCCATATCACGCGAACTTATTGAGCAATCCGCAAAATTTCTGTGCCATCCGAAAGTAGAAACTCGCCCGATTACAACGGTATGCGTACTTCTCCCCTAGGCCGTTCTAGTTATTCGTTTCGAGCATCAGAACTGCGAAAATTTTGAGTTTCTCAAGCGTTTCTTATCTCCAAACTGCCATATCTCCCGTACGGATTGATCAATCCACAAAATTTCTGTTGCATCTGAAAGTAGAAACTCGCCCGATTACAACGGTATGCGCACCTTTCCCCTAGGCCGTTCTAGTTATTCGTGTCGAGCATCAGAACTGCGAAAATCTTGAGTTTCTCAAGCGTTTCTTACCTCCAAACTGCCATATCTCGCGAACGGATTGACCAATCCGCAAAATTTCTGTTGCATCTGAAAGTAGAAACTCGCCCGATTACAACGGTATGCGCACTTTTCCCCTAGGTCGTTCTAGTTATTCGTTTCGAGCATCAGAACTGCGAAAATTTTGAGTTTCTCAAGGGTTTCTTACATCCAAACGGCCATATCTCGCGAACGGATTGACCAATCCGCATAATTTCTGTTGCATCTGAAAGTAGAAACTCGCCCGATTACAACGGTATGCGCAATTTTCCCCTAGGCCGTTCTAGTAATTCGTTTCGAGCATCAGAACTGCGAAAATTTTGAGTTTCTCAAGCGTTTCTAACATCCAAACGGCCATATCTCGCGAACGATTTGACCAATCCGCATAATTTCTGTTGCATCTGAAAGTAGAACCTCGCCCGATTACAAGGGTATGCGCACTTTGCCCCTAGGCCGTTCTAGTTATTCGTGTCGAGCATCAGAACTCCGAAAATTTTGAGTTTCTCAAGCGTTTCTTACCTCCAAGCTGCCATATCTCGCGAACCGATTGACCAATCCGCAAAATTTCTGTTGCATCTGAAAGTAGAAACTCTCCCGATTACAACGGTAGGTGTAGTTTTCCCCTAGGCCATTCCAGTTATTCATTTCGAGCATCAGAACTGCGAAAATTTTGAGTTTCTCAAGCGTTCCTTACATCCAAACTGCCATATCTCGCGAACGGATTGACCAATCCGCAAAATTTCTGTTGCATCTGAAAGTAGAAACTCGCCCGATTACAACGGTATGCGCACTTTGCCCCTAGGCCGTTCCAGTTATTCGTGTCGAGCATCAGAACTCCGAAAATCTTGAGTTTCTCAAGCGTGTCTTAATTCCAAACTGCCACATCTCGCGAACGGATTGACCAATCCGCAAAATTTTTGTTGCATTTGAAAGTAGAAACTCGCCCGATTACAACGGTATGCGCACTTTTCCCCTAGGCCGTTCTAGTTATTCGTGTGGAGCATCAGAACTGCGAAAATTTTGAGTTTCTCAAGCGTTACTTACCTCCAAACTGCCATATCTCGCGAACGGATTGACCAATCCGCAAAATTTCTGTTGCGTCTGAAAGTAGAAACTCGCCCGATTACAACGGTATGCGCACTTTGCGCCTAGGCCGTTCTAGTTATTCGTGTCGAGCATCAGAACTGCGAAAATTTTGAGTTTCTCAAGCGTTTCTTACCTCCAAACTGCCATATCTCGGGAACGGATTGACCAATCCGCATAATTTCTGTTGCATCTGAAAGTAGAAACTCGCCCGATTACAACGGTATGCGCACTTTTCCCCTAGGCCGTTCTAGTTATTCGTTTCGAGCATCAGAACTGCGAAAATTTTGAGTTTCTCAAGCGTTTCTTACATCCAAACGGCCATATCACGCGAACAGATTGACCAATCCGCATAATTTCTGTTGCATCTGAAAGTAGAAACTCGCCCGATTACAACGATATGCGCACTTTTCCCCTAGGCCGTTCTAGTTTTTCGTTTCGAGCATCAGAACTGCCAAAATGATGAGTTTCTCAAGCGTTTCTTACTTCCAAACTGCCACATCTCGCGAACGGATCGACCAATCCGCAAAATTTCTGTTGCATCTGAAAGTAGAAACTCGCCTGATTACAACGGTATGCGCACTTTGCCCCTAGGCCGTTCTAGTTATTCGTGTCGAGCATCAGAACTGCGAAAATTTTGAGTTTCTCAAGCGTTTCTTACTTCCAAACTGCCACATCTCGCGAACGGATCGACCAATCCGCAAAATTTCTGTAGCATCTGAAAGTAGAAACTTGCCCGATTACAACGGTATGCGCACTTTGCCCCTAGGCCGTTCTAGTTATTCGTGTCGAGCATCAGAACTCCGAAAATTTTGAGTTTCTCAAGCGTTTCTTACCTCCAAACTGCCATATCTCGCGAACGGATTGACCAATCCGCAAAATTTCTGTTGCATCTGACAGTAGAAACTCGCCCGATTACAACGGTATGCGCACTTTTCCCCTAGGCCGTTCTAGTTATTCGTTTCGAGCATCAGAACTGCGAAAATTTTGAGTTTCTCAAGCGTTCCTTACATCCAAACTGCCATATCTCGCGAACGGATTGACCAATCCGCAAAATTTCTGTTGCATCTGAAAGTAGAAACTCGCCCGATTACAACGGTATGCGCACTTTGCCCCTAGGCCGTTCCAGTTATTCGTGTCGAGCATCAGAACTCCGAAAATCTTGAGTTTCTCAAGCGTTTCTTAATTCCAAACTGCCACATCTCGCGAACGGATTGACCAATCCGCAAAATTTTTGTTGCATTTGAAAGTAGAAACTCGCCCGATTACAACGGTATGCGCACTTTTCCCCTAGGCCGTTCTAGTTATTCGTGTGGAGCATCAGAACTGCGAAAATTTTGAGTTTCTCAAGCGTTACTTACCTCCAAACTGCCATATCTCGCGAACGGATTGACCAATCCGCAAAATTTCTGTTGCGTCTGAAAGTAGAAACTCGCCCGATTACAACGGTATGCGCACTTTGCGCCTAGGCCGTTCTAGTTATTCGTGTCGAGCATCAGAACTGCGAAAATTTTGAGTTTCTCAAGCGTTTCTTACCTCCAAACTGCCATATCTCGGGAACGGATTGACCAATCCGCATAATTTCTGTTGCATCTGAAAGTAGAAACTCGCCCGATTACAACGGTATGCGCACTTTTCCCCTAGGCCGTTCTAGTTATTCGTTTCGAGCATCAGAACTGCGAAAATTTTGAGTTTCTCAAGCGTTTCTTACATCCAAACGGCCATATCACGCGAACGGATTGACCAATCCGCATAATTTCTGTTGCATCTGAAAGTAGAAACTCGCCCGATTACAACGATATGCGCACTTTTCCCCTAGGCCGTTCTAGTTTTTCGTTTCGAGCATCAGAACTGCCAAAATGATGAGTTTCTCAAGCGTTTCTTACTTCCAAACTGCCACATCTCGCGAACGGATCGACCAATCCGCAAAATTTCTGTTGCATCTGAAAGTAGAAACTCGCCTGATTACAACGGTATGCGCACTTTGCCCCTAGGCCGTTCTAGTTATTCGTGTCGAGCATCAGAACTGCGAAAATTTTGAGTTTCTCAAGCGTTTCTTACTTCCAAACTGCCACATCTCGCGAACGGATCGACCAATCCGCAAAATTTCTGTAGCATCTGAAAGTAGAAACTTGCCCGATTACAACGGTATGCGCACTTTGCCCCTAGGCCGTTCTAGTTATTCGTGTCGAGCATCAGAACTCCGAAAATTTTGAGTTTCTCAAGCGTTTCTTACCTCCAAACTGCCATATCTCGCGAACGGATTGACCAATCCGCAAAATTTCTGTTGCATCTGACAGTAGAAACTCGCCCGATTACAACGGTAGGTGTAGTTTTCCCCTAGGAAGTTCTAGTTACTCGTTTCGAGCATCAAAACTGCGAAAATTTTGAGTTTCTCAAGCGTTTCTTATCTCCAAACTGCTATATCACGCGAACGGATTGAGCAATCCGCAAAATTTCTGTGCCATCTGAAAGCAGAAACTCGCCCGATTACAACGGTATGCGTACTTCTCCCCTAGGCCGTTCTAGTTATTCGTTTCGAGCATCAGAACTGCGAAAATTTTGAGTTTCTCAAGCGTTTCTTACATCCAAACGGCCATATCTCGCGAACGATTTGACCAATCCGCATAATTTCTGTTGCATCTGAAAGTAGAAACTCGCCCGATTACAACGGTATGCGCACTTTGCCCCTAGGCGGTTCTAGTTATTCGTGTCGAGCATCAGAACTCCGAAAATTTTGAGTTTCTCAAGCGTTTCTTACCTCCAAGCTGCCATATCTCGCGAACGAATTGACCAATCCGCAAAATTTCTGTTGCATCTGAAAGTAGAAATTCTCCCGATTACAACGGTATGTGTAGTTTTCGCCTAGGCCGTTCTAGTTATTCGTTTCGAGCATCAGAGCTGCGAAAATTTTGAGTTTCTCAAGCGTTTCTTACCTCCAAGCTGCCATATCTCGCGAACCGATTGACCAATCCGCAAAATTTCTGTTGCATCTGAAAGTAGAAACTCTCCCGATTACAACGGTAGGTGTAGTCTTCCCCTAGGCCGTTCCAGTTATTCATTTCGAGCATCAGAACTGCGAAAATTTTGAGTTTCTCAAGCGTTCCTTACCTCCAAACTGCCATATCTCGCGAACGGATTGACCAATCCGCAAAATTTCTGTTGCATCTGAAAGTGGAAACTCGCCCGATTACAACGGTATGCGCACTTTGCCCCTAGGCCGTTCCAGTTATTCGTGTCGAGCATCAGAACTCCGAAAATATTGAGTTTCTCAAGCGTTTCTTACCTCCAAACTGCCATATCTCGCGAACGGATTGACCAATCCGCAAAATTTCTGTTGCATCTGAAAGTAGAAACTCGCCCGATTACAACGATATGCGCACTTTTCCCCTAGGCCGTTCTAGTTTTTCGTTTCGAGCATCAGAACTGCCAAAATTTTGAGTTTCTCAAGCGTTTCTTGCTTCCAAACTGCCACATCTCGCGAACGGATCGACCAATCCGCAAAATTTCTGTTGCATCTGAAAGTAGAAACTTGCCCGATTACAACGGTATGCGCACTTTGCCCCTAGGCCGTTCTAGTTATTCGTGTCGAGCATCAGAACTCCGAAAATTTTGAGTTTCTCAAGCGTTTCTTACCTCCAAACTGCCATATCTCGCGAACGGATTGACCAATCCGCAAAATTTCTGTTGCATCTGACAGTAGAAACTCGCCCGATTACAACGGTAGGTGTAGTTTTCCCCTAGGAAGTTCTAGTTACTCGTTTCGAGCATCAAAACTGCGAAAATTTTGAGTTTCTCAAGCGTTTCTTATCTCCAAACTGCCATATCACGCGAACGGATTGAGCAATCCGCAAAATTTCTGTGCCATCTGAAAGTAGAAACTCGCCCGATTACAACGGTATGCGTACTTCTCCCCTAGGCCGTTCTAGTTATTCGTTTCGAGCATCAGAACTGCGAAAATTTTGAGTTTCTCAAGCGTTTCTTACATCCAAACGGCCATATCTCGCGAACGATTTGACCAATCCGCATAATTTCTGTTGCATCTGAAAGTAGAAACTCGCCCGATTACAACGGTATGCGCACTTTGCCCCTAGGCCGTTCTAGTTATTCGTGTCGAGCATCAGAACTCCGAAAATTTTGAGTTTCTCAAGCGTTTCTTACCTCCAAGCTGCCATATCTCGCGAACGAATTGACCAATCCGCAAAATTTCTGTTGCATCTGAAAGTAGAAACTCTCCCGATTACAACGGTATGTGTAGTTTTCGCCTAGGCCGTTCTAGTTATTCGTTTCGAGCATCAGAACTGCGAAAATTTTGAGTTTCTCAAGCGTTTCTTACCTCCAAGCTGCCATATCTCGCGAACCGATTGACCAATCCGCAAAATTTCTGTTGCATCTGAAAGTAGAAACTCTCCCGATTACAACGGTAGGTGTAGTCTTCCCCTAGGCCGTTCCAGTTATTCATTTCGAGCATCAGAACTGCGAAAATTTTGAGTTTCTCAAGCGTTCCTTACCTCCAAACTGCCATATCTCGCGAACGGATTGACCAATCCGCAAAATTTCTGTTGCATCTGAAAGTAGAAACTCGCCCGATTACAACGGTATGCGCACTTTGCCCCTAGGCCGTTCCAGTTATTCGTGTCGAGCATCAGAACTCCGAAAATATTGAGTTTCTCAAGCGTTTCTTACCTCCAAACTGCCATATCTCGCGAACGGATTGACCAATCCGCAAAATTTCTGTTGCATCTGAAAGTAGAAACTCGCCCGATTACAACGATATGCGCACTTTTCCCCTAGGCCGTTCTAGTTTTTCGTTTCGAGCATCAGAACTGCCAAAATTTTGAGTTTCTCAAGCGTTTCTTACTTCCAAACTGCCACATCTCGCGAACGGATCCACCAATCCGCAAAATTTCTGTTGCATCTGAAAGTAGAAACTCGCCCGATTACAACGGTATGCGCACTTTGCCCCTAGGCCGTTCTAGTTATTCGTGTCGATCATCAGAACTGCGAAAATTTTGAGTTTCTCAAGCGTTTCTTACCTCCAAACTGCCATATCTCGCGAAAGGATTGACCAATCCGCATAATTTCTGTTGCATCTGAAAGTAGAAACTAGTCCGATTACAACGGTATGCGTACTTCTCCCCTAGGCCGTTCTAGTCATTCGTGTCGAGCATCAGAACTGCGAAAATTTTGAGTTTCTCAAGCGTTTCTTACCTCCCAACTGCCATATCTCGCGAACGGATTGACCAATCCGCAAAATTTCTGTAGCATCTGAAAGTAGAAACTTGCCCGATTACAACGGTATGCGCACTTTGCCCCTAGGCCGTTCTAGTTATTCGTTTCGAGCATCAGAACGGCGAAAATTTTGAGTTTCTCAAGCGTTTCTTACATCCAAACGGCCATATCTCGCGAACGATTTGACCAATCCGCATAATTTCTGTTGCATCTGAAAGTAGAAACTCGCCCGATTACAACGGTATGCGCAATTTTCCCCTAGGCCGTTCTAGTTATTCGTTTCGAGCATCAGAACTGCGAAAATTTTGAGTTTCTCAAGCGTTTCTTACATCCAAACGGCCATATCTCGCGAACGATTTGACCAATCCGCATAATTTCTGTTGCATCTGAAAGTAGAACCTCGACCGATTACAAGGGTATGCGCACTTTGCCCCTAGGCCGTTCTAGTTATTCGTGTCGAGCATCAGAACTCCGAAAATTTTGAGTTTCTCAAGCGTTTCTTACTTCCAAGCTGCCATATCTCGCGAACCGATTGACCAATCCGCAAAATTTCTGTTGCATCTGAAAGTAGAAACTCTCCCGATTACAACGGTAGGTGTAGTCTTCCCCTAGGCCGTTCCAGTTATTCATTTCGAGCATCAGAACTGCGAAAATTTTGAGTTTCTCAAGCGTTCCTTACCTCCAAACTGCCATATCTCGCGAACGGATTGACCAATCCGCAAAATTTCTGTTGCATCTGAAAGTAGAAACTCGCCCGATTACAACGGTATGCGCACTTTGCCCCTAGGCCGTTCCAGTCATTCGTGTCGAGCATCAGAACTCCGAAAATATTGAGTTTCTCAAGCGTTTCTTACCTCCAAACTGCCATATCTCGCGAACGGATTGACCAATCCGCAAAATTTCTGTTGTATCTGAAAGTAGAAACTCGCCCGATTACAACGGTATGCGCACTTTGCCCCTAGGCCGTTCCAGTTATTCGTGTCGAGCATCAGAACTCCGAAAATCTTGAGTTTCCCAAGCGTTTCTTAATTCCAAACTGCCACATCTCGCGAACGGATTGACCAATCCGCAAAATTTTTGTTGCATTTGAAAGTAGAAACTCGCCCGATTACAACGGTATGCGCACTTTTCCCCTAGGCCGTTCTAGTTATTCGTGTGGAGCATCAGAGCTGCGAAAATTTTGAGTTTCTCAAGCGTTTCTTACCTCCAAACTGCCATATCTCGCGAACGGATTGACCAATCCGCAAAATTTCTGTTGCGTCTGAAAGTAGAAACTCGCCCGATTACAACGGTATGCGCACTTTTCCCCTAGGCCGTTCTAGTTATTCGTGTCGAGCATCAGAACTGCGAAAATTTTGAGTTTCTCAAGCGTTTCTTACCTCCAAACTGCCATATCTCGCGAACGGATTGACCAATCCGCAAAATTTCTGTTGCATCTGAAAGTAGAAACTCGCCCGATTACAACGATATGCGCACTTTTCCCCTAGGCCGTTCTAGTTTTTCGTTTCGAGCATCAGAACTGCCAAAATTTTGAGTTTCTCAAGCGTTTCTTACTACCAAACTGCCACATCTCGCGAACGGATCGACCAATCCGCAAAATTTCTGTTGCATCTGAAAGTAGAAACTCGCCCGATTACAACGGTATGCGCACTTTGCCCCTAGGCCGTTCTAGTTATTCGTGTCGAGCATCAGAACTCCGAAAATTTTGAGTTTCTCAAGCGTTTCTTACCTCCAAACTGCCATATCTCGCGAACGGATTGACCAATCCGCAAAATTTCTGTTGCATCTGACAGTAGAAACTCGCCCGATTACAACGGTAGGTGTAGTTTTCCCCTAGGAAGATCTAGTTACTCGTTTCGAGCATCAAAACTGCGAAAATTTTGAGTTTCTCAAGCGTTTCTTATCTCCAAACTGCCATATCACGCGAACTTATTGAGCAATCCGCAAAATTTCTGTGCCATCCGAAAGTAGAAACTCGCCCGATTACAACGGTATGCGTACTTCTCCCCTAGGCCGTTCTAGATATTCGTTTCGAGCATCAGAACTGCGAAAATTTTGAGTTTCTCAAGCGTTTCTTACATCCAAACGGCCATATCTCGCGAACGATTTGACCAATCCGCATAATTTCTGTTGCATCTGAAAGTAGAAACTCGCCCGATTACAACGGTATGCGCACTTTGCCCCTAGGCCGTTCTAGTTATTCGTGTCGAGCATCAGAACTCCGAAAATTTTGAGTTTCTCAAGCGTTTCTTACCTCCAAGCTGCCATATCTCGCGAACGAATTGACCAATCCGCAAAATTTCTGTTGCATCTAAAAGTAGAAACTCTCCCGATTACAACGGTATGTGTAGTTTTCGCCTAGGCCGTTCTAGTTATTCGTTTCGAGCATCAGAACTGCGAAAATTTTGAGTTTCTCAAGCGTTTCTTACCTCCAAGCTGCCATATCTCGCGAACCGATTGACCAATCCGCAAAATTTCTGTAGCATCTGAAAGTAGAAACTTGCCCGATTACAACGGTATGCGCACTTTGCCCCTAGGCTGTTCTAGTTATTCGTTTCGAGCATCAGAACGGCGAAAATTTTGAGTTTCTCAAGCGTTTCTTACATCCAAACGGCCATATCTCGCGAACGATTTGACCAATCCGCATAATTTCTGTTGCATCTGAAAGTAGAAACTCGCCCGATTACAACGGTATGCGCACTTTTCCCCTAGGCCGTTCTAGTTATTCGTGTCGAGCATCAGAACTGCGAAAATCTTGAGTTTCTCAAGCGTTTCTTACCTCCAAACTGCCATATCTCGCGAACGGATTGACCAATCCGCAAAATTTCTGTTGCATCTGAAAGTAGAAACTTGCCCGATTACAACGGTATGCGCACTTTGCCCCTAGGCCGTACTAGTTATTCGTTTCGAGCATCAGAACGGCGAAAATTTTGAGTTTCTCAAGCGTTTCTTACATCCAAACGGCCATATCTCGCGAACGATTTGACCAATCCGCATAATTTCTGTTGCATCTGAAAGTAGAAACTCGCCCGATTACAACGGTATGCGCACTTTTCCCCTAGGCCGTTCTAGTTATTCGTGTCGAGCATCAGAATTGCGAAAATCTTGTGTTTCTCAAGCGTTTCTTACCTCCAAACTGCCATATCTCGCGAACGGATTGACCAATCCGCAAAATTTCTGTTGCATCTGAAAGTAGAAACTCGCCCGATTACAACGGTATGCGCACTTTTCCCCTAGGCCGTTCTAGTTATTCGTGTCCAGCATCAGAACTGCGAAAATTTTGAGTTTCTCAAGCGTTTCTTACCTCCAAACTGCCATATCTCGCGAACGGATTGACCAATCCGCAAAATTTCTGTTGCATCTGACAGTAGAAACTCGCCCGATTACAACGGTAGGTGTAGTTTTCCCCTAGGAAGTTCTAGTTACTCGTTTCGAGCATCAAAACTGCGAAAATTTTGAGTTTCTCAAGCGTTTCTTATCTCCAAACTGCCATATCACGCGAACGGATTGAGCAATCCGCAAAATTTCTGTGCCATCTGAAAGTAGAAACTCGCCCGATTACAACGGTATGCGTACTTCTCCCCTAGGCCGTTCTAGTTATTCGTTTCGAGCATCAGAACTGCGAAAATTTTGAGTTTCTCAAGCGTTTCTTACATCCAAACGGCCATATCTCGCGAACGATTTGACCAATCCGCATAATTTCTGTTGCATCTGAAAGTAGAAACTCGCCCGATTACAACGGTATGCGCACTTAGCCCCTAGGCCGTTCTAGTTATTCGTGTCGAGCATCAGAACTCCGAAAATTTTGAGTTTCTCAAGCGTTTCTTACCTCCAAGCTGCCATATCTCGCGAACGAATTGACCAATCCGCAAAATTTCTGTTGCATCTGAAAGTAGAAACTCTCCCGATTACAACGGTATGTGTAGTTTTCGCCTAGGCCGTTCTAGTTATTCGTTTCGAGCATCAGAACTGCGAAAATTTTGAGTTTCTCAAGCGTTTCTTACCTCCAAGCTGCCATATCTCGCGAACGGATTGACCAATCCGCAAAATTTCTGTTGCATCTGAAAGTAGAAACTCGCCCGATTACAACGATATGCGCACTTTTCCCCTAGGCCGTTCTAGTTTTTCGTTTCGAGCATCAGAACTGCCAAAATTTTGAGTTTCTCAAGCGTTTCTTACTTCCAAACTGCCACATCTCGCGAACGGATCGACCAATCCGCAAAATTTCTGTTGCATCTGAAAGTAGAAACTCGCCCGATTACAACGGTATGCGCACTTTGCCCCTAGGCCGTTCTAGTTATTCGTGTCGAGCATCAGAACTGCGAAAATTTTGAGTTTCTCAAGCGTTTCTTACCTCCAAACTGCCATATCTCGCGAAAGGATTGACCAATCCGCATAATTTCTGTTGCATCTGAAAGTAGAAACTCGTCCGATTACAACGGTATGCGTACTTCTCCCCTAGGCCGTTCTAGTCATTCGTGTCGAGCATCAGAACTGCGAAAATTTTGAGTTTCTCAAGCGTTTCTTATCTCCCAACTGCCATATCTCGCGAACGGATTGACCAATCCGCAAAATTTCTGTTGCATCTGAAAGTAGAAACTCGCCAGATTACAACGGTAGGTGTAGTTTTCCCCTAGGCCGTTCTAGCTATTCGTTTCGAGCATCAGAACTGCGAAAATTTTGAGTTTCTCAAGCGTTTCTTACTTCCAAACTGCCACATCTCGCGAACGGATCGACCAATCCGCAAAATTTCTGTAGCATCTGAAAGTAGAAACTTGCCCGATTACAACGGTATGCGCACTTTGCCCCTAGGCCGTTCTAGTTATTCGTTTCGAGCATCAGAACGGCGAAAATTTTGAGTTTCTCAAGCGTTTCTTACATCCAAACGGCCATATCTCGCGAACGATTTGACCAATCCGCATAATTTCTGTTGCATCTGAAAGTAGAAACTCGCCCGATTACAACGGTATGCGCACTTTTCCCCTAGGCCGTTCTAGTTATTCGTGTCGAGCATCAGAACAGCGAAAATCTTGAGTTTCTCAAGCGTTTCTTACCTCCAAACTGCCATATCTCGCGAACGGATTGACCAATCCGCAAAATTTCTGTTGCATCTGAAAGTAGAAACTCCCCCGATTACAACGGTATGCGCACTTTTCCCCTAGGCCGTTCTAGTTATTCGTGTCCAGCATCAGAACTGCGAAAATTTTGAGTTTCTCAAGCGTTTCTTAATTCCAAACTGCCACATCTCGCGAACGGATTGACCAATCCGCAAAATTTTTGTTGCATTTGAAAGTAGAAACTCGCCCGATTACAACGGTATGCGCACTTTTCCCCTAGGCCGTTCTAGTTATTCGTTTCGAGCATCAGAACTGCGAAAATTTTGAGTTTCTCAAGGGTTTCTTACATCCAAACGGCCATATCTCGCGAACGGATTGACCAATCCGCATAATTTCTGTTGCATCTGAAAGTAGAAACTCGCCCGATTACAACGGTATGCGCACTTTTCCCCTAGGCCGTTCTAGTTATTCGTGTGGAGCAACAGAACTGCGAAAATTTTGAGTTTCTCAAGCGTTTCTTACCTCCAAACTGCCATATCTCGGGAACGGATTGACCAATCCGCATAATTTCTGTTGCATCTGAAAGTAGAAACTCGTCCGATTACAACGGTATGCGTACTTCTCCCCTAGGCAGTTCTAGTCATTCGTTTCGAGCATCAGAACTGCGAAAATTTTGAGTTTCTCAAGCGTTTCTTACTTCCAAACTGCCACATCTCGCGAACGGATCGACCAATCCGCAAAATTTCTGTAGCATCTGAAAGTAGATACTTGCCCGATTACAACGGTATGCGCACTTTGCCCCTAGGCCGTTCTAGTTATTCGTGTCGAGCATCAGAACTCCGAAAATTTTGAGTTTCTCAAGCGTTTCTTACCTCCAAACTGCCATATCTCGCGAACGGATTGACCAATCCACAAAATTTCTGTTGCATCTGACAGTAGAAACTCGCCCGATTACAACGGTAGGTGTAGTTTTCCCCTAGGAAGTTCTAGTTACTCGTTTCGAGCATCAAAACTGCGAAAATTTTGAGTTTCTCAAGCGTTTCTTACCTCCAAACTGCCATATCTCGCGAACGGATTGACCAATCCGCAAAATTTCTGTTGCTTCTGAAAGTAGAAACTCGCCCGATTACAACGGTATGCGCACTTTTCCCCTAGGCCGTTCTAGTTATTCGTATCGAGCATCAGAAATGCGAAAATTTTGAGTTTCTCAAGCGTTTCTTACATCCAAACTGCCATATCTCGCGAACGGATTGACCAATCCGCAAAATTTCTGTTGCGTCTGAAAGTAGAAACTCGCCCGATTACAACGGTATGCGCACTTTTCCCCTAGGCCGTTCTAGTTATTCGTGTCGAGCATCAGAACTGCGAAAATTTTGAGTTTCTCAAGCGTTTCTTACCTCCAAACTGCCATATCTCGCGAACGGATTGACCAATCCGCAAAATTTCTATTACATCTGAAAGTAGAAACTCGCCCGATTACAACGGTATGCACACTTTTCCCCTAGGCCGTTCTGGTTACTCGTTTCGAGCATCAAAACTGCGAAAATTTTGAGTTTCTCAAGCGTTTCTTATCTCCAAACTGCCATATCTCGCGAACGGATTGAGCAATCCGCAAAATTTCTGCTCCATCTGAAAGTAGAAACTCGCCCGATTACAACGGTATGCGTACTTCTCCCCTAGGCCGTTCTAGTCATTCGTTTCGAGCATCAGAACTGCGAAAATTTTGAGTTTCTCAAGCGTTTCTTATCTCCAAACTGCCATATCTCGCGAACGGATTGATCAATCCGCAAAATTTCTGTTGCATCCGAAAGTAGAAACTCGCCCGATTACAACGATATGCGCACTTTTCCCCTAGGCCGTTCTAGTTATTCGTTTCGAGCATCAGAACTGCCTAAATTTTGAGTTTCTCAAGCGTTTCCTACTTCCAAACTGCCACATCTCGCGAACGGATCGACCAATCCGCAAAATTTCTGTTGCATCTGAAAGTAGAAACTCGCCCGATTACAACGGTATGCGCACTTTGCCCCTAGGCCGTTCTAGTTATTCGTGTCGAGCATCAGAACTGCGAAAATTTTGAGTTTCTCAAGCGTTTCTTATCTCCAAACTGCCATATCTCGCGAACGGATTGAGCAATCCGCAAAATTTCTGTTCCATCTGAAAGTAGAAACTCGCCCGATTACAACGGTATGCGCACTTTTCCCCTAGGCCGTTCTAGTTATTCGTGTCGAGCATCAGAATTGCGAAAATTTTGAGTTTCTCAAGCGTTTCTTACCTCCAAACTGCCATATCTCGCGAACGGATTGACCAATCCGCAAAATTTCTGTTGCATCTGAAAATAGAAACTCGCCCGATTACAACGGTATGCGCACTTTTCCCCTAGGCCGTTCTAGTTATTCGTGTCGAGCACCAGACCTGCGAAAATTTTGAGTTTCTCAAGCGTTTCTTACCTCCAAACTGCCATATCTCGCGTACGGATTGACCAATCCGCAAAATTTCTGTTACATCTGAAAGTAGAAACTCGCCCGATTACAACGGTATGCACACTTTTCCCCTAGGCCGTTCTGGTTACTCGTTTCGAGCATCAAAACTGCGAAAATTTTGAGTTTCTCAAGCGTTTCTTATCTCCAAACTGCCATATCTCGCGAACGGATTGAGCAATCCGCAAAATTTCTGTTCCATCTGAAAGAAGAAACTCGCCCGATTACAACGGTATGCGTACTTCTCCCCTCGGCCGTTCTAGTCATTCGTTTCGAGCATCAGAACTGCGAAAATTTTGAGTTTCTCAAGCGTTTCTTATCTCCAAACTGCCATATCTCGCGAACGGATTGATCAATCCGCAAAATTTCTGTTGCATCCGAAAGTAGAAACTCGCCCGATTACAACGATATGCGCACTTTTCCCCTAGGCCGTTCTAGTTATTCGTTTCGAGCATCAGAACTGCCTAAATTTTGAGTTTCTCAAGCGTTTCCTACTTCCAAACTGCCACATCTCGCGAACGGATCGACCAATCCGCAAAATTTCTGTTGCATCTGAAAGTAGAAACTCGCCCGATTACAACGGTATGCGCACTTTGCCCTTAGGCCGTTCTAGTTATTCGTGTCGAGCATCAGAACTGCGAAAATTTTGAGTTTTCTCAAGCGTTTCGTACCTCCAAACTGCCATATCTCGCGAACGGATTGACCAATCCGCAAAATTTCTGTTGCATCTGAAGTAGAAACTCGCCCGATTACAACGATATGCAAACTTTTCCCCTAGGCAGTTCTAGTTATTCGTGTCGAGCATCAGAACTGCGAAAATTTTGAGTTTCTGAAGCGTTTCTTATCTCCAAACTGCCATATCTCGCGAACGGATTGATCAATCCGCAAAATTTCTATTGCATCTGAAAGTAGAAACTCGCCCGATTACAACGGTGTGCGCACTTTTCCCCT
The DNA here is from genome assembly GCF_051014685.1 of Ptiloglossa arizonensis. Taxonomy (NCBI): domain Eukaryota; kingdom Metazoa; phylum Arthropoda; class Insecta; order Hymenoptera; family Colletidae; genus Ptiloglossa; species Ptiloglossa arizonensis. The sequence goes on from NW_027478723.1 coordinate 520,657, forward strand.
AGGCGGTTCTAGTTATTCGTTTCGAGCATCAGAACTGCGAAAATTTTGAGTTTCTCAAGCGTTTCTTACCTCCAAACTGCCATATCTCGCGAACGGATTGACCAATCCGCAAAATTTCTGTTGCATCTGAAAGTAGAAACTCTCCCGATTACAACGGTAGGTGTAGTTTTCCCCTAGGCCGTTCTAGTTATTCGTTTCGAGCATCAGAACTGCGAAAATTTTGAGTTTCTCAAGCGTTTCTTACCTCCAGACTGCCATATCTCGCGAACGGATTGACCAATCCGCAAAATTTCTGTTGCATCTGAAAGTAGAAACTCGCCCGATTACAACGGTATGCGCACTTTTCCCCTAGGCCGTTCTAGTTATTCGTGTCGAGCATCAGAACTGCGAAAATTTTGAGTTTCTCAAGCGTTTCTTACCTCCAAACTGCCATATCTCGCGGACGGATTGACCAATCCGCAAAATTTCTGTTACATCTGAAAGTAGAAACTCGCCCGATTACAACGGTATGCACACTTTTCCCCTAGGCCGTTCTGGTTACTCGTTTCGAGCATCAAAACTGCGAAAATTTTGAGTTTCTCAAGCGTTTCTTATATCCAAACTGCCATATCTCGCGAACGGATTGAGCAATCCGCAAAATTTCTGTTCCATCTGAAAGTAGAAACTCGCCCGATTACAACGGTATGCGTACTTCTCCCCTAGGCCGTTCTAGTCATTCGTTTCGAGCATCAGAACTGCGAAAATTTTGAGTTTCTCAAGCGTTTCTTATCTCCAAACTGCCATATCTCGCGAACGGATTGATCAATCCGCAAAATTTCTGTTGCATCCGAAAGTAGAAACTCGCCCGATTACAACGATATGCGCACTTTTCCCCTAGGCCGTTCTAGTTATTCGTTTCGAGCATCAGAACTGCCCAAATTTTGAGTTTCTCAAGCGTTTCTTATCTCCAAACTGCCATATCTCGCGAACGGATTGATCAATCCGCAAAATTTCTGTTGCTTCTGAAAGTAGAAACTCGCCCGATTACAACGGTATGCGCACTTTTCCCCTAGGCCGTTCTAGTTATTCGTATCGAGCATCAGAAATGCGAAAATTTTGAGTTTCTCAAGCGTTTCTTACCTCCAAACTGCCATATCTCGCGAACGGATTGACCAATCCGCAAAATTTCTGTTGCGTCTGAAAGTAGAAACTCGCCCGATTACAACGGTATGCGCACTTTTCCCCTAGGCCGTTCTAGTTATTCGTGTCGAGCATCAGAACTGCGAAAATTTTGAGTTTCTCAAGCGTTTCTTACCTCCAAACTGCCATATCTCGCGAACGGATTGACCAATCCGCAAAATTTCTGTTACATCTGAAAGTAGAAACTCGCCCGATTACAACGGTATGCACACTTTTCCCCTAGGCCGTTCTGGTTACTCGTTTCGAGCATCAAAACTGCGAAAATTTTGAGTTTCTCAAGCGTTTCTTATCTCCAAACTGCCATATCTCGCGAACGGATTGAGCAATCCGCAAAATTTCTGTTCCATCTGAAAGTAGAAACTCGCCCGATTACAACGGTATGCGTACTTCTCCCCTAGGCCGTTCTAGTCATTCGTTTCGAGCATCAGAACTGCGAAAATTTTGAGTTTCTCAAGCGTTTCTTATCTCCAAACTGCCATATCTCGCGAACGGATTGATCAATCCGCAAAATTTCTGTTGCCTCCGAAAGTAGAAACTCGCCCGATTACAACGATATGCGCACTTTTCCCCTAGGCCGTTCTAGTTATTCGTTTCGAGCATCAGAACTGCCTAAATTTTGAGTTTCTCAAGCGTTTCCTACTTCCAAACTGCCACATCTCGCGAACGGATCGACCAATCCGCAAAATTTCTGTTGCATCTGAAAGTAGAAACTCGCCCGATTACAACGGTATGCGCACTTTTCCCCTAGGCCGTTCTAGTTATTCGTGTCGAGCATCAGAACTGCGAAAATTTTGAGTTTCTCAAGCGCTTCTTACATCCAAACTGCCATATCTCGCGAACGGATTGACCAATCCGCAAAATTTCTGTTGCATCTGAAAGTAGAAACTCGCCCGATTACAACGGTATGCGCACTTTTCCCCTAGGCCGTTCTAGTTATTCGTGTCGAGCATCAGAACTGCGAAAATTTTGAGTTTCTCAAGCGTTTCTTATCTCCAAACTGCCATATCTCGCGAACGGATTGATCAATCCGCAAAATTTCTGTTGCATCCGAAAGTAGAAACTCGCCCGATTACAACGATATGCGCACTTTTCCCCTAGGCCGTTCTAGTTATTCGTTTCGAGCATCAGAACTGCGAAAATTTTGAGTTTCTCAAGCGTTTCTTATCTCCAAACTGCCATATCTCGCGAACGGATTGATCAATCCGCAAAATTTCTGTTGCCTCCGAAAGTAGAAACTCGCCCGATTACAACGGTATGCGCACTTTTCCCCTAGGCGGTTCTAGTTATTCGTTTCGAGCATCAGAACTGCGAAAATTTTGAGTTTCTCAAGCGTTTCTTACCTCCAAACTGCCATATCTCGCGAACGGATTGACCAATCCGCAAAATTTCTGTTGCATCTGAAAGTAGAAACTCTCCCGATTACAACGGTAGGTGTAGTTTTCCCCTAGGCCGTTCTAGTTATTCGTTTCGAGTATCAGAACTGCGAAAATTTTGAGTTTCTCAATCGTTTCTTACCTCCAAACTGCCATATCTCGCGAACGGATTGACCAATCCGCAAAATTTCTGTTGCATCTGAAAGTAGAAACTCGCCCGATTACAACGGTATGCGCACTTTGCCCCTAGGCCGTTCTAGTTATTCGTGTCGAGCATCAGAACTGCGAAAATTTTGAGTTTCTCAAGCGTTTCTTATCTCCAAACTGCCATATCTCGCGAACGGATTGAGCAATCCGCAAAATTTCTGTTCCATCTGAAAGTAGAAACTCGCCCGATTACAACGGTATGCAAACTTTTCCCCTAGGCAGTTCTAGTTATTCGTGTCGAGCACCAGAACTGCGAAAATTTTGAGTTTCTGAAGCGTTTCTTATCTCCAAACTGCCATATCTCGCGAACGGATTGATCAATCCGCAAAATTTCTATTGCATCTGAAAGTAGAAACTCGCCCGATTACAACGGTATGCGCACTTTTCCCCTAGGCGGTTCTAGTTATTCGTTTCGAGCATCAGAACTGCGAAAATTTTGAGTTTCTCAAGCGTTTCTTACCTCCAAACTGCCATATCTCGCGAACGGATTGACCAATCCGCAAAATTTCTGTTGCGTCTGAAAGTAGAAACTCGCCCGATTACAACGGTATGCGCACTTTTCCCCTAGGCCGTTCTAGTTATTCGTGTCGAGCATCAGAACTGCGAAAATTTTGAGTTTCTCAAGCGTTTCTTACCTCCAAACTGCCATATCTCGCGAACGGATTGACCAATCCGCAAAATTTCTGTTACATCTGAAAGTAGAAACTCGCCCGATTACAACGGTATGCACACTTTTCCCCTAGGCCGTTCTGGTTACTCGTTTCGAGCATCAAAACTGCGAAAATTTTGAGTTTCTCAAGCGTTTCTTATCTCCAAACTGCCATATCTCGCGAACGGATTGAGCAATCCGCAAAATTTCTGTTCCATCTGAAAGTAGAAACTCGCCCGATTACAACGGTATGCGTACTTCTCCCCTAGGCCGTTCTAGTCATTCGTTTCGAGCATCAGAACTGCGAAAATTTTGAGTTTCTCAAGCGTTTCTTATCTCCAAACTGCCATATCTCGCGAACGGATTGATCAATCCGCAAAATTTCTGTTGCCTCCGAAAGTAGAAACTCGCCCGATTACAACGATATGCGCACTTTTCCCCTAGGCCGTTCTAGTTATTCGTTTCGAGCATCAGAACTGCCTAAATTTTGAGTTTCTCAAGCGTTTCCTACTTCCAAACTGCCACATCTCGCGAACGGATCGACCAATCCGCAAAATTTCTGTTGCATCTGAAAGTAGAAACTCGCCCGATTACAACGGTATGCGCACTTTTCCCCTAGGCCGTTCTAGTTATTCGTGTCGAGCATCAGAACTGCGAAAATTTTGAGTTTCTCAAGCGCTTCTTACATCCAAACTGCCATATCTCGCGAACGGATTGACCAATCCGCAAAATTTCTGTTGCATCTGAAAGTAGAAACTCGCCCGATTACAACGGTATGCGCACTTTTCCCCTAGGCCGTTCTAGTTATTCGTGTCGAGCATCAGAACTGCGAAAATTTTGAGTTTCTCAAGCGTTTCTTATCTCCAAACTGCCATATCTCGCGAACGGATTGATCAATCCGCAAAATTTCTGTTGCATCCGAAAGTAGAAACTCGCCCGATTACAACGATATGCGCACTTTTCCCCTAGGCCGTTCTAGTTATTCGTTTCGAGCATCAGAACTGCGAAAATTTTGAGTTTCTCAAGCGTTTCTTATCTCCAAACTGCCATATCTCGCGAACGGATTGATCAATCCGCAAAATTTCTGTTGCCTCCGAAAGTAGAAACTCGCCCGATTACAACGGTATGCGCACTTTTCCCCTAGGCGGTTCTAGTTATTCGTTTCGAGCATCAGAACTGCGAAAATTTTGAGTTTCTCAAGCGTTTCTTACCTCCAAACTGCCATATCTCGCGAACGGATTGACCAATCCGCAAAATTTCTGTTGCATCTGAAAGTAGAAACTCTCCCGATTACAACGGTAGGTGTAGTTTTCCCCTAGGCCGTTCTAGTTATTCGTTTCGAGTATCAGAACTGCGAAAATTTTGAGTTTCTCAATCGTTTCTTACCTCCAAACTGCCATATCTCGCGAACGGATTGACCAATCCGCAAAATTTCTGTTGCATCTGAAAGTAGAAACTCGCCCGATTACAACGGTATGCGCACTTTGCCCCTAGGCCGTTCTAGTTATTCGTGTCGAGCATCAGAACTGCGAAAATTTTGAGTTTCTCAAGCGTTTCTTATCTCCAAACTGCCATATCTCGCGAACGGATTGAGCAATCCGCAAAATTTCTGTTCCATCTGAAAGTAGAAACTCGCCCGATTACAACGGTATGCAAACTTTTCCCCTAGGCAGTTCTAGTTATTCGTGTCGAGCACCAGAACTGCGAAAATTTTGAGTTTCTGAAGCGTTTCTTATCTCCAAACTGCCATATCTCGCGAACGGATTGATCAATCCGCAAAATTTCTATTGCATCTGAAAGTAGAAACTCGCCCGATTACAACGGTATGCGCACTTTTCCCCTAGGCGGTTCTAGTTATTCGTTTCGAGCATCAGAACTGCGAAAATTTTGAGTTTCTCAAGCGTTTCTTACCTCCAAACTGCCATATCTCGCGAACGGATTGACCAATCCGCAAAATTTCTGTTGCATCTGAAAGTAGAAACTCTCCCGATTACAACGGTAGGTGTAGTTTTCCCCTAGGCCGTTCTAGTTATTCGTTTCGAGCATCAGAACTGCGAAAATTTTGAGTTTCTCAAGCGTTTCTTACCTCCAAACTGCCATATCTCGCGAACGGATTGACCAATCCGCAAAATTTCTGTTGCATCTGAAAGTAGAAACTCGCCCGATTACAACGGTATGCGCACTTTTCCCCTAGGCCGTTCTAGTTATTCGTGTCGAGCATCAGAACTGCGAAAATTTTGAGCTTCTCAAGCGTTTCTTATCTCCAAACTGCCATATCTCGCGAACGGATTGAGCAATCCGCAAAATTTCTGTTCCATCTGAAAGTAGAAACTCGCCCGATTACAACGGTATGCGTACTTCTCCCCTAGGCCGTTCTAGTCATTCGTTTCGAGCATCAGAACTGCGAAAATTTTGAGTTTCTCAAGCGTTTCTTATCTCCAAACTGCCATATCTCGCGAACGGATTGATCAATCCGCAAAATTTCTGTTGCATCCGAAAGTAGAAACTCGCCCGATTACAACGATATGCGCACTTTTCCCCTAGGCCGTTCTAGTTATTCGTTTCGAGCATCAGAACTGCCTAAATTTTGAGTTTCTCAAGCGTTTCCTACATCCAAACTGCCACATCTCGCGAACGGATCGACCAATCCGCAAAATTTCTGTTGCATCTGAAAGTAGAAACTCGCCCGATTACAACGGTATGCGCACTTTGCCCCTAGGCCGTTCTAGTTATTCGTGTCGAGCATCAGAACTGCGAAAATTTTGAGTTTCTCAAGCGTTTCTTATCTCCAAACTGCCATATCTCGCGAACGGATTGAGCAATCCGCAAAATTTCTGTTCCATCTGAAAGTAGAAACTCGCCCGATTACAACGGTATGCGCACTTTTCCCCTAGGCCGTTCTAGTTATTCGTGTCGAGCATCAGAACTGCGAAAATTTTGAGTTTATCAAGCGTTTCTTACCTCCAAACTGCCATATCTCGCGAACGGATTGACCAATCCGCAAAATTTCTATTGCATCTGAAAGTAGAAACTCGCCCGATTACAACGGTATGCGCACTTTTCCCCTAGGCCGTTCTAGTTATTCGTGTCGAGCATCAGAACTGCAAAAATTTTGAGTTTCTCAAGCGTTTCTTACCTCCAAACTGCCATATCTCGCGAACGGATTGACCAATCCGCAAAATTTCTGTTGCATCTAAAAGCAGAAGCTCGCCCGATTACAACGGTATGCGTACTTTTCCCCTAGGCCGTTCTAGTTACTCGTTTCGAGCATCAGAACTGCGAAAATTTTGAGTTTCTCAAGCGTTTCTTACCTCCAAACTGCCATATCTCGCGAACGGATTGACCAATCCGCAAAATTTCTGTTGCATCTGACAGTAGAAACTCGCCCGATTACAACGGTAAGTGTAGTTTTCCCCTAGGAAGTTCTAGTTACTCGTTTCGAGCATCAGAACTGCGAAAATCTTGAGTTTGTCAAGCGTTTCTTACCTCCAAACTGCCATATCTCGCGAACGGATGGACCAATCCGCAAAATTTCTGTTGCTTCTGAAAGTAGAAACTCGCCCGATTACAACGGTATGCGCACTTTTCCCCTAGGCCGTACTAGTTATTCGTTTCGAGCATCAAAAATGCGAAAATTTTGAGTTTCTCAAGCGTTAGTTACCTCCAAACTACCATATCTCGCGAACGGATTAACCAATCCGCAAAATTTCTGTTGCATCTGAAAGTAGAAACTCGCCCGATTACAACGGTAGATGTAGTTTTCCCCTAGACCGTTCAAGTTATTCGTTTCGAGCATCAGAACTGCGAAAATTTTGAGTTTCTCAAACGTTTCTTATCTCCAAACTGCCATATCTCGCGAACGGATTGATCAATCCGCAAAATTTCTGTTGCATCTGAAAGTAGAAACTCGCCCGATTACAACGGTATGCGCACTTTTCCCCTAGGCCGTTCTAGTTATTCGTGTCGAGCATCAGATCTGCAAAAATTTGAGTTTCTCAAGCGTTTCTTACCTCCAAACTGCCATATCTCCCGAACGGATTGACCAATCCGCAAAATTTCTGTTGCATCTAAAAGTAGAAACTCGCCCGATTACAACGGTATGCGCACTTTTCCCCTAGGCCGTTCCAGTTATTCGTTTCGAGCATCAGAACTGCGAAAATTTTGAGTTTCTCAAGCGTTTCTTACCTCCAGACTGCCATATCTCGCGAACGGATTGACCAATCCGCAAAATTTCTGTTGCATCTGACAGTAGAAACTCGCCCGATTACAACGGTAAGTGTAGTTTTCCCCTAGGAAGTTCTAGTTACTCGTTTCGAGCATCAAAACTGCGAAAACTTTGAGTTTCTCAAGCGTTTCTTATCTCCAAACTGCCATATCACGCGAACGGATTGAGCAATCCGCAAAATTTCTGTGCCATCTGAAAGTAGAAACTCGCCCGATTACAACGGTATGCGTACTTCTCCCCTAGGCCGTTCTAGTCATTCGTTTCGAGCATCAGAACTGCGAAAATTTTGAGTTTCTCAAGCGTTTCTTATCTCCAAACTGCCATATCTCGCGAACGGATTGACCAATCCGCAAAATTTCTGTTGCATCTAAAAGTAGAAGCTCGCCCGATTACAACGGTATGCGTACTTTTCCCCTAGGCCGTTCTAGTTATTCGTTTCGAGCATCAGAACTGCGAAAATCTTGAGTTTGTCAAGCGTTTCGTACATCCAAACTGCCATATCTCGCGAACGGATGGACCAATCCGCAAAATTTCTGTTGCATCTGAAAGTAGAAACTCGCCCGATTACAACGGTATGCGCACGTTTCCCCTAGGCCGTACTAGTTATTCGTTTGGAGCATCAAAAATGCGAAAATTATGAGTTTCTCAAGCGTTAGTTACCTCCAAACTGCCATATATCGCGTACGGATTAACCAATCCGCAAAATTTCTGTTGCATCTGAAAGTAGAAACTCGCCCGATTACAACGGTATGCGCAGTTTTCCTCTAGGCCGCTCTTGTTATTCGTTTCGGGCATCAGAACTGCGAAAATCTTGAGTTTGTCAAGCGTTTCTTACCTCCAAACTGCCATATCTCGCGAACGGATGGACCAATCCGCAAAATTTCTGTTGCTTCTGAAAGTAGAAACTCGCCCGATTACAACGGTATGCGCACTTTTCCCCTAGGCCGTTCTAGTTATTCGTGTCGAGCATCAGATCTGCAAAAATTTGAGTTTCTCAAGCGTTTCTTACCTCCAAACTGCCATATCTCCCGAACGGATTGACCAATCCGCAAAATTTCTGTTGCATCTAAAAGTAGAAACTCGCCCGATTACAACGGTATGCGCACTTTTCCCCTAGGCCGTTCCAGTTATTCGTTTCGAGCATCAGAACTGCGAAAATTTTGAGTTTCTCAAGCGTTTCTTACCTCCAAACTGCCATATCTCGCGAACGGATTGACCAATCCGCAAAATTTCTGTTGCATCTGACAGTAGAAACTCGCCCGATTACAACGGTAAGTGTAGTTTTCCCCTAGGAAGTTCTAGTTACTCGTTTCGAGCATCAGAACTGCGAAAATCTTGAGTTTGTCAAGCGTTTCTTACCTCCAAACTGCCATATCTCGCGAACGGATGGACCAATCCGCAAAATTTCTGTTGCTTCTGAAAGTAGAAACTCGCCCGATTACAACGGTATGCGCACTTTTCCCCTAGGCCGTACTAGTTATTCGTTTCGAGCATCAAAAATGCGAAAATTTTGAGTTTCTCAAGCGTTAGTTACCTCCAAACTACCATATCTCGCGAACGGATTAACCAATCCGCAAAATTTCTGTTGCATCTGAAAGTAGAAACTCGCCCGATTACAACGGTAGATGTAGTTTTCCCCTAGACCGTTCAAGTTATTCGTTTCGAGCATCAGAACTGCGAAAATTTTGAGTTTCTCAAACGTTTCTTATCTCCAAACTGCCATATCTCGCGAACGGATTGATCAATCCGCAAAATTTCTGTTGCATCTGAAAGTAGAAACTCGCCCGATTACAACGGTATGCGCACTTTTCCCCTAGGCCGTTCTAGTTATTCGTGTCGAGCATCAGATCTGCAAAAATTTGAGTTTCTCAAGCGTTTCTTACCTCCAAACTGCCATATCTCCCGAACGGATTGACCAATCCGCAAAATTTCTGTTGCATCTAAAAGTAGAAACTCGCCCGATTACAACGGTATGCGCACTTTTCCCCTAGGCCGTTGCAGTTATTCGTTTCGAGCATCAGAACTGCGAAAATTTTGAGTTTCTCAAGCGTTTCTTACCTCCAAACTGCCATATCTCGCGAACGGATTGACCAATCCGCAAAATTTCTGTTGCATCTGACAGTAGAAACTCGCCCGATTACAACGGTAAGTGTAGTTTTCCCCTAGGAAGTTCTAGTTACTCGTTTCGAGCATCAAAACTGCGAAAACTTTGAGTTTCTCAAGCGTTTCTTATCTCCAAACTGCCATATCACGCGAACGGATTGAGCAATCCGCAAAATTTCTGTGCCATCTGAAAGTAGAAACTCGCCCGATTACAACGGTATGCGTACTTCTCCCCTAGGCCGTTCTAGTCATTCGTTTCGAGCATCAGAACTGCGAAAATTTTGAGTTTCTCAAGCGTTTCTTATCTCCAAACTGCCATATCTCGCGAACGGATTGACCAATCCGCAAAATTTCTGTTGCATCTAAAAGTAGAAGCTCGCCCGATTACAACGGTATGCGTACTTTTCCCCTAGGCCGTTCTAGTTATTCGTTTCGAGCATCAGAACTGCGAAAATCTTGAGTTTGTCAAGCGTTTCGTACATCCAAACTGCCATATCTCGCGAACGGATTAACCAATCCGCAAAATTTCTGTTGCATCTGAAAGTAGAAACTCGCCCGATTACAACGGTATGCGTACTTCTCCCCTAGGCCGTTCTAGTCATTCGTTTCGAGCATCAGAACTGCGAAAATTTTGAGTTTCTCAAGCGTTTCTTATCTCCAAACTGCCATATCTCGCGAACGGATTGATCAATCCGCAAAATTTCTGTTGCATCTGAAAGTAGAAACTCGCCCGATTACAACGGTATGCGTACTTCTCCCCTAGGCCGTTCTAGTCATTCGTTTCGAGCATCAGAACTGCGAAAATTTTGAGTTTCTCAAGCGTTTCTTATCTCCAAACTGCCATATCTCGCGAACGGATTGACCAATCCGCAAAATTTCTGTTGCATCTAAAAGTAGAAGCTCGCCCGATTACAACGGTATGCGTACTTTTCCCCTAGGCCGTTCTAGTTATTCGTTTCGAGCATCAGAACTGCGAAAATCTTGAGTTTGTCAAGCGTTTCGTACATCCAAACTGCCATATCTCGCGAACGGATTAACCAATCCGCAAAATTTCTGTTGCATCTGAAAGTAGAAACTCGCCCGATTACAACGGTATGCGTACTTCTCCCCTAGGCCGTTCTAGTCATTCGTTTCGAGCATCAGAACTGCGAAAATTTTGAGTTTCTCAAGCGTTTCTTATCTCCAAACTGCCATATCTCGCGAACGGATTGATCAATCCGCAAAATTTCTGTTGCATCTGAAAGTAGAAACTCGCCCGATTACAACGGTATGCGCACTTTTCCCCTAGGCCGTTCTATTTATTCGTTTCGAGCATCAGAACTGCGAAAATTTTGAGTTTCTCAAGCGTTTCTTACCTCCAAACTGCCATATCTCGCGAACGGATTGACCAATCCGCAAAATTTCTGTTGCATCTGAAAGTAGAAACTCTCCCGATTACAACGGTAGGTGTAGTTTTCCCCTAGGCCGTTCTAGTTATTCGTTTCGAGCATCAGAACTGCGAAAATATTGAGTTTCTCAAGCGTTTCTTACCTCCAAACTGCCATATCTCGCGAACGGATTGTCCACTCCGCAAAATTTCTGTTGCATCTGAAAGTAGAAACTCGCCCGATTACAACGGTATGCGCACTTTTCCCCTAGGCCGTTCTAGTTATTCGTGTCGAGCATCAGATCTGCAAAAATTTGAGTTTCTCAAGCGTTTCTTACCTCCAAACTGCCATATCTCCCGAACGGATTGACCAATCCGCAAAATTTCTGTTGCATCTAAAAGTAGAAACTCGCCCGATTACAACGGTATGCGCACTTTTCCCCTAGGCCGTTCCAGTTATTCGTTTCGAGCATCAGAACTGCGAAAATTTTCAGTTTCTCAAGCGTTTCTTACCTCCAAACTGCCATATCTCGCGAACGGATTGACCAATCCGCAAAATTTCTGTTGCATCTGACAGTAGAAACTCGCCCGATTACAACGGTAGGTGTAGTTTTCCCCTAGGAAGTTCTAGTTACTCGTTTCGAGCATCAAAACTGCGAAAACTTTGAGTTTCTCAAGCGTTTCTTATCTCCAAACTGCCATATCTCGCGAACGGATTGACCAATCCGCAAAATTTCTGTTGCTTCTGAAAGTAGAAACTCGCCCGATTACAACGGTATGCGCACTTTTCCCCTAGGCCGTACTAGTTATTCGTTTCGAGCATCAAAAATGCGAAAATTATGAGTTTCTCAAGCGTTAGTTACCTCCAAACTGCCATATATCGCGAACGGATTAACCAATCCGCAAAATTTCTGTTGCATCTGAAAGTAGAAACTCGCCCGATTACAACGGTATGCGCACTTTTCCCCTAGGCCGCTCTTGTTATTCGTTTCGAGCATCAGAACTGCGAAAATCTTGAGCTTGTCAAGCGTTTCTTACCTCCAAACTGCCATATCTCCCGAACGGATCGACCAATCCGCAAAATATCTATTGCATCTGAAAGTAGAAACTCGCCCGATTACAACGGTATGCGCACTTTTCCCATAGGCAGTTCTAGTTATTCGTGTCGAGCATCAGAACTGCGAAAATTTTGAGTTTCTGAAGCGTTTCTTATCTCCAAACTGCCATATCTCGCGAACGGATTGATAAATCCGCAAAATTTCTATTGCATCTGAAAGTAGAAACTCGCCCGATTACAACGGTATGCGCACTTTTCCCCTAGGCGGTTCTAGTTATTCGTTTCGAGCATCAGAACTGCGAAAATTTTGAGTTTCTCAAGCGTTTCTTACCTCCAAACTGCCATATCTCGCGAACGGATTGACCAATCCGCAAAATTTCTGTTCCATCTGAAAGTAGAAACTCGCCCGATTACAACGGTATGCGTACTTCTCCCCTAGGCCGTTCTAGTCATTCGTTTCGAGCATCAGAACTGCGAAAATTTTGAGTTTCTCAAGCGTTTCTTATCTCCAAACTGCCATATCTCGCGAACGGATTGATCAATCCGCAAAATTTCTGTTGCATCCGAAAGTAGAAACTCACCCGATTACAACGATATGCGCACTTTTCCCCTAGGCCGTTCTAGTTATTCGTTTCGAGCATCAGAACTGCCTAAATTTTGAGATTCTCAAGCGTTTCCTACTTCCAAACTGCCACATCTCGCGAACGGATCGACCAATCCGCAAAATTTCTGTTGCATCTGAAAGTAGAAACTCGCCCGATTACAACGGTATGCGCACTTTTCCCCTAGGCCGTTCTAGTTATTCGTGTCGAGCATCAGAACTGCGAAAATTTTGAGTTTCTGAAGCGTTTCTTATCTCCAAACTGCCATATCTCGCGAACGGATTGATCAATCCGCAAAATTTCTATTGCATCTGAAAGTAGAAACTCGCCCGATTACAACGGTATGCGCACTTTTCCCCTAGGCGGTTCTAGTTATTCGTTTCGAGCATCAGAACTGCGAAAATTTTGAGTTTCTCAAGCGTTTCTTACCTCCAAACTGCCATATCTCGCGAACGGATTGTCCAATCCGCAAAATTTCTGTTGCATCTGAAAGTAGAAACTCGCCCGATTACAACGGTATGCGCACTTTTCCCCTAGGCGGTTCTAGTTATTCGTTTCGAGCATCAGAACTGCGAAAATTTTGAGTTTCTCAAGCGTTTCTTACCTCCAAACTGCCATATCTCGCGAACGGATTGTCCAATCCGCAAAATTTCTGTTGCATCTGAAAGTAGAAACTCGCCCTATTACAACGGTATGCGCACTTTTCCCCTAGGCGGTTCTAGTTATTCGTTTCGAGCATCAGAACTGCGAAAATTTTGAGTTTCTCAAGCGTTTCTTACCTCCAAACTGCCATATCTCGCGAACGGATTGACCAATCCGCAAAATTTCTGTTGCATCTGAAAGTAGAAACTCTCCCGATTACAACGGTAGGTGTAGTTTTCCCCTAGGCCGTTCTAGTTATTCGTTTCGAGCATCAGAACTGCGAAAATTTTGAGTTTCTCAAGCGTTTCTTACCTCCAAACTGCCATATCTCGCGAACGGATTGTCCAATCCGCAAAATTTCTGTTGCATCTGAAAGTAGAAACTCGCCCGATTACAACGGTATGCGCACTTTTCCCCTAGGCGGTTCTAGTTATTCGTTTCGAGCATCAGAACTGCGAAAATTTTGAGTTTCTCAAGCGTTTCTTACCTCCAAACTGCCATATCTCGCGAACGGATTGACCAATCCGCAAAATTTCTGTTGCATCTGAAAGTAGAAACTCGCCCGATTACAACGGTATGCGCACTTTTCCCCTAGGCGGTTCTAGTTATTCGTTTCGAGCATCAGAACTGCGAAAATTTTGAGTTTCTCAAGCGTTTCTTACCTCCAAACTGCCATATCTCGCGAACGGATTGACCAATCCGCAAAATTTCTGTTGCATCTGAAAGTAGAAACTCTCCCGATTACAACGGTAGGTGTAGTTTTCCCCTAGGCCGTTCTAGTTATTCGTTTCGAGCATCAGAACTGCGAAAATTTTGAGTTTCTCAAGCGTTTCTTACCTCCAAACTGCCATATCTCGCGAACGGATTGTCCAATCCGCAAAATTTCTGTTGAATCTGAAAGTAGAAACTCTCCCGATTACAACGGTAGGTGTAGTTTTCCCCTAGGCCGTTCTAGTTATTCGTTTCGAGCATCAGAACTGCGAAAATTTTGAGTTTCTCAAGCGTTAGTTACCTCCAAACTGCCATATATCGCGAACGGATTAACCAATCCGCAAAATTTCTGTTGCATCTGAAAGTAGAAACTCGCCCGATTACAACGGTATGCGCACTTTTCCCCTAGGCCGCTCTTGTTATTCGTTTCGAGCATCAGAACTGCGAAAATCTTGAGTTCGTCAAGCGTTTCTTACCTCCAAACTGCCATATCTCGCGAACGGATGGACCAATCCGCAAAATTTCTGTTGCTTCTGAAAGTAGAAACTCGCCCGATTACAACGGTATGCGCACTTTTCCCCTAGGCCGTACTAGTTATTCGTTTCGAGCATCAAAAATGCGAAAATTTTGAGTTTCTCAAGCGTTAGTTACCTCCAAACTACCATATCTCGCGAACGGATTAACCAATCCGCAAAATTTCTGTTGCATCTGAAAGTAGAAACTCGCCCGATTACAACGGTAGATGTAGTTTTCCCCTAGACCGTTCTAGTTATTCGTTTCGAGCATCAGAACTGCGAAAATTTTGAGTTTCTCAAACGTTTCTTATCTCCAAACTGCCATATCTCGCGAACGGATTGATCAATCCGCAAAATTTCTGTTGCATCTGAAAGTAGAAACTCGCCCGATTACAACGGCATGCGCACTTTTCCCCTAGGCCGTTCTAGTTATTCGTGTCGAGCATCAGAACTGCGAAAATTTTGAGTTTCTCAAGCGTTTCTTACCTCCAAACTGCCATATCTCGCGAACGGATTGACCAGTCCGCAAAATTTCTGTTGCATCTGAAAGTAGAAACTCTCCCGATTACAACGGTAGGTGTAGTTTTCCCCTAGGCCGTTCTAGTTATTCGTTTCGAGCATCAGAACTGCGAAAATTTTGAGTTTCTCAAGCGTTTCTTACCTCCAAACTGCCATATCTCGCGAACGGATTGTCCAATCCGCAAAATTTCTGTTGCATCTGAAAGTAGAAACTCTCCCGATTACAACGGTAGGTGTAGTTTTCCCCTAGGCCGTTCTAGTTATTCGTTTCGAGCATCAGAACTGCGAAAATTTTGAGTTTCTCAAGCGTTAGTTACCTCCAAACTGCCATATATCGCGAACGGATTAACCAATCCGCAAAATTTCTGTTGCATCTGAAAGTAGAAACTCGCCCGATTACAACGGTATGCGCACTTTTCCCCTAGGCCGCTCTTGTTATTCGTTTCGAGCATCAGAACTGCGAAAATCTTGAGTTCGTCAAGCGTTTCTTACCTCCAAACTGCCATATCTCGCGAACGGATGGACCAATCCGCAAAATTTCTGTTGCTTCTGAAAGTAGAAACTCGCCCGATTACAACGGTATGCGCACTTTTCCCCTAGGCCGTACTAGTTATTCGTTTCGAGCATCAAAAATGCGAAAATTTTGAGTTTCTCAAGCGTTAGTTACCTCCAAACTACCATATCTCGCGAACGGATTAACCAATCCGCAAAATTTCTGTTGCATCTGAAAGTAGAAACTCGCCCGATTACAACGGTAGATGTAGTTTTCCCCTAGACCGTTCTAGTTATTCGTTTCGAGCATCAGAACTGCGAAAATTTTGAGTTTCTCAAACGTTTCTTATCTCCAAACTGCCATATCTCGCGAACGGATTGATCAATCCGCAAAATTTCTGTTGCATCTGAAAGTAGAAACTCGCCCGATTACAACGGTATGCGCACTTTTCCCCTAGGCCGTTCTAGTTATTCGTGTCGAGCATCAGAACTGCGAAAATTTTGAGTTTCTCAAGCGTTTCTTACCTCCAAACTGCCATATCTCGCGAACGGATTGACCAGTCCGCAAAATTTCTGTTGCATCTGAAAGTAGAAACTCGCCCGATTACAACGATATGTGTAGTTTTCCCCTAGGCCGTTCCAGTTATTCGTTTCGAGCATCAGAACTGCGAAAATTTTGAGTTTCTCAAGCGTTTCTTACCTCCAAACTGCCATATCTCGCGAACGGATTGACCAATCCGCAAAATTTCTGTTGCATCTGAAAGTAGAAACTCTCCCGATTACAACGGTAGGTGTAGTTTTCCCCTAGGAAGTTCTAGTTACTCGTTTCGAGCATCAAAACTGCGAAAATTTTGAGTTTCTCAAGCGTTTCTTATCTCCAAACTGCCATGTCACGCGAACGGATTGAGCAATCCGCAAAATTTCTGTGCCATCTGAAAGTAGAAACTCGCCCGATTACAACGGTATGCGTACTTCTCCCCTAGGCCGTTCTAGTCATTCGTTTCGAGCATCAGAACTGCGAAAATTTTGAGTTTCTCAAGCGTTTCTTATCTCCAAACTGCCATATGTCGCGAACGGATTGATCAATCCGCAAAATTTCTGTTGCATCTGAAAGTAGAAACTCGCCCGATTACAACGGTATGCGCACTTTTCCCCTAGGCCGTTCTATTTATTCGTTTCGAGCATCAGAACTGCGAAAATTTTGAGTTTCTCAAGCGTTTCTTACCTCCAAACTGCCATATCTCGCGAACGGATTGACCAATCCGCAAAATTTCTGTTGCATCTGAAAGTAGAAACTCTCCCGATTACAACGGTAGGTGTAGTTTTCCCCTAGGCCGTTCTAGTTATTCGTTTCGAGCATCAGAACTGCGAAAATTTTGAGTTTCTCAAGCGTTTCTTACCTCCAAACTGCCATATCTCGCGAACGGATTGTCCAATCCGCAAAATTTCTGTTGCATCTGAAAGTAGAGACTCGCCCGATTACAAGGGTATGCGCACTTTTCCCCTAGGCCGTTCTAGTTATTCGTGTCGAGCATCAGAACTGCAAAAATTTTGAGTTTCTCAAGCGTTTCTTACCTCCAAACTGCCATATCTCGCGAACGGATTGACCAATCCGCAAAATTTCTGTTGCATCTAAAAGTAGAAGCTCGCCCGATTACAACGGTATGCGTACTTTTCCCCTAGGCCGTTCTAGTTACTCGTTTCGAGCATCAGAACTGCGAAAATTTTGAGTTTCTCAAGCGTTTCTTATCTCCAAACTGCCATATCTCGCGAACGGATTGACCAATCCGCACAATTTCTGTTGCATCTAAAAGTAGAAACTCGCCCGATTACAACGGTATGCGCACTTTTCCCCTAGGCCGTTCTAGTTATTCGTGTCGAGCATCAGAACTGCAAAAATTTTGAGTTTCTCAAGCGTTTCTTACCTCCAAACTGCCATATCTCGCGAACGGATTGACCAGTCCGCAAAATTTCTGTTGCATCTGAAAGTAGAAACTCGCCCGATTACAACGATATGTGTAGTTTTCCCCTAGGCCGTTCCAGTTATTCGTATCGAGCATCAGAACTGCGAAAATTTTGAGTTTCTCAAGCGTTTCTTACCTCCAAACTGCCATATCTCGCGAACGGATTGACCAATCCGCAAAATTTCTGTTGCATCTGACAGTAGAAACTCGCCCGATTACAACGGTAGGTGTAGTTTTCCCCTAGGAAGTTCTAGTTACTCGTTTCGAGCATCAAAACTGCGAAAACTTTGAGTTTCTCAAGCGTTTCTTATCTCCAAACTGCCATATCACGCGAACGGATTGAGCAATCCGCAAAATTTCTGTGCCATCTGAAAGTAGAAACTCGCCCGATTACAACGGTATGCGTACTTCTCCCCTAGGCCGTTCTAGTCATTCGTTTCGAGCATCAGAACTGCGAAAATTTTGAGTTTCTCAAGCGTTTCTTATCTCCAAACTGCCATATCTCGCGAACGGATTGATCAATCCGCAAAATTTCTGTTGCATCTGAAAGTAGAAACTCGCCCGATTACAACGGTATGCGCACTTTTCCCCTAGGCCGTTCTAGTTATTCGTGTCGAGCATCAGAACTGCAAAAATCTTGAGTTTCTCAAGCGTTTCTTACCTCCAAACTGCCATATCTCGCGAACGGATTGACCAATCCGCAAAATTTCTGTTGCATCTGAAAGTAGAAACTCGCCCGATTACAACGGTATGCGCACTTTTCCCCTAGGCCGTTCTAGTTATTCATGTCGAGCATCAGAACTGCGAAAATTTTGAGTTTCTCAAGCGTTTCTTACCTCCAAACTGCCATATCTCGCGAACGGATTGACCAGTCCGCAAAATTTCTGTTGCATCTGAAAGTAGAAACTCGCCCGATTACAACGATATGTGTAGTTTTCCCCTAGGCCGTTCCAGTTATTCGTTTCGAGCATCAGAACTGCGAAAATTTTGAGTTTCTCAAGCGTTTCTTACCTCCAAACTGCCATATCTCGCGAACGGATTGACCAATCCGCAAAATTTCTGTTGCATCTGACAGTAGAAACTCGCCCGATTACAACGGTAGGTGTAGTTTTCCCCTAGGAAGTTCTAGTTACTCGTTTCGAGCATCAAAACTGCGAAAACTTTGAGTTTCTCAAGCGTTTCTTATCTCCAAACTGCCATATCACGCGAACGGATTGAGCAATCCGCAAAATTTCTGTGCCATCTGAAAGTAGAAACTCGCCCGATTACAACGGTATGCGTACTTCTCCCCTAGGCCGTTCTAGTCATTCGTTTCGAGCATCAGAACTGCGAAAATTTTGAGTTTCTCAAGCGTTTCTTATCTCCAAACTGCCATATCTCGCGAACGGATTGATCAATCCGCAAAATTTCTGTTGCATCTGAAAGTAGAAACTCGCCCGATTACAACGGTATGCGCACTTTTCCCCTAGGCCGTTCTAGTTATTCGTGTCGAGCATCAGAACTGCAAAAATCTTGAGTTTCTCAAGCGTTTCTTACCTCCAAACTGCCATATCTCGCGAACGGATTGACCAATCCGCAAAATTTCTGTTGCATCTGAAAGTAGAAACTCGCCCGATTACAACGGTATGCGCACTTTTCCCCTAGGCCGTTCTAGTTATTCGTGTCGAGCATCAGAACTGCGAAAATTTTGAGTTTCTCAAGCGTTTCTTAATTCGAAACTGCCACATCTCGCGAACGGAATGACCAATCCGCAAAATTTTTGTTGCATTTGAAAGTAGTAACTCGCCCGATTACAACGGTGTGCGCACTTTTCCCCTAGGCCGTTCTAGTTATTCGTGTCGAGCATCAGAACTGCGAAAATTTTGAGTTTCTCAAGCGTTTCTTACCTCCAAACTGCCATATCTCGCGAACGGATTGACCAAACCGCAAAATTTCTGTTGCATCTGACAGTAGAAACTCGCCCGATTACAACGGTATGCGCAATTTTCCCCTAGGCCGTTCTAGTTATTCGTGTCGAGCATCAGAACTGCGAAAATTTTGAGTTTCTCAAGCGTTTCGTACCTCCAAACTGCCATATCTCGCGAACGGATTAACCAATCCGCAAAATTTCTGTTGCATCTGAAAGTAGAAACTCGCCCGATTACAACGGTATGAAAACTTTTCCCCTAGGCGGTTCTAGTTATTCGTTTCGAGCATCAGAACTGCGAAAATTTTGAGTTTCTCAAGCGTTTCTTACCTCCAAACTGCCATATCTCGCGAACGGATTGACCAATCCGCAAAATTTCTGTTGCATCTGAAAGTAGAAACTCGCCCGATTACAACGGTATGCGCACTTTTCCCCTAGGCCGTTCTAGTTATTCGTGTCGAGCATCAGAACTGCAAAAATTTTGAGTTTCTCAAGCGTTTCTTACCTCCAAACTGCCATATCTCGCGAACGGATTGACCAGTCCGCAAAATTTCTGTTGCATCTGAAAGTAGAAACTCTCCCGATTACAACCGTAGGTGTAGTTTTCCCCTAGGCCGTTCTAGTTATTCGTTTCGAGCATCAGAACTGCGAAAATTTTGAGTTTCTCAAGCGTTTCTTACCTCCAAACTGCCATATCTCGCGAACGGATTGACCAAACCGCAAAATTTCTGTTGCATCTGACAGTAGAAACTCGCCCGATTACAACGGTAGGTGTAGTTTTCCCCTAGGAAGTTCTAGTTACTCGTTTCGAGCATCAAAACTGCGAAAATTTTGAGTTTCTCAAGCGTTTCTTATCTCCAAACTGCCATGTCACGCGAACGGATTGAGCAATCCGCAAAATTCCTGTGCCATCTGAAAGTAGAAACTCGCCCGATTACAACGGTATGCGTACTTCTCCCCTAGGCCGTTCTAGTCATTCGTTTCTAGCATCAGAACTGCGAAATTTTTGAGTTTCTCAAGCGTTTCTTATCTCCAAACTGCCATATCTCGCGAACGGATTGTCCAATCCGCAAAATTTCTGTTGCATCTGAAAGTAGAAACTCGCCCGATTACAACGGTATGCGCACTTTTCCCCTAGGCCGTTCTAGTTATTCGTGTCGAGCATCAGAACTGCAAAAATTTGAGTTTCTCAAGCGTTTCTTACCTCCAAACTGCCATATCTCCCGAACGGATTGACCAATCCGCAAAATTTCTGTTGCATCTAAAAGTAGAAACTCGCCCGATTACAACGGTATGCGCACTTTTCCCCTAGGCCGTTCTAGTTATTCGTGTCGAGCATCAGAACTGCAAAAATTTTGAGTTTCTCAAGCGTTTCTTACCTCCAAACTGCCATATCTCGCGAACGGATTGACCAGTCCGCAAAATTTCTGTTGCATCTGAAAGTAGAAACTCGCCCGATTACAACGATATGTGTAGTTTTCCCCTAGGCCGTTCCAGTTATTCGTTTCGAGCATCAGAACTGCGAAAATTTTGAGTTTCTCAAGCGTTTCTTATCTTCAAACTGCCATATCACGCGAACGGATTGAGCAATCCGCAATATTTCTGTGCCATCTGAAAGTAGAAACTCGCCCGATTACAACGGTATGCGTACTTCTCCCCTAGGCCGTTCTAGTCATTCGTTTCGAGCATCAGAACTGCGAAAATTTTGAGTTTCTCAAGCGTTTCTTATCTCCAAACTGCCATATCTCGCGAACGGATTGATCAATCCGCAAAATTTCTGTTGCATCTGAAAGTAGAAACTCGCCCGATTACAACGGTATGCGCACTTTTCCCCTAGGCCGTTCTAGTTATTCGTGTCGTGCATCAGAACTGCAAAAATCTTGAGTTTCTCAAGCGTTTCTTACCTCCAAACTGCCATATCTCGCGAACGGATTGACCAATCCGCAAAATTTCTGTTGCATCTGAAAGTAGAAACTCGCCCGATTACAACGGTATGCACACTTTTCCCCTAGGCCGTTCTAGTTATTCGTGTCGAGCATCAGAACTGCGAAAATTTTGAGTTTCTCAAGCGTTTCTTAATTCGAAACTGCCACATCTCGCGAACGGAATGACCAATCCGCAAAATTTTTGTTGCATTTGAAAGTAGAAACTCGCCCGATTACAACGGTGTGCGCACTTTTCCCCTAGGCCGTTCTAGTTATTCGTTTCGAGCATCAGAACTGCGAAAATTTTGAGTTTCTCAAGGGTTTCTTACATCCAAACGGCCATATCTCGCGAACGGATTGACCAATCCGCATAATTTCTGTTGCATCTGAAGGTAGAAACTCGCCCGATTACAACGGTATGCGCAATTTTCCCCTAGGCCGTTCTAGTTATTCGTTTCGAGCATCAGAACTGCGAAAATTTTGAGTTTCTCAAGCGTTTCTTACATCCAAACGGCCATATCTCGCGAACGATTTGACCAATCCGCATAATTTCTGTTGTATCTGAAAGTAGAAACTCGCCCGATTACAACGGTATGCGCACTTTGCCCCTAGGCCGTTCTAGTTATTCGTGTCGAGCATCAGAACTCCGAAAATTTTGAGTTTCTCAAGCGTTTCTTACCTCCAAGCTGCCATATCTCGCGAACGAATTGACCAATCCGCAAAATTTCTGTTGCATCTGAAAGTAGAAACTCTCCCGATTACAACGGTAGGTGTAGTTTTCGCCTAGGCCGTTCTAGTTATTCGTTTCGAGCATCAGAACTGCGAAAATTTTGAGTTTCTCAAGCGTTTCTTACCTCCAAGCTGCCATATCTCGCGAACCGATTGACCAATCCGCAAAATTTCTGTTGCATCTGAAAGTAGAAACTCTCCCGATTACAACGGTAGGTGTAGTTTTCCCCTAGGCCGTTCCAGTTATTCATTTCGAGCATCAGAACTGCGAAAATTTTGAGTTTCTCAAGCGTTTCTTACTTCCAAACTGCCACATCTCGCGAACGGATCGACCAATCCGCAAAATTTCTGTTGCATCTGAAAGTAGAAACTCGCCCGATTACAACGGTATGCGCACTTTGCCCCTAGGCCGTTCTAGTTATTCGTGTCGAGCATCAGAACTGCGAAAATTTTGAGTTTCTCAAGCGTTTCTTACCTCCAAACTGCCATATCTCGCGAAAGGATTGACCAATCCGCATAATTTCTGTTGCATCTGAAAGTAGAAACTCGTCCGATTACAACGGAATGCGTACTTCTCCCCTAGGCCGTTCTAGTCATTCGTGTCGAGCATCAGAACTGCGAAAATTTTGAGTTTCTCAAGCGTTTCTTACCTCCCAACTGCCATATCTCGCGTACGGATTGACCAATCCGCAAAATTTCTGTTGCATCTGTTAAGTAGAAACTCGCCCGATTACAACGGTATGCGCACTTTTCCCCTAGGCCGTTCTAGTTATTCGTGTCGAGCATCAGAACTGCGAAAATTTTGAGTTTCTCAAGCGTTTCTTACATCCAAACTGCCACATCTCGCGAACGGATTGACCAATCCGCAAAATTTCTGTTGCGTCTGAAAGTAGAAACTCGCCCGATTACAACGGTATGCGCACTTTTCCCCTAGGCCGTTCTAGTTATTCGTTTCGAGCATCAGAACTGCGAAAATTTTGAGTTTCTCAAGCGTTTCTTACAGCCAAACGGCCATATTATGCGAATGGATTGACCAATCCGCATAATTTCTGTTGCATCTGAAAGTAGAAACTCGCCCGATTACAACGATTTGCGCACTTTTCCCCTAGGCCGTTCTAGTTTTTCGTTTCGAGCATCAGAACTGCCAAAATTTTGAGTTTCTCAAGCGTTTCTTACTTCCAAACTGCCACATCTCGCGAACGGATCGAACAATCCGCAAAATTTCTGTTGCATCCGAAAGTAGAAACTCGCCCGATTACAACGATATGCGCACTTTTCCCCTAGGCCGTTCTAGTTATTCGTTTCGAGCATCAGAACTGCCTAAATTTTGAGTTTCTCAAGCGTTTCCTACTTCCAAACTGCCACATCTCGCGAACGGATCGACCAATCCGCAAAATTTCTGTTGCATCTGAAAGTAGAAACTCGCCCGATTACAACGGTATGCGCACTTTGCCCCTAGGCCGTTCTAGTTATTCGTGTCGAGCATCAGAACTGCGAAAATTTTGAGTTTCTCAAGCGTTTCTTACCTCCAAGCTGCCATATCTCGCGAACCGATTGACCAATCCGCAAAATTTCTGTTGCATCTGAAAGTAGAAACTCTCCCGATTACAACGGTAGGTGTAGTTTTCCCCTAGGCCGTTCCAGTTATTCATTTCGAGCATCAGAACTGCGAAAATTTTGAGTTCCTCAAGCGTTTCTTACCTCCAAACTGCCATATCTCGCGAACGGATTGACCAATCCGCAAAATTTCTGTTACATCTGAAAGTAGAAACTCGCCCGATTACAACGGTATGCACACTTTTCCCCTAGGCCGTTCTGGTTACTCGTTTCGAGCATCAAAACTGCGAAAATTTTGAGTTTCTCAAGCGTTTCTTATCTCCAAACTGCCATATCTCGCGAACGGATTGAGCAATCCGCAAAATTTCTGTGCCATCTAAAAGTAGAAACTCGCCCGATTACAACGGTATGCGTACTTCTCCCCTAGGCCGTTCTAGTCATTCGTTTCGAGCATCAGAACTGCGAAAATTTTGAGTTTCTCAAGCGTTTCTTATCTCCAAACTGCCATATCTCGCGAACGGATTGATCAATCCGCAAAATTTCTGTTGCATCCGAAAGTAGAAACTCGCCCGATTACAACGATATGCGCACTTTTCCCCTAGGCCGTTCTAGTTATTCGTTTCGAGCATCAGAACTGCTTAAATTTTGAGTTTCTCAAGCGTTTCCTACTTCCAAACTGCCACATCTCGCGAACGGATCGACCAATCCGCAAAATTTCTGTTGCATCTGAAAGTAGAAACTCGCCCGATTACAACGGTATGCGCACTTTGCCCCTAGGCCGTTCTAGTTATTCGTGTCGAGCATCAGAACTGCGAAAATTTTGAGTTTCTCAAGCGTTTCTTACCTCCGCACTGCCATATCTCGCGAACGGATTGACCAATCCGCAAAATTTCTGTTGCATCTGAAAGTAGAAACTCGCCCGATTACAACGGTATGCGCACTTTGCCCCTAGGCCGTTCTAGTTATTCGTGTCGAGCATCAGAACTGCGAAAATTTTGAGTTTCTCAAGCGTTTCTTACCTCCAAGCTGCCATATCTCGCGAACCGATTGACCAATCCGCAAAATTTCTGTTGCATCTGAAAGTAGAAACTCTCCCGATTACAACGGTAGGTGTAGTTTTCCCCTAGGCCGTTCCAGTTATTCATTTCGAGCATCAGAACTGCGAAAATTTTGAGTTTCTCAAGCGTTCCTTACCTCCAAACTGCCATATCTCGCGAACGGATTGACCAATCCGCAAAATTTCTGTTGCATCTGAAAGTAGAAACACGCCCGATTACAACGGTATGCGCACTTTGCCCCTAGGCCGTTCCAGTTATTCGTGTCGAGCATCAGAACTCCGAAAATAATGAGTTTCTCAAGCGTTTCTTACCTCCAAACTGCCATATCTCGCGAACGGATTGACCAATCCGCAAAATTTCTGTTGCATCTGAAAGTAGAAACTCGCCCGATTACAACGATATGCGCACTTTTCCCCTAGGCCGTTCTAGTTTTTCGTTTCGAGCATCAGAACTGCCAAAATTTTGAGTTTTTCAAGCGTTTTTTACTTCCAAACTGCCACATCTCGCGAACGGATCGACCAATCCGCAAAATTTCTGTTGCATCTGAAAGTAGAAACTCGCCCGATTACAACGGTATGCGCACTTTGCCCCTAGGCCGTTCTAGTTATTCGTGTCGAGCATCAGAACTGCGAAAATTTTGAGTTTCTCAAGCGTTTCTTACCTCCAAACTGCCATATCTCGCGAAAGGATTGAAAGATCCGCATAATTTCTGTTGCATCTGAAAGTAGAAACTCGTCCGATTACAACGGTATGCGCACTCTTCCCCTAGGCCGTTCTAGTTATTCGTGTCGAGCATCAGAACTGCGAAAATTTTGAGTTTCTCAAGCGTTTCTTACCTCCAAACTGCCATATCTCGCGAAAGGATTGACCAATCCGCATAATTTCTGTTGCATCTGAAAGTAGAAACTCGTCCGATTACAACGGTATGCGTACTTCTCCCCTAGGCCGTTCTAGTCATTCGTTTCGAGCATCGGAACTGCCTAAATTTTGAGTTTCTCAAGCGTTTCCTACTTCCAAACTGCCACATCTCGCGAACGGATCGACCAATCCCCAAAATTTCTGTAGCATCTGAAAGTAGAAACTTGCCCGAGTGCAACGGTATGCGCACTTTGCCCCTAGGCCGTTCTAGTTATTCGTGTCGAGCATCAGAACTCCGAAAATTTTGAGTTTCTCAAGCGTTTCTTACCTCCAAACTGCCATATCTCGCGAACGGATTGACCAATCCGCAAAATTTCTGTTGCATCTGAAAGTAGAAACTCGCCCGATTACAACGGTATGCGCACTTTTCCCCTAGGCCGTTCTAGTTATTCGTGTCGAGCATCAGAACTGCGAAAATTTTGAGTTTCTCAAGCGTTTCTTACCTCCAAACTGCCATATCTCGCGAACGGATTGACCAATCCGCAAAATTTCTGTTACATCTGAAAGTAGAAACTCGCCCGATTACAACGGTATGCGTACTTCTCCCCTAGGCCGTTCTAGTCATTCGTTTCGAGCATCAGAACTGCGAAAATTTTGAGTTTCTCAAGCGTTTCTTATCTCCAAACTGCCATATCTAGCGAACGGATTGATCAATCCGCAAAATTTCTGTTGCATCCGAAAGTAGAAACTCGCCCGATTACAACGATATGCGCACTTTTCCCCTAGGCCGTTCTAGTTTTTCGTTTCGAGCATCAGAACTGCCAAAATTTTGAGTTTTTCTAGCGTTTCTTACATCCAAACTGCCACATCTCGCGAACGGATCGACCAATCCGCAAAATTTCTGTTGCATCTGAAAGTAGAAACTCGCCCGATTACACCGGTATGCGCACTTTGCCCCTAGGCCGTTCTAGTTATTCGTGTCGAGCATCAGAACTGCGAAAATTTTGAGTTTCTCAAGCGTTTCTTACCTCCAAACTGCCATATCTCGCGAACGGATTGACCAATCCGCAAAATTTCTGTTGCATCTGAAAGTAGATACTCGCCCGATTACAACGGTATGCGCACTTTGCCCCTAGGCCGTTCCAGTTATTCGTGTCGAGCATCAGAACTCCGAAAATAATGAGTTTCTCAAGCGTTTCTTACCTCCAAACTGCCATATCTCGCGAACGGATTGACCAATCCGCAAAATTTCTGTTGCATCTGAAAGTAGAAACTCGCCCGATTACAACGATATGCGCACTTTTCCCCTAGGCCGTTCTAGTTTTTCGTTTCGAGCATCAGAACTGCCAAAATTTTGAGTTTTTCAAGCGTTTCTTACATCCAAACCGCCACATCTCGCGAACGGATCGACCAATCCGCAAAATTTCTGTTGCATCTGAAAGTAGAAACTCGCCCGATTACAACGGTATGCGCACTTTGCCCCTAGGCCGTTCTAGTTATTCGCGTCGAGCATCAGAACTGCGAAAATTTTGAGTTTCTCAAGCGTTTCTTACCTCCAAACTGCCATATCTCGCGAAAGGATTGACCAATCCGCATAATTTCTGTTGCATCTGAAAGTAGAAACTCGTCCGATTACAACGGTATGCGTACTTCTCCCCTAGGCCGTTCTAGTCATTCGTGTCGAGCATCAGAACTGCGAAAATTTTGAGTTTCTCAAGCGTTTCTTACCTCCCAACTGCCACATCTCGCGAACGGATCGACCAATCCCCAAAATTTCTGTAGCATCTGAAAGTAGAAACTTGCCCGAGTGCAACGGTATGCGCACTTTGCCCCTACGCCGTTCTAGTTATTCGTGTCGAGCATCAGAACTCCGAAAATTTTGAGTTTCTCAAGCGTTTCTTACCTCCAAACTGCCATATCTCGCGAACGGATTGACCAATCCGCAAAATTTCTGTTGCATCTGAAAGTAGAAACTCGCCCGATTACAACGGTATGCGCACTTTTCCCCTAGGCTGTTCTAGTTATTCGTGTCGAGCATCAGAACTGCGAAAATTTTGAGTTTCTCAAGCGTTTCTTACCTCCAAACTGCCATATCTCGCGAACGGATTGACCAATCCGCAAAATTTCTGTTACATCTGAAAGTAGAAACTCGCCCGATTACAACGGTATGCGTACTTCTCCCCTAGGCCGTTCTAGTCATTCGTTTCGAGCATCAGAACTGCGAAAATTTTGAGTTTCTCAAGCGTTTCTTATCTCCAAACTGCCATATCTAGCGAACGGATTGATCAATCCGCAAAATTTCTGTTGCATCCGAAAGTAGAAACTCGCCCGATTACAACGATATGCGCACTTTTCCCCTAGGCCGTTCTAGTTATTCGTTTCGAGCATCAGAACTGCCTAAATTTTGAGTTTCTCAAGCGTTTCCTACTTCCAAACTGCCACATCTCGCGAACGGATCGACCAATCCGCAAAATTTCTGTTGCATCTGAAAGTAGAAACTCGCCCGATTACAACGGTATGCGCACTTTTCCCCTAGGCCGTTCTAGTTATTCGTGTCGAGCATCAGAACTGCGAAAATTTTGAGTTTCTCAAGCGTTTCTTACATCCAAGCTGCCATATCTCGCGAACCGATTGACCAATCCGCAAAATTTCTGTTGCATCTGAAAGTAGAAACTCTCCCGATTACAACGGTAGGTGTAGTTTTCCCCTAGGCCGTTCCAGTTATTCATTTCGAGCATCAGAACTGCGAAAATTTTGAGTTTCTCAAGCGTTCCTTACCTCCAAACTGCCATATCTCGCGAACGGATTGACCAATCCGCAAAATTTCTGTTGCATCTGAAAGTAGATACTCGCCCGATTACAACGGTATGCGCACTTTGCCCCTAGGCCGTTCCAGTTATTCGTGTCGAGCATCAGAACTCCGAAAATAATGAGTTTCTCAAGCGTTTCTTACCTCCAAACTGCCATATCTCGCGAACGGATTGACCAATCCGCAAAATTTCTGTTGCATCTGAAAGTAGAAACTCGCCCGATTACAACGATATGCGCACTTTTCCCCTAGGCCGTTCTAGTTTTTCGTTTCGAGCATCAGAACTGCCAAAATTTTGAGTTTTTCTAGCGTTTCTTACATCCAAACTGCCACATCTCGCGAACGGATCGACCAATCCGCAAAATTTCTGTTGCATCTGAAAGTAGAAACTCGCCCGATTACAACGGTATGCGCACTTTGCCCCTAGGCCGTTCTAGTTATTCGTGTCGAGCATCAGAACTGCGAAAATTTTGAGTTTCTCAAGCGTTTCTTACCTCCAAACTGCCATATCTCGCGAACGGATTGACCAATCCGCAAAATTTCTGTTGCATCTGAAAGTAGATACTCGCCCGATTACAACGGTATGCGCACTTTGCCCCTAGGCCGTTCCAGTTATTCGTGTCGAGCATCAGAACTCCGAAAATAATGAGTTTCTCAAGCGTTTCTTACCTCCAAACTGCCATATCTCGCGAACGGATTGACCAATCCGCAAAATTTCTGTTGCATCTGAAAGTAGAAACTCGCCCGATTACAACGATATGCGCACTTTTCCCCTAGGCCGTTCTAGTTTTTCGTTTCGAGCATCAGAACTGCCAAAATTTTGAGTTTTTCAAGCGTTTCTTACATCCAAACCGCCACATCTCGCGAACGGATCGACCAATCCGCAAAATTTCTGTTGCATCTGAAAGTAGAAACTCGCCCGATTACAACGGTATGCGCACTTTGCCCCTAGGCCGTTCTAGTTATTCGCGTCGAGCATCAGAACTGCGAAAATTTTGAGTTTCTCAAGCGTTTCTTACCTCCAAACTGCCATATCTCGCGAAAGGATTGACCAATCCGCATAATTTCTGTTGCATCTGAAAGTAGAAACTCGTCCGATTACAACGGTATGCGTACTTCTCCCCTAGGCCGTTCTAGTCATTCGTGTCGAGCATCAGAACTGCGAAAATTTTGAGTTTCTCAAGCGTTTCTTACCTCCCAACTGCCATATCTCGCGAACGGATTGACCAATCCGCAAAATTTCTGTTGCATCTGAAAGTAGAAACTCGCCCGATTACAACGGTATGCGCTCTTTTCCCCTAGGCCGTTCTAGTTATTCGTGTCGAGCATCAGAACTGCGAAAATTTTGAGTTTCTCAAGCGTTTCTTAATTCCAAACTGCCACATCTCGCGAACGGATTGACCAATCCGCAAAATTTTTGTTGCATTTGAAAGTAGAAACTCGCCCGATTACAACGGTATGCGCACTTTTCCCCTAGGCCGTTCTAGTTATTCGTTTCCAGCATCAGAACTACGAAAATTTTGAGTTTCTCAAGGGTTTCTTACATCCAAACGGCCATATCTCGCGCACGGATTGACCAATCCGCATAATTTCTGTTGCATCTGAAAGTAGAAACTCGCCCGATTACAACGGTATGCGCACTTTTCCCCTAGGCCGTTCTAGTTATTCGTGTGGAGCATCAGAACTGCGAAAATTTTGAGTTTCTCAAGCGTTTCTTACCTCCAAACTGCCATATCTCGCGAACGGATTGACCAATCCGCAAAATTTCTGTTGCATCTGAAAGTAGAAACTCGCCCGATTACAACGGTATGCGCACTTTTCCCCTAGGCCGTTCTAGTTATTCGTGTCGAGCATCAGAACTGCGAAAATTTTGAGTTTCTCAAGCGTTTCTTAATTCCAAACTGCCACATCTCGCGAACGGATTGACCAATCCGCAAAATTTTTGTTGCATTTGAAAGTAGAAACTCGCCCGATTACAACGGTATGCGCACTTTTCCCCTAGGCCGTTCTAGTTATTCGTTTCGAGCATCAGAACTACGAAAATTTTGAGTTTCTCAAGGGTTTCTTACATCCAAACGGCCATATCTCGCGCACGGATTGACCAATCCGCATAATTTCTGTTGCATCTGAAAGTAGAAACTCGCCCGATTACAACGGTATGCGCACTTTTCCCCTAGGCCGTTCTAGTTATTCGTGTGGAGCATCAGAACTGCGAAAATTTTGAGTTTCTCAAACGTTTCTTATCTCCAAACTGCCATATCTCGCGAACGGATTGATCAATCCGCAAAATTTCTGTTGCATCTGAAAGTAGAAACTCGCCCGATTACAACGGTATGCGCACTTTTCCCCTAGGCCGTTCTAGTTATTCGTGTCGAGCATCAGAACTGCGAAAATTTTGAGTTTCTCAAGCGTTTCTTACCTCCAGACTGCCATATCTCGCGAACGGATTGACCAGTCCGCAAAATTTCTGTTGCATCTGACAGTAGAAACTCGCCCGATTACAACGGTAGGTGTAGCTTTCCCCTAGGAAGTTCTAGTTACTCGTTTCGAGCATCAAAACTGCGAAAATTTTGAGTTTCTCAAGCGTTTCTTATCTCCAAACTGCCATGTCACGCGAACGGATTGAGCAATCCGCAAAATTTCTGTGCCATCTGAAAGTAGAAACTCGCCCGATTACAACGGTATGCGTACTTCTCCCCTAGGCCGTTCTAGTCATTCGTTTCCAGCATCAGAACTGCGAAAATTTTGAGTTTCTCAAGCGTTTCTTATCTCCAAACTGCCATATCTCGCGAACGGATTGATCAATCCGCAAAATTTCTGTTGCATCCGAAAGTAGAAACTCGCCCGATTACAACGATATGCGCACTTTTCCCCTAGGCCGTTCTAGTTTTTCGTTTCGAGCATCAGAACTGCCAAAATTTTGAGTTTTTCAAGCGTTTCTTACTTCCAAACTGCCACATCTCGCGAACGGATCGACCAATCCGCAAAATTTCTGTTGCATCTGAAAGTAGAAACTCGCCCGATTACAACGGTATGCGTACTTCTCCCCTAGGCCGTTCTAGTCATTCGTTTCGAGCATCAAAAATGCGAAAATTATTAGTTTCTCAAGCGTTAGTTACCTCCAAACTGCCATATATCGCGAACGGATTAACCAATCCGCAAAATTTCTGTTGCATCTGAAAGTAGAAACTCGCCCGATTACAACGGTATGCGCACTTTTCCCCTAGGCCGTTCTTGTTATTCGTTTCGAGCATCAGAACTGCGAAAATCTTGAGTTTGTCAAGCGTTTCTTACCTCCAAACTGCCATATCTCGCGAACGGATGGACCAATCCGCAAAATTTCTGTTGCTTCTGAAAGTAGAAACTCGCCCGATTACAACGGTATGCGCACTTTTCCCCTAGGCCGTACTAGTTATTCGTTTCGAGCATCAAAAATGCGAAAATTTTGAGTTTCTCAAGCGTTAGTTACCTCCAAACTACCGTATCTCGCGAACGGATTAACCAATCCGCAAAATTTCTGTTGCATCTGAAAGTAGAAACTCGCCCGATTACAACGGTAGATGTAGTTTTCCCCTAGACCGTTCTAGTTATTCGTTTCGAGCATCAGAACTGCGAAAATTTTGAGTTTCTCAAGCGTTTCTTACCTCCAAACTGCCATATCTCGCGAACGGATTAGTCAATCCGCAAAATTTCTGTTGCATCTGAAAGTAGAAACTCGCCCGATTACAACGGTATGCGCACTTTTCCCCTAGGCCGTTCAAGTTATTCGTGTCGAGCATCAGAACTGCGAAAATTTTGAGTTTCTCAAGCGTTTCTTACCTCCAGACTGCCATATCTCGCGAACGGATTGACCAGTCCGCAAAATTTCTGTTGCATCTGACAGTAGAAACTCGCCCGATTACAACGGTAGGTGTAGCTTTCCCCTAGGAAGTTCTAGTTACTCGTTTCGAGCATCAAAACTGCGAAAATTTTGAGTTTCTCAAGCGTTTCTTATCTCCAAACTGCCATGTCACGCGAACGGATTGAGCAATCCGCAAAATTTCTGTGCCATCTGAAAGTAGAAACTCGCCCGATTACAACGGTATGCGTACTTCTCCCCTAGGCCGTTCTAGTCATTCGTTTCGAGCATCAGAACTGCGAAAATTTTGAGTTTCTCAAGCGTTTCTTATCTCCAAACTGCTATATCTCGCGAACGGATTGATCAATCCGCAAAATTTCTGTTGCATCTGAAAGTAGAAACTCGCCCGATTACAACGGTATGCGCACTTTTCCCCTAGGCCGTTCTATTTATTCGTTTCGAGCATCAGAACTGCGAAAATTTTGAGTTTCTCAAGCGTTTCTTACCTCCAAACTGCCATATCTCGCGAAAGGATTGACCAATCCGCATAATTTCTGTTGCATCTGAAAGTAGAAACTCGTCCGATTACAACGGTATGCGTACTTCTCCCCTAGGCCGTTCTAGTCATTCGTGTCGAGCATCAGAACTGCGAAAATTTTGAGTTTCTCAAGCGTTTCTTACCTCCCAACTGCCATATCTCGCGAACGGATTGACCAATCCGCAAAATTTCTGTTGCATCTGAAAGTAGAAACTCGCCCGATTACAACGGTATGCGCACTTTTCCCCTAGGCCGTTCTAGTTATTCGTGTCGAGCATCAGAACTGCGAAAATTTTGAGTTTCTCAAGCGTTTCTTAATTCCAAACTGCCACATCTCGCGAACGGATTGACCAATCCGCAAAATTTTTGTTGCATTTGAAAGTAGAAACTCGCCCGATTACAACGGTATGCGCACTTTTCCCCTAGGCCGTTCTAGTTATTCGTTTCCAGCATCAGAACTACGAAAATTTTGAGTTTCTCAAGGGTTTCTTACATCCAAACGGCCATATCTCGCGCACGGATTGACCAATCCGCATAATTTCTGTTGCATCTGAAAGTAGAAACTCGCCCGATTACAACGGTATGCGCACTTTTCCCCTAGGCCGTTCTAGTTATTCGTGTGGAGCATCAGAACTGCGAAAATTTTGAGTTTCTCAAGCGTTTCTTACCTCCAAACTGCCATATCTCGCGAACGGATTGACCAATCCGCAAAATTTCTGTTGCATCTGAAAGTAGAAACTCGCCCGATTACAACGGTATGCGCACTTTTCCCCTAGGCCGTTCTAGTTATTCGTGTCGAGCATCAGAACTGCGAAAATTTTGAGTTTCTCAAGCGTTTCTTAATTCCAAACTGCCACATCTCGCGAACGGATTGACCAATCCGCAAAATTTTTGTTGCATTTGAAAGTAGAAACTCGCCCGATTACAACGGTATGCGCACTTTTCCCCTAGGCCGTTCTAGTTATTCGTTTCGAGCATCAGAACTACGAAAATTTTGAGTTTCTCAAGGGTTTCTTACATCCAAACGGCCATATCTCGCGCACGGATTGACCAATCCGCATAATTTCTGTTGCATCTGAAAGTAGAAACTCGCCCGATTACAGCGGTATGCGCACTTTTCCCCTAGGCCGTTCTAGTTATTCGTGTGGAGCATCAGAACTGCGAAAATTTTGAGTTTCTCAAACGTTTCTTATCTCCAAACTGCCATATCTCGCGAACGGATTGATCAATCCGCAAAATTTCTGTTGCATCTGAAAGTAGAAACTCGCCCGATTACAACGGTATGCGCACTTTTCCCCTAGGCCGTTCTAGTTATTCGTGTCGAGCATCAGAACTGCGAAAATTTTGAGTTTCTCAAGCGTTTCTTACCTCCAGACTGCCATATCTCGCGAACGGATTGACCAGTCCGCAAAATTTCTGTTGCATCTGACAGTAGAAACTCGCCCGATTACAACGGTAGGTGTAGCTTTCCCCTAGGAAGTTCTAGTTACTCGTTTCGAGCATCAAAACTGCGAAAATTTTGAGTTTCTCAAGCGTTTCTTATCTCCAAACTGCCATGTCACGCGAACGGATTGAGCAATCCGCAAAATTTCTGTGCCATCTGAAAGTAGAAACTCGCCCGATTACGACGGTATGCGTACTTCTCCCCTAGGCCGTTCTAGTCATTCGTTTCGAGCATCAGAACTGCGAAAATTTTGAGTTTCTCAAGCGTTTCTTATCTCCAAACTGCCATATCTCGCGAACGGATTGATCAATCCGCAAAATTTCTGTTGCATCCGAAAGTAGAAACTCGCCCGATTACAACGGTATGCGCACTTTTCCCCTAGGCCGTTCTATTTATTCGTTTCGAGCATCAGAACTGCCAAAATTTTGAGTTTTTCAAGCGTTTCTTACTTCCAAACTGCCACATCTCGCGAACGGATCGACCAATCCGCAAAATTTCTGTTGCATCTGAAAGTAGAAACTCTCCCGATTACAACGGTAGGTGTAGTTTTCCCCTAGGCCGTTCTAGTTATTCGTTTCGAGCATCAGAACTGCGAAAATATTGAGTTTCTCAAGCGTTTCTTACCTCCAAACTGCCATATCTCGCGAACGGATTGTCCAATCCGCAAAATTTCTGTTGCATCTGAAAGTAGAAACTCGCCCGATTACAACGGTATGCGCACTTTTCCCCTAGGCCGTTCTTGTTATTCGTTTCGAGCATCTGAACTGCGAAAATCTTGAGTTTGTCAAGCGTTTCTTACCTCCAAACTGCCATATCTCGCGAACGGATGGACCAATCCGCAAAATTTCTGTTGCTTCTGAAAGTAGAAACTCGCCCCATTACAACGGTATGCGCACTTTTCCCCTAGGCCGTACTAGTTATTCGTTTCGAGCATCAAAAATGCGAAAATTTTGAGTTTCTCAAGCGTTAGTTACCTCCAAACTACCGTATCTCGCGAACGGATTAACCAATCCGCAAAATTTCTGTTGCATCTGAAAGTAGAAACTCGCCCGATTACAACGGTAGATGTAGTTTTCCCCTAGACCGTTCTAGTTATTCGTTTCGAGCATCAGAACTGCGAAAATTTTGAGTTTCTCAAACGTTTCTTATCTCCAAACTGCCATATCTCGCGAACGGATTGATCAATCCGCAAAATTTCTGTTGCATCTGAAAGTAGAAACTCGCCCGATTACAACGGTATGCGCACTTTTCCCCTAGGCCGTTCTAGTTATTCGTGTCGAGCATCAGAACTGCGAAAATTTTGAGTTTCTCAAGCGTTTCTTACCTCCAGACTGCCATATCTCGCGAACGGATTGACCAGTCCGCAAAATTTCTGTTGCATCTGACAGTAGAAACTCGCCCGATTACAACGGTAGGTGTAGCTTTCCCCTAGGAAGTTCTAGTTACTCGTTTCGAGCATCAAAACTGCGAAAATTTTGAGTTTCTCAAGCGTTTCTTATCTCCAAACTGCCATGTCACGCGAACGGATTGAGCAATCCGCAAAATTTCTGTGCCATCTGAAAGTAGAAACTCGCCCGATTACAACGGTATGCGTACTTCTCCCCTAGGCCGTTCTAGTCATTCGTTTCGAGCATCAGAACTGCGAAAATTTTGAGTTTCTCAAGCGTTTCTTATCTCCAAACTGCTATATCTCGCGAACGGATTGATCAATCCGCAAAATTTCTGTTGCATCTGAAAGTAGAAACTCGCCCGATTACAACGGTATGCGCACTTTTCCCCTAGGCCGTTCTATTTATTCGTTTCGAGCATCAGAACTGCGAAAATTTTGAGTTTCTCAAGCGTTTCTTACCTCCAAACTGCCATATCTCGCGAACGGATTGACCAATCCGCAAAATTTCTGTTGCATCTGAAAGTAGAAACTCTCCCGATTACAACGGTAGGTGTAGTTTTCCCCTAGGCCGTTCTAGTTATTCGTTTCGAGCATCAGAACTGCGAAAATATTGAGTTTCTCAAGCGTTTCTTACCTCCAAACTGCCATATCTCGCGAACGGATTGTCCAATCCGCAAAATTTCTGTTGCATCTGAAAGTAGATACTCGCCCGATTACAACGGTATGCGCACTTTTCCCCTAGGCCGTTCTAGTTATTCGTGTCGAGCATCAGAACTGCAAAAATTTGAGTTTTTCAAGCGTTTCTTACCTCCAAACTGCCATATCTCGCGAACGGATTGACCAATCCGCAAAATTTCTGTTGCATCTAAAAGTAGAAACTCGCCCGATTACAACGGTATGCGCACTTTTCCCCTAGGCCGTTCTAGTTATTTGTGTCGAGCATCAGAACTGCAAAAATTTTGAGTTTCTCAAGCGTTTCTTACCTCGAAACTGCCATATCTCGCGAACGGATTGACCAATCCGCAAAATTTCTGTTGCATCTGACAGTAGAAACTCGCCCGATTACAACGATATGTGTAGTTTTCCCCTAGGCCGTTCCAGTTATTCGTTTCGAGCATCAGAACTGCGAAAATTTTGAGTTTCTCAAGCGTTTCTTACCTCCAGACTGCCATATCTCGCGAACGGATTGAACAGTCCGCAAAATTTCTGTTGCATCTGACAGTAGAAACTCGCCCGATTACAACGGTAGGTGTAGCTTTCCCCTAGGAAGTTCTAGTTACTCGTTTCGAGCATCAAAACTGCGAAAATTTTGAGTTTCTCAAGCGTTTCTTATCTCCAAACTGCCATGTCACGCGAACGGATTGAGCAATCCGCAAAATTTCTGTGCCATCTGAAAGTAGAAACTCGCCCGATTACAACGGTATGCGTACTTCTCCCCTAGGCCGTTCTAGTCATTCGTTTCGAGCATCAGAACTGCGAAAATTTTGAGTTTCTCAAGCGTTTCTTATCTCCAAACTGCTATATCTCGCGAACGGATTGATCAATCCGCAAAATTTCTGTTGCATCTGAAAGTAGAAACTCGCCCGATTAGAACGGTATGCGCACTTTTCCCCTAGGCCGTTCTATTTATTCGTTTCGAGCATCAGAACTGCGAAAATTTTGAGTTTCTCAAGCGTTTCTTACCTCCAAACTGCCATATCTCGCGAACGGATTGACCAATCCGCAAAATTTCTGTTGCATCTGAAAGTAGAAACTCTCCCGATTACAACGGTAGGTGTAGTTTTCCCCTAGGCCGTTCTAGTTATTCGTTTCGAGCATCAGAACTGCGAAAATATTGAGTTTCTCAAGCGTTTCTTACCTCCAAACTGCCATATCTCGCGAACGGATTGTCCAATCCGCAAAATTTCTGTTGCATCTGAAAGTAGATACTCGCCCGATTACAACGGTATGCGCACTTTTCCCCTAGGCCGTTCTAGTTATTCGTGTCGAGCATCAGAACTGCAAAAATTTGAGTTTTTCAAGCGTTTCTTACCTCCAAACTGCCATATCTCGCGAACGGATTGACCAATCCGCAAAATTTCTGTTGCATCTAAAAGTAGAAACTCGCCCGATTACAACGGTATGCGCACATTTCCCCTAGGCCGTTCTAGTTATTTGTGTCGAGCA
Organism: Ptiloglossa arizonensis; assembly: GCF_051014685.1. Classification (NCBI taxonomy): domain Eukaryota; kingdom Metazoa; phylum Arthropoda; class Insecta; order Hymenoptera; family Colletidae; genus Ptiloglossa; species Ptiloglossa arizonensis. The sequence continues at coordinate 558,479 of NW_027478723.1, forward strand.
TCAGAACTGCAAAAATTTTGAGTTTCTCAAGCGTTTCTTACCTCCAAACTGCCATATCTCGCGAACGGATTGACCAATCCGCAAAATTTCTGTTGCATCTGACAGTAGAAACTCGCCCGATTACAACGGTAGGTGTAGTTTTCCCCTAGGCCGTTCTAGTTATTCGTTTCGAGCATCAGAACTGCGAAAATATTGAGTTTCTCAAGCGTTTCTTACCTCCAAACTGCCATATCTCGCGAACGGATTGTCCAATCCGCAAAATTTCTGTTGCATCTGAAAGTAGAAACTCGCCCGATTACAACGGTATGCGCACTTTTCCCCTAGGCCGTTCTAGTTATTCGTGTCGAGCATCAGAACTGCAAAAATTTGAGTTTCTCAAGCGTTTCTTACCTCCAAACTGCCATATCTCGCGAACGGATTGACCAGTCCGCAAAATTTCTGTTGCATCTGAAAGTAGAAACTCGCCCGATTACAACGATATGTGTAGTTTTCCCCTAGGCCGTTCCAGTTATTCGTTTCGAGCATCAGAACTGCGAAAATTTTGAGTTTCTCAAGCGTTTCTTACCTCCAAACTGCCATATCTCGCGAACGGATTGACCAATCCGCAAAATTTCTGTTGCATCTGACAGTAGAAACTCGCCCGATTACAACGGTAGGTGTAGTTTTCCCCTAGGAAGTTCTAGTTACTCGTTTCGAGCATCAAAACTGCGAAAACTTTGAGTTTCTCAAGCGTTTCTTATCTCCAAACTGCCATATCACGCGAACGGATTGAGCAATCCGCAAAATTTCTGTGCCATCTGAAAGTAGAAACTCGCCCGATTACAACGGTATGCGTACTTCTACCCTAGGCCGTTCTAGTCATTCGTTTCGAGCATCAGAACTGCGAAAATTTTGAGTTTCTCAAGCGTTTCTTATCTCCAAACTGCCATATCTCGCGAACGGATTGATCAATCCGCAAAATTTCTGTTGCATCTGAAAGTAGAAACTCGCCCGATTACAACGGTATGCGCACTTTTCCCCTAGGCCGTTCTAGTTATTCGTGTCGAGCATCAGAACTGCGAAAATCTTGAGTTTCTCAAGCGTTTCTTACCTCCAAACTGCCATATCTCGCGAACGGATTGACCAATCCGCAAAATTTCTGTTGCATCTGAAAGTAGAAACTCGCCCGATTACAACGGTATGCGTACTTCTCCCCTAGGCCGTTCTAGTCATTCGTGTCGAGCATCAGAACTGCGAAAATTTTGAGTTTCTTAAGCGTTTCTTAATTCGAAACTGCCACATCTCGCGAACGGATTGACCAATCCGCAAAATTTCTGTTGCATCTGAAAGTAGAAACTCGCCCGATTACAACGGTAGGCGCACTTTTCCCCTAGGCAGTTCTATTTATTCGTTTCGAGCATCAGAACTGCGAAAATATTGAGTTTCTCAAGCGTTTCTTACCTCCAAACTGCCATATCTCGCGAACGGATTGTCCAATCCGCAAAATTTCTGTTGCATCTGAAAGTAGAAACTCGCCCGATTACAACGGTATGCGCACTTTTCCCCTAGGCCGTTCTAGTTATTCGTGTCGAGCATCAGAACTGCAAAAATTTGAGTTTCTCAAGCGTTTCTTACCTCCAAACTGCCATATCTCGCGAACGGATTGACCAGTCCGCAAAATTTCTGTTGCATCTGAAAGTAGAAACTCGCCCGATTACAACGATATGTGTAGTTTTCCCCTAGGCCGTTCCAGTTATTCGTTTCGAGCATCAGAACTGCGAAAATTTTGAGTTTCTCAAGCGTTTCTTACCTCCAAACTGCCATATCTCGCGAACGGATTGACCAATCCGCAAAATTTCTGTTGCATCTGACAGTAGAAACTCGCCCGATTACAACGGTAGGTGTAGTTTTCCCCTAGGAAGTTCTAGTTACTCGTTTCGAGCATCAAAACTGCGAAAACTTTGAGTTTCTCAAGCGTTTCTTATCTCCAAACTGCCATATCACGCGAACGGATTGAGCAATCCGCAAAATTTCTGTGCCATCTGAAAGTAGAAACTCGCCCGATTACAACGGTATGCGTACTTCTACCCTAGGCCGTTCTAGTCATTCGTTTCGAGCATCAGAACTGCGAAAATTTTGAGTTTCTCAAGCGTTTCTTATCTCCAAACTGCCATATCTCGCGAACGGATTGATCAATCCGCAAAATTTCTGTTGCATCTGAAAGTAGAAACTCGCCCGATTACAACGGTATGCGCACTTTTCCCCTAGGCCGTTCTAGTTATTCGTGTCGAGCATCAGAACTGCGAAAATCTTGAGTTTCTCAAGCGTTTCTTACCTCCAAACTGCCATATCTCGCGAACGGATTGACCAATCCGCAAAATTTCTGTTGCATCTGAAAGTAGAAACTCGCCCGATTACAACGGTATGCGTACTTCTCCCCTAGGCCGTTCTAGTCATTCGTGTCGAGCATCAGAACTGCGAAAATTTTGAGTTTCTTAAGCGTTTCTTAATTCGAAACTGCCACATCTCGCGAACGGATTGACCAATCCGCAAAATTTCTGTTGCATCTGAAAGTAGAAACTCGCCCGATTACAACGGTAGGCGCACTTTTCCCCTAGGCAGTTCTATTTATTCGTTTCGAGCATCAGAACTGCGAAAATTTTGAGTTTCTCAAGCGTTTCTTACCTCCAAACTGCCATATCTCGCGAACGGATTGACCAATCCGCAAAATTTCTGTTGCATCTGAAAGTAGAAACTCTCCCGATTACAACGGTAGGTGTAGTTTTCCCCTAGGCCGTTCTAGTTTTTCGTTTCGAGCATCAGAACTGCGAAAATATTGAGTTTCTCAAGCGTTTCTTACCTCCAAACTGCCATATCTCGCGAACGGATTGTCCAATCCGCAAAATTTCTGTTGCATCTGAAAGTAGAAACTCGCCCGATTACAACGGTATGCGCACTTTTCCCCTGGGCCGTTCTAGTTATTCGTGTCGAGCATCAGAACTGCAAAAATTTGAGTTTCTCAAGCGTTTCTTACCTCCAAACTGCCATATCTCGCGAACGGATTGACCAATCCGCAAAATTTCTGTTGCATCTAAAAGTAGAAACTCGCCCGATTACAACGGTATGCGCACTTTTCCCCTAGGCCGTTCTAGTTATTCGTGTCGAGCATCAGAACTGCAAAAATTTTGAGTTTCCCAAGCGTTTCTTACCTCCAAACTGCCATATCTCGCGAACGGATTGACCAGTCCGCAAAATTTCTGTTGCATCTGAAAGTAGAAACTCGCCCGATTACAACGATATGTGTAGTTTTCCCCTAGGCCGTTCCAGTTATTCGTTTCGAGCATCAGAACTGCGAAAATTTTGAGTTTCTCAAGCGTTTCTTACCTCCAAACTGCCATATCTCGCGAACGGATTGACCAATCCGCAAAATTTCTGTTGCATCTGAAAGTAGAAACTCGCCCGATTACAACGGTATGCGCACTTTTCCCCTAGGCCGTTCTAGTTATTCGTGTCGAGCATCAGAACTGCGAAAATTTTGAGTTTCTCAAGCGTTTCTTAATTCGAAACTGCCACATCTCGCGAACGGATTGACCGATCCGCAAAATTTTTGTTGCATTTGAAAGTAGAAACTCGCCCGATTACAACGGTATGCGCACTTTTCCCCTAGGCCGTCCTAGTTATTCGTTTCGAGCATCAGAACTGCGAAAATTTTGAGTTTCTCAAGGGTTTCTTACACCCAAACGGCCATATCTCGCGAACGATTTGACCAATCCGCATAATTTCTGTTGTATCTGAAAGTAGAAACTCGCCCGATTACAACGGTATGCGCACTTTGCCCCTAGGCCGTTCTAGTTATTCGTGTCGAGCATCAGAACTCCGAAAATTTTGAGTTTCTCAAGCGTTTCTTACCTCCAAGCTGCCATATCTCGCGAACTAATTGACCAATCCGCAAAATTTCTGTTGCATCTGAAAGTAGAAACTCTCCCGATTACAACGGTAGGTGTAGTTTTCGCCTAGGCCGTTCTAGTTATTCGTTTCGAGCATCAGAACTGCGAAAATTTTGAGTTTCTCAAGCGTTTCTTACCTCCAAACTGCCATATCTCGCGAACGGATTCATCAATCCGCAAAATTTCTGTGCCATCAGAAAGTAGAAACTCGCCCGATTACAAACGGTAGGTGTAGTTTTCCCCTAGGCCGTTCCAGTTATTCGTTTCGAGCATCAGAACTGCGAAAATTTTGAGTTTCTCAAGCGTTTCTTACCTCCAAACAGCCATATCTCGCGAACGGATTGACCAATCCGCAAAATTTCTGTTGCATCTAAAAGTAGAAACTCGCCCGATTACAACGGTATGCGCACATTTCCCCTAGGCCGTTCTAGTTATTTGTGTCGAGCATCAGAACTGCAAAAATTTTGAGTTTCTCAAGCGTTTCTTACCTCCAAACTGCCATATCTCGCGAACGGATTGACCAATCCGCAAAATTTCTGTTGCATCTGACAGTAGAAACTCGCCCGATTACAACGGTAGGTGTAGTTTTCCCCTAGGCCGTTCTAGTTATTCGTTTCGAGCATCAGAACTGCGAAAATATTGAGTTTCTCAAGCGTTTCTTACCTCCAAACTGCCATATCTCGCGATCGGATTGTCCAATCCGCAAAATTTCTGTTGCATCTGAAAGTAGAAACTCGCCCGATTACAACGGTATGCGCACTTTTCCCCTAGGCCGTTCTAGTTATTCGTGTCGAGCATCAGAACTGCAAAAATTTGAGTTTCTCAAGCGTTTCTTACCTCCAAACTGCCATATCTCGCGAACGGATTGACCAGTCCGCAAAATTTCTGTTGCATCTGAAAGTAGAAACTCGCCCGATTACAACGATATGTGTAGTTTTCCCCTAGGCCGTTCCAGTTATTCGTTTCGAGCATCAGAACTGCGAAAATTTTGAGTTTCTCAAGCGTTTCTTACCTCCAAACTGCCATATCTCGCGAACGGATTGACCAATCCGCAAAATTTCTGTGCCATCTGAAAGTAGAAACTCGCCCGATTACAACGGTATGCGTACTTCTCCCCTAGGCCGTTCTAGTCATTCGTTTCGAGCATCAGAACTGCGAAAATTTTGAGTTTCTCAAGCGTTTCTTATCTCCAAACTGCCATATCTCGCGAACGGATTGATCAATCCGCAAAATTTCTGTTGCATCTGAAAGTAGAAACTCGCCCGATTACAACGGTATGCGCACTTTTCCCCTAGGCCGTTCTAGTTATTCGTGTCGAGCATCAGAACTGCGAAAATCTTGAGTTTCTCAAGCGTTTCTTACCTCCAAACTGCCATATCTCGCGAACGGATTGACCAATCCGCAAAATTTCTGTTGCATCTGAAAGTAGAAACTCGCCCGATTACAACGGTATGCGTACTTCTCCCCTAGGCCGTTCTAGTCATTCGTGTCGAGCATCAGAACTGCGAAAATCTTGAGTTTCTCAAGCGTTTCTTACCTCCAAACTGCCATATCTCGCGAACGGATTGACCAATCCGCAAAATTTCTGTTGCATCTGAAAGTAGAAACTCGCCCGATTACAAACGGTAGGTGTAGTTTTCCCCTAGGCCGTTCCAGTTATTCGTTTCGAGCATCAGAACTGCGAAAATTTTGAGTTTCTCAAGCGTTTCTTACCTCCAAACTGCCATATCTCGCGAATGGATTGACCAATCCGCATAATTTCTGTTGCATCTGAAAGTAGAAACTCGCCCGATTACAACGGTGGGTGTAGTTTTCCCCTAGGCCGTTCTAGTTATTCGTTTCGAGCATCAGAACTGCGAAAATTTTGAGTTTCTCAAGCGTTTCTTACCTCCAAGCTGCCATATCTCGCGAACCGATTGACCAATCCGCAAAATTTCTGTTGCATCTGAAAGTAGAAACTCTCCTGATTACAACGCTAGGTGTAGTTTTCCCCTAGGCCGTTCCAGTTATTCATTTCGAGCATCAGAACTGCGAAAATTTTGAGTTTCTCAAGCGTTTCTTACCCCCAAACTGCCATATCTCGCGAACGGATTGACCAATCCGCAAAATTTCTGTTGCATCTGAAAGTAGAAACTCTGCCGATTACAACGGTAGGTGTAGTTTTCCCCTAGGCCGTTCCAGTTATTCATTTCGAGCATCAGAACTGCGAAAATTTTGAGTTTCTCAAGCGTTCCTTATCTCCAAACTGACATATCTCGCGAACGGATTCATCAATCCGCAAAATTTCTGTGCCATCAGAAAGTAGAAACTCGCCCGATTACAAACGGTAGGTGTAGTTTTCCCCTAGGCCGTTCCAGTTATTCGTTTCGAGCATCAGAACTGCGAAAATTTTGAGTTTCTCAAGCGTTTCTTACCTCCAAACTGCCATATCTCGCGAAAGGATTGACCAATCCGCATAATTTCTGTTGCATCTGAAAGTAGAAACTAGCCCGATTACAACGGTATGCGTACTTCTCCCCTAGGCCGTTCTAGTCATTCGTTTCGAGCATCAGAACTGCGAAAATTTTGAGTTTCTCAAGCGTTTCTTACCTCCAAACTGCCACATCTCGCGAACGGATTCATCAATCCGCAAAATTTCTGTACCATCAGAAAGTAGAAACTCGCCCGATTACAAACGGTAGGTGTAGTTTTCCCCTAGGTCGTTCCAGTTATTCGTTTCGAGCATCAGAACTGCGAAAATTTTGAGTTTCTCAAGCGTTTCTTACCTCCAAACTGCCATAGCTCGCGAACGGATTGACCAATCCGCATAATTTCTGTTGCATCTGAAAGTAGAAACTCGCCCGATTACAACGGTATGCGTACTTCTCCCCTACGCCGTTCTAGTCATTCGTTTCGAGCATCAGAACTGCGAAAATTTTGAGTTTCTCAAGCGTTTCTTATCTCCAAACTGCCATATCTCGCGAACGGATTGATCAATCCGCAAAATTTCTGTTGCATCTGAAAGTAGAAACTCGCCCGATTACAACGGTATGCGCACTTTTCCCCTAGGCGGTTCTAGTTATTCGTTTCGAGCATCAGAACTGCGAAAATTTTGAGTTTCTCAAGCGTTTCTTACCTCCAAACTGCTATATCTCGCGAACGGATTCATCAATCCGCAAAATTTCTGTGCCATCAGAAAGTAGAAACTCGCCCGATTACAAACTGTAGGTGTAGTTTTCCCCTAGGCCGTTCCAGTTATTCGTTTCGAGCAACAGAACTGCGAAAATTTTGAGTTTCTCAAGCGTTTCTTACCTCCAAACTGCCATATCTCGCGAACGGATTGACCAATCCGCATAATTTCTGTTGCATCTGAAAGTAGAAACTCGCCCGATTACAACGGTGGGTGTAGTTTTCCCCTAGGCCGTTCTAGTTATTCGTTTCGAGCATCAGAACTGCGAAAATTTTGAGTTTCTCAAGCGTTTCTTACCTCCAAGCTGCCATATCTCGCGAACCGATTAACCAATCCGCAAAATTTCTGTGCCATCTGAATGTAGAAACTCGCCCGATTACAAACGGTAGGTGTAGTGTTCCCCTAGGCCGTTTCAGTTATTCGTTTCGAGCATCAGAACTGCGAAAATTTTGAGTTTCTCAAGCGTTTCTTACCTCCAAACTGCCATATCTCGCGAACGGATTGACCAATCCGCATAATTTCTGTTGCATCTGAAAGTAGAAACTCGCCCGATTACAACGGTATGCGTACTTCTCCCCTACGCCGTTCTAGTCATTCGTTTCGAGCACCAGAACTGCGAAAATTTTGAGTTTCTCAAGCGTTTCTTATCTCCAAACTGCCATATCTCGCGAACGGATTGATCAATCCGCAAAATTTCTGTTGCATCTGAAAGTAGAAACTCGCCCGATTACAACTGTATGCGCACTTTTCCCCTAGGCGGTTCTAGTTATTCGTTTCGAGCATCAGAACTGCGAAAATTTTGAGTTTCTCAAGCGTTTCTTACCTCCAAACTGCTATATCTCGCGAACGGATTCATCAATCCGCAAAATTTCTGCGCCATCAGAAAGTAGAAACTCGCCCGATTACAAACGGTAGGTGTAGTTTTCCCCTAGGCCGTTCCAGTTATTCATTTCGAGCATCAGAACTGCGAAAATTTTGAGTTTCTCAAGCGTTTCTTACCTCCAAACTGCCATATCTCGCGAACGGATTGACCAATCCGCATAATTTCTGTTGCATCTGAAAGTAGAAACTCGCCCGATTACAACGGTATGCGTACTTCTCCCCTACGCCGTTCTAGTCATTCGTTTCGAGCATCAGAACTGCGAAAATTTTGAGTTTCTCAAGCGTTTCTTATCTCCAAACTGCCATATCTCGCGAACGGATTGATCAATCCGCAAAATTTCTGTTGCATCTGAAAGTAGAAACTCGCCCGATTACAACGGTATGCGCACTTTTCCCCTAGGCGGTTCTAGTTATTCGTTTCGAGCATCAGAACTGCGAAAATTTTGAGTTTCTCAAGCGTTTCTTACCTCCAAACTGCTATATCTCGCGAACGGATTCATCAATCCGCAAAATTTCTGTGCCATCAGAAAGTAGAAACTCGCCCGATTACAAACTGTAGGTGTAGTTTTCCCCTAGGCCGTTCCAGTTATTCGTTTCGAGCAACAGAACTGCGAAAATTTTGAGTTTCTCAAGCGTTTCTTACCTCCAAACTGCCATATCTCGCGAACGGATTGACCAATCCGCATAATTTCTGTTGCATCTGAAAGTAGAAACTCGCCCGATTACAACGGTATGCGTACTTCTCCCCTAGGCCGTTCTAGTCATTCGTTTCGAGCATCAGAACTGCGAAAATTTTGAGTTTCTCAAGCGTTTCTTACCCCCAAACTGCCATATCTCGCGAACGGATTGACCAATCCGCAAAATTTCTGTTGCATCTGAAAGTAGAAACTCTGCCGATTACAACGGTAGGTGTAGTTTTCCCCTAGGCCGTCCCAGTTATTCATTTCGAGCATCAGAACTGCGAAAATTTTGAGTTTCTCAAGCGTTCCTTATCTCCAAACTGACATATCTCGCGAACGGATTCATCAATCCGCAAAATTTCTGTGCCATCAGAAAGTAGAAACTCGCCCGATTACAAACGGTAGGTGTAGTTTTCCCCTAGGCCGTTCCAGTTATTCGTTTCGAGCATCAGAACTGCGAAAATTTTGAGTTTCTCAAGCGTTTCTTACCTCCAAACTGCCATATCTCGCGAAAGGATTGACCAATCCGCATAATTTCTGTTGCATCTGAAAGTAGAAACTAGCCCGATTACAACGGTATGCGTACTCCTCCCCTAGGCCGTTCTAGTCATTCGTTTCGAGCATCAGAACTGCGAAAATTTTGAGTTTCTCAAGCGTTTCTTACCTCCAAACTGCCACATCTCGCGAACGGATTCATCAATCCGCAAAATTTCTGTACCATCAGAAAGTAGAAACTCGCCCGATTACAAACGGTAGGTGTAGTTTTCCCCTAGGTCGTTCCAGTTATTCGTTTCGAGCATCAGAACTGCGAAAATTTTGAGTTTCTCAAGCGTTTCTTACCTCCAAACTGCCATATCTCGCGAACGGATTGACCAATCCGCATAATTTCTGTTGCATCTGAAAGTAGAAACTCGCCCGATTACAACGGTATGCGTACTTCTCCCCTACGCCGTTCTAGTCATTCGATTCGAGCATCAGAACTGCGAAAATTTTGAGTTTCTCAAGCGTTTCTTATCTCCAAACTGCCATATCTCGCGAACGGATTGATCAATCCGCAAAATTTCTGTTGCATCTGAAAGTAGAAACTCGCCCGATTACAACGGTATGCGTGCTTTTCCCCTAGGCCGTTCTAGTTATTCGTTTCGAGCATCAGAACTGCGAAAATTTTGAGTTTCTCAAGCGTTTCTTACCTCCAAACTGCTATATCTCGCGAACGGATTCATCAATCCGCAAAATTTCTGTGCCATCAGAAAGTAGAAACTCGCCCGATTACAAACTGTAGGTGTAGTTTTCCCCTAGGCCGTTCCAGTTATTCGTTTCGAGCAACAGAACTGCGAAAATTTTGAGTTTCTCAAGCGTTTCTTACCTCCAAACTGCCATATCTCGCGAACGGATTGACCAATCCGCATAATTTCTGTTGCATCTGAAAGTAGAAACTCGCCCGATTACAACGGTGGGTGTAGTTTTCCCCTAGGCCGTTCTAGTTATTCGTTTCGAGCATCAGAACTGCGAAAATTTTGAGTTTCTCAAGCGTTTCTTACCTCCAAACTGCCATATCTCGCGAACGGATTGACCAATCCGCAAAATTTCAGTTGCATCTGAAAGTAGAAACTCGCCCGATTACAACGGTATGCGCACTTTGCCCCTAGGCCGTTCTAGTTATTCGTGTCGAGCATCAGAACTCCGAAAATTTTGAGTTTCTCAAGCGTTTCTTACCTCCAAACTGCCATATCTCGCGAACGGATTGACTAATCCGCAAAATTTCTGTTGCATCTGAAAGTAGAAACTCGCCCGATTACAACGGTATGCGTGCTTTTCCCCTAGGCCGTTCTAGTTACTCGTTTCGAGCATCAGAACTGCGAAAATTTTTAGTTTCTCAAGCGTTTCTTATCTCCAAACTGCCATATCTCGCGAACGGATTCATCAATCCGCAAAATTTCTGTGCCATCTGAAAGTAGAAACTCGCCCGATTACAAACGGTAGGTGTAGTGTTCCCCTAGGCCGTTCCAGTTATTCGTTTCGAGCATCAGAACTGCGAAAATTTTGAGTTTCTCAAGCGTTTCTTACCTCCAAACTGCCATATCTCGCGAACGGATTGACCAATCCGCATAATTTCTGTTGCATCTGAAAGTAGAAACTCGCCCGATTACAACGGTATGCGTACTTCTCCCCTACGCCGTTCTAGTCATTCGTTTCGAGCATCAGAACTGCGAAAATTTTGAGTTTCTCAAGCGTTTCTTATCTCCAAACTGCCATATCTCGCGAACGGATTGATCAATCCGCATAATTTCTGTTGCATCTGAATGTAGAAACTCGCCCGATTACAACGGTATGCGCACTTTTCCCCTAGGCCGTTCTAGTTATTTGTGTCGAGCATCAGAACTGCAAAAATTTTGAGTTTCTCAAGCGTTTCTTACCTCCAAACTGCCATATCTCGCGAACGGATTGACCAATCCGCATAATTTCTGTTGCATCTGAAAGTAGAAACTCGCCCGATTACAACGGTATGCGTACTTCTCCCCTAGGCCGTTCTAGTCATTCGTTTCGAGCATCAGAACTGCGAAAATTTTGAGTTTCTCAAGCGTTTCTTACCCCCAAACTGCCATATCTCGCGAACGGATTGACCAATCCGCAAAATTTCTGTTGCATCTGAAAGTAGAAACTCTGCCGATTACAACGGTAGGTGTAGTTTTCCCCTAGGCCGTTCCAGTTATTCATTTCGAGCATCAGAACTGCGAAAATTTTGAGTTTCTCAAGCGTTCCTTATCTCCAAACTGACATATCTCGCGAACGGATTCATCAATCCGCAAAATTTCTGTGCCATCAGAAAGTAGAAACTCGCCCGATTACAAACGGTAGGTGTAGTTTTCCCCTAGGCCGTTCCAGTTATTCGTTTCGAGCATCAGAACTGCGAAAATTTTGAGTTTCTCAAGCGTTTCTTACCTCCAAACTGCCATATCTCGCGAAAGGATTGACCAATCCGCATAATTTCTGTTGCATCTGAAAGTAGAAACTAGCCCGATTACAACGGTATGCGTACTCCTCCCCTAGGCCGTTCTAGTCATTCGTTTCGAGCATCAGAACTGCGAAAATTTTGAGTTTCTCAAGCGTTTCTTACCTCCAAACTGCCACATCTCGCGAACGGATTCATCAATCCGCAAAATTTCTGTACCATCAGAAAGTAGAAACTCGCCCGATTACAAACGGTAGGTGTAGTTTTCCCCTAGGTCGTTCCAGTTATTCGTTTCGAGCATCAGAACTGCGAAAATTTTGAGTTTCTCAAGCGTTTCTTACCTCCAAACTGCCATATCTCGCGAACGGATTGACCAATCCGCATAATTTCTGTTGCATCTGAAAGTAGAAACTCGCCCGATTACAACGGTATGCGTACTTCTCCCCTACGCCGTTCTAGTCATTCGATTCGAGCATCAGAACTGCGAAAATTTTGAGTTTCTCAAGCGTTTCTTATCTCCAAACTGCCATATCTCGCGAACGGATTGATCAATCCGCAAAATTTCTGTTGCATCTGAAAGTAGAAACTCGCCCGATTACAACGGTATGCGCACTTTTCCCCTAGGCGGTTCTAGTTATTCGTTTCGAGCATCAGAACTGCGAAAATTTTGAGTTTCTCAAGCGTTTCTTACCTCCAAACTGCTATATCTCGCGAACGGATTCATCAATCCGCAAAATTTCTGTGCCATCAGAAAGTAGAAACTCGCCCGATTACAAACTGTAGGTGTAGTTTTCCCCTAGGCCGTTCCAGTTATTCGTTTCGAGCAACAGAACTGCGAAAATTTTGAGTTTCTCAAGCGTTTCTTACCTCCAAACTGCCATATCTCGCGAACGGATTGACCAATCCGCATAATTTCTGTTGCATCTGAAAGTAGAAACTCGCCCGATTACAACGGTGGGTGTAGTTTTCCCCTAGGCCGTTCTAGTTATTCGTTTCGAGCATCAGAACTGCGAAAATTTTGAGTTTCTCAAGCGTTTCTTACCTCCAAACTGCCATATCTCGCGAACGGATTGACCAATCCGCAAAATTTCTGTTGCATCTGAAAGTAGAAACTCGCCCGATTACAACGGTATGCGCACTTTGCCCCTAGGCCGTTCTAGTTATTCGTGTCGAGCATCAGAACTCCGAAAATTTTGAGTTTCTCAAGCGTTTCTTACCTCCAAACTGCCATATCTCGCGAACGGATTGACTAATCCGCAAAATTTCTGTTGCATCTGAAAGTAGAAACTCGCCCGATTACAACGGTATGCGTGCTTTTCCCCTAGGCCGTTCTAGTTACTCGTTTCGAGCATCAGAACTGCGAAAATTTTTAGTTTCTCAAGCGTTTCTTATCTCCAAACTGCCATATCTCGCGAACGGATTCATCAATCCGCAAAATTTCTGTGCCATCTGAAAGTAGAAACTCGCCCGATTACAAACGGTAGGTGTAGTGTTCCCCTAGGCCGTTCCAGTTATTCCTTTCGAGCATCAGAACTGCGAAAATTTTGAGTTTCTCAAGCGTTTCTTACCTCCAAACTGCCATATCTCGCGAACGGATTGACCAATCCGCATAATTTCTGTTGCATCTGAAAGTAGAAACTCGCCCGATTACAACGGTATGCGTACTTCTCCCCTACGCCGTTCTAGTCATTCGTTTCGAGCATCAGAACTGCGAAAATTTTGAGTTTCTCAAGCGTTTCTTATCTCCAAACTGCCATATCTCGCGAACGGATTGATCAATCCGCATAATTTCTGTTGCATCTGAAAGTAGAAACTCGCCCGATTACAACGGTATGCGCACTTTTCCCCTAGGCGGTTCTAGTTATTCGTTTCGAGCATCAGAACTGCGAAAATTTTGAGTTTCTCAAGCGTTTCTTACCTCCAAACTGCTATATCTCGCGAACGGATTCATCAATCCGCAAAATTTCTGTGCCATCAGAAAGTAGAAACTCGCCCGATTACAAACTGTAGGTGTAGTTTTCCCCTAGGCCGTTCCAGTTATTCGTTTCGAGCAACAGAACTGCGAAAATTTTGAGTTTCTCAAGCGTTTCTTACCTCCAAACTGCCATATCTCGCGAACGGATTGACCAATCCGCATAATTTCTGTTCCATCTGAAAGTAGAAACTCGCCCGATTACAACGGTGGGTGTAGTTTTCCCCTAGGCCGTTCCAGTTATTCATTTCGAGCATCAGAACTGCGAAAATTTTGAGTTTCTCAAGCGTTCCTTACCTCCAAACTGCCATATCTCGCGTACGGATTGACCAATCCGCATAATTTCTGTTGCATCTGAAAGTAGAAACTCGCCCGATTACAACGGTGGGTGTAGTTTTCCCCTAGGCCGTTCTAGTTATTCGTTTCGAGCATCAGAACTGCGAAAATTTTGAGTTTCTCAAGCGTTTCTTACCTCCAAACTGCCATATCTCGCGAACGGATTGACCAATCCGCAAAATTTCTGTTGCATCTGAAAGTAGAAACTCGCCCGATTACAACGGTATGCGCACTTTGCCCCTAGGCCGTTCTAGTTATTCGTGTCGAGCATCAGAACTCCGAAAATTTTGAGTTTCTCAAGCGTTTCTTACCTCCAAACTGCCATATCTCGCGAACGGATTGACTAATCCGCAAAATTTCTGTTGCATCTGAAAGTAGAAACTCGCCCGATTACAACGGTATGCGTGCTTTTCCCCTAGGCCGTTCTAGTTACTCGTTTCGAGCATCAGAACTGCGAAAATTTTTAGTTTCTCAAGCGTTTCTTATCTCCAAACTGCCATATCTCGCGAACGGATTCATCAATCCGCAAAATTTCTGTGCCATCTGAAAGTAGAAACTCGCCCGATTACAAACGGTAGGTGTAGTGTTCCCCTAGGCCGTTCCAGTTATTCCTTTCGAGCATCAGAACTGCGAAAATTTTGAGTTTCTCAAGCGTTTCTTACCTCCAAACTGCCATATCTCGCGAACGGATTGACCAATCCGCATAATTTCTGTTGCATCTGAAAGTAGAAACTCGCCCGATTACAACGGTATGCGTACTTCTCCCCTACGCCGTTCTAGTCATTCGTTTCGAGCATCAGAACTGCGAAAATTTTGAGTTTCTCAAGCGTTTCTTATCTCCAAACTGCCATATCTCGCGAACGGATTGATCAATCCGCATAATTTCTGTTGCATCTGAAAGTAGAAACTCGCCCGATTACAACGGTATGCGCACTTTTCCCCTAGGCGGTTCTAGTTATTCGTTTCGAGCATCAGAACTGCGAAAATTTTGAGTTTCTCAAGCGTTTCTTACCTCCAAACTGCTATATCTCGCGAACGGATTCATCAATCCGCAAAATTTCTGTGCCATCAGAAAGTAGAAACTCGCCCGATTACAAACTGTAGGTGTAGTTTTCCCCTAGGCCGTTCCAGTTATTCGTTTCGAGCAACAGAACTGCGAAAATTTTGAGTTTCTCAAGCGTTTCTTACCTCCAAACTGCCATATCTCGCGAACGGATTGACCAATCCGCATAATTTCTGTTGCATCTGAAAGTAGAAACTCGCCCGATTACAACGGTGGGTGTAGTTTTCCCCTAGGCCGTTCCAGTTATTCATTTCGAGCATCAGAACTGCGAAAATTTTGAGTTTCTCAAGCGTTCCTTACCTCCAAACTGCCATATCTCGCGAACGGATTGACCAATCCGCAAAATTTCTGTTGCATCTGAAAGTAGAAACTCGCCCGATTACAACGGTATGCGTACTTCTCCCCTAGGCCGTTCTAGTCATTCGTTTCGAGCATCAGAACTGCGAAAATTTTGAGTTTCTCAAGCGTTTCTTACCCCCAAACTGCCATATCTCGCGAACGGATTGACCAATCCGAAAAATTTCTGTTGCATCTGAAAGTAGAAACTCTGCCGATTACAACGGTAGGTGTAGTTTTCCGCTAGGCCGTTCCAGTTATTCATTTCGAGCATCAGAACTGCGAAAATTTTGAGTTTCTCAAGCGTTCCTTATCTCCAAACTGACATATCTCGCGAACGGATTCATCAATCCGCAAAATTTCTGTGCCATCAGAAAGTAGAAACTCGCCCGATTACAAACGGTACGTGTAGTTTTCCCCTAGGCCGTTCCAGTTATTCGTTTCGAGCATCAGAACTGCGAAAATTTTGAGTTTCTCAAGCGTTTCTTACCTCCAAACTGCCATATCTCGCGAAAGGATTGACCAATCCGCATAATTTCTGTTGCATCTGAAAGTAGAAACTAGCCCGATTACAACGGTATGCGTACTTCTCCCCTAGGCCGTTCTAGTCATTCGTTTCGAGCATCAGAACTGCGAAAATTTTGAGTTTCTCAAGCGTTTCTTACCTCCAAACTGCCACATCTCGCGAACAGATTCATCAATCCGCAAAATTTCTGTACCATCAGAAAGTAGAAACTCGCCCGATTACAAACGGTAGGTGTAGTTTTCCCCTAGGTCGTTCCAGTTATTCGTTTCGAGCATCAGAACTGCGAAAATTTTGAGTTTCTCAAGCGTTTCTTACCTCCAAACTGCCATATCTCGCGAACGGATTGACCAATCCGCATAATTTCTGTTGCATCTGAAAGTAGAAACTCGCCCGATTACAACGGTGGGTGTAGTTTTCCCCTAGGCCGTTCTAGTTATTCGTTTCGAGCATCAGAACTGCGAAAATTTTGAGTTTCTCAAGCGTTTCTTACCTCCAAGCTGCCATATCTCGCGAACCGATTGACCAATCCGCAAAATTTCTGTTGCATCTGAAAGTAGGAACTCTCCCGATTACAACGCTAGGTGTAGTTTTCCCCTAGGCCGTTCCAGTTATTCATTTCGAGCATCAGAACTGCGAAAATTTTGAGTTTCTCAAGCGTTCCTTACCTCCAAACTGCCATATCTCGCGAACGGATTGACCAATCCGCAAAATTTCTGTTGCATCTGAAAGTAGAAACTCGCCCGATTACAACGGTATGCGCACTTTGCCCCTAGGCCGTTCCAGTTATTCGTTTCGAGCAACAGAACTGCGAAAATTTTGAGTTTCTCAAGCGTTTCTTACCTCCAAACTGCCATATCTCGCGAACGGATTGACCAATCCGCATAATTTCTGTTGCATCTGAAAGTAGAAACTCGCCCGATTACAACGGTGGGTGTAGTTTTCCCCTAGGCCGTTCTAGTTATTCGTTTCGAGCATCAGAACTGCGAAAATTTTGAGTTTCTCAAGCGTTTCTTACATCCAAGCTGCCATATCTCGCGAACCGATTGACCAATCCGCAAAATTTCTGTTGCATCTGAAAGTAGAAACTCTCCCGATTACAACGCTAGGTGTAGTTTTCCCCTAGGCCGTTCCAGTTATTCATTTCGAGCATCAGAACTGCGAAAATTTTGAGTTTCTCAAGCGTTCCTTACCTCCAAACTGCCATATCTCGCGAACGGATGGACCAATCCGCAAAATTTCTGTTGCATCTGAAAGTAGAAACTCGCCCGATTACAACGGTATGCGTACTTCTCCCCTAGGCCGTTCTAGTCATTCGTTTCGAGCATCAGAACTGCGAAAATTTTGAGTTTCTCAAGCGTTTCTTACCCCCAAACTGCCATATCTCGCGAACGGATTGACCAATCCGCAAAATTTCTGTTGCATCTGAAAGTAGAAACTCTGCCGATTACAACGGTATGCGCACTTTGCCCCTAGGCCGTTCTAGTTATTCGTGTCGAGCATCAGAACTCCGAAAATTTTGAGTTTCTCAAGCGTTTCTTACCTCCAAACTGCCATATCTCGCGAACGGATTGACTAATCCGCAAAATTTCTGTTGCATCTGAAAGTAGAAACTCGCCCGATTACAACGGTATGCGTGCTTTTCCCCTAGGCCGTTCTAGTTACTCGTTTCGAGCATCAGAACTGCGAAAATTTTTAGTTTCTCAAGCGTTTCTTATCTCCAAACTGCCATATCTCGCGAACGGATTCATCAATCCGCAAAATTTCTGTGCCATCTGAAAGTAGAAACTCGCCCGATTACAAACGGTAGGTGTAGTGTTCCCCTAGGCCGTTCCAGTTATTCCTTTCGAGCATCAGAACTGCGAAAATTTTGAGTTTCTCAAGCGTTTCTTACCTCCAAACTGCCATATCTCGCGAACGGATTGACCAATCCGCATAATTTCTGTTGCATCTGAAAGTAGAAACTCGCCCGATTACAACGGTATGCGTACTTCTCCCCTACGCCGTTCTAGTCATTCGTTTCGAGCATCAGAACTGCGAAAATTTTGAGTTTCTCAAGCGTTTCTTATCTCCAAACTGCCATATCTCGCGAACGGATTGATCAATCCGCATAATTTCTGTTGCATCTGAAAGTAGAAACTCGCCCGATTACAACGGTATGCGCACTTTTCCCCTAGGCGGTTCTAGTTATTCGTTTCGAGCATCAGAACTGCGAAAATTTTGAGTTTCTCAAGCGTTTCTTACCTCCAAACTGCTATATCTCGCGAACGGATTCATCAATCCGCAAAATTTCTGTGCCATCAGAAAGTAGAAACTCGCCCGATTACAAACTGTAGGTGTAGTTTTCCCCTAGGCCGTTCCAGTTATTCGTTTCGAGCAACAGAACTGCGAAAATTTTGAGTTTCTCAAGCGTTTCTTACCTCCAAACTGCCATATCTCGCGAACGGATTGACCAATCCGCATAATTTCTGTTGCATCTGAAAGTAGAAACTCGCCCGATTACAACGGTGGGTGTAGTTTTCCCCTAGGCCGTTCCAGTTATTCATTTCGAGCATCAGAACTGCGAAAATTTTGAGTTTCTCAAGCGTTCCTTACCTCCAAACTGCCATATCTCGCGAACGGATTGACCAATCCGCAAAATTTCTGTTGCATCTGAAAGTAGAAACTCGCCCGATTACAACGGTATGCGTACTTCTCCCCTAGGCCGTTCTAGTCATTCGTTTCGAGCATCAGAACTGCGAAAATTTTGAGTTTCTCAAGCGTTTCTTACCCCCAAACTGCCATATCTCGCGAACGGATTGACCAATCCGAAAAATTTCTGTTGCATCTGAAAGTAGAAACTCTGCCGATTACAACGGTAGGTGTAGTTTTCCGCTAGGCCGTTCCAGTTATTCATTTCGAGCATCAGAACTGCGAAAATTTTGAGTTTCTCAAGCGTTCCTTATCTCCAAACTGACATATCTCGCGAACGGATTCATCAATCCGCAAAATTTCTGTGCCATCAGAAAGTAGAAACTCGCCCGATTACAAACGGTACGTGTAGTTTTCCCCTAGGCCGTTCCAGTTATTCGTTTCGAGCATCAGAACTGCGAAAATTTTGAGTTTCTCAAGCGTTTCTTACCTCCAAACTGCCATATCTCGCGAAAGGATTGACCAATCCGCATAATTTCTGTTGCATCTGAAAGTAGAAACTAGCCCGATTACAACGGTATGCGTACTTCTCCCCTAGGCCGTTCTAGTCATTCGTTTCGAGCATCAGAACTGCGAAAATTTTGAGTTTCTCAAGCGTTTCTTACCTCCAAACTGCCACATCTCGCGAACAGATTCATCAATCCGCAAAATTTCTGTACCATCAGAAAGTAGAAACTCGCCCGATTACAAACGGTAGGTGTAGTTTTCCCCTAGGTCGTTCCAGTTATTCGTTTCGAGCATCAGAACTGCGAAAATTTTGAGTTTCTCAAGCGTTTCTTACCTCCAAACTGCCATATCTCGCGAACGGATTGACCAATCCGCATAATTTCTGTTGCATCTGAAAGTAGAAACTCGCCCGATTACAACGGTGGGTGTAGTTTTCCCCTAGGCCGTTCTAGTTATTCGTTTCGAGCATCAGAACTGCGAAAATTTTGAGTTTCTCAAGCGTTTCTTACCTCCAAGCTGCCATATCTCGCGAACCGATTGACCAATCCGCAAAATTTCTGTTGCATCTGAAAGTAGGAACTCTCCCGATTACAACGCTAGGTGTAGTTTTCCCCTAGGCCGTTCCAGTTATTCATTTCGAGCATCAGAACTGCGAAAATTTTGAGTTTCTCAAGCGTTCCTTACCTCCAAACTGCCATATCTCGCGAACGGATTGACCAATCCGCAAAATTTCTGTTGCATCTGAAAGTAGAAACTCGCCCGATTACAACGGTATGCGCACTTTGCCCCTAGGCCGTTCCAGTTATTCGTTTCGAGCAACAGAACTGCGAAAATTTTGAGTTTCTCAAGCGTTTCTTACCTCCAAACTGCCATATCTCGCGAACGGATTGACCAATCCGCATAATTTCTGTTGCATCTGAAAGTAGAAACTCGCCCGATTACAACGGTGGGTGTAGTTTTCCCCTAGGCCGTTCTAGTTATTCGTTTCGAGCATCAGAACTGCGAAAATTTTGAGTTTCTCAAGCGTTTCTTACATCCAAGCTGCCATATCTCGCGAACCGATTGACCAATCCGCAAAATTTCTGTTGCATCTGAAAGTAGAAACTCTCCCGATTACAACGCTAGGTGTAGTTTTCCCCTAGGCCGTTCCAGTTATTCATTTCGAGCATCAGAACTGCGAAAATTTTGAGTTTCTCAAGCGTTCCTTACCTCCAAACTGCCATATCTCGCGAACGGATTGACCAATCCGCAAAATTTCTGTTGCATCTGAAAGTAGAAACTCGCCCGATTACAACGGTATGCGTACTTCTCCCCTAGGCCGTTCTAGTCATTCGTTTCGAGCATCAGAACTGCGAAAATTTTGAGTTTCTCAAGCGTTTCTTACCCCCAAACTGCCATATCTCGCGAACGGATTGACCAATCCGCAAAATTTCTGTTGCATCTGAAAGTAGAAACTCTGCCGATTACAACGGTAGGTGTAGTTTTCCGCTAGGCCGTTCCAGTTATTCATTTCGAGCATCAGAACTGCGAAAATTTTGAGTTTCTCAAGCGTTTCTTACCTCCAAACTGCCATATCTCGCGAAAGGATTGACCAATCCGCATAATTTCTGTTGCATCTGAAAGTAGAAACTAGCCCGATTACAACGGTATGCGTACTTCTCCCCTAGGCCGTTCTAGTCATTCGTTTCGAGCATCAGAACTGCGAAAATTTTGAGTTTCTCAAGCGTTTCTTACCTCCAAACTGCCACATCTCGCGAACGGATTCATCAATCCGCAAAATTTCTGTACCATCAGAAAGTAGAAACTCGCCCGATTACAAACGGTAGGTGTAGTTTTCCCCTAGGTCGTTCCAGTTATTCGTTTCGAGCATCAGAACTGCGAAAATTTTGAGTTTCTCAAGCGTTTCTTACCTCCAAACTGCCATATCTCGCGAACGGATTGACCAATCCGCATAATTTCTGTTGCGTCTGAAAGTAGAAACTCGCCCGATTACAACGGTGGGTGTAGTTTTCCCCTAGGCCGTTCTAGTTATTCGTTTCGAGCATCAGAACTGCGAAAATTTTGAGTTTCTCAAGCGTTTCTTACCTCCAAGCTGCCATATCTCGCGAACCGATTGACCAATCCGCAAAATTTCTGTTGCATCTGAAAGTAGGAACTCTCCCGATTACAACGCTAGGTGTAGTTTTCCCCTAGGCCGTTCCAGTTATTCATTTCGAGCATCAGAACTGCGAAAATTTTGAGTTTCTCAAGCGTTCCTTACCTCCAAACTGCCATATCTCGCGAACGGATTGACCAATCCGCAAAATTTCTGTTGCATCTGAAAGTAGAAACTCGCCCGATTACAACGGTATGCGTGCTTTTCCCCTAGGCCGTTCTAGTTACTCGTTTCGAGCATCAGAACTGCGAAAATTTTTAGTTTCTCAAGCGTTTCTTATCTCCAAACTGCCATATCTCGCGAACGGATTCATCAATCCGCAAAATTTCTGTGCCATCTGAAAGTAGAAACTCGCCCGATTACAAACGGTAGGTGTAGTGTTCCCCTAGGCCGTTCCAGTTATTCGTTTCGAGCAACAGAACTGCGAAAATTTTGAGTTTCTCAAGCGTTTCTTACCTCCAAACTGCTATATCTCGCGAACGGATTCATCAATCCGCAAAATTTCTGTGCCATCAGAAAGTAGAAACTCGCCCGATTACAAACTGTAGGTGTAGTTTTCCCCTAGGCCGTTCCAGTTATTCGTTTCGAGCAACAGAACTGCGAAAATTTTGAGTTTCTCAAGCGTTTCTTACCTCCAAACTGCCATATCTCGCGAACGGATTGACCAATCCGCATAATTTCTGTTGCATCTGAAAGTAGAAACTCGCCCGATTACAACGGTGGGTGTAGTTTTCCCCTAGGCCGTTCTAGTTATTCGTTTCGAGCATCAGAACTGCGAAAATTTTGAGTTTCTCAAGCGTTTCTTACCTCCAAGCTGCCATATCTCGCGAACCGATTGACCAATCCGCAAAATTTCTGTTGCATCTGAAAGTAGAAACTCTCCCGATTACAACGCTAGGTGTAGTTTTCCCCTAGGCCGTTCCAGTTATTCGTTTCGAGCATCAGAACTGCGAAAATTTTGAGTTTCTCAAGCGTTTCTTACCTCCAAACTGCCATATCTCGCGAACGGATTGACCAATCCGCATAATTTCTGTTGCATCTGAAAGTAGAAACTCGCCCGATTACAACGGTATGCGTACTTCTCCCCTACGCCGTTCTAGTCATTCGTTTCGAGCACCAGAACTGCGAAAATTTTGAGTTTCTCAAGCGTTTCTTATCTCCAAACTGCCATATCTCGCGAACGGATTGATCAATCCGCAAAATTTCTGTTGCATCTGAAAGTAGAAACTCGCCCGATTACAACGGTATGCGCACTTTTCCCCTAGGCGGTTCTAGTTATTCGTTTCGAGCATCAGAACTGCGAAAATTTTGAGTTTCTCAAGCGTTTCTTACCTCCAAACTGCTATATCTCGCGAACGGATTCATCAATCCGCAAAATTTTTGTGCCATCAGAAAGTAGAAACTCGCCCGATTACAAACGGTAGGTGTAGTTTTCCCCTAGGCCGTTCCAGTTATTCATTTCGAGCATCAGAACTGCGAAAATTTTGAGTTTCTCAAGCGTTCCTTACCTCCAGACTGTCATATCTCGCGAACGGATTGACCAATCCGCAAAATTTCTGTTGCATCTGAAAGTAGAAACTCGCCCGATTACAACGGTATGCGCACTTTGCCCCTAGGCCGTTCTAGTTATTCGTGTCGTGCATCAGAACTCCGAAAATTTTGAGTTTCTCAAGCGTTTCTTACCTCCAAACTGCCATATCTCGCGAACGGATTGACCAATCCGCAAAATTTCTGTTGCATCTGAAAGTAGAAACTCGCCCGATTACAACGGTATGCGTACTTTTCCCCTAGGCCGTTCTAGTTACTCGTTTCGAGCATCAGAACTGCGAAAATTTTGAGTTTCTCAAGCGTTTCTTATCTCCAAACTGCCATATCTCGCGAACGGATTCATCAATCCGCAAAATTTCTGTGCCATCTGAAAGTAGAAACTCGGCCGATTACAAACGGTAGGTGTAGTGTTCCCCTAGGCCGTTCCAGTTATTCGTTTCGAGCATCAGAAATGCGAAAATTTTGAGTTTCTCAAGCGTTTCTTACCTCCAAACTGCCATATCTCGCGAACGGATTGACCAATCCGCATAATTTCTGTTGCATCTGAAAGTAGAAACTCGCCCGATTACAACGGTATGCGTACTTCTTCCCTAGGCCGTTCTAGTCATTCGTTTCGAGCATCAGAACTGCGAAAATTTTGAGTTTCTCAAGCGTTTCTTATCTCCAAACTGCCATATCTCGCGAACGGATTGATCACTCCGCAAAATTTCTGTTGCTTCTGAAAGTAGAAACTCGCCCGATTACAACGGTATGCGCACTTTTCCCCTAGGCGGTTCTAGTTATTCGTTTCGAGCATCAGAGCTGCGAAAATTTTGAGTTTCTCAAGCGTTTCTTACCTCCAAACTGCCATATCTCGCGAACGGATTGACCAATCCGCATAATTTCTGTTGCACCTGAAAGTAGAAACTCGCCCGATTACAACGGTATGCGTACTTCTTCCCTAGGCCGTTCCAGTTATTCGTTTCGAGCATCAGAACTGCGAAAATTTTGAGTTTCTCAAGCGTTTCTTACCCCCAAACTGCCATATCTCGCGAACGGATTGACCAATCCGCAAAATTTCTGTTGCATCTGAAAGTAGAAACTCGCCCGATTACAACGGTATGCGCACTTTTCCCCTAGGCGGTTCTAGTTATTCGTTTCGAGCATCAGAACTGCGAAACTTTTGAGTTTCTCAAGCGTTTCTTACATCCAAACTGCTATATCTCGCGAACGGATTCATCAATCCGCAAAATTTCTGTGCCATCTGAAAGTAGAAACTCGGCCGATTACAAACGGTAGGTGTAGTGTTCCCCTAGGCCGTTCCAGTTATTCGTTTCGAGCATCAGAAATGCGAAAATTTTGAGTTTCTCAAGCGTTTCTTACCTCCAAACTGCCATATCTCGCGAACGGATTGACCAATCCGCATAATTTCTGTTGCATCTGAAAGTAGAAACTCGCCCGATTACAACGGTATGCGTACTTCTTCCCTAGGCCGTTCTAGTCATTCGTTTCGAGCATCAGAACTGCGAAAATTTTGAGTTTCTCAAGCGTTTCTTATCTCCAAACTGCCATATCTCGCGAACGGATTGATCACTCCGCAAAATTTCTGTTGCTTCTGAAAGTAGAAACTCGCCCGATTACAACGGTATGCGCACTTTTCCCCTAGGCGGTTCTAGTTATTCGTTTCGAGCATCAGAGCTGCGAAAATTTTGAGTTTCTCAAGCGTTTCTTACCTCCAAACTGCCATATCTCGCGAACGGATTGACCAATCCGCAAAATTTCTGTTGCATCTGAAAGTAGAAACTCGCCCGATTACAACGGTATGCGCACTTTGCCCCTAGGCCGTTCTAGTTATTCGTGTCGTGCATCAGAACTCCGAAAATTTTGAGTTTCTCAAGCGTTTCTTACCTCCAAACTGCCATATCTCGCGAACGGATTGACCAATCCGCAAAATTTCTGTTGCATCTGAAAGTAGAAACTCGCCCGATTACAACGGTATGCGTACTTTTCCCCTAGGCCGTTCTAGTTACTCGTTTCGAGCATCAGAACTGCGAAAATTTTGAGTTTCTCAAGCGTTTCTTATCTCCAAACTGCCATATCTCGCGAACGGATTCATCAATCCGCAAAATTTCTGTGCCATCTGAAAGTAGAAACTCGGCCGATTACAAACGGTAGGTGTAGTGTTCCCCTAGGCCGTTCCAGTTATTCGTTTCGAGCATCAGAAATGCGAAAATTTTGAGTTTCTCAAGCGTTTCTTACCTCCAAACTGCCATATCTCGCGAACGGTTTGACCAATCCGCATAATTTCTGTTGCATCTGAAAGTAGAAACTCGCCCGATTACAACGGTATGCGTACTTCTTCCCTAGGCCGTTCTAGTCATTCGTTTCGAGCATCAGAACTGCGAAAATTTTGAGTTTCTCAAGCGTTTCTTATCTCCAAACTGCCATATCTCGCGAACGGATTGATCACTCCGCAAAATTTCTGTTGCTTCTGAAAGTAGAAACTCGCCCGATTACAACGGTATGCGCACTTTTCCCCTAGGCGGTTCTAGTTATTCGTTTCGAGCATCAGAGCTGCGAAAATTTTGAGTTTCTCAAGCGTTTCTTACCTCCAAACTGCCATATCTCGCGAACGGATTGACCAATCCGCATAATTTCTGTTGCACCTGAAAGTAGAAACTCGCCCGATTACAACGGTATGCGTACTTCTTCCCTAGGCCGTTCCAGTTATTCGTTTCGAGCATCAGAACTGCGAAAATTTTGAGTTTCTCAAGCGTTTCTTACCCCCAAACTGCCATATCTCGCGAACGGATTGACCAATCCGCAAAATTTCTGTTGCATCTGAAAGTAGAAACTCGCCCGATTACAACGGTATGCGCACTTTTCCCCTAGGCGGTTCTAGTTATTCGTTTCGAGCATCAGAACTGCGAAACTTTTGAGTTTCTCAAGCGTTTCTTACCTCCAAACTGCTATATCTCGCGAACGGATTCATCAATCCGCAAAATTTCTGTGCCATCAGAAAGTAGAAACTCGCCCGATTACAAACGGTAGGAGTAGTTTTCCCCTAGGCCGTTCCAGTTATTCGTTTCGAGCATCAGAACTGCGAAAATTTTGAGTTTCTCAAGCGTTTCTTACCTCCAAACTGCCATATCTCGCGAACGGATTGACCAATCCGCATAATTTCTGTTGCATCTGAAAGTAGAAACTCGCCCGATTACAACGGTATGCGTACTTCTCCCCTAGGCCGTTCTAGTCATTCGTTTCGAGCATCAGAACTGCGAAAATTTTGAGTTTCTCAAGCGTTTCTTATCTCCAAACTGCCATATCTCGCGAACGGATTGATCACTCCGCAAAATTTCTGTTGCATCTGAAAGTAGAAACTCGCCCGATTACAACGGTATGCGCACTTTTCCCCTAGGCGGTTCTAGTTATTCGTTTCGAGCATCAGAGCTGCGAAAATTTTGAGTTTCTCAAGCGTTTCTTACCTCCAAACTGCCATATCTCGCGAACGGATTGACCAATCCGCATAATTTCTGTTGCATCTGAAAGTAGAAACTCGCCCGATTACAACGGTATGCGTACTTCTCCCCTAGGCCGTTCTAGTCATTCGTTTCGAGCATCAGAACTGCGAAAATTTTGAGTTTCTCAAGCGTTTCTTATCTCCAAACTGCCATATCTCGCGAACGGATTGACCAATCCGCATAATTTCTGTTGCATCTGAAAGTAGAAACTCGCCCGATTACAACGGTATGCGTACTTCTTCCCTAGGCCGTTCCAGTTATTCGTTTCGAGTATCAGAACTGCGAAAATTTTGAGTTTCTCAAGAGTTTCTTACCTCCAAACTGCCATATCTCGCGAACGGATTGACCAATCCGCATAATTTCTGTTGCATCTGAAAGTAGAAACTCGCCCGATTACAACGGTATGCGTACTTCTCCCCTAGGCCGTTCTAGTCATTCGTTTCGAGCATCAGAACTGCGAAAATTTTGAGTTTCTCAAGCGTTTCTTACCCCCAAACTGCCATATCTCGCGAACGGATTGACCAATCCGCAAAATTTCTGTTGCATCTGAAAGTAGAAACTCTCCCGATTTCAACGGTGGGTGTAGTTTTCCCCTAGGCCGTTCTAGTTATTCGTTTCGAGCATCAGAACGGCGAAAATTTTGAGTTTCTCAAGCGTTTCTTACCTCCAAGCTGCCATATCTCGCGAACCGATTGACCAATCCGCAAAATTTCTGTTGCATCTGAAAGTAGAAACTCTCCCGATTACAACGGTAGGTGTAGTTTTCCCCTAGGCCGTTCCAGTTATTCATTTCGAGCATCAGAACTGCGAAAATTTTGAGTTTCTCAAGCGTTCCTTACTTCCAAACTGCCATATCTCGCGAACGGATTGACCAATCCGCAAAATTTCTGTTGGATCTGAAAGTAGAAACTCGCCCGATTACAACGGTATGCGCACTTTGCCCCTAGGCCGTTCTAGTTATTCGTGTCGAGCATCAGAACTCCGAAAATTTTGAGTTTCTCAAGCGTTTCTTACCTCCAAACTGCCATATCTCGCGAATGGATTGACCAATCCGCAAAATTTCTGTTTCATCAGAAAGTAGAAACTCGCCCGATTACAAACGGTAGGTGTAGTTTTCCCCTAGGCCGTTCCAGTTATTCGTTTCGAGCATCAGAACTGCGAAAATTTTGAGTTTCTCAAGAGTTTCTTATCTCCAAACTGCCATATCTCGCGAACGGATTGATCAATCCGCAAAATTTCTGTTTCATCAGAAAGTAGAAACTCGCCCGATTACAAACGGTAGGTGTAGTTTTCCCCTAGGCCGTTCCAGTTATTCGTTTCGAGCATCAGAACTGCGAAAATTTTGAGTTTCTCAAGAGTTTCTTACCTCCAAACTGCCATATCTCGCGAACGGATTGACCAATCCGCATAATTTCTGTTGCATCTGAAAGTAGAAACTCGCCCGATTACAACGGTATGCGTACTTCTCCCCTAGGCCGTTCTAGTCATTCGTTTCGAGCATCAGAACTGCGAAAATTGTGAGTTTCTCAAGCGTTTCTTACCCCCAAACTGCCATATCTCGCGAACGGATTGACCAATCCGCAAAATTTCTGTTGCATCTGAAAGTAGAAACTCTCCCGATTTCAACGGTGGGTGTAGTTTTCCCCTAGGCCGTTCTAGTTATTCGTTTCGAGCATCAGAACGGCGAAAATTTTGAGTTTCTCAAGCGTTTCTTACCTCCAAGCTGCCATATCTCGCGAACCGATTGACCAATCCGCAAAATTTCTGTTGCATCTGAAAGTAGAAACTCTCCCGATTACAACGGTAGGTGTAGTTTTCCCCTAGGCCGTTCCAGTTATTCATTTCGAGCATCAGAACTGCGAAAATTTTGAGTTTCTCAAGCGTTCCTTACTTCCAAACTGCCATATCTCGCGAACGGATTGACCAATCCGCAAAATTTCTGTTGGATCTGAAAGTAGAAACTCGCCCGATTACAACGGTATGCGCACTTTGCCCCTAGGCCGTTCTAGTTATTCGTGTCGAGCATCAGAACTCCGAAAATTTTGAGTTTCTCAAGCGTTTCTTACCTCCAAACTGCCATATCTCGCGAATGGATTGACCAATCCGCAAAATTTCTGCTGCATCTGAAAGTAGAAACTCGCCCGATTACAACGGTATGCGTACTTTTCCCCTAGGCCGTTCTAGTTACTCGTTTCGAGCATCAGAACTGCGAAAATTTTGAGTTTCTCAAGCGTTTCTTATCTCCAAACTGCCATATCTCGCGAACGGATTCATCAATCCGCAAAATTTCTGTGCCATCTGAAAGTAGAAACTCGGCCGATTACAAACGGTAGGTGTAGTGTTCCCCTAGGCCGTTCCAGTTATTCGTTTCGAGCATCAGAACTGCGAAAATTTTGAGTTTCTCAAGCGTTTCTTACCTCCAAACTGCCATATCTCGCGAACGGATTGACCAATCCGCATAATTTCTGTTGCATCTGAAAGTAGAAACTCGCCCGATTACAACGGTATGCGTATTTCTCCCCTAGGCCGTTCTTGTCATTCGTTTCGAGCATCAGAACTGCGAAAATTTTGAGTTTCTCAAGCGTTTCTTATCTCCAAACTGCCATATCTCGCGAACGGATTGATCAATCCGCAAAATTTCTGTTTCATCTGAAAGTAGAAACTCGCCCGATTACAACGGTATGCGCACTTTTGCCCTAGGCGGTTCTAGTTATTCGTTTCGAGCATCAGAGCTGCGAAAATTTTGAGTTTCTCAAGCGTTTCTTACTCCCAAACTGCCACATCTCGCGAACGGATTGACCAATCCGCAAAATTTCTGTTGCATCTGAAAGTAGAAACTCTCCCGATTACAACGGTAGGTGTAGTTTTCCCCTAGGCCGTTCCAATTATTCATTTCGAGCATCAGAACTGCGAAAATTTTGAGTTTCTCAAGCGTTCCTTACCTGCAAACTGCCATATCTCGCGAACGGATTGACCAATCCGCAAAATTTCTGTTGCATCTGAAAGTAGAAACTCGCCCGATTACAAACGGTAGGTGTAGTTTTCCCCCAGGCCGTTCCAGTTATTCGTTTCGAGCATCAGAACTGCGAAAATTTTGAGTTTCTCAAGCGTTCCTTACCTCCAAACTGCCATATCTCGCGAACGGATTGACCAATCCGCAAAATTTCTGTTGCATCTGAAAGTAGAAACTCGCCCGATTACAACGGTAGGCGTACTTCTCCCCTAGGCCGTTCTAGTCATTCGTTTCGAGCATCAGAACTGCGAAAATTTTGAGTTTCTCAAGCGTTTCTCACCTCCAAACTGCCATATCTCGCGAACGGATTGACCAATCCGCAAAATTTCTGTTGCATCTGAAAGTAGAAACTCTCCCGATTACAACGGTAGGTGTAGTTTTCCCCTAGGCCGTACCAGTTATTCGTTTCGAGCATCAGAACTGCGAAAATTTTGAGTTTCTCAAGCGTTTCTTACCTCCAAACTGCCATATCTCGCGAACGGATTGACCAATCCGCAAAATTTCTGTTGCATCTGAAAGTAGAAACTCGCCCGATTACAACGGTATGCGCACTTTTCCCCTAGGCCGTTCTAGTTATTCGTTTCGAGCATCAGAACTGCGAAAATTTTGAGTTTCTCAAGCGTTTCTTACCTCCAAACTGCCATATCTCGCGAACGGATTTATCAATCCGCAAAATTTCTGTGCCATCAGAAAGTAGAAACTCGCCCGATTACAACGGTATGCGGACTTTTCCCCTAGGCCGTTCTAGTTATTCGTCTCGAGCATCAGAACTGCGAAAATTTTGAGTTTCTCAAGCGTTTCTTACATCCAAACGGCCATATCACGCGAACGGATTGACCAATCCGCATAATTTCTGTTGCATCTGAAAGTAGAAACTCGCCCGATTACAACGGTATGCGCACTTTTCCCCTAGGCGGTTCTAGTTATTCGTTTCGAGCATCAGAACTGCGAAAATTTTGAGTTTCTCAAGCGTTTCTTACCTCCAAACTGCTATATCTCGCGAACGGATTCATTAATCCGCAAAATTTCTGTGCCATCTGAAAGTAGAAACTCGCCCGATTACAACGGTAGGTGTAGTTTTCCCCTAGGCCGTTCCAGTTATTCATTTCGAGCATCAGAACTGCGAAAATTTTGAGTTTCTCAAGCGTTTCTTACATCCAAACTGCCATATCTCGCGAACGGATTGACCAATCCGCAAAATTTCTGTTTCTTCTGAAAGTAGAAACTCGCCCGATTACAACGGTATGCGCACTTTTCCCCTAGGCGGTTCTAGTTATTCGTTTCGAGCATCAGAGCTGCGAAAATTTTGAGTTTCTCAAGCGTTTCTTACCTCCAAACTGCCATATCTCGAGAACGGATTGACCAATCCGCATAATTTCTGTTGCACCTGAAAGTAGAAACTCGCCCGATTACAACGGTATGCGTACTTCTTCCCTAGGCCGTTCCAGTTATTCGTTTCGAGCATCAGAACTGCGAAAATTTTGAGTTTCTCAAGCGTTTCTTACCCCCAAACTGCCATATCTCGCGAACGGATTGACCAATCCGCAAAATTTCTGTTGCATCTGAAAGTAGAAACTCGCCCGATTACAACGGTATGCGCACTTTTCCCCTAGGCGGTTCTAGTTATTCGTTTCGAGCATCAGAACTGCGAAACTTTTGAGTTTCTCAAGCGTTTCTTACCTCCAAACTGCTATATCTCGCGAACGGATTCATCAATCCGCAAAATTTCTGTGCCATCAGAAAGTAGAAACTCGCCCGATTACAAACGGTAGGAGTAGTTTTCCCCTAGGCCGTTCCAGTTATTCGTTTCGAGCATCAGAACTGCGAAAATTTTGAGTTTCTCAAGCGTTTCTTACCTCCAAACTGCCATATCTCGCGAACGGATTGACCAATCCGCATAATTTCTGTTGCATCTGAAAGTAGAAACTCGCCCGATTACAACGGTATGCGTACTTCTCCCCTAGGCCGTTCTAGTCATTCGTTTCGAGCATCAGAACTGCGAAAATTTTGAGTTTCTCAAGCGTTTCTTATCTCCAAACTGCCATATCTCGCGAACGGATTGATCACTCCGCAAAATTTCTGTTGCATCTGAAAGTAGAAACTCGCCCGATTACAACGGTATGCGCACTTTTCCCCTAGGCGGTTCTAGTTATTCGTTTCGAGCATCAGAGCTGCGAAAATTTTGAGTTTCTCAAGCGTTTCTTACCTCCAAACTGCCATATCTCGCGAACGGATTGACCAATCCGCATAATTTCTGTTGCATCTGAAAGTAGAAACTCGCCCGATTACAACGGTATGCGTACTTCTCCCCTAGGCCGTTCTAGTCATTCGTTTCGAGCATCAGAACTGCGAAAATTTTGAGTTTCTCAAGCGTTTCTTATCTCCAAACTGCCATATCTCGCGAACGGATTGACCAATCCGCATAATTTCTGTTGCATCTGAAAGTAGAAACTCGCCCGATTACAACGGTATGCGTACTTCTTCCCTAGGCCGTTCCAGTTATTCGTTTCGAGTATCAGAACTGCGAAAATTTTGAGTTTCTCAAGAGTTTCTTACCTCCAAACTGCCATATCTCGCGAACGAATTGACCAATCCGCATAATTTCTGTTGCATCTGAAAGTAGAAACTCGCCCGATTACAACGGTATGCGTACTTCTCCCCTAGGCCGTTCTAGTCATTCGTTTCGAGCATCAGAACTGCGAAAATTTTGAGTTTCTCAAGCGTTTCTTACCCCCAAACTGCCATATCTCGCGAACGGATTGACCAATCCGCAAAATTTCTGTTGCATCTGAAAGTAGAAACTCTCCCGATTTCAACGGTGGGTGTAGTTTTCCCCTAGGCCGTTCTAGTTATTCGTTTCGAGCATCAGAACGGCGAAAATTTTGAGTTTCTCAAGCGTTTCTTACCTCCAAGCTGCCATATCTCGCGAACCGATTGACCAATCCGCAAAATTTCTGTTGCATCTGAAAGTAGAAACTCTCCCGATTACAACGGTAGGTGTAGTTTTCCCCTAGGCCGTTCCAGTTATTCATTTCGAGCATCAGAACTGCGAAAATTTTGAGTTTCTCAAGCGTTCCTTACTTCCAAACTGCCATATCTCGCGAACGGATTGACCAATCCGCAAAATTTCTGTTGGATCTGAAAGTAGAAACTCGCCCGATTACAACGGTATGCGCACTTTGCCCCTAGGCCGTTCTAGTTATTCGTGTCGAGCATCAGAACTCCGAAAATTTTGAGTTTCTCAAGCGTTTCTTACCTCCAAACTGCCATATCTCGCGAATGGATTGACCAATCCGCAAAATTTCTGTTTCATCAGAAAGTAGAAACTCGCCCGATTACAAACGGTAGGTGTAGTTTTCCCCTAGGCCGTTCCAGTTATTCGTTTCGAGCATCAGAACTGCGAAAATTTTGAGTTTCTCAAGAGTTTCTTATCTCCAAACTGCCATATCTCGCGAACGGATTGATCAATCCGCAAAATTTCTGTTTCATCAGAAAGTAGAAACTCGCCCGATTACAAACGGTAGGTGTAGTTTTCCCCTAGGCCGTTCCAGTTATTCGTTTCGAGCATCAGAACTGCGAAAATTTTGAGTTTCTCAAGAGTTTCTTACCTCCAAACTGCCATATCTCGCGAACGGATTGACCAATCCGCATAATTTCTGTTGCATCTGAAAGTAGAAACTCGCCCGATTACAACGGTATGCGTACTTCTCCCCTAGGCCGTTCTAGTCATTCGTTTCGAGCATCAGAACTGCGAAAATTGTGAGTTTCTCAAGCGTTTCTTACCCCCAAACTGCCATATCTCGCGAACGGATTGACCAATCCGCAAAATTTCTGTTGCATCTGAAAGTAGAAACTCTCCCGATTTCAACGGTGGGTGTAGTTTTCCCCTGGGCCGTTCTAGTTATTCGTTTCGAGCATCAGAACGGCGAAAATTTTGAGTTTCAAAGCGTTTCTTACCTCCAAGCTGCCATATCTCGCGAACCGATTGACCAATCCGCAAAATTTCTGTTGCATCTGAAAGTAGAAACTCTCCCGATTACAACGGTAGGTGTAGTTTTCCCCTAGGCCGTTCCAGTTATTCATTTCGAGCATCAGAACTGCGAAAATTTTGAGTTTCTCAAGCGTTCCTTACTTCCAAACTGCCATATCTCGCGAACGGATTGACCAATCCGCAAAATTTCTGTTGGATCTGAAAGTAGAAACTCGTCCGATTACAACGGTATGCGCACTTTGCCCCTAGGCCGTTCTAGTTATTCGTGTCGAGCATCAGAACTCCGAAAATTTTGAGTTTCTCAAGCGTTTCTTACCTCCAAACTGCCATATCTCGCGAATGGATTGACCAATCCGCAAAATTTCTGCTGCATCTGAAAGTAGAAACTCGCCCGATTACAACGGTATGCGTACTTTTCCCCTAGGCCGTTCTAGTTACTCGTTTCGAGCATCAGAACTGCGAAAATTTTGAGTTTCTCAAGCGTTTCTTATCTCCAAACTGCCATATCTCGCGAACGGATTCATCAATCCGCAAAATTTCTGTGCCATCTGAAAGTAGAAACTCGGCCGATTACAAACGGTAGGTGTAGTGTTCCCCTAGGCCGTTCCAGTTATTCGTTTCGAGCATCAGAACTGCGAAAATTTTGAGTTTCTCAAGCGTTTCTTACCTCCAAACTGCCATATCTCGCGAACGGATTGACCAATCCGCATAATTTCTGTTGCATCTGAAAGTAGAAACTCGCCCGATTACAACGGTATGCGTATTTCTCCCCTAGGCCGTTCTAGTCATTCGTTTCGAGCATCAGAACTGCGAAAATTTTGAGTTTCTCAAGCGTTTCTTATCTCCAAACTGCCATATCTCGCGAACGGATTGATCAATCCGCAAAATTTCTGTTTCATCTGAAAGTAGAAACTCGCCCGATTACAACGGTATGCGCACTTTTCCCCTAGGCGGTTCTAGTTATTCGTTTCGAGCATCAGAGCTGCGAAAATTTTGAGTTTCTCAAGCGTTTCTTACTCCCAAACTGCCACATCTCGCGAACGGATTGACCAATCCGCAAAATTTCTGTTGCATCTGAAAGTAGAAACTCTCCCGATTACAACGGTAGGTGTAGTTTTCCCCTAGGCCGTTCCAATTATTCATTTCGAGCATCAGAACTGCGAAAATTTTGAGTTTCTCAAGCGTTCCTTACCTGCAAACTGCCATATCTCGCGAACGGATTGACCAATCCGCAAAATTTCTGTTGCATCTGAAAGTAGAAACTCGCCCGATTACAAACGGTAGGTGTAGTTTTCCCCTAGGCCGTTCCAGTTATTCGTTTCGAGCATCAGAACTGCGAAAATTTTGAGTTTCTCAAGCGTTCCTTACCTCCAAACTGCCATATCTCGCGAACGGATTGACCAATCCGCAAAATTTCTGTTGCATCTGAAAGTAGAAACTCGCCCGATTACAACGGTAGGCGTACTTCTCCCCTAGGCCGTTCTAGTCATTCGTTTCGAGCATCAGAACTGCGAAAATTTTGAGTTTCTCAAGCGTTTCTCACATCCAAACTGCCATATCTCGCGAACGGATTGACCAATCCGCAAAATTTCTGTTGCATCTGAAAGTAGAAACTCTCCCGATTACAACGGTAGGTGTAGTTTTCCCCTAGGCCGTTCCAATTATTCATTTCGAGCATCAGAACTGCGAAAATTTTGAGTTTCTCAAGCGTTCCTTACCTGCAAACTGCCATATCTCGCGAACGGATTGACCAATCCGCAAAATTTCTGTTGCATCTGAAAGTAGAAACTCGCCCGATTACAACGGTATGCGCACTTTTCCCCCAGGCCGTTCTAGTTATTCGTGTCGAGCATCAGAACTGCGAAAATTTTGAGTTTCTCAAGCGTTCCTTACCTCCAAACTGCCATATCTCGCGAACGGATTGTCCAATCCGCAAAATTTCTGTTGCATCTGAAAGTAGAAACTCGCCCGATTGCAACGGTATGCGTACTTTTCCCCTAGGCCGTTCTAGTTACTCGTTTCGAGCATCAGAACTGCGAAAATTTTGAGTTTCTCAAGCGTTTCTTATCTCCAAACTGCCATATCTCGCGAACGGATTCATCAATCCGCAAAAGTTCTGTGCCATCTGAAAGTAGAAACTCGCCCGATTACAAACGGTAGGTGTAGTTTTCCCCTAGGCCGTACCAGTTATTCGTTTCGAGCATCAGAACTGCGAAAATTTTGAGTTTCTCAAGCGTTTCTTACCTCCAAACTGCCATATCTCGCGAACGGATTGACCAATCCGCAAAATTTCTGTTGCATCTGAAAGTAGAAACTCGCCCGATTACAACGGTATGCGCACTTTTCCCCTAGGCCGTTCTAGTTATTCGTTTCGAGCATCAGAACTGCGAAAATTTTGAGTTTCTCAAGCGTTTCTTACCTCCAAACTGCCATATCTCGCGAACGGATTTATCAATCCGCAAAATTTCTATGCCATCAGAAAGTAGAAACTCGCCCGATTACAACGGTATGCGGACTTTTCCCCTAGGCCGTTCTAGTTATTCGTCTCGAGCATCAGAATTGCGAAAATTTTGAGTTTCTCAAGCGTTTCTTACATCCAAACGGCCATATCACGCGAACGGATTGACCAATCCGCATAATTTCTGTTGCATCTGAAAGTAGAAACTCGCCCGATTACAACGGTATGCGCACTTTTCCCCTAGGCGGTTCTAGTTATTCGTTTCGAGCATCAGAACTGCGAAAATTTTGAGTTTCTCAAGCGTTTCTTACCTCCAAACTGCTATATCTCGCGAACGGATTCATTAATCCGCAAAATTTCTGTGCCATCTGAAAGTAGAAACTCGCCCGATTACAACGGTAGGTGTAGTTTTCCCCTAGGCCGTTCCAGTTATTCATTTCGAGCATCAGAACTGCGAAAATTTTGAGTTTCTCAAGCGTTTCTTACATCCAAACTGCCATATCTCGCGAACGGATTGACCAATCCGCAAAATTTCTGTTTCTTCTGAAAGTAGAAACTCGCCCGATTACAACGGTATGCGCACTTTTCCCCTAGGCCGTTCTAGTTATTCGTTTCGAGCATCAGAAATGCGAAAATTTTGAGGTTCTCAAGCGCTTCTTAACTCCAAACTGCCATATCTCGCGAACGGATTGACCAATCCGCAAAATTTCTGTTGCATCTGAAAGTAGAAACTCGCCCGATTACAACGGTATGCGCACTTTTCCCCTAGGCCGTTCTAGTTATTCGTGTCGAGCATCAGAACTGCGAAAATTTTGAGTTTCTCAAGCGTTTCTTACCTCCAAACTGCCATATCTCGCGAACTGATTGACCAATCCGCAAAATTTCTGTTGCATCTGAAAGTAGAAACTCGCCCGATTACAACGGTATGCGCACTTTTCCCCTAGGCCGTTCTAGTTATTCGTTTCGAGCATCAGAACTGCGAAAATTTTGAGTTTCTCAAGCGTTTCTTACATCCAAACGGCCATATCACGCGAACGGATTGACCAATCCGCATAATTTCTGTTGCATCTGAAAGTAGAAACTCGCCCGATTACAACGGTATGCGCACTTTTCCCCTAGGCCGTTCTAGTTATTCGTTTCGAGCATCAGAACTGCGAAAAATTAGAGTTTCTCAAGCGTTTCTTACATCCAAACGGCATATCACGCGAACGGATTGACCAATCCGCATAATTTCTGTTGCATCTGAAAGTAGAAACTCGCCCGATTACAACGGTAGGCGTACTTCTCCCCTAGGCCGTTCTAGTCATTCGTTTCGAGCATCAGAACTGCGAAAATTTTGAGTTTCTCAAGCGTTTCTTACCTCCAAACTGCCATATCTCGCGAACGGATTGACCAATCCGCATAATTTCTGTTGCATCTGAAAGTAGAAACTCGCCCGATTACAACGATATGCGCACTTTTCCCCTAGGCCGTTCTAGTTATTCGTTTCGAGCATCAGAACTGCCAAAATTTTGAGTTTCTCAAGCGTTTCTTACTCCCAAACTGCCACATCTCGCGAACGGATTGACCAATCCGCAAAATTTCTGTTGCATCTGAAAGTAGAAACTCGCCCGATTGCAACGGTATGCGCACTTTTCCCCTAGGCCGTTCTAGTCATTCGTTTCGAGCATCAGAACTGCGAAAATTTTGAGTTTCTCAAGCGTTTCTTACCCCCAAACTGCCATATCTCGCGAACGGATTGACCAATCCGCAAAATTTCTGTTGCATCTGAAAGTAGAAACTCTCCCGATTTCAACGGTGGGTGTAGTTTTCCCCTAGGCCGTTCTAGTTATTCGTTTCGAGCATCAGAACGGCGAAAATTTTGAGTTTCTCAAGCGTTTCTTACCTCCAAGCTGCCATATCTCGCGAACCGATTGACCAATCCGCAAAATTTCTGTTGCATCTGAAAGTAGAAACTCTCCCGATTACAACGGTAGGTGTAGTTTTCCCCTAGGCCGTTCCAGTTATTCATTTCGAGCATCAGAACTGCGAAAATTTTGAGTTTCTCAAGCGTTCCTTACTTCCAAACTGCCATATCTCGCGAACGGATTGACCAATCCGCAAAATTTCTGTTGGATCTGAAAGTAGAAACTCGCCCGATTACAACGGTATGCGCACTTTGCCCCTAGGCCGTTCTAGTTATTCGTGTCGAGCATCAGAACTCCGAAAATTTTGAGTTTCTCAAGCGTTTCTTACCTCCAAACTGCCATATCTCGCGAATGGATTGACCAATCCGCAAAATTTCTGCTGCATCTGAAAGTAGAAACTCGCCCGATTACAACGGTATGCGTACTTTTCCCCTAGGCCGTTCTAGTTACTCGTTTCGAGCATCAGAACTGCGAAAATTTTGAGTTTCTCAAGCGTTTCTTATCTCCAAACTGCCATATCTCGCGAACGGATTCATCAATCCGCAAAATTTCTGTGCCATCTGAAAGTAGAAACTCGGCCGATTACAAACGGTAGGTGTAGTGTTCCCCTAGGCCGTTCCAGTTATTCGTTTCGAGCATCAGAACTGCGAAAATTTTGAGTTTCTCAAGCGTTTCTTACCTCCAAACTGCCATATCTCGCGAACGGATTGACCAATCCGCATAATTTCTGTTGCATCTGAAAGTAGAAACTCGCCCGATTACAACGGTATGCGTATTTCTCCCCTAGGCCGTTCTAGTCATTCGTTTCGAGCATCAGAACTGCGAAAATTTTGAGTTTCTCAAGCGTTTCTTATCTCCAAACTGCCATATCTCGCGAACGGATTGATCAATCCGCAAAATTTCTGTTTCATCTGAAAGTAGAAACTCGCCCGATTACAACGGTATGCGCACTTTTCCCCTAGGCGGTTCTAGTTATTCGTTTCGAGCATCAGAGCTGCGAAAATTTTGAGTTTCTCAAGCGTTTCTTACTCCCAAACTGCCACATCTCGCGAACGGATTGACCAATCCGCAAAATTTCTGTTGCATCTGAAAGTAGAAACTCTCCCGATTACAACGGTATGTGTAGTTTTCCCCTAGGCCGTTCCAATTATTCATTTCGAGCAACAGAACTGCGAAAATTTTGAGTTTCTCAAGCGTTCCTTACCTGCAAACTGCCATATCTCGCGAACGGATTGACCAATCCGCAAAATTTCTGTTGCATCTGAAAGTAGAAACTCGCCCGATTACAAACGGTAGGTGTAGTTTTCCCCTAGGCCGTTCCAGTTATTCGTTTCGAGCATCAGAACTGCGAAAATTTTGAGTTTCTCAAGCGTTCCTTACCTCCAAACTGCCATATCTCGCGAACGGATTGACCAATCCGCAAAATTTCTGTTGCATCTGAAAGTAGAAACTCGCCCGATTACAACGGTAGGCGTACTTCTCCCCTAGGCCGTTCTAGTCATTCGTTTCGAGCATCAGAACTGCGAAAATTTTGAGTTTCTCAAGCGTTTCTCACCTCCAAACTGCCATATCTCGCGAACGGATTGACCAATCCGCAAAATTTCTGTTGCATCTGAAAGTAGAAACTCGCCCGATTAGAACGGTATGCGCACTTTTCCCCTAGGCCGTTCCAATTATTCATTTCGAGCATCAGAACTGCGAAAATTTTGAGATTCTCAAGCGTTCCTTACCTGCAAACTGCCATATCTCGCGAACGGATTGACCAATCCGCAAAATTTCTGTTGCATCTGAAAGTAGAAACTCGCCCGATTACAACGGTATGCGCACTTTTCCCCCAGGCCGTTCTAGTTATTCGTGTCGAGCATCAGAACTGCGAAAATTTTGAGTTTCTCAAGCGTTCCTTACCTCCAAACTGCCATATCTCGCGAACGGATTGTCCAATCCGCAAAATTTCTGTTGCATCTGAAAGTAGAAACTCGCCCGATTGCAACGGTATGCGTACTTTTCCCCTAGGCCGTTCTAGTTACTCGTTTCGAGCATCAGAACTGCGAAAATTTTGAGTTTCTCAAGCGTTTCTTATCTCCAAACTGCCATATCTCGCGAACGGATTCATCAATCCGCAAAAGTTCTGTGCCATCTGAAAGTAGAAACTCGCCCGATTACAAACGGTAGGTGTAGTTTTCCCCTAGGCCGTACCAGTTATTCGTTTCGAGCATCAGAACTGCGAAAATTTTGAGGTTCTCAAGCGCTTCTTAACTCCAAACTGCCATATCTCGCGAACGGATTGACCAATCCGCAAAATTTCTGTTGCATCTGAAAGTAGAAACTCGCCCGATTACAACGGTATGCGCACTTTTCCCCTAGGCCGTTCTAGTTATTCGTGTCGAGCATCAGAACTGCGAAAATTTTGAGTTTCTCAAGCGTTTCTTACCTCCAAACTGCCATATCTCGCGAACTGATTGACCAATCCGCAAAATTTCTGTTGCATCTGAAAGTAGAAACTCGCCCGATTACAACGGTATGCGCACTTTTCCCCTAGGCCGTTCTAGTTATTCGTTTCGAGCATCAGAACTGCGAAAATTTTGAGTTTCTCAAGCGTTTCTTACATCCAAACGGCCATATCACGCGAACGGATTGACCAATCCGCATAATTTCTGTTGCATCTGAAAGTAGAAACTCGCCCGATTACAACGGTATGCGCACTTTTCCCCTAGGCCGTTCTAGTTATTCGTTTCGAGCATCAGAACTGCGAAAATTTTGAGTTTCTCAAGCGTTTCTTACCTCCAAACTGCCATATCTCGCGAACGGATTTATCAATCCGCAAAATTTCTATGCCATCAGAAAGTAGAAACTCGCCCGATTACAACGGTATGCGGACTTTTCCCCTAGGCCGTTCTAGTTATTCGTCTCGAGCATCAGAATTGCGAAAATTTTGAGTTTCTCAAGCGTTTCTTACATCCAAACGGCCATATCACGCGAACGGATTGACCAATCCGCATAATTTCTGTTGCATCTGAAAGTAGAAACTCGCCCGATTACAACGGTATGCGCACTTTTCCCCTAGGCGGTTCTAGTTATTCGTTTCGAGCATCAGAACTGCGAAAATTTTGAGTTTCTCAAGCGTTTCTTACCTCCAAACTGCTATATCTCGCGAACGGATTC
This sequence comes from Ptiloglossa arizonensis, assembly GCF_051014685.1. Lineage (NCBI taxonomy): Eukaryota > Metazoa > Arthropoda > Insecta > Hymenoptera > Colletidae > Ptiloglossa > Ptiloglossa arizonensis. The sequence continues at coordinate 599,191 of NW_027478723.1, forward strand.
ATTAATCCGCAAAATTTCTGTGCCATCTGAAAGTAGAAACTCGCCCGATTACAACGGTAGGTGTAGTTTTCCCCTAGGCCGTTCCAGTTATTCATTTCGAGCATCAGAACTGCGAAAATTTTGAGTTTCTCAAGCGTTTCTTACATCCAAACTGCCATATCTCGCGAACGGATTGACCAATCCGCAAAATTTCTGTTTCTTCTGAAAGTAGAAACTCGCCCGATTACAACGGTATGCGCACTTTTCCCCTAGGCCGTTCTAGTTATTCGTTTCGAGCATCAGAAATGCGAAAATTTTGAGGTTCTCAAGCGCTTCTTAACTCCAAACTGCCATATCTCGCGAACGGATTGACCAATCCGCAAAATTTCTGTTGCATCTGAAAGTAGAAACTCGCCCGATTACAACGGTATGCGCACTTTTCCCCTAGGCCGTTCTAGTTATTCGTGTCGAGCATCAGAACTGCGAAAATTTTGAGTTTCTCAAGCGTTTCTTACCTCCAAACTGCCATATCTCGCGAACTGATTGACCAATCCGCAAAATTTCTGTTGCATCTGAAAGTAGAAACTCGCCCGATTACAACGGTATGCGCACTTTTCCCCTAGGCCGTTCTAGTTATTCGTTTCGAGCATCAGAACTGCGAAAATTTTGAGTTTCTCAAGCGTTTCTTACATCCAAACGGCCATATCACGCGAACGGATTGACCAATCCGCATAATTTCTGTTGCATCTGAAAGTAGAAACTCGCCCGATTACAACGGTATGCGCACTTTTCCCCTAGGCCGTTCTAGTTATTCGTTTCGAGCATCAGAACTGCGAAAAATTAGAGTTTCTCAAGCGTTTCTTACATCCAAACGGCATATCACGCGAACGGATTGACCAATCCGCATAATTTCTGTTGCATCTGAAAGTAGAAACTCGCCCGATTACAACGGTAGGCGTACTTCTCCCCTAGGCCGTTCTAGTCATTCGTTTCGAGCATCAGAACTGCGAAAATTTTGAGTTTCTCAAGCGTTTCTTACCTCCAAACTGCCATATCTCGCGAACGGATTGACCAATCCGCATAATTTCTGTTGCATCTGAAAGTAGAAACTCGCCCGATTACAACGATATGCGCACTTTTCCCCTAGGCCGTTCTAGTTATTCGTTTCGAGCATCAGAACTGCCAAAATTTTGAGTTTCTCAAGCGTTTCTTACTCCCAAACTGCCACATCTCGCGAACGGATTGACCAATCCGCAAAATTTCTGTTGCATCTGAAAGTAGAAACTCGCCCGATTGCAACGGTATGCGCACTTTTCCCCTAGGCCGTTCTAGTCATTCGTTTCGAGCATCAGAACTGCGAAAATTTTGAGTTTCTCAAGCGTTTCTTACCCCCAAACTGCCATATCTCGCGAACGGATTGACCAATCCGCAAAATTTCTGTTGCATCTGAAAGTAGAAACTCTCCCGATTTCAACGGTGGGTGTAGTTTTCCCCTAGGCCGTTCTAGTTATTCGTTTCGAGCATCAGAACGGCGAAAATTTTGAGTTTCTCAAGCGTTTCTTACCTCCAAGCTGCCATATCTCGCGAACCGATTGACCAATCCGCAAAATTTCTGTTGCATCTGAAAGTAGAAACTCTCCCGATTACAACGGTAGGTGTAGTTTTCCCCTAGGCCGTTCCAGTTATTCATTTCGAGCATCAGAACTGCGAAAATTTTGAGTTTCTCAAGCGTTCCTTACTTCCAAACTGCCATATCTCGCGAACGGATTGACCAATCCGCAAAATTTCTGTTGGATCTGAAAGTAGAAACTCGCCCGATTACAACGGTATGCGCACTTTGCCCCTAGGCCGTTCTAGTTATTCGTGTCGAGCATCAGAACTCCGAAAATTTTGAGTTTCTCAAGCGTTTCTTACCTCCAAACTGCCATATCTCGCGAATGGATTGACCAATCCGCAAAATTTCTGCTGCATCTGAAAGTAGAAACTCGCCCGATTACAACGGTATGCGTACTTTTCCCCTAGGCCGTTCTAGTTACTCGTTTCGAGCATCAGAACTGCGAAAATTTTGAGTTTCTCAAGCGTTTCTTATCTCCAAACTGCCATATCTCGCGAACGGATTCATCAATCCGCAAAATTTCTGTGCCATCTGAAAGTAGAAACTCGGCCGATTACAAACGGTAGGTGTAGTGTTCCCCTAGGCCGTTCCAGTTATTCGTTTCGAGCATCAGAACTGCGAAAATTTTGAGTTTCTCAAGCGTTTCTTACCTCCAAACTGCCATATCTCGCGAACGGATTGACCAATCCGCATAATTTCTGTTGCATCTGAAAGTAGAAACTCGCCCGATTACAACGGTATGCGTATTTCTCCCCTAGGCCGTTCTAGTCATTCGTTTCGAGCATCAGAACTGCGAAAATTTTGAGTTTCTCAAGCGTTTCTTATCTCCAAACTGCCATATCTCGCGAACGGATTGATCAATCCGCAAAATTTCTGTTTCATCTGAAAGTAGAAACTCGCCCGATTACAACGGTATGCGCACTTTTCCCCTAGGCGGTTCTAGTTATTCGTTTCGAGCATCAGAGCTGCGAAAATTTTGAGTTTCTCAAGCGTTTCTTACTCCCAAACTGCCACATCTCGCGAACGGATTGACCAATCCGCAAAATTTCTGTTGCATCTGAAAGTAGAAACTCTCCCGATTACAACGGTATGTGTAGTTTTCCCCTAGGCCGTTCCAATTATTCATTTCGAGCAACAGAACTGCGAAAATTTTGAGTTTCTCAAGCGTTCCTTACCTGCAAACTGCCATATCTCGCGAACGGATTGACCAATCCGCAAAATTTCTGTTGCATCTGAAAGTAGAAACTCGCCCGATTACAAACGGTAGGTGTAGTTTTCCCCTAGGCCGTTCCAGTTATTCGTTTCGAGCATCAGAACTGCGAAAATTTTGAGTTTCTCAAGCGTTCCTTACCTCCAAACTGCCATATCTCGCGAACGGATTGACCAATCCGCAAAATTTCTGTTGCATCTGAAAGTAGAAACTCGCCCGATTACAACGGTAGGCGTACTTCTCCCCTAGGCCGTTCTAGTCATTCGTTTCGAGCATCAGAACTGCGAAAATTTTGAGTTTCTCAAGCGTTTCTCACCTCCAAACTGCCATATCTCGCGAACGGATTGACCAATCCGCAAAATTTCTGTTGCATCTGAAAGTAGAAACTCGCCCGATTAGAACGGTATGCGCACTTTTCCCCTAGGCCGTTCCAATTATTCATTTCGAGCATCAGAACTGCGAAAATTTTGAGATTCTCAAGCGTTCCTTACCTGCAAACTGCCATATCTCGCGAACGGATTGACCAATCCGCAAAATTTCTGTTGCATCTGAAAGTAGAAACTCGCCCGATTACAACGGTATGCGCACTTTTCCCCCAGGCCGTTCTAGTTATTCGTGTCGAGCATCAGAACTGCGAAAATTTTGAGTTTCTCAAGCGTTCCTTACCTCCAAACTGCCATATCTCGCGAACGGATTGTCCAATCCGCAAAATTTCTGTTGCATCTGAAAGTAGAAACTCGCCCGATTGCAACGGTATGCGTACTTTTCCCCTAGGCCGTTCTAGTTACTCGTTTCGAGCATCAGAACTGCGAAAATTTTGAGTTTCTCAAGCGTTTCTTATCTCCAAACTGCCATATCTCGCGAACGGATTCATCAATCCGCAAAAGTTCTGTGCCATCTGAAAGTAGAAACTCGCCCGATTACAAACGGTAGGTGTAGTTTTCCCCTAGGCCGTACCAGTTATTCGTTTCGAGCATCAGAACTGCGAAAATTTTGAGTTTCTCAAGCGTTTCTTACCTCCAAACTGCCATATCTCGCGAACGGATTGACCAATCCGCAAAATTTCTGTTGCATCTGAAAGTAGAAACTCGCCCGATTACAACGGTATGCGCACTTTTCCCCTAGGCCGTTCTAGTTATTCGTTTCGAGCATCAGAACTGCGAAAATTTTGAGTTTCTCAAGCGTTTCTTACCTCCAAACTGCCATATCTCGCGAACGGATTTATCAATCCGCAAAATTTCTGTGCCATCAGAAAGTAGAAACTCGCCCGATTACAACGGTATGCGGACTTTTCCCCTAGGCCGATCTAGTTATTCGTCTCGAGCATCAGAACTGCGAAAATTTTGAGTTTCTCAAGCGTTTCTTACATCCAAACGGCCATATCACGCGAACGGATTGACCAATCCGCATAATTTCTGTTGCATCTGAAAGTAGAAACTCGCCCGATTACAACGGTATGCGCACTTTTCCCCTAGGCGGTTCTAGTTATTCGTTTCGAGCATCAGAACTGCGAAAATTTTGAGTTTCTCAAGCGTTTCTTACCTCCAAACTGCTATATCTCGCGAACGGATTCATTAATCCGCAAAATTTCTGTGCCATCTGAAAGTAGAAACTCGCCCGATTACAACGGTAGGTGTAGTTTTCCCCTAGGCCGTTCCAGTTATTCATTTCGAGCATCAGAACTGCGAAAATTTTGAGTTTCTCAAGCGTTTCTTACATCCAAACTGCCATATCTCGCGAACGGATTGACCAATCCGCAAAATTTCTGTTTCTTCTGAAAGTAGAAACTCGCCCGATTACAACGGTATGCGCACTTTTCCCCTAGGCCGTTCTAGTTATTCGTTTCGAGCATCAGAAATGCGAAAATTTTGAGGTTCTCAAGCGCTTCTTAACTCCAAACTGCCATATCTCGCGAACGGATTGACCAATCCGCAAAATTTCTGTTGCATCTGAAAGTAGAAACTCGCCCGATTACAACGGTATGCGCACTTTTCCCCTAGGCCGTTCTAGTTATTCGTGTCGAGCATCGGAACTGCGAAAATTTTGAGTTTCTCAAGCGTTTCTTACCTCCAAACTGCCATATCTCGCGAACGGATTGACCAATCCGCAAAATTTCTGTTGCATCTGAAAGTAGAAACTCGCCCGATTACAACGGTATGCGCACTTTTCCCCTAGGCCGTTCTAGTTATTCGTTTCGAGCATCAGAACTGCGAAAATTTTGAGTTTCTCAAGCGTTTCTTACATCCAAACGGCCATATCACGCGAACGGATTGACCAATCCGCATAATTTCTGTTGCATCTGAAAGTAGAAACTCGCCCGATTACAACGGTATGCGCACTTTTCCCCTAGGCCGTTCTAGTTATTCGTTTCGAGCATCAGAACTGCGAAAATTTAGAGTTTCTCAAGCGTTTCTTACATCCAAACGGCATATCACGCGAACGGATTGACCAATCCGCATAATTTCTGTTGCATCTGAAAGTAGAAACTCGCCCGATTACAACGGTAGGCGTACTTCTCCCCTAGGCCGTTCTAGTCATTCGTTTCGAGCATCAGAACTGCGAAAATTTTGAGTTTCTCAAGCGTTTCTTACCTCCAAACTGCCATATCTCGCGAACGGATTGACCAATCCGCATAATTTCTGTTGCATCTGAAAGTAGAAACTCGCCCGATTACAACGATATGCGCACTTTTCCCCTAGGCCGTTCTAGTTATTCGTTTCGAGCATCAGAACTGCCAAAATTTTGAGTTTCTCAAGCGTTTCTTACTCCCAAACTGCCACATCTCGCGAACGGATTGACCAATCCGCAAAATTTCTGTTGCATCTGAAAGTAGAAACTCGCCCGATTGCAACGGTATGCGCACTTTTCCCCTAGGCCGTTCTGGTTATTCGTTTCGAGCATCAGAAGTGCGAAAATTTTGAGGTTCTCAAGCGTTTCTTATCTCCAAACTGCCATATCTCGCGAACGGATTCATAAATCCGCAAAATTTCTGTGCCATCAGAAAGTAGAAACTCGCCCGATTACAAACGGTAGGTGTAGTTTTCCCCTAGGCGGTTCCAGTTATTCGTTTCGAGCATCAGAACTGCGAAAATTTTGAGTTTCTCAAGCGTTTCTTACCTCCAAACTGCCATATCTCGCGAACGGATTGACCAATCCGCATAATTTCTGTTGCATCTGAAAGTAGAAACTCGCCCGATTACAACGGTATGCGCACTTTTCCCCTAGGCCGTTCTAGTTATTCGTTTCGAGCATCAGAAATGCGAAAATTTTGAGTTTCTCAAGCGTTTCTTATCTCCAAACTGCCATATCTCGCGAACGGATTTAGCAATCCGCAAAATTTCTGTGCCATCTGAAAGTAGAAACTCGCCCGATTACAACGGTAGGTGTAGCTTTCCCCTAGGCCGTTCCAGTTATTCATTTCGAGCATCAGAACTGCGAAAACTTTGAGTTTCTCAAGCGTTTCTTACATCCAAGCTGCCATATCTCGCGAACCGATTGACCAATCCGCAAAATTTCTGTGCCATCAGAAAGTAGAAACTCGCCCGATTACAATGGTATGCGCACCTTTCCCCTAGGCCGTTCTAGTTATTCGTTTCGAGCATCAGAACTGCGAAAATTTTGAGTTTCTCAAGCGTTTCTTACATCCAAACGGCCATATCACGCGAACGGATTGACCAATCCGCATAATTTCTGTTGCATCTGAAAGTAGAAACTCGCCCGATAACAACGGTATTTGCACTTTTCCCCTAGGCCGTTCTAGTTATTCGTTTCGAGCATCAGAACTGCGAAAATTTTGAGTTTCTCAAGCGTTTCTTACATCCAAACGGCATATCACGCGAACGGATTGACCAATCCGCATAATTTCTGTTGCATCTGAAAGTAGAAACTCGCCCGATTACAACGGTAGGCGTACTTCTCCCCTAGGCCGTTCTAGTCATTCGTTTCGAGCATCAGAACTGCGAAAATTTTGAGTTTCTCAAGCGTTTCTTACCTCCAAACTGCCATATCTCGCGAACGGATTGACCAATCCGCATAATTTCTGTTGCATCTGAAAGTAGAAACTCGCCCGATTACAACGATATGCGCACTTTTCCCCTAGGCCGTTCTAGTTATTCGTTTCGAGCATCAGAACTGCGAAAATTTTGAGTTTCTCAAGCGTTTCTTACATCCAAACGGCCATATCACGCGAACGGATTGACCAATCCGCATAATTTCTGTTGCATCTGAAAGTAGAAACTCGCCCGATTACAACGGTATGCGCACTTTTCCCCTAGGCCGTTCTAGTTATTCGTTTCGAGCATCAGAACTGCGAAAATTTTGAGTTTCTCAAGCGTTTCTTACATCCAAACGGCATATCACGCGAACGGATTGACCAATCCGCATAATTTCTGTTGCATCTGAAAGTAGAAACTCGCCCGATTACAACGGTAGGCGTACTTCTCCCCTAGGCCGTTCTAGTCATTCGTTTCGAGCATCAGAACTGCGAAAATTTTGAGTTTCTCAAGCGTTTCTTACCTCCAAACTGCCATATCTCGCGAACGGATTGACCAATCCGCATAATTTCTGTTGCATCTGAAAGTAGAAACTCGCCCGATTACAACGATATGCGCACTTTTCCCCTAGGCCGTTCTAGTTATTCGTTTCGAGCATCAGAACTGCCAAAATTTTGAGTTTCTCAAGCGTTTCTTACTCCCAAACTGCCACATCTCGCGAACGGATTGACCAATCCGCAAAATTTCTGTTGCATCTGAAAGTAGAAACTCGCCCGATTGCAACGGTATGCGCACTTTTCCCCTAGGCCGTTCTGGTTATTCGTTTCGAGCATCAGAATTGCGAAAATTTTGAGGTTCTCAAGCGTTTCTTAAATCCAAACGGCCATATCTCGCGAACGGATTGACCAATCCGCAAAATTTCTGTTGCATCTGAAAGTAGAAACTCGCCCGATTACAACGGTTTGCGCACTTTTCCCCTAGGCCGTTCTAGTTATTCGTTTCGAGCATCAGAACTGCGAAAATTTTGAGTTTCTCAAGCGTTTCTTACCTCCAAACTGCCATATCTCGCGAAAGGATTGACCAATCCGCATAATTTCTGTTGCATCTGAAAGTAGAAACTCGCCCGATTACAACGGTAGGCGTACTTCTCCCCTAGGCCGTTCTAGTTATTCGTTTCGAGCATCAGAACTGCGAAAATTTTGAGTTTCTCAAGCGTTTCTTACCTCCAAGCTGCCATACCTCGCGAACCGATTGACCAATCCGCAAAATTTCTGTTGCATCTGAAAGTAGAAACTCTCCCGATTACAACGGTAGGTGTAGTTTTCCCCTAGGCCGTTCCAGTTATTCATTTCGAGCATCAGAACTGCGAAAATTTTGAGTTTCTCAAGCGTTCCTTACCTCCAAACTGCCATATCTCGCGAACGGATTGACCAATCCGCAAAATTTCTATAGCATCTGAAAGTAGAAACTCGCCCGATTACAACGGTATGCGCACTTTTCCCCTAGGCCGTTCTAGTTACTCGTTTCGAGCATCAGAACTACGAAAATTTTGAGTTTCTCAAGCGTTTCTTATCTCCAAACTGCCATATCTCGCGAACGGATTGAGCAATCCGCAAAATTTCTGTGCCATCTGAAAGTAGAAACTCGCCCGATTACAACGGTAGGTGTAGCTTTCCCCTAGGCCGTTCCAGTTATTCATTTCGAGCATCAGAACTGCGAAAATTTTGAGTTTCTCAAGCGTTTTTTACCTCCAAACTGCCATATCTCGCGAACGGATTGAGCAATCCGCAAAATTTCTGTTGCATCTGAAAGTAGAAACTCGCCCGATTACAACGGTATGCGCTCTTTTCCCCTAGGCCGTTCTAGTTATTCGTTTCGAGCATCAGAACTGCGAAAATTTTGAGTTTCTCAAGCGTTTCTTACATCCAAACTGCCATATCTCGCGAACGGATAGACCAATCCGCATAATTTCTGTTGCATCTGAAAGTAGAAACTCGCCCGATTACAACGGTATGCGCACTTTGCCCCTAGGCCGTTCTAGTTATTCGTGTCGAGCATCAGCACTCCGAAAATTTTGAGTTTCTCAAGCGTTTCTTACCTCCAAACTGCCATATCTCGCGAATGGATTGACCAATCCGCAAAATTTCTGCTGCATCTGAAAGTAGAAACTCGCCCGATTACAACGGTATGCGCACTTTTCCCCTAGGCCGTTCTAGTTATTCGTGTCGAGCATCAGAACTCCGAAAATTTTGAGTTTCTCAAGCGTTTCTTATCTCCAAACTGCCATATCTCGCGAACGGATTCATCAATCCGCAAAATTTCTGTGCCATCTGAAAGTAGAAACTCGGCCGATTACAAACGGTAGGTGTAGTGTTCCCCTAGGCCGTTCCAGTTATTCGTTTCGAGCATCAGAACTGCGAAAATTTTGAGTTTCTCAAGCGTTTCTTACCTCCAAACTGCCATATCTCGCGAACGGATAGACCAATCCGCATAATTTCTGTTGCATCTGAAAGTAGAAACTCGCCCGATTACAACGGTATGCGCACTTTTCCCCTAGGCCGTTCTAGTTTTTCGTTTCGACCATCAGAACTGCGAAAATTTTGAGTTTCTCAAGCGTTTCTTACATCCAAACGGCATATCACGCGAACGGATTGACCAATCCGCAAAATTTCTGTTGCATCTGAAAGTAGAAACTCGCCCGATTACAACGGTATGCGCACTTTTCCCCGAGGCCGTTCTGGTTATTCGTTTCGAGCATCAGAAGTGCGAAAATTTTGAGGTTCTCAAGCGTTTCTTAAATCCAAACGGCCATATCTCGCGAACGGATTGACCAATCCGCAAAATTTCTGTTGCATCTGAAAGTAGAAACTCGCCCGATTACAACGGTTTGCGCACTTTTCCCCTAGGCCGTTCTAGTTATTCGTTTCGAGCATCAGAACTGCGAAAATTTTGAGTTTCTCAAGCGTTTCTTACCTCCAAACTGCCATATCTCGCGAAAGGATTGACCAATCCGCATAATTTCTGTTGCATCTGAAAGAAGAAACTCGCCCGATTACAACGGTAGGCGTACTTCTCCCCTAGGCCGTTCTAGTTATTCGTTTCGAGCATCAGAACTGCGAAAATTTTGAGTTTCTCAAGCGTTTCTTACATCCAAACGGCCATATCACGCGAACGGATTGACCAATCCGCATAATTTCTGTTGCATCTGAAAGTAGAAACTCGCCCGATTACAACGGTATGCGCACTTTTCCCCTAGGCCGTTCTAGTTATTCGTTTCGAGCATCAGAACTGCGAAAATTTAGAGTTTCTCAAGCGTTTCTTACATCCAAACGGCATATCACGCGAACGGATTGACCAATCCGCATAATTTCTGTTGCATCTGAAAGTAGAAACTCGCCCGATTACAACGGTAGGCGTACTTCTCCCCTAGGCCGTTCTAGTCATTCGTTTCGAGCATCAGAACTGCGAAAATTTTGAGTTTCTCAAGCGTTTCTTACCTCCAAACTGCCATATCTCGCGAACGGATTGACCAATCCGCATAATTTCTGTTGCATCTGAAAGTAGAAACTCGCCCGATTACAACGATATGCGCACTTTTCCCCTAGGCCGTTCTAGTTATTCGTTTCGAGCATCAGAACTGCCAAAATTTTGAGTTTCTCAAGCGTTTCTTACTCCCAAACTGCCACATCTCGCGAACGGATTGACCAATCCGCAAAATTTCTGTTGCATCTGAAAGTAGAAACTCGCCCGATTGCAACGGTATGCGCACTTTTCCCCTAGGCCGTTCTGGTTATTCGTTTCGAGCATCAGAAGTGCGAAAATTTTGAGGTTCTCAAGCGTTTCTTATCTCCAAACTGCCATATCTCGCGAACGGATTCATAAATCCGCAAAATTTCTGTGCCATCAGAAAGTAGAAACTCGCCCGATTACAAACGGTAGGTGTAGTTTTCCCCTAGGCGGTTCCAGTTATTCGTTTCGAGCATCAGAACTGCGAAAATTTTGAGTTTCTCAAGCGTTTCTTACCTCCAAACTGCCATATCTCGCGAACGGATTGACCAATCCGCATAATTTCTGTTGCATCTGAAAGTAGAAACTCGCCCGATTACAACGGTATGCGCACTTTTCCCCTAGGCCGTTCTAGTTATTCGTTTCGAGCATCAGAAATGCGAAAATTTTGAGTTTCTCAAGCGTTTCTTATCTCCAAACTGCCATATCTCGCGAACGGATTTAGCAATCCGCAAAATTTCTGTGCCATCTGAAAGTAGAAACTCGCCCGATTACAACGGTAGGTGTAGCTTTCCCCTAGGCCGTTCCAGTTATTCATTTCGAGCATCAGAACTGCGAAAACTTTGAGTTTCTCAAGCGTTTCTTACATCCAAGCTGCCATATCTCGCGAACCGATTGACCAATCCGCAAAATTTCTGTGCCATCAGAAAGTAGAAACTCGCCCGATTACAATGGTATGCGCACCTTTCCCCTAGGCCGTTCTAGTTATTCGTTTCGAGCATCAGAACTGCGAAAATTTTGAGTTTCTCAAGCGTTTCTTACATCCAAACGGCCATATCACGCGAACGGATTGACCAATCCGCATAATTTCTGTTGCATCTGAAAGTAGAAACTCGCCCGATAACAACGGTATTTGCACTTTTCCCCTAGGCCGTTCTAGTTATTCGTTTCGAGCATCAGAACTGCGAAAATTTTGAGTTTCTCAAGCGTTTCTTACATCCAAACGGCATATCACGCGAACGGATTGACCAATCCGCATAATTTCTGTTGCATCTGAAAGTAGAAACTCGCCCGATTACAACGGTAGGCGTACTTCTCCCCTAGGCCGTTCTAGTCATTCGTTTCGAGCATCAGAACTGCGAAAATTTTGAGTTTCTCAAGCGTTTCTTACCTCCAAACTGCCATATCTCGCGAACGGATTGACCAATCCGCATAATTTCTGTTGCATCTGAAAGTAGAAACTCGCCCGATTACAACGATATGCGCACTTTTCCCCTAGGCCGTTCTAGTTATTCGTTTCGAGCATCAGAACTGCGAAAATTTTGAGTTTCTCAAGCGTTTCTTACATCCAAACGGCCATATCACGCGAACGGATTGACCAATCCGCATAATTTCTGTTGCATCTGAAAGTAGAAACTCGCCCGATTACAACGGTATGCGCACTTTTCCCCTAGGCCGTTCTAGTTATTCGTTTCGAGCATCAGAACTGCGAAAATTTTGAGTTTCTCAAGCGTTTCTTACATCCAAACGGCATATCACGCGAACGGATTGACCAATCCGCATAATTTCTGTTGCATCTGAAAGTAGAAACTCGCCCGATTACAACGGTAGGCGTACTTCTCCCCTAGGCCGTTCTAGTCATTCGTTTCGAGCATCAGAACTGCGAAAATTTTGAGTTTCTCAAGCGTTTCTTACCTCCAAACTGCCATATCTCGCGAACGGATTGACCAATCCGCATAATTTCTGTTGCATCTGAAAGTAGAAACTCGCCCGATTACAACGATATGCGCACTTTTCCCCTAGGCCGTTCTAGTTATTCGTTTCGAGCATCAGAACTGCCAAAATTTTGAGTTTCTCAAGCGTTTCTTACTCCCAAACTGCCACATCTCGCGAACGGATTGACCAATCCGCAAAATTTCTGTTGCATCTGAAAGTAGAAACTCGCCCGATTGCAACGGTATGCGCACTTTTCCCCTAGGCCGTTCTGGTTATTCGTTTCGAGCATCAGAATTGCGAAAATTTTGAGGTTCTCAAGCGTTTCTTAAATCCAAACGGCCATATCTCGCGAACGGATTGACCAATCCGCAAAATTTCTGTTGCATCTGAAAGTAGAAACTCGCCCGATTACAACGGTTTGCGCACTTTTCCCCTAGGCCGTTCTAGTTATTCGTTTCGAGCATCAGAACTGCGAAAATTTTGAGTTTCTCAAGCGTTTCTTACCTCCAAACTGCCATATCTCGCGAAAGGATTGACCAATCCGCATAATTTCTGTTGCATCTGAAAGTAGAAACTCGCCCGATTACAACGGTAGGCGTACTTCTCCCCTAGGCCGTTCTAGTTATTCGTTTCGAGCATCAGAACTGCGAAAATTTTGAGTTTCTCAAGCGTTTCTTACCTCCAAGCTGCCATACCTCGCGAACCGATTGACCAATCCGCAAAATTTCTGTTGCATCTGAAAGTAGAAACTCTCCCGATTACAACGGTAGGTGTAGTTTTCCCCTAGGCCGTTCCAGTTATTCATTTCGAGCATCAGAACTGCGAAAATTTTGAGTTTCTCAAGCGTTCCTTACCTCCAAACTGCCATATCTCGCGAACGGATTGACCAATCCGCAAAATTTCTATAGCATCTGAAAGTAGAAACTCGCCCGATTACAACGGTATGCGCACTTTTCCCCTAGGCCGTTCTAGTTACTCGTTTCGAGCATCAGAACTACGAAAATTTTGAGTTTCTCAAGCGTTTCTTATCTCCAAACTGCCATATCTCGCGAACGGATTGAGCAATCCGCAAAATTTCTGTTGCATCTGAAAGTAGAAACTCGCCCGATTACAACGGTATGCGCTCTTTTCCCCTAGGCCGTTCTAGTTATTCGTGTCGAGCATCAGAACTCCGAAAATTTTGAGTTTCTCAAGCGTTTCTTACCTCCAAACTGCCATATCTCGCGAATGGATTGACCAATCCGCAAAATTTCTGCTGCATCTGAAAGTAGAAACTCGCCCGATTACAACGGTATGCGCACTTTTCCCCTAGGCCGTTCTAGTTATTCGTGTCGAGCATCAGAACTCCGAAAATTTTGAGTTTCTCAAGCGTTTCTTACCTCCAAACTGCCATATCTCGCGAATGGATTGACCAATCCGCAAAATTTCTGCTGCATCTGAAAGTAGAAACTCGCCCGATTACAACGGTATGCGTACTTTTCCCCTAGGCCGTTCTAGTTACTCGTTTCGAGCATCAGAACTGCGAAAATTTTGAGTTTCTCAAGCGTTTCTTATCTCCAAACTGCCATATCTCGCGAACGGATTCATCAATCCGCAAAATTTCTGTGCCATCTGAAAGTAGAAACTCGGCCGATTACAAACGGTAGGTGTAGTGTTCCCCTAGGCCGTTCCAGTTATTCGTTTCGAGCATCAGAACTGCGAAAATTTTGAGTTTCTCAAGCGTTTCTTACCTCCAAACTGCCATATCTCGCGAACGGATAGACCAATCCGCATAATTTCTGTTGCATCTGAAAGTAGAAACTCGCCCGATTACAACGGTATGCGCACTTTTCCCCTAGGCCGTTCTAGTTTTTCGTTTCGACCATCAGAACTGCGAAAATTTTGAGTTTCTCAAGCGTTTCTTACATCCAAACGGCATATCACGCGAACGGATTGACCAATCCGCAAAATTTCTGTTGCATCTGAAAGTAGAAACTCGCCCGATTACAACGGTATGCGCACTTTTCCCCGAGGCCGTTCTGGTTATTCGTTTCGAGCATCAGAAGTGCGAAAATTTTGAGGTTCTCAAGCGTTTCTTAAATCCAAACGGCCATATCTCGCGAACGGATTGACCAATCCGCAAAATTTCTGTTGCATCTGAAAGTAGAAACTCGCCCGATTACAACGGTTTGCGCACTTTTCCCCTAGGCCGTTCTAGTTATTCGTTTCGAGCATCAGAACTGCGAAAATTTTGAGTTTCTCAAGCGTTTCTTACCTCCAAACTGCCATATCTCGCGAAAGGATTGACCAATCCGCATAATTTCTGTTGCATCTGAAAGAAGAAACTCGCCCGATTACAACGGTAGGCGTACTTCTCCCCTAGGCCGTTCTAGTTATTCGTTTCGAGCATCAGAACTGCGAAAATTTTGAGTTTCTCAAGCGTTTCTTATCTCCAAACTGCCATATCTCGCGAACGGATTGAGCAATCCGCAAAATTTCTGTGCCATCTGAAAGTAGAAACTCGCCCGATTACAACGGTATGTGTAGCTTTCCCCTAGGCCGTTCCAGTTATTCATTTCGAGCATCAGAACTGCGAAAATTTTGAGTTTCTCAAGCGTTTTTTACCTCCAAACTGCCATATCTCGCGAACGGATTGAGCAACCCGCAAAATTTCTGTTGCATCTGAAAGTAGAAACTCGCCCGATTGCAACGGTATGCGCACTTTTCCCCTAGGCCGTTCTGGTTATTCATTTCGAGCATCAGAATTGCGAAAATTTTGAGTTTCTCAAGCGTTCCTTACCTCCAAACTGCCATATCTCGCGAACGGATTGACCAATCCGCAAAATTTCTATAGCATCTGAAAGTAGAAACTCGCCCGATTACAACGGTATGCGCACTTTTCCCCTAGGCCGTTCTAGTTACTCGTTTCGAGCATCAGAACTACGAAAATTTTGAGTTTCTCAAGCGTTTCTTATCTCCAAACTGCCATATCTCGCGAACGGATTGAGCAATCCGCAAAATTTCTGTGCCATCTGAAAGTAGAAACTCGCCCGATTACAACGGTAGGTGTAGCTTTCCCCTAGGCCGTTCCAGTTATTCATTTCGAGCATCAGAACTGCGAAAATTTTGAGTTTCTCAAGCGTTTTTTACCTCCAAACTGCCATATCTCGCGAACGGATTGAGCAATCCGCAAAATTTCTGTTGCATCTGAAAGTAGAAACTCGCCCGATTACAACGGTATGCGCTCTTTTCCCCTAGGCCGTTCTAGTTATTCGTTTCGAGCATCAGAACTGCGAAAATTTTGAGTTTCTCAAGCGTTTCTTACATCCAAACGGCCATATCACGCGAACGGATAGACCAATCCGCATAATTTCTGTTGCATCTGAAAGTAGAAACTCGCCCGATTACAACGGTATGCGCACTTTTCCCCTAGGCCGTTCTAGTTTTTCGTTTCGACCATCAGAACTGCGAAAATTTTGAGTTTCTCAAGCGTTTCTTACATCCAAACGGCATATCACGCGAACGGATTGACCAATCCGCATAATTTCTGTTGCATCTGAAAGTAGAAACTCGCCCGATTACAACGGTAGGCGTACTTCTGCCCTAGGCCGTTCTAGTCATTCGTTTCGAGCATCAGAACTGCGAAAATTTTGAGTTTCTCAAGCGTTTCTTACCTCCAAACTGCCATATCTCGCGAACGGATTGACCAATCCGCATAATTTCTGTTGCATCTGAAAGTAGAAACTCGCCCGATTACAACGGTATGCGCACTTTTCCCCCAGGCCGTTCTAGTTACTCGTTTCGAGCATCAGAACTACGAAAATTTTGAGTTTCTCAAGCGTTTCTTACATCCAAACGGCCATATCACGCGAACGGATAGACCAATCCGCATAATTTCTGTTGCATCTGAAAGTAGAAACTCGCCCGATTACAACGGTATGCGCACTTTTCCCCTAGGCCGTTCTAGTTTTTCGTTTCGACCATCAGAACTGCGAAAATTTTGAGTTTCTCAAGCGTTTCTTACATCCACACGGCATATCACGCGAACGGATTGACCAATCCGCATAATTTCTGTTGCATCTGAAAGTAGAAACTCGCCCGATTACAACGGTAGGCGTACTTCTCCCCTAGGCCGTTCTAGTCATTCGTTTCGAGCATCAGAACTGCGAAAATTTTGAGTTTCTCAAGCGTTTCTTACCTCCAAACTGCCATATCTCGCGAACGGATTGACCAATCCGCATAATTTCTGTTGCATCTGAAAGTAGAAACTCGCCCGATTACAACGATATGCGCACTTTTCCCCTAGGCCGTTCTAGTTATTCGTTTCGAGCATCAGAACTGCCAAAATTTTGAGTTTCTCAAGCGTTTCTTACTCCCAAACTTCCACATCTCGCGAACGGATTGACCAATCCGCAAAATTTCTGTTGCATCTGAAAGTAGAAACTCGCCCGATTACAACGGTTTGCGCACTTTTCCCCTAGGCCGTTCTAGTTATTCGTTTCGAGCATCAGAACTGCGAAAATTTTGAGTTTCTCAAGCGTTTCTTACCTCCAAACTGCCATATCTCGCGAAAGGATTGACCAATCCGCATAATTTCTGTTGCATCTGAAAGAAGAAACTCGCCCGATTACAACGGTAGGCGTACTTCTCCCCTAGGCCGTTGTAGTTATTCGTTTCGAGCATCAGAACTGCGAAAATTTTGAGTTTCTCAAGCGTTTCTTATCTCCAAACTGCCATATCTCGCGAACGGATTGAGCAATCCGCAAAATTTCT
Organism: Ptiloglossa arizonensis; assembly: GCF_051014685.1. Taxonomy (NCBI): domain Eukaryota; kingdom Metazoa; phylum Arthropoda; class Insecta; order Hymenoptera; family Colletidae; genus Ptiloglossa; species Ptiloglossa arizonensis. Next base: position 616,181 of record NW_027478723.1, read on the forward strand.
GTGCCATCTGAAAGTAGAAACTCGCCCGATTACAACGGTAGGTGTAGCTTTCCCCTAGGCCGTTCCAGTTATTCATTTCGAGCATCAGAACTGCGAAAATTTTGAGTTTCTCAAGCGTTTTTTACCTCCAAACTGCCATATCTCGCGAACGGATTGAGCAATCCGCAAAATTTCTGTTGCATCTGAAAGTAGAAACTCGCCCGATTACAACGGTATGCGCACTTTTCCCCTAGGCCGTTCTAGTTATTCGTTTCGAGCATCAGAACTGCGAAAATTTTGAGTTTCTCAAGCGTTTCTTACATCCAAACGGCCATATCTCGCGAACGGATTGACCAATCCGCAAAATTTCTGTTGCATCTGAAAGTAGAAACTCGCCCGATTACAACGGTATGCGCACTTTGCCCCTAGGCCGTTCTAGTTATTCGTGTCGCGCATCAGAACTGCGAAAATTTTGAGTTTCTCAAGCGTTTCATACATCCAAGCTGCCATATCTCGCGAACCGATTGACCAATCCGCAAAATTTCTGTTGCATCTGAAAGTAGAAACTCGCCCGATTACAACGGTATGCGCACTTTGCCCCTAGGCCGTTCTAGTTATTCGTGTCGCGCATCAGAACTGCGAAAATTTTGAGTTTCTCAAGCGTTTCTTACATCCAAACTGCCATATCTCGCGAAAGGATTGACCAATCCGCATAATTTCTGTTGCATCTGAAAGTAGAAACTAGCCCGATTACAACGGTATGCGTACTTCTCCCCTAGGCCGTTCTAGTCATTCGTTTCGAGCATCAGAACTGCGAATATTTTGAGTTTCTCAAGCGTTTCTTACCTCCAAACTGCCATATCTCGCGAACGGATTCATCAATCCGCAAAATTTCTGTGCCATCAGAAAGTAGAAACTCGCCCGATTACAAACGGTAGGTGTAGTTTTCCCCTAGGCCGTTCCAGTTATTCGTTTCGAGCATCAGAACTGCGAAAATTTTGAGTTTCTCAAGCGTTTCTTACCTCCAAACTGCCATATCTCGCGAACGGATTGACCAATCCGCATAATTTCTGTTGCATCTGAAAGTAGAAACTCGCCCGATTAAAACGGTGGGTGTAGTTTTCCGCTAGGCCGTTCTAGTTATTCGTTTCGAGCATCAGAACTGTGAAAATTTTGAGTTTCGCAAGCGTTTCTTACCTCCAAGCTGCCATATCTCGCGAACCGATTGACCAATCCGCAAAATTTCTGTTGCATCTGAAAGTAGAAACTCTCCCGATTACAACGGTAGGTGTAGTTTTCCCCTAGGCCGTTCCAGTTATTCATTTCGAGCATCAGAACTGCGAAAATTTGGAGGTTCTCAAGCGTTTCTTATATCCAAACGGCCATATCTCGCGAACGGATTGACCAATCCGCAAAATTTCTGTTGCATCTGAAAGTAGAAACTCGCCCGATTGCAACGGTATGCGCACTTTTCCCCTAGGCCGTTCTGGTTATTCGTTTCGAGCATCAGAAGTGCGAAAATTTTGAGGTTCTCAAGCGTTTCTTATCTCCAAACTGCCATATCTCGCGAACGGATTCATAAATCCGCAAAATTTCTGTGCCATCAGAAAGTAGAAACTCGCCCGATTACAAACGGTAGGTGTAGTTTTCCACTAGGCCGTTCCAGTTATTCGTTTCGAGCATCAGAACTGCGAAAATTTTGAGTTTCTCAAGCGTTTCTTACCTCCAAACTGCCATATCTCGCGAACGGATTGACCAATCCGCAAAATTTCTGTTGCATCTGAAAGTAGAAACTCGCCCGATTGCAACGGTATGCGCACTTTTCCCCTAGGCCGTTCTGGTTATTCGTTTCGAGCATCAGAATTGCGAAAATTTTGAGGTTCTCAAGCGTTTCTTAAATCCAAACGGCCATATCTCGCGAACGGATTGACCAATCCGCAAAATTTCTGTTGCATCTGAAAGTAGAAACTCGCCCGATTACAACGGTTTGCGCACTTTTCCCCTAGGCCGTTCTAGTTATTCGTTTCGAGCATCAGAACTGCGAAAATTTTGAGTTTCTCAAGCGTTTCTTACCTCCAAACTGCCATATCTCGCGAAAGGATTGACCAATCCGCATAATTTCTGTTGCATCTGAAAGTGGAAACTCGCCCGATTACAACGGTAGGCGTACTTCTCCCCTAGGCCGTTCTAGTTATTCGTTTCGAGCATCAGAACTGCGAAAATTTTGAGTTTCTCAAGCGTTTCTTACCTCCAAGCTGCCATATCTCGCGAACCGATTGACCAATCCGCAAAATTTCTGTTGCATCTGAAAGTAGAAACTCTCCCGATTACAACGGTAGGTGTAGTTTTCCCCTAGGCCGTTCCAGTTATTCATTTCGAGCATCAGAACTGCGAAAATTTTGAGTTTCTCAAGCGTTCCTTACCTCCAAACTGCCATATCTCGCGAACGGATTGACCAATCCGCAAAATTTCTATAGCATCTGAAAGTAGAAACTCGCCCGATTACAACGGTATGCGCACTTTTCCCCTAGGCCGTTCTAGTTACTCGTTTCGAGCATCAGAACTACGAAAATTTTGAGTTTCTCAAGCGTTTCTTATCTCCAAACTGCCATATCTCGCGAACGGATTGTGCAATCCGCAAAATTTCTGTGCCATCTGAAAGTAGAAACTCGCCCGATTACAACGGTAGGTGTAGCTTTCCCCTAGGCCGTTCCAGTTATTCATTTCGAGCATCAGAACTGCGAAAATTTTGAGTTTCTCAAGCGTTTTTTACCTCCAAACTGCCATATCTCGCGAACGGATTGAGCAATCCGCAAAATTTCTGTTGCATCTGAAAGTAGAAACTCGCCCGATTACAACGGTATGCGCTCTTTTCCCCTAGGCCGTTCTAGTTATTCGTTTCGAGCATCAGAACTGCGAAAATTTTGAGTTTCTCAAGCGTTTCTTACATCCAAACGGCCATATCACGCGAACGGATAGACCAATCCGCATAATTTCTGTTGCATCTGAAAGTAGAAACTCGCCCGATTACAACGGTATGCGCACTTTTCCCCTAGGCCGTTCTAGTTTTTCGTTTCGACCATCAGAACTGCGAAAATTTTGAGTTTCTCAAGCGTTTCTTACATCCAAACGGCATATCACGCGAACGGATTGACCAATCCGCATAATTTCTGTTGCATCTGAAAGTAGAAACTCGCCCGATTACAACGGTAGGCGTACTTCTGCCCTAGGCCGTTCTAGTCATTCGTTTCGAGCATCAGAACTGCGAAAATTTTGAGTTTCTCAAGCGTTTCTTACCTCCAAACTGCCATATCTCGCGAACGGATTGACCAATCCGCATAATTTCTGTTGCATCTGAAAGTAGAAACTCGCCCGATTACAACGATATGCGCACTTTTCCCCTAGGCCGTTCTAGTTATTCGTTTCGAGCATCAGAACTGCCAAAATTTTGAGTTTCTCAAGCGTTTCTTACTCCCAAACTGCCACATCTCGCGAACGGATTGACCAATCCGCAAAATTTCTGTTGCATCTGAAAGTAGAAACTCGCCCGATTACAACGGTACGCGCACTTTTCCCCTAGGCCGTTCTGGTTATTCGTTTCGAGCATCAGAAGTGCGAAAATTTTGAGGTTCTCAAGCGTTTCTTAAATCCAAACGGCCATATCTCGCGAACGGATTGACCAATCCGCAAAATTTCTGTTGCATCTGAAAGTAGAAACTCGCCCGATTACAACGGTTTGCGCACTTTTCCCCTAGGCCGTTCTAGTTATTCGTTTCGAGCATCAGAACTGCGAAAATTTTGAGTTTCTCAAGCGTTTCTTACCTCCAAACTGCCATATCTCGCGAAAGGATTGACCAATCCGCATAATTTCTGTTGCATCTGAAAGAAGAAACTCGCCCGATTACAACGGTAGGCGTACTTCTCCCCTAGGCCGTTCTAGTTATTCGTTTCGAGCATCAGAACTGCGAAAATTTTGAGTTTCTCAAGCGTTTCTTATCTCCAAACTGCCATATCTCGCGAACGGATTGAGCAATCCGCAAAATTTCTGTGCCATCTGAAAGTAGAAACTCGCCCGATTACAACGGTATGTGTAGCTTTCCCCTAGGCCGTTCCAGTTATTCATTTCGAGCATCAGAACTGCGAAAATTTTGAGTTTCTCAAGCGTTTTTTACTTCCAAACTGCCATATCTCGCGAACGGATTGAGCAACCCGCAAAATTTCTGTTGCATCTGAAAGTAGAAACTCGCCCGATTGCAACGGTATGCGCACTTTTCCCCTAGGCCGTTCTGGTTATTCATTTCGAGCATCAGAATTGCGAAAATTTTGAGTTTCTCAAGCGTTCCTTACCTCCAAACTGCCATATCTCGCGAACGGATTGACCAATCCGCAAAATTTCTATAGCATCTGAAAGTAGAAACTCGCCCGATTACAACGGTATGCGCACTTTTCCCCTAGGCCGTTCTAGTTACTCGTTTCGAGCATCAGAACTACGAAAATTTTGAGTTTCTCAAGCGTTTCTTATCTCCAAACTGCCATATCTCGCGAACGGATTGAGCAATCCGCAAAATTTCTGTGCCATCTGAAAGTAGAAACTCGCCCGATTACAACGGTAGGTGTAGCTTTCCCCTAGGCCGTTCCAGTTATTCATTTCGAGCATCAGAACTGCGAAAATTTTGAGTTTCTCAAGCGTTTTTTACCTCCAAACTGCCATATCTCGCGAACGGATTGAGCAATCCGCAAAATTTCTGTTGCATCTGAAAGTAGAAACTCGCCCGATTACAACGGTATGCGCACTTTTCCCCTAGGCCGTTCTAGTTACTCGTTTCGAGCATCAGAACTACGAAAATTTTGAGTTTCTCAAGCGTTTCTTATCTCCAAACTGCCATATCTCGCGAACGGATTGAGCAATCCGCAAAATTTCTGTGCCATCTGAAAGTAGAAACTCGCCCGATTACAACGGTAGGTGTAGCTTTCCCCTAGGCCGTTCCAGTTATTCATTTCGAGCATCAGAACTGCGAAAATTTTGAGTTTCTCAAGCGTTTCTTACATCCAAACGGCATATCACGCGAACGGATTGACCAATCCGCATAATTTCTGTTGCATCTGAAAGTAGAAACTCGCCCGATTACAACGGTAGGCGTACTTCTGCCCTAGGCCGTTCTAGTCATTCGTTTCGAGCATCAGAACTGCGAAAATTTTGAGGTTCTCAAGCGTTTTTTACTTCCAAACTGCCATATCTCGCGAACGGATTGAGCAACCCGCAAAATTTCTGTTGCATCTGAAAGTAGAAACTCGCCCGATTACAACGGTATGCGCACTTTTCCCCTAGGCCGTTCTAGTTATTCGTTTCGAGCATCAGAACTGCGAAAATTTTGAGTTTCTCAAGCGTTTCTTACCTCCAAACTGCCATATCTCGCGAAAGGATTGACCAATCCGCATAATTTCTGTTGCATCTGAAAGTGGAAACTCGCCCGATTACAACGGTAGGCGTACTTCTCCCCTAGGCCGTTCTAGTTATTCGTTTCGAGCATCAGAACTGCGAAAATTTTGAGTTTCTCAAGCGTTTCTTACCTCCAAGCTGCCATATCTCGCGAACCGATTGACCAATCCGCAAAATTTCTGTTGCATCTGAAAGTAGAAACTCTCCCGATTACAACGGTAGGTGTAGTTTTCCCCTAGGCCGTTCCAGTTATTCATTTCGAGCATCAGAACTGCGAAAATTTTGAGTTTCTCAAGCGTTCCTTACCTCCAAACTGCCATATCTCGCGAACGGATTGACCAATCCGCAAAATTTCTATAGCATCTGAAAGTAGAAACTCGCCCGATTACAACGGTATGCGCACTTTTCCCCTAGGCCGTTCTAGTTACTCGTTTCGAGCATCAGAACTACGAAAATTTTGAGTTTCTCAAGCGTTTCTTATCTCCAAACTGCCATATCTCGCGAACGGATTGTGCAATCCGCAAAATTTCTGTGCCATCTGAAAGTAGAAACTCGCCCGATTACAACGGTAGGTGTAGCTTTCCCCTAGGCCGTTCCAGTTATTCATTTCGAGCATCAGAACTGCGAAAATTTTGAGTTTCTCAAGCGTTTTTTACCTCCAAACTGCCATATCTCGCGAACGGATTGAGCAATCCGCAAAATTTCTGTTGCATCTGAAAGTAGAAACTCGCCCGATTACAACGGTATGCGCTCTTTTCCCCTAGGCCGTTCTAGTTATTCGTTTCGAGCATCAGAACTGCGAAAATTTTGAGTTTCTCAAGCGTTTCTTACATCCAAACGGCCATATCACGCGAACGGATAGACCAATCCGCATAATTTCTGTTGCATCTGAAAGTAGAAACTCGCCCGATTACAACGGTATGCGCACTTTTCCCCTAGGCCGTTCTAGTTTTTCGTTTCGACCATCAGAACTGCGAAAATTTTGAGTTTCTCAAGCGTTTCTTACATCCAAACGGCATATCACGCGAACGGATTGACCAATCCGCATAATTTCTGTTGCATCTGAAAGTAGAAACTCGCCCGATTACAACGGTAGGCGTACTTCTGCCCTAGGCCGTTCTAGTCATTCGTTTCGAGCATCAGAACTGCGAAAATTTTGAGTTTCTCAAGCGTTTCTTACCTCCAAACTGCCATATCTCGCGAACGGATTGACCAATCCGCATAATTTCTGTTGCATCTGAAAGTAGAAACTCGCCCGATTACAACGATATGCGCACTTTTCCCCTAGGCCGTTCTAGTTATTCGTTTCGAGCATCAGAACTGCCAAAATTTTGAGTTTCTCAAGCGTTTCTTACTCCCAAACTGCCACATCTCGCGAACGGATTGACCAATCCGCAAAATTTCTGTTGCATCTGAAAGTAGAAACTCGCCCGATTACAACGGTACGCGCACTTTTCCCCTAGGCCGTTCTGGTTATTCGTTTCGAGCATCAGAAGTGCGAAAATTTTGAGGTTCTCAAGCGTTTCTTAAATCCAAACGGCCATATCTCGCGAACGGATTGACCAATCCGCAAAATTTCTGTTGCATCTGAAAGTAGAAACTCGCCCGATTACAACGGTTTGCGCACTTTTCCCCTAGGCCGTTCTAGTTATTCGTTTCGAGCATCAGAACTGCGAAAATTTTGAGTTTCTCAAGCGTTTCTTACCTCCAAACTGCCATATCTCGCGAAAGGATTGACCAATCCGCATAATTTCTGTTGCATCTGAAAGAAGAAACTCGCCCGATTACAACGGTAGGCGTACTTCTCCCCTAGGCCGTTCTAGTTATTCGTTTCGAGCATCAGAACTGCGAAAATTTTGAGTTTCTCAAGCGTTTCTTATCTCCAAACTGCCATATCTCGCGAACGGATTGAGCAATCCGCAAAATTTCTGTGCCATCTGAAAGTAGAAACTCGCCCGATTACAACGGTATGTGTAGCTTTCCCCTAGGCCGTTCCAGTTATTCATTTCGAGCATCAGAACTGCGAAAATTTTGAGTTTCTCAAGCGTTTTTTACTTCCAAACTGCCATATCTCGCGAACGGATTGAGCAACCCGCAAAATTTCTGTTGCATCTGAAAGTAGAAACTCGCCCGATTGCAACGGTATGCGCACTTTTCCCCTAGGCCGTTCTGGTTATTCATTTCGAGCATCAGAATTGCGAAAATTTTGAGTTTCTCAAGCGTTCCTTACCTCCAAACTGCCATATCTCGCGAACGGATTGACCAATCCGCAAAATTTCTATAGCATCTGAAAGTAGAAACTCGCCCGATTACAACGGTATGCGCACTTTTCCCCTAGGCCGTTCTAGTTACTCGTTTCGAGCATCAGAACTACGAAAATTTTGAGTTTCTCAAGCGTTTCTTATCTCCAAACTGCCATATCTCGCGAACGGATTGAGCAATCCGCAAAATTTCTGTGCCATCTGAAAGTAGAAACTCGCCCGATTACAACGGTAGGTGTAGCTTTCCCCTAGGCCGTTCCAGTTATTCATTTCGAGCATCAGAACTGCGAAAATTTTGAGTTTCTCAAGCGTTTTTTACCTCCAAACTGCCATATCTCGCGAACGGATTGAGCAATCCGCAAAATTTCTGTTGCATCTGAAAGTAGAAACTCGCCCGATTACAACGGTATGCGCACTTTTCCCCTAGGCCGTTCTAGTTACTCGTTTCGAGCATCAGAACTACGAAAATTTTGAGTTTCTCAAGCGTTTCTTATCTCCAAACTGCCATATCTCGCGAACGGATTGAGCAATCCGCAAAATTTCTGTGCCATCTGAAAGTAGAAACTCGCCCGATTACAACGGTAGGTGTAGCTTTCCCCTAGGCCGTTCCAGTTATTCATTTCGAGCATCAGAACTGCGAAAATTTTGAGTTTCTCAAGCGTTTCTTACATCCAAACGGCATATCACGCGAACGGATTGACCAATCCGCATAATTTCTGTTGCATCTGAAAGTAGAAACTCGCCCGATTACAACGGTAGGCGTACTTCTGCCCTAGGCCGTTCTAGTCATTCGTTTCGAGCATCAGAACTGCGAAAATTTTGAGGTTCTCAAGCGTTTTTTACTTCCAAACTGCCATATCTCGCGAACGGATTGAGCAACCCGCAAAATTTCTGTTGCATCTGAAAGTAGAAACTCGCCCGATTACAACGGTATGCGCACTTTTCCCCTAGGCCGTTCTAGTTTTTCGTTTCGAGCATCAGAACTACGAAAATTTTGAGTTTCTCAAGCGTTTCTTATCTCCAAACTGCCATATCTCGCGAACGGATTGAGCAATCCGCAAAATTTCTGTGCCATCTGAAAGTAGAAACTCGCCCGATTACAACGGTAGGTGTAGCTTTCCCCTAGGCCGTTCCAGTTATTCATTTCGAGCATCAGAACTGCGAAAATTTTGAGTTTCTCAAGCGTTTTTTACTTCCAAACTGCCATATCTCGCGAACGGATTGAGCAACCCGCAAAATTTCTGTTGCATCTGAAAGTAGAAACTCGCCCGATTGCAACGGTATGCGCACTTTTCCCCTAGGCCGTTCTGGTTATTCATTTCGAGCATCAGAATTGCGAAAATTTTGAGTTTCTCAAGCGTTCCTTACCTCCAAACTGCCATATCTCGCGAACGGATTGACCAATCCGCAAAATTTCTATAGCATCTGAAAGTAGAAACTCGCCCGATTACAACGGTATGCGCACTTTTCCCCTAGGCCGTTCTAGTTACTCGTTTCGAGCATCAGAACTACGAAAATTTTGAGTTTCTCAAGCGTTTCTTATCTCCAAACTGCCATATCTCGCGAACGGATTGAGCAATCCGCAAAATTTCTGTGCCATCTGAAAGTAGAAACTCGCCCGATTACAACGGTAGGTGTAGCTTTCCCCTAGGCCGTTCCAGTTATTCATTTCGAGCATCAGAACTGCGAAAATTTTGAGTTTCTCAAGCGTTTTTTACCTCCAAACTGCCATATCTCGCGAACGGATTGAGCAATCCGCAAAATTTCTGTTGCATCTGAAAGTAGAAACTCGCCCGATTACAGCGGTATGCGCACTTTTCCCCTAGGCCGTTCTAGTTACTCGTTTCGAGCATCAGAACTACGAAAATTTTGAGTTTCTCAAGCGTTTCTTATCTCCAAACTGCCATATCTCGCGAACGGATTGAGCAATCCGCAAAATTTCTGTGCCATCTGAAAGTAGAAACTCGCCCGATTACAACGGTAGGTGTAGCTTTCCCCTAGGCCGTTCCAGTTATTCATTTCGAGCATCAGAACTGCGAAAATTTTGAGTTTCTCAAGCGTTTCTTACCTCCAAACTGCCATATCTCGCGAAAGGATTGACCAATCCGCATAATTTCTGTTGCATCTGAAAGAAGAAACTCGCCCGATTACAACGGTAGGCGTACTTCTCCCCTAGGCCGTTGTAGTTATTCGTTTCGAGCATCAGAACTGCGAAAATTTTGAGTTTCTCAAGCGTTTCTTATCTCCAAACTGCCATATCTCGCGAACGGATTGAGCAATCCGCAAAATTTCTGTGCCATCTGAAAGTAGAAACTCGCCCGATTACAACGGTAGGTGTAGCTTTCCCCTAGGCCGTTCCAGTTATTCATTTCGAGCATCAGAACTGCGAAAATTTTGAGTTTCTCAAGCGTTTTTTACCTCCAAACTGCCATATCTCGCGAACGGATTGAGCAATCCGCAAAATTTCTGTTGCATCTGAAAGTAGAAACTCGCCCGATTACAACGGTATGCGCACTTTTCCCCTAGGCCGTTCTAGTTATTCGTTTCGAGCATCAGAACTGCGAAAATTTTGAGTTTCTCAAGCGTTTCTTACATCCAAACGGCCATATCTCGCGAACGGATTGACCAATCCGCAAAATTTCTGTTGCATCTGAAAGTAGAAACTCGCCCGATTACAACGGTATGCGCACTTTGCCCCTAGGCCGTTCTAGTTATTCGTGTCGCGCATCAGAACTGCGAAAATTTTGAGTTTCTCAAGCGTTTCATACATCCAAGCTGCCATATCTCGCGAACCGATTGACCAATCCGCAAAATTTCTGTTGCATCTGAAAGTAGAAACTCGCCCGATTACAACGGTATGCGCACTTTGCCCCTAGGCCGTTCTAGTTATTCGTGTCGCGCATCAGAACTGCGAAAATTTTGAGTTTCTCAAGCGTTTCTTACATCCAAACTGCCATATCTCGCGAAAGGATTGACCAATCCGCATAATTTCTGTTGCATCTGAAAGTAGAAACTAGCCCGATTACAACGGTATGCGTACTTCTCCCCTAGGCCGTTCTAGTCATTCGTTTCGAGCATCAGAACTGCGAATATTTTGAGTTTCTCAAGCGTTTCTTACCTCCAAACTGCCATATCTCGCGAACGGATTCATCAATCCGCAAAATTTCTGTGCCATCAGAAAGTAGAAACTCGCCCGATTACAAACGGTAGGTGTAGTTTTCCCCTAGGCCGTTCCAGTTATTCGTTTCGAGCATCAGAACTGCGAAAATTTTGAGTTTCTCAAGCGTTTCTTACCTCCAAACTGCCATATCTCGCGAACGGATTGACCAATCCGCATAATTTCTGTTGCATCTGAAAGTAGAAACTCGCCCGATTAAAACGGTGGGTGTAGTTTTCCGCTAGGCCGTTCTAGTTATTCGTTTCGAGCATCAGAACTGTGAAAATTTTGAGTTTCGCAAGCGTTTCTTACCTCCAAGCTGCCATATCTAGCGAACCGATTGACCAATCCGCAAAATTTCTGTTGCATCTGAAAGTAGAAACTCTCCCGATTACAACGGTAGGTGTAGTTTTCCCCTAGGCCGTTCCAGTTATTCATTTCGAGCATCAGAACTGCGAAAATTTGGAGGTTCTCAAGCGTTTCTTATATCCAAACGGCCATATCTCGCGAACGGATTGACCAATCCGCAAAATTTCTGTTGCATCTGAAAGTAGAAACTCGCCCGATTGCAACGGTATGCGCACTTTTCCCCTAGGCCGTTCTGGTTATTCGTTTCGAGCATCAGAAGTGCGAAAATTTTGAGGTTCTCAAGCGTTTCTTATCTCCAAACTGCCATATCTCGCGAACGGATTCATAAATCCGCAAAATTTCTGTGCCATCAGAAAGTAGAAACTCGCCCGATTACAAACGGTAGGTGTAGTTTTCCACTAGGCCGTTCCAGTTATTCGTTTCGAGCATCAGAACTGCGAAAATTTTGAGTTTCTCAAGCGTTTCTTACCTCCAAACTGCCATATCTCGCGAACGGATTGACCAATCCGCAAAATTTCTGTTGCATCTGAAAGTAGAAACTCGCCCGATTGCAACGGTATGCGCACTTTTCCCCTAGGCCGTTCTGGTTATTCGTTTCGAGCATCAGAATTGCGAAAATTTTGAGGTTCTCAAGCGTTTCTTAAATCCAAACGGCCATATCTCGCGAACGGATTGACCAATCCGCAAAATTTCTGTTGCATCTGAAAGTAGAAACTCGCCCGATTACAACGGTTTGCGCACTTTTCCCCTAGGCCGTTCTAGTTATTCGTTTCGAGCATCAGAACTGCGAAAATTTTGAGTTTCTCAAGCGTTTCTTACCTCCAAACTGCCATATCTCGCGAAAGGATTGACCAATCCGCATAATTTCTGTTGCATCTGAAAGTAGAAACTCGCCCGATTACAACGGTAGGCGTACTTCTCCCCTAGGCCGTTCTAGTTATTCGTTTCGAGCATCAGAACTGCGAAAATTTTGAGTTTCTCAAGCGTTTCTTACCTCCAAGCTGCCATATCTCGCGAACCGATTGACCAATCCGCAAAATTTCTGTTGCATCTGAAAGTAGAAACTCTCCCGATTACAACGGTAGGTGTAGTTTTCCCCTAGGCCGTTCCAGTTATTCATTTCGAGCATCAGAACTGCGAAAATTTTGAGTTTCTCAAGCGTTCCTTACCTCCAAACTGCCATATCTCGCGAACGGATTGACCAATCCGCAAAATTTCTATAGCATCTGAAAGTAGAAACTCGCCCGATTACAACGGTATGCGCACTTTTCCCCTAGGCCGTTCTAGTTACTCGTTTCGAGCATCAGAACTACGAAAATTTTGAGTTTCTCAAGCGTTTCTTATCTCCAAACTGCCATATCTCGCGAACGGATTGTGCAATCCGCAAAATTTCTGTGCCATCTGAAAGTAGAAACTCGCCCGATTACAACGGTAGGTGTAGCTTTCCCCTAGGCCGTTCCAGTTATTCATTTCGAGCATCAGAACTGCGAAAATTTTGAGTTTCTCAAGCGTTTTTTACCTCCAAACTGCCATATCTCGCGAACGGATTGAGCAATCCGCAAAATTTCTGTTGCATCTGAAAGTAGAAACTCGCCCGATTACAACGGTATGCGCTCTTTTCCCCTAGGCCGTTCTAGTTATTCGTTTCGAGCATCAGAACTGCGAAAATTTTGAGTTTCTCAAGCGTTTCTTACCTCCAAACGGCATATCACGCGAACGGATTGACCAATCCGCATAATTTCTGTTGCATCTGAAAGTAGAAACTCGCCCGATTACAACGGTATGCGCACTTTTCCCCTAGGCCGTTCTAGTTTTTCGTTTCGACCATCAGAACTGCGAAAATTTTGAGTTTCTCAAGCGTTTCTTACATCCAAACGGCATATCACGCGAACGGATTGACCAATCCGCATAATTTCTGTTGCATCTGAAAGTAGAAACTCGCCCGATTACAACGGTAGGCGTACTTCTGCCCTAGGCCGTTCTAGTCATTCGTTTCGAGCATCAGAACTGCGAAAATTTTGAGTTTCTCAAGCGTTTCTTACCTCCAAACTGCCATATCTCGCGAACGGATTGACCAATCCGCATAATTTCTGTTGCATCTGAAAGTAGAAACTCGCCCGATTACAACGATATGCGCACTTTTCCCCTAGGCCGTTCTAGTTATTCGTTTCGAGCATCAGAACTGCCAAAATTTTGAGTTTCTCAAGCGTTTCTTACTCCCAAACTGCCACATCTCGCGAACGGATTGACCAATCCGCAAAATTTCTGTTGCATCTGAAAGTAGAAACTCGCCCGATTACAACGGTACGCGCACTTTTCCCCTAGGCCGTTCTGGTTATTCGTTTCGAGCATCAGAAGTGCGAAAATTTTGAGGTTCTCAAGCGTTTCTTAAATCCAAACGGCCATATCTCGCGAACGGATTGACCAATCCGCAAAATTTCTGTTGCATCTGAAAGTAGAAACTCGCCCGATTACAACGGTTTGCGCACTTTTCCCCTAGGCCGTTCTAGTTATTCGTTTCGAGCATCAGAACTGCGAAAATTTTGAGTTTCTCAAGCGTTTCTTACCTCCAAACTGCCATATCTCGCGAAAGGATTGACCAATCCGCATAATTTCTGTTGCATCTGAAAGAAGAAACTCGCCCGATTACAACGGTAGGCGTACTTCTCCCCTAGGCCGTTCTAGTTATTCGTTTCGAGCATCAGAACTGCGAAAATTTTGAGTTTCTCAAGCGTTTCTTATCTCCAAACTGCCATATCTCGCGAACGGATTGAGCAATCCGCAAAATTTCTGTGCCATCTGAAAGTAGAAACTCGCCCGATTACAACGGTATGTGTAGCTTTCCCCTAGGCCGTTCCAGTTATTCATTTCGAGCATCAGAACTGCGAAAATTTTGAGTTTCTCAAGCGTTTTTTACTTCCAAACTGCCATATCTCGCGAACGGATTGAGCAACCCGCAAAATTTCTGTTGCATCTGAAAGTAGAAACTCGCCCGATTGCAACGGTATGCGCACTTTTCCCCTAGGCCGTTCTGGTTATTCATTTCGAGCATCAGAATTGCGAAAATTTTGAGTTTCTCAAGCGTTCCTTACCTCCAAACTGCCATATCTCGCGAACGGATTGACCAATCCGCAAAATTTCTATAGCATCTGAAAGTAGAAACTCGCCCGATTACAACGGTATGCGCACTTTTCCCCTAGGCCGTTCTAGTTACTCGTTTCGAGCATCAGAACTACGAAAATTTTGAGTTTCTCAAGCGTTTCTTATCTCCAAACTGCCATATCTCGCGAACGGATTGAGCAATCCGCAAAATTTCTGTGCCATCTGAAAGTAGAAACTCGCCCGATTACAACGGTAGGTGTAGCTTTCCCCTAGGCCGTTCCAGTTATTCATTTCGAGCATCAGAACTGCGAAAATTTTGAGTTTCTCAAGCGTTTTTTACCTCCAAACTGCCATATCTCGCGAACGGATTGAGCAATCCGCAAAATTTCTGTTGCATCTGAAAGTAGAAACTCGCCCGATTACAACGGTATGCGCACTTTTCCCCTAGGCCGTTCTAGTTACTCGTTTCGAGCATCAGAACTACGAAAATTTTGAGTTTCTCAAGCGTTTCTTATCTCCAAACTGCCATATCTCGCGAACGGATTGAGCAATCCGCAAAATTTCTGTGCCATCTGAAAGTAGAAACTCGCCCGATTACAACGGTAGGTGTAGCTTTCCCCTAGGCCGTTCCAGTTATTCATTTCGAGCATCAGAACTGCGAAAATTTTGAGTTTCTCAAGCGTTTCTTACATCCAAACGGCATATCACGCGAACGGATTGACCAATCCGCATAATTTCTGTTGCATCTGAAAGTAGAAACTCGCCCGATTACAACGGTAGGCGTACTTCTGCCCTAGGCCGTTCTAGTCATTCGTTTCGAGCATCAGAACTGCGAAAATTTTGAGGTTCTCAAGCGTTTTTTACTTCCAAACTGCCATATCTCGCGAACGGATTGAGCAACCCGCAAAATTTCTGTTGCATCTGAAAGTAGAAACTCGCCCGATTACAACGGTATGCGCACTTTTCCCCTAGGCCGTTCTAGTTTTTCGTTTCGAGCATCAGAACTACGAAAATTTTGAGTTTCTCAAGCGTTTCTTATCTCCAAACTGCCATATCTCGCGAACGGATTGAGCAATCCGCAAAATTTCTGTGCCATCTGAAAGTAGAAACTCGCCCGATTACAACGGTAGGTGTAGCTTTCCCCTAGGCCGTTCCAGTTATTCATTTCGAGCATCAGAACTGCGAAAATTTTGAGTTTCTCAAGCGTTTTTTACTTCCAAACTGCCATATCTCGCGAACGGATTGAGCAACCCGCAAAATTTCTGTTGCATCTGAAAGTAGAAACTCGCCCGATTGCAACGGTATGCGCACTTTTCCCCTAGGCCGTTCTGGTTATTCATTTCGAGCATCAGAATTGCGAAAATTTTGAGTTTCTCAAGCGTTCCTTACCTCCAAACTGCCATATCTCGCGAACGGATTGACCAATCCGCAAAATTTCTATAGCATCTGAAAGTAGAAACTCGCCCGATTATAACGGTATGCGCACTTTTCCCCTAGGCCGTTCTAGTTACTCGTTTCGAGCATCAGAACTACGAAAATTTTGAGTTTCTCAAGCGTTTCTTATCTCCAAACTGCCATATCTCGCGAACGGATTGAGCAATCCGCAAAATTTCTGTGCCATCTGAAAGTAGAAACTCGCCCGATTACAACGGTAGGTGTAGCTTTCCCCTAGGCCGTTCCAGTTATTCATTTCGAGCATCAGAACTGCGAAAATTTTGAGTTTCTCAAGCGTTTTTTACCTCCAAACTGCCATATCTCGCGAACGGATTGAGCAATCCGCAAAATTTCTGTTGCATCTGAAAGTAGAAACTCGCCCGATTACAACGGTATGCGCACTTTTCCCCTAGGCCGTTCTAGTTACTCGTTTCGAGCATCAGAACTACGAAAATTTTGAGTTTCTCAAGCGTTTCTTATCTCCAAACTGCCATATCTCGCGAACGGATTGAGCAATCCGCAAAATTTCTGTGCCATCTGAAAGTAGAAACTCGCCCGATTACAACGGTAGGTGTAGCTTTCCCCTAGGCCGTTCCAGTTATTCATTTCGAGCATCAGAACTGCGAAAATTTTGAGTTTCTCAAGCGTTTTTTACCTCCAAACTGCCATATCTCGCGAACGGATTGAGCAATCCGCAAAATTTCTGTTGCATCTGAAAGTAGAAACTCGCCCGATTACAACGGTATGCGCTCTTTTCCCCTAGGCCGTTCTAGTTATTCGTTTCGAGCATCAGAACTGCGAAAATTTTGAGTTTCTCAAGCGTTTCTTACATCCAAACGGCCATATCACGCGAACGGATAGACCAATCCGCATAATTTCTGTTGCATCTGAAAGTAGAAACTCGCCCGATTACAACGGTATGCGCACTTTTCCCCTAGGCCGTTCTAGTTTTTCGTTTCGACCATCAGAACTGCGAAAATTTTGAGTTTCTCAAGCGTTTCTTACATCCAAACGGCATATCACGCGAACGGATTGACCAATCCGCATAATTTCTGTTGCATCTGAAAGTAGAAACTCGCCCGATTACAACGGTAGGCGTACTTCTGCCCTAGGACGTTCTAGTCATTCGTTTCGAGCATCAGAACTGCGAAAATTTTGAGGTTCTCAAGCGTTTCTTAAATCCAAACGGCCATATCTCGCGAACGGATTGACCAATCCGCAAAATTTCTGTTGCATCTGAAAGTAGAAACTCGCCCGATTACAACGGTTTGCGCACTTTTCCCCTAGGCCGTTCTAGTTATTCGTTTCGAGCATCAGAACTGCGAAAATTTTGAGTTTCTCAAGCGTTTCTTACCTCCAAACTGCCATATCTCGCGAAAGGATTGACCAATCCGCATAATTTCTGTTGCATCTGAAAGAAGAAACTCGCCCGATTACAACGGTAGGCGTACTTCTCCCCTAGGCCGTTCTAGTTATTCGTTTCGAGCATCAGAACTGCGAAAATTTTGAGTTTCTCAAGCGTTTCTTATCTCCAAACTGCCATATCTCGCGAACGGATTGAGCAATCCGCAAAATTTCTGTGCCATCTGAAAGTAGAAACTCGCCCGATTACAACGGTATGTGTAGCTTTCCCCTAGGCCGTTCCAGTTATTCATTTCGAGCATCAGAACTGCGAAAATTTTGAGTTTCTCAAGCGTTTTTTACCTCCAAACTGCCATATCTCGCGAACGGATTGAGCAACCCGCAAAATTTCTGTTGCATCTGAAAGTAGAAACTCGCCCGATTGCAACGGTATGCGCACTTTTCCCCTAGGCCGTTCTGGTTATTCATTTCGAGCATCAGAATTGCGAAAATTTTGAGTTTCTCAAGCGTTCCTTACCTCCAAACTGCCATATCTCGCGAACGGATTGACCAATCCGCAAAATTTCTATAGCATCTGAAAGTAGAAACTCGCCCGATTACAACGGTATGCGCACTTTTCCCCTAGGCCGTTCTAGTTACTCGTTTCGAGCATCAGAACTACGAAAATTTTGAGTTTCTCAAGCGTTTCTTATCTCCAAACTGCCATATCTCGCGAACGGATTGAGCAATCCGCAAAATTTCTGTGCCATCTGAAAGTAGAAACTCGCCCGATTACAACGGTAGGTGTAGCTTTCCCCTAGGCCGTTCCAGTTATTCATTTCGAGCATCAGAACTGCGAAAATTTTGAGTTTCTCAAGCGTTTTTTACCTCCAAACTGCCATATCTCGCGAACGGATTGAGCAATCCGCAAAATTTCTGTTGCATCTGAAAGTAGAAACTCGCCCGATTACAACGGTATGCGCACTTTTCCCCTAGGCCGTTCTAGTTATTCGTTTCGAGCATCAGAACTGCGAAAATTTTGAGTTTCTCAAGCGTTTCTTACATCCAAACGGCCATATCACGCGGACGGATAGACCAATCCGCATAATTTCTGTTGCATCTGAAAGTAGAAACTCGCCCGATTACAACGGTATGCGCACTTTTCCCCTAGGCCGTTCTAGTTTTTCGTTTCGACCATCAGAACTGCGAAAATTTTGAGTTTCTCAAGCGTTTCTTACATCCAAACGGCATATCACGCGAACGGATTGACCAATCCGCATAATTTCTGTTGCATCTGAAAGTAGAAACTCGCCCGATTACAACGGTAGGCGTACTTCTCCCCTAGGCCGTTCTAGTCATTCGTTTCGAGCATCAGAACTGCGAAAATTTTGAGTTTCTCAAGCGTTTCTTACCTCCAAACTGCCATATCTCGCGAACGGATTGACCAATCCGCATAATTTCTGTTGCATCTGAAAGTAGAAACTCGCCCGATTACAACGATATGCGCACTTTTCCCCTAGGCCGTTCTAGTTATTCGTTTCGAGCATCAGAACTGCCAAAATTTTGAGTTTCTCAAGCGTTTCTTACTCCCAAACTTCCACATCTCGCGAACGGATTGACCAATCCGCAAAATTTCTGTTGCATCTGAAAGTAGAAACTCGCCCGATTACAACGGTATGCGCACTTTTCCCCTAGGCCGTTCTGGTTATTCGTTTCGAGCATCAGAAGTGCGAAAATTTTGAGGTTCTCAAGCGTTTCTTAAATCCAAACGGCCATATCTCGCGAACGGATTGACCAATCCGCAAAATTTCTGTTGCATCTGAAAGTAGAAACTCGCCCGATTACAACGGTTTGCGCACTTTTCCCCTAGGCCGTTCTAGTTATTCGTTTCGAGCATCAGAACTGCGAAAATTTTGAGTTTCTCAAGCGTTTCTTACCTCCAAACTGCCATATCTCGCGAAAGGATTGACCAATCCGCATAATTTCTGTTGCATCTGAAAGAAGAAACTCGCCCGATTACAACGGTAGGCGTACTTCTCCCCTAGGCCGTTCTAGTTATTCGTTTCGAGCATCAGAACTGCGAAAATTTTGAGTTTCTCAAGCGTTTCTTATCTCCAAACTGCCATATCTCGCGAACGGGTTGAGCAATCCGTAAAATTTCTGTGCCATCTGAAAGTAGAAACTCGCCCGATTACAACGGTAGGTGTAGCTTTCCCCTAGGCCGTTCCAGTTATTCATTTCGAGCATCAGAACTGCGAAAATTTTGAGTTTCTCAAGCGTTTTTTACTTCCAAACTGCCATATCTCGCGAACGGATTGAGCAATCCGCAAAATTTCTGTTGCATCTGAAAGTAGAAACTCGCCCGATTACAACGGTATGCGCACTTTTCCCCTAGGCCGTTCTAGTTATTCGTTTCGATCATCAGAACTGCGAAAATTTTGAGTTTCTCAAGCGTTTCTTACATCCAAACGGCCATATCTCGCGAACGGATTGACCAATCCGCAAAATTTCTGTTGCATCTGAAAGTAGAAACTCGCCCGATTACAACGGTATGCGCACTTTGCCCCTAGGCCGTTCTAGTTATTCGTGTCGCGCATCAGAACTGCGAAAATTTTGAGTTTCTCAAGCGTTTCATACATCCAAGCTGCCATATCTCGCGAACCGATTGACCAATCCGCAAAATTTCTGTTGCATCTGAAAGTAGAAACTCGCCCGATTACAACGGTATGCGCACTTTGCCCCTAGGCCGTTCTAGTTATTCGTGTCGCGCATCAGAACTGCGAAAATTTTGAGTTTCTCAAGCGTTTCTTACATCCAAAATGCCATATCTCGCGAAAGGATTGACCAATCCGCATAATTTCTGTTGCATCTGAAAGTAGAAACTAGCCCGATTACAACGGTATGCGTACTTCTCCCCTAGGCCGTTCTAGTCATTCGTTTCGAGCATCAGAACTGCGAATATTTTGAGTTTCTCAAGCGTTTCTTACCTCCAAACTGCCATATCTCGCGAACGGATTCATCAATCCGCAAAATTTCTGTGCCATCAGAAAGTAGAAACTCGCCCGATTACAAACGGTAGGTGTAGTTTTCCCCTAGGCCGTTCCAGTTATTCGTTTCGAGCATCAGAACTGCGAAAATTTTGAGTTTCTCAAGCGTTTCTTACCTCCAAACTGCCATATCTCGCGAACGGATTGACCAATCCGCATAATTTCTGTTGCATCTGAAAGTAGAAACTCGCCCGATTACAACGGTGGGTGTAGTTTTCCGCTAGGCCGTTCTAGTTATTCGTTTCGAGCATCAGAACTGCGAAAATTTTGAGTTTCGCAAGCGTTTCTTACCTCCAAGCTGCCATATCTCGCGAACCGATTGACCAATCCGCAAAATTTCTGTTGCATCTGAAAGTAGAAACTCTCCCGATTACAACGGTAGGTGTAGTTTTCCCCTAGGCCGTTCCAGTTATTCATTTCGAGCATCAGAACTGCGAAAATTTGGAGGTTCTCAAGCGTTTCTTAAATCCAAACGGCCATATCTCGCGAACGGATTGACCAATCCGCAAAATTTCTGTTGCATCTGAAAGTAGAAACTCGCCCGATTGCAACGGTATGCGCACTTTTCCCCTAGGCCGTTCTGGTTATTCGTTTCGAGCATCAGAAGTGCGAAAATTTTGAGGTTCTCAAGCGTTTCTTATCTCCAAACTGCCATATCTCGCGAACGGATTCATAAATCCGCAAAATTTCTGTGCCATCAGAAAGTAGAAACTCGCCCGATTACAAACGGTAGGTGTAGTTTTCCACTAGGCCGTTCCAGTTATTCGTTTCGAGCATCAGAACTGCGAAAATTTTGAGTTTCTCAAGCGTTTCTTACCTCCAAACTGCCATATCTCGCGAACGGATTGACCAATCCGCATAATTTCTGTTGCATCTGAAAGTAGAAACTCGCCCGATTACAACGGTATGCGCACTTTTCCCCTAGGCCGTTCTAGTTATTCGTTTCGAGCATCAGAAATGCGAAAATTTTGAGTTTCTCAAGCGTTCCTTATCTCCAAACTGCCATATCTCGCGAACGGGTTTAGCAATCCGCAAAATTTCTGTGCCATCTGAAAGTAGAAACTCGCCCGATTACAACGGTAGGTGTAGCTTTCCCCTAGGCCGTTCCAGTTATTCATTTCGAGCATCAGAACTGCGAAAATTTTGAGTTTCTCAAGCGTTTCTTACCTCCAAACTGCCATATCTCGCGAACGGATTCATCAATCCGCAAAATTTCTGTGCCATCAGAAAGTAGAAACTCGCCCGATTACAACGGTATGCGCACTTTTCCTCCAGGCCTTTCTAGTTATTCGTGTCGAGCATCAGAACTGCGAAAATTTTGAGTTTCTCAAGCGTTCCTTACCTCCAAACTGCCATATCTCGCGAACGGATTGACCAATCCGCAAAATTTCTGTTGCATCTGAAAGTAGAAACTCGCCCGATTACAACGGTATGCGTACTTTTCCCCTAGGCCGTTCTAGTTACTCGTTTCGAGCATCAGAACTGCGAAAATTTTGAGTTTCTCAAGCGTTTCTTATCTCCAAACTGCCATATCTCGCGAACGGATTCATCAATCGGCAAAAGTTCTGTGCCATCTGAAAGTAGAAACTCGCCCGATTACAAACGGTAGGTGTAGTTTTCCCCTAGGCCGCTCCAGTTATTCGTTTCGAGCATCAGAACTGCGAAAATTTTGAGTTTCTCAAGCGTTTCTTACCTCCAAACTGCCATATCTCGCGAACGGATTGACCAATCCGCAAAATTTCTGTTGCATCTGAAAGTAGAAACTCGCCCGATTGCAACGCTATGCGTACTTTTCCCCTAGGCCGTTCTAGTTACTCGTTTCGAGCATCAAAACTGCGAAAATTTTGAGTTTCTCAAGCGTTTCTTACCTCCAAACTGCCATATCTCGCGAACGGATTTAGCAATCCGCAAAATTTCTGTGCCATCTGAAAGTAGAAACTCGCCCGATTACAACGGTAGGTGTAGTTTTCCCCTAGGCCGTTCCAGTTATTCATTTCGAGCATCAGAACTGCGAAAATTTTGAGTTTCTCAAGCGTTTCTTACCTCCAAACTGCCATATCTCGCGAACGGATTCATCAATCGGCAAAAGTTCTGTGCCATCTGAAAGTAGAAACTCGCCCGATTACAAACGGTAGGTGTAGTTGTCCCCTAGGCCGTTCCAGTTATTCGTTTCGAGCATCAGAACTGCGAAAATTTTGAGTTTCTCAAGCGTTTCTTACTCCCAAACTGCCACATCTCGCGAACGGATCCACCAATCCGCAAAATTTCTGTTGCATCTGAAAGTAGAAACTAGCCCGATTACAACGGTATGCGTACTTCTCCCCTTGGCCGTTCTAGTCATTCGTTTCGAGCATCAGAACTGCGAAAATTTTGAGTTTCTCAAGCGTTTCTTACCTCCAAACTGCCATATCTCGCGAACGGATTCATCAATCCGCAAAATTTCTGTGCCATCAGAAAGTAGAAACTCGCCCGATTACAAACGGTAGGTGTAGTTTTCCCCTAGGCCGTTCCAGTTATTCGTTTCGAGCATCAGAACTGCGAAAATTTTGAGTTTCTCAAGCGTTTCTTACCTCCACACAGCCATATCTCGCGAACGGATTGACCAATCCGCAAAATTTCTGTTGCATCTGAAAGTAGAAACTCGCCCGATTACAACGGTATGCGCACTTTTCCTCCAGCCGTTCTAGTTATTCGTGTCGAGCATCAGAACTGCGAAAATTTTGAGTTTCTCAAGCGTTCCTTACCTCCAAACTGCCATATCTCGCGAACGGATTGACCAATCCGCAAAATTTCTGTTGCATCTGAAAGTAGAAACTCGCCCGATTACAACGGTATGCGTACTTTTCCCCTAGGCCGTTCTAGTTACTCGTTTCGAGCATCAGAACTGCGAAAATTTTGAGTTTCTCAAGCGTTTCTTATCTCCAAACTGCCATATCTCGCGAACGGATTCATCAATCGGCAAAAGTTCTGTGCCATCTGAAAGTAGAAACTCGCCCGATTACAACGGTAGGTGTAGTTTTCCCCTAGGCCGTTCCAGTTATTCATTTCGAGCATCAGAACTGCGAAAATTTTGTGTTTCTCAAGCGTTTCTTACCTCCAAACTGCCATATCTCGCGAACGGATTGACCAATCCGCATAATTTCTGTTGCATCTGAAAGTAGAAACTCGCCCGATTACAACGATATGCGCACTTTTCCCCTAGGCCGTTCTAGTTATTCGTTTCGAGCATCAGAACTGCCAAAATTTTGAGTTTCTCAAGCGTTTCTTACTCCCAAACTTCCACATCTCGCGAACGGATTGACCAATCCGCAAAATTTCTGTTGCATCTGAAAGTAGAAACTCGCCCGATTACAACGGTATGCGCACTTTTCCCCTAGGCCGTTCTGGTTATTCGTTTCGAGCATCAGAAGTGCGAAATTTTGAGGTTCTCAAGCGTTTCTTAAATCCAAACGGCCATATCTCGCGAACGGATTGACCAATCCGCAAAATTTCTGTTGCATCTGAAAGTAGAAACTCGCCCGATTACAACGGTTTGCGCACTTTTCCCCTAGGCCGTTCTAGTTATTCGTTTCGAGCATCAGAACTGCGAAAATTTTGAGTTTCTCAAGCGTTTCTTACCTCCAAACTGCCATATCTCGCGAAAGGATTGACCAATCCGCATAATTTCTGTTGCATCTGAAAGAAGAAACTCGCCCGATTACAACGGTAGGCGTACTTCTCCCCTAGGCCGTTCTAGTTATTCGTTTCGAGCATCAGAACTGCGAAAATTTTGAGTTTCTCAAGCGTTTCTTATCTCCAAACTGCCATATCTCGCGAACGGGTTGAGCAATCCGCAAAATTTCTGTGCCATCTGAAAGTAGAAACTCGCCCGATTACAACGGTAGGTGTAGCTTTCCCCTAGGCCGTTCCAGTTATTCATTTCGAGCATCAGAACTGCGAAAATTTTGAGTTTCTCAAGCGTTTTTTACTTCCAAACTGCCATATCTCGCGAACGGATTGAGCAATCCGCAAAATTTCTGTTGCATCTGAAAGTAGAAACTCGCCCGATTACAACGGTATGCGCACTTTTCCCCTAGGCCGTTCTAGTTATTCGTTTCGATAATCAGAACTGCGAAAATTTTGAGTTTCTCAAGCGTTTCTTACATCCAAACGGCCATATCTCGCGAACGGATTGACCAATCCGCAAAATTTCTGTTGCATCTGAAAGTAGAAACTCGCCCGATTACAACGGTATGCGCACTTTGCCCCTAGGCCGTTCTAGTTATTCGTGTCGCGCATCAGAACTGCGAAAATTTTGAGTTTCTCAAGCGTTTCATACATCCAAGCTGCCATATCTCGCGAACCGATTGACCAATCCGCAAAATTTCTGTTGCATCTGAAAGTAGAAACTCGCCCGATTACAACGGTATGCGCACTTTGCCCCTAGGCCGTTCTAGTTATTCGTGTCGCGCATCAGAACTGCGAAAATTTTGAGTTTCTCAAGCGTTTCTTACATCCAAAATGCCATATCTCGCGAAAGGATTGACCAATCCGCATAATTTCTGTTGCATCTGAAAGTAGAAACTAGCCCGATTACAACGGTATGCGTACTTCTCCCCTAGGCCGTTCTAGTCATTCGTTTCGAGCATCAGAACT